>NC_051308.1:109305440-109934252 GCF_015220235.1 Choloepus didactylus
TGTCCACTCTCGGACCCTCCTGTGGCCTGGGCACTCTGGTAGTCCCCACTGTGGGTACCCCCCCACACACACACACATATACAATCCACAGGCACACATGTTATACACACAGCCCAGGCTCCCATGTGTATACACCCACGCCGCCTACTTAAGTGCCCTCACACATGCACACCTGCCCTCCAGGGTGCCAGGTCCTCGTCTGCCTCTCTCCTGCTGTAAACGATGTTTGTCTGGAGTCACAGTGGGACTCAGAGGGTGGACATGTGGTGCCTAGACACACCCAAGGGGCTGAGTCATCCTTGCTGTTGGATCAGTAATGTGGGTTCAGTAGGGACCCCCCACCCAGCCACCCACCACCTCCCTCACCCCGCCCCTCAGTTTTCCCCTATTCCCATTCAGCAGCTGTCCCCTCCTCACTCACACACACACTTGTTTCTGTCCTTTGTTTTCTTCCCTGGGCAAATCCCCAAGGCTTCTCTGGTCATTAACCTCCTGCTTTAATTAGCTTAGCAGGGAGGAAAGTGCAGGCAAATTCAAGGGTGGGTGTCTGGGGTGGGAGACTCCTTTCAGTGGGGACAGGAAGGCTCAAACCAGCTGGAGGGCCGATAAAGATGCCTGGCACAACTCCTTACTACTTCTATGAATGTGAAAAACTGTCACCTGGTCCACAGAGGAGGAACCTTCCCCTGGTGAGAGCCCCAGGTCCCCAGTACCACCATTCCCCCTGATCCAGGTCCCTGGGGCAGACAGAGGGAACAAACCTCAGGAAGAGCCCACTCCCCAGGACCCTACAAATCTTCCTCAGCCACTCCTGCCCTGTGGGATGGTACCCATTGTTGTTAATCTTGTTGTTAATCTTATGTTAAATCCCTGATCTGGGGGCACACGTCCCTAACCCCAGGGATAAGAACCAATTTAGGGAACTGGGCTGCACAGCCCAGCTTTCATGGCCTCACAGTGCCAGGTCTGTGAGGTCATCTCATTAATTCCCCTGCCTTCAAGCAGGGCTTTACTTCACAAACCAGTTCAGATTTTCTGTTTCCAAGGCACACCAGGAAAGGACACCTCACCACTGTAGCTTGTCTACCCATTCTTATAATATTCTTTGGGGAAGTCCTTCTTAAAGTCTGACTTTAGACCCTCAAGCTGCAACACCATCCCTTTTCTTTGGAAAAACCCAGGCATTAAAAGGGTGACAAAAGAAATGTTGAAGATAGGAGGTGGAAGAAGAAAAGATTGCATTTTGCTCCAACTTCCTCAAACTCTCTCTAAAAGTACCCAACCAACCAATTTAAGCATTAAAAACTTATTTTCACTTTCACCTAATTTCCAGAGTCAAAGGGGCTGAATTAACAGGAGAGAGGTGGGTGAAGAAAAGTGGAATAAGTAATGGTCACCCGCAAGCTGTATTCATGGCCCAGGACTGAACCAAGACTGGGTCCCCATCCACCTCCAGTCTCTCCTCCTTCTGCTGCACCAAAGCTCAAGCCCCTCACCCAAAACTGTTAAATCACACCATGCCTTTAAGACTACCACTGTCACCCCACTCTCTACCTCCCACTTCTCCCCTCTCCCGCAACCCTCTCCTTCTCCTCACTCCACCACGCCACAGCCTTCCCTGACCCCCTTCCACTGACCAGAGGGCCATGAAATAACTCACCTCCAAGTCGGTGCCTCTGAGATCTCCGAGACTGGAGGTGGGATGTGTGTGTGGGCGGGGGGAGGGCTCGCCTCTTGGGGATGAGAAGATCCTGTCCTTCGCCAGGGGGTCCCACCCTCCAGCCCGTACTCCATTTTGGCCCCCACAGAGCGCAGAGCCCTGTTCTCTCCCACATCGCGGCTGCGGGCTTTGTCTGCTCTGCGGAGGACCTCTCCTCGCTGCCCCGAGCCGGGATCGACTCTGGGAGAGCGGGAGGGGGGGAGGGTAGGCGGAGAGAGAGCGCGGCTGGGAGGCCGAAGAGAGGAGAGAGAGAGAAAGCCGCAGTGACCGAGCCCGAACCGCTCCCCGCCCTCTTCCCCACCCCTCCTCATTACCATAAAAAAGAGGGACCCAGGACCTGCGGGGACGGGGAGGGAGACCGTATTGGGAAGGGGGCGCGCTGCATTAACCTTTTACAAACCCTTTCCGTTACTACCCCTGCCCCCTCTCCCCGTGCCCGCCCCTTGAAAAAATTAGGGACCTCGTCTCCCATCCCACCCCTTAGCTTCGCCTTCGCGCGGCGGGTAAAGACCGAAGGGCACATCCCTATGCTCCTCGGGTCAAGGAATTCGTCCACGCGCCCCCCGAGGGCGGGAAACTACAACTCCCAGCATGCCCCGGGCGCCCCCGGCGCGCCCCCCTCCCGTCAGTTCCATGCTGCTCCATCCAGTTCATTTAAAACAAAAGAGTTTGAGCGCTGGAAGGGGCTGGGCTCTACTGGGGGCCACTGAGCGCCGCTCTTGGACTGGAGCTCGGTGCGGGAGCCTAAGAGGAGCATCTGGACTCCGGGTCCGAGGCGGGAGGGGTGGGGGCAGAGATCCCGCAGCCCCCCGCCCCCCGTCACCCCGGGAGAGGAGAAGAGATCTGCTTTCTTGGTTTTGCTTCTCTTTCCCCCCACCCCCATCCCGGGGGCTGGGGCGAGGGGAGTCGGGTTACAGGGTGTTTGGGGAGGGGGGCTTAGGAGGAGGGTCTATCTTTCTATCTCGCTTTCTTCCCCCCTCCCCAGTTCTTTGTTCCCCCCTCCCCACACACCCCCCTCCTCTCCTCTCCCCTCCCCTCCTCTCTCCTCTTTTCCCTTCCACCACCTCTCTCTCTCCCTCTCTCTCTCTCCCCCAGCTTTTGTTTCGCCATGCCTAGTCTAGTGGTATCTGGAATAATGGAAAGAAATGGGGGCTTTGGGGAACTAGGATGTTTCGGGGGAAGCGCTAAGGACAGAGGGCTTCTGGAAGACGAGCGCGCCCTTCAGCTGGCTCTCGATCAACTCTGCCTCCTGGGTTTGGGGGAGCCCCCCGCCCCCACGGCGGGCGAAGACGGGGGAGGTGGGGGGGGCGGCGCCCCCGCGCAGCCGGCCGCCCCCCCGCAGCCCGCCCCCCCGCCGCCGCCCGCGGCGCCCCCGGCAGCCCCGACGGCGGCACCCGCGGCGCAGCCGCCCCAGCCCCCCACCGCCCCCAAAGGGGCGAGCGACGCCAAGCTCTGCGCTCTCTACAAAGAGGCCGAGCTGCGCCTGAAGGGCAGCAGCAACACCACCGAGTGTGTGCCGGTGCCCACCTCCGAGCACGTGGCCGAGATCGTGGGCAGGCAAGGTAAGCGGGCGCCGGGACCGCGGAGAGGGACTGTGGTGGGGGGCACCCGTCCCCAGCTCGGAAAGTTCATTTCCTCCCTCCCTGTCCGCCGCCGGCTCTGTCCCTTCCCCACAAAGGGGGACCCGCCCCCTCCCTTGATTTCCAAGTGCCACAAAGTTCCCTGCTACCCCCATTCGGGACGGGTCTCCAGATCCTTCCTCCCCCAGGGATCTGCCCTTAGACAAAGAAATATCTTCGCACAGGGAGAGGGAAAGGGGAGGCGGCTCCGTCTCCCAATCCGGGAAGGCTGTCCTGAGGGGGTGTCCACTCCTAGCCGGAAAACTGGCGGAATGTGTGAAGAGTCACTCAGAAGCCCCTACTCCGGGATCTGCTAGTGGATTGGGGAGGGGGCCCTAATGGGAACCCCAGCCTCTTGGAGTTACAGACTTTGGAGGAGCCCTGGTCCGGGAGCCAGACTGAGTATCTGTCTCTTTGTTGAGTTGAGTGTAGGAATGGAAGGGGGTGTGGCCCAGGGGAGGGTCCCAGACTGGGGGAGAGTTGAGGAGGGGGGCCGCTGGTTGGAGGGGGTCCTGTGGTCACCAGTTCACCACAGTTGGACCATCTATGGGGTTTTGGAAGGGATGCCTCCAAGGAAGTACAATGTCTTGGCCTGGACCTCTTCTCTTCCCTCTCTGGCTTTGTTCTGGGCTGGCCATGGCCGGGGGCCAGAGGCCTGGAGAGGGGTCTCTAGTAGTGAAAGAGTGGCACAGGGCAGGGGGTGGAGGAGCTGGGGTGTGAGAAACCTTCACCTGGAGATTTGGTGGAGGGTATGTGTCTGGATGTGTTTGAGGGTGGGGGATATGGAATTATTCCAGTGTAGTGTGTCTGATACCACACCCTCCCCGGCTCCAGCATCCCTGGGAGGTGGTGGTGGTGTGGGGGGGAGGGTTTGTTGGTAACGGTCCAGATCGAACAGACGGGATCTTGGGGACCCTTTCCTCTCCGGATTTCCCAGAAGGGAGTGGGGGGGTTGGGTACGGGAGTCTGAAAATTGCAGAGGGGCTGGGCTGGGGAGGTGTGGGGTGGGGGAGGAGCGGAGGAGGAGCTGTCCCACAGTGGGGAACAATAGAGGAGCTGCATTCCGGCTGGGAGTGAGGGAGGAGGCCGGCTGCTGTCGGGGGAAGAGGGGAGGCGGGCCTGGCAGGCCCCTACTCTACATCCTACCTCATCCACCAGGAGTGCTGGGGGCTAGGGGCTTTTCGCAGGGAGTCCCAGATGGAGGTGGCAAAGATGCCACTCCTCTGCACACCCCTCACCCCCCGGGGGCACTCCTCTTGAGATTTCTGGTTGAGAAAGTTGGATTTCCTCTTGTTGGGGATCCAGAGCCCTGGAATTGGGTGGGGATACTGACTGTATCTTTTCTTGGGAGTGGGGGTGTTCTTGGGAGGCCCTGGAATTTAATGGGATCATTCTTTTCTGCCTCTGCATCTGATGGGCCTTTCCCTCATAAAAGTAGGGGGATTCTTTAAATGTATGGAAGTCCTTCCTCTTGTCTAACCTCCCTCCTCCTGCTGCAGTGTCAGTACTCCTCTGTTTGACCTCTAGGAAGGTGAAGCCCAGTGGATCTTCCCTTCCACAGACTTCTTCAGGGTTGCAGAACATAGGATGAGGTCCACCACCTGTCCATGCTCCTGGCTTTTCTTCTTGCTCTTATGTCCTGGACTGTCCTCCTCATCCCAGTCCCAACCCCCAAAGATACCTGGCTGTCACTTAAGTTTATGGAACCAAAACTTAGCTCCAAACCCCAGGTGCTCTTCAGACACCATGAGAGTGGAGGTGGTAGGAAAGAGGACCTCACTGTTCCTCAACCTTCCATGCCTCACAAATAGAACAGTCAATTACTGAAATTATAGCAGCAAGGATGTGGACTTGATAACAGGTAGGGCTTCTCAACTGCCCAACGGGCTGAAGACAAAACAGGGAGGAGGAGCAAATTCTGTTTCCTGAGGTCTCTTGAAGATGAGAAGTGCTGCTAATCTGGTAGGATTGGAGGAGAGGCCATCGGGAGTGGAGGAAGGAGAAGGGAAAAAAAAAAGAGAGAGAGTTCACCTCAGGCCTGTGGTTGGAAGGTAGGGGCAGAGAGAAACTTGGTTTTGGGGGGATAGGTAGTGTGGTGGGGAGTGAGAAAGGGACTAGTGAACTGCGTGCCTGGAGAGGGGTGTGAGTGTGTGTATGTGTGAATGGGAGCAAAAGTTGTGGGCGTGTATAGGAATGTGCTATTTATGTGCTGGAGAGGATGGGGATAGAAGGGTGGGATGTATGGAAGGTTGAAACACAGGGACTCTGTGTGAAAGGGGTGTATAAAAGTATACATTCAGCTCTCTCCACAAGTATTGTGTAGATAAATGCACACGGTGCATTACGGCTGTTAGGAACATGTGTGTGCAAACACACACACATGTAGCATATGGGCTTTGTGAAAGGGTCTAAGTCTCTGGGGCTTCTGTGTAAAGCCAGGTGGAGGAAGGGGGAACAGAAAAGGAGCAAGGGGCTTGTACAGTTAGCCAGTGAGAACTGCAGCCTTTAGAGATGGCATGGTCATCCCAGCTTCCCTCACTTTTCTCTCTCCCCTTCTCCCTCTTTGTCTGTCTTTGTCTCAGCCTTTTTTCTCTCTCTTCCTGCCTTTCTCCCCAGCCTCCCAGTTTTAGCCCCCTCCTACCTTGAAGCAGAAGAAGGGGTCAGAATACCCTCTCCCTCACCCTTACTCAGCCCGCAGGCCAACTCTGCTCTCCTGCCCCCAGGGGACAGGGTGACTGTGGGGTGGGGTGGGGCGCTGCTCCCTCACATATGATTATCTTTATCTTCATACCCCTCCTTCCCCTCTTGAAGCTCTGATTTTCAGACCCTTCCTGGTTTCCCGCAGTCTACTAGTTGCTGCGAACTCCCTATGAATTTGGGATCTACTGAGAGACTAATGGGTGGGCAACATGGGGTGTGTGTGTCATACAGCAGATGGGGGTCAATGGTCCCTGAGCAGATCTGAGGACAGTTTTCATGAATAGGGGTCAGGCGAGGAGTAGATTGTGGGTTTACTGAGTGCATTGGAGGTTCTGTGGAAAGATGGCGATCAGTAACAGATGGGGGAGGGGTGTGGTGATTAAATGATTTGGAAGTTTGTGAGTAGCCAGAAATCAGTAGAAAAACTGAGGGAACAGCAGGTGGTTGGGGAGGAGTTAGTGAGTAGATCTGAGGTTCGCATCTTGCCTGGGAGGGTTAGTGAATGAATTTGGAAGGTTCTGAATGAACGCAAGGGGAAGTTTGTAGGTTTTGAATCTGTGGTTGATAGGGACGTTGGGTAGATCTGAGATCTGGTGAGTGCACTGTTGAAATGGGGGGCTCAAAGGGTAGACTGAGAGGTCTCTGGGGGGCTGGGGTATCTGGGTGAAGATCAGAGAACTTATTGGTCCCAGCACAAACCTTCTTGCCCTGTGGGTCTCTCTCTCTCCTTCTCACCCAATCCCAGGCTGCAAGATAAAGGCTCTGCGGGCCAAGACCAACACCTATATCAAGACGCCGGTGCGGGGCGAGGAGCCGGTATTCATGGTCACCGGGCGGCGGGAAGACGTGGCCACAGCCCGGCGGGAAATCATCTCAGCAGCCGAGCACTTCTCCATGATCCGTGCCTCACGCAATAAGTCCGGTGCGGCCTTTGGTGTGGCGCCTGCTCTACCGGGCCAGGTGACTATCCGTGTGAGGGTGCCCTACCGCGTGGTGGGGCTGGTGGTGGGCCCCAAGGGGGCAACCATCAAGCGCATCCAGCAGCAGACCAACACGTACATTATCACCCCAAGCCGGGACCGCGACCCAGTGTTTGAGATCACAGGCGCCCCAGGCAACGTGGAGCGTGCGCGAGAGGAGATCGAAACGCACATCGCGGTGCGCACAGGCAAGATCCTCGAGTACAACAATGAGAACGACTTCCTGGCTGGCAGCCCCGATGCAGCGCTCGACAGCCGCTACTCCGAGGCCTGGCGGGTGCATCCGCCCGGCTGCAAACCGCTCTCCACTTTCCGGCAGAACAGTCTGGGCTGCATTGGCGAGTGCGGAGTGGACTCTGGCTTTGAGGCCCCGCGCCTGGGCGAGCAGAGCGGGGACTTTGGCTATGGCGGGTACCTGTTTCCAGGCTATGGTGTGGGCAAGCAGGACGTGTACTACGGAGTGGCTGAGACAAGTCCCCCGCTCTGGGCGGGCCAGGAGAACGCCACGCCCTCCTCGGTGCTCTTCTCCTCCTCCTCCTCCTCCTCCTCTTCCGCCAAGGCCCGCGGTGGGCCTCCTGGCGCCCATCGCTCTCCTGCCACCTCCGCAGGGCCTGAGCTGGCCGGACTCCCGAGGCGCCCGCCGGGAGAGCCTCTCCAGGGCTTCTCCAAACTTGGCGGGGGCGGCCTGCGGAGCCCCGGCGGCGGGCGGGATTGCATGGTGTGCTTCGAGAGCGAGGTGACTGCCGCCCTGGTTCCCTGTGGACACAACCTTTTTTGCATGGAATGTGCAGTACGAATCTGCGAGAGGACGGACCCGGAGTGTCCCGTCTGCCACATCACGGCCACGCAAGCCATCCGAATATTCTCCTAAGCCCCCTGCCCCATGCCTCCTGGGCCCACTCCCTAGGGGCCTGCCCTGGAGCTGTTTTCCACTGGGGCCTTTTGGAAATCAGTGATTTGGGGGGCAAGGTGCTTAGATCCTCGCTCGCTGGGGAGGGGGTAGGGAAGGCAAGATGGTGGTGGCCAGAGGGTGGGCCACCTTCGGAGCCTCTGGTCACCCTGTCCTGGGAAGGTTGGGAGGGGGCCAGACAGGCAATTTTACTAGAGTTACAACCCTGATACCTCAACACACCCTTAAATCTTGGAATCAGCAAGGAGAAACTTTTGTTTTGCAAGAGGTGGCAGCTAAGGCTGAATCTCATAATCCTGAGTCCCTCTGCCCACCTCCCCATCTGTGGGTCACTCTACCCCTTCCTTTGTAGAGAGGGGTAGGGAAAAAGGAGAGGGAGAATTACCATCTGTATCTAGAGGTGCTCTTTCCGATCCTCAAGCCCTCTGGTCCTGATCTCCAACCTCCTAACATGACCTTTTAACCCCGTATGTGCATATCCTGTTTGGGAATCTGTTCAGAAGTTTCCCACAGCCTAAGGGGGTTGGGGCCCTATGGGAAGTCTGCCTAGAACTTCTCAGGGAAGTAGTGGCATGTCAATCGATAAAGAGCTCAGAATTCCTGTCTCCACAAAGCTGGGCTAGAGGATTCTGGAGAGTGGGGATCCTCACTGCCCCTTCAAATTTTTTCCTTTGCTTTTCTTCTCCCTGTTTTTCCTCCCTGCGGTTTCTCTCCTCTCTCCTTTGCTCTTTTCGTTCAGCTCTTCTCTTTGCTTCCCCTTGGCGGCTGTCAATCCTTGCTCTGTCTTGCTGTTTGTCAATGCCTTTCTTCCTTTCTTCCACCTCCCTCCTGTCTCTTCCAGTCCAGCTTTGGGGACACTGTCCACCTAAGGAGAAAAACATCTTGACGACCCCCCCCCCCATTTCCTCCTTCAGGCATCTGGGGCCCTCTCCTCCACTCCTCCAAAGAAACATCTTAAATTCTTAATGGACTGTGGGCCCATTCGCAGTGAAACTGGGGTGAGGGGACTAATACTGAGGTACAAAAGGGGTCAAACCTCCACCCTCATTGTCTGTGGGCATTACATTTAGGGAACGGTTCTTGGACTGGAATTTTTGGCTGTGGGAATGGGCGACAGTGGCCAGAGTAGTGTGTCTGCTATTTCAAGAGTAGGATAGGGCTGGAGGCAGGAGGCGAGGGTGGTAGAGGAAAGGACAGCTCTCCCCCATGCTGCCCCTCCTCCTCTACAGGCCACCCCCCCATCCCATCCCACTCCCCACCCCCACCCCGGCTCTCTGCATCTCTCTCTCTCTGGACCTGACCTGAATCATTAGCAAACTAATCATGAAATCTCTGTCACACTCGTTGTGGTTGAGGAGAGAGGCCAGGTCTTCAGAGAAGGATCAATCCGGGGTGAAGCAGGATTGGGGTGCAGCAGATCGTGTTCTGAGAATTGTGTCTTGTTACAACCTGTGCACCCCTTCCCAGCTTCCCCAGGCTCAGTTGGGACTGTCGCCAGCCTCCCATCCTCCTGGTTCTGCTGGTCGGGCCAGGAGAGGATGGGGGATGGGCCCAGAGGGCCCTGGGAGATCTTTGTATATAATGGGGTGGGACTGTTCTGAGTGATCTGAGCACTTAGCTTGGGAGTCCCATTCTTCCTGGGTGAAGAGGGGGTAACGGGGATGGGAGTGCAGAGGGGATTTCCTCCTCTCCTTCCTCCTGATGTGAATTAATCCTCTCCCCTCAGCCCCCCTCCCCCACCAGACCACCAGCCAGGGAAGGGAGAGGAAGGAGGTCACAGCCAAGAAAACGGGCCTGTGATCACTTCCCTCCTTCCCGCCAATGTGAGCCATCCTGAGATGTCTATACAATAGAAACCAAACCAAATGGGCACCCTCGGTTGGTCGCCGGGGGCGAGTGGGGAGGGGGGTTGGGAAGAAGGGATATCTGTCTGTCAACCCCCCTCCCCCTCTCCACTCGGTACCCACAAAGGCAGAAGACTGTTACACTAGGCGGCTCAGAAAATTCAATCCTACCCTTACTAATCGAGCCAAACCTAGAAGCAAACACAAAACACGCATAGCGAAAGACGAGATAGAGGAGAGAAAGAGAGCGTGAGAGGGAGCGAGAAAGGCGACCAACACAGAGGAGAGAAAACAAAAATAGCAAAAAAAAAAAAAAAAAGCAGTTCTTTATAATTTAATATTCTATTTTAATAAAGGCGTTTATTACCGTATAAATGTAGCAAAGAACCTGGGCTAATATGAAAAAAAAAAAGACTTTTTATTAGGTAATTTATTATATGAAAAGGATATTTTCTTTTATGATAAAGTGATCCTTAAAAAAATAAAAAAACTTTAGAAGGTTTAGAATATATGTAGGGAGAGAAGAAAAAAATACATTTGTATTCAGAGTTAAATCTTAAAAAGTGTTTTTAATATATGTTCGGGTTTACGTTCCTTTTTTCCCCCACTTTTCTTTGGGGAGGAATACATTTGCTTTTCTGGGGGGAGCATCCTGGGATGGATGGTGGAGAGGGGCTGGGGGAACCTGGCCCCTTTTGGGGCCCTGCAAATAGATTAAGTTTCACTCAGTGGGTTCCCCCTCCCCCTTCCCCCTCGGGGGAGCCGGCAGAGCCAAACAAAGAAAGGGATTAAGAAGAAAGGAAGAAGCTGAGGACTGAGGATCCTGGGGTGTCCCCCCCCTTCCCCTACCGGGTCCCGGGGGTAAGTGAGGAAGGGAAGCCAAGAACTGAGGCCTAGTGGGCCCGTGGGAACCCTCAGAGAGGTGTGAGATTTAAGAGAAATAGATTTTTTTTTTTTAACCAAAAACGAGAGAGAGAGAGAGAGAGAGAGAGAGAGAGAGGAAAAGAAAAACCGAAAGGTTTAAAAGAAAAGAATACTACAAAATAATAATTATTAATAATAATAATACAAATTTATTTCATATAATCCTAGAGAAAGAGAGAGAAAGAATTACTAGTTACTTAGTAGAAGATATTCAGATAGCTTAAAGTTTAGTAGCATTGAGGACCCCTGGGTCCAGTAGAATGTATAAAAGTCATAAAGAAAAGAAAAATAGAGGAGGGAAGTTTCTTGAGTCCACCCAGAGTCGCCCCATCATCACATTAACAGGGTGGGAACAGGTTGCTGGATAAGGTTCGGGGCTACTGGTTTACCAGTTGGGGTTGATTCTGAGAATCCTTGGATTTTTCAACTATAGGACAAATAGACGAGGGCTCAGTTTTGAGGGTCTTTCAAAGGATGGACATTGATTTTGTTGACTAGATGGGGCACTGGGCTGGGGCAGCAGTGCAGGTTGAGAACATTGGCTTGCTCCATCCTGCCTGCATCCCCGTGCTCACTCCAAATCGGTCTGTCCTCTCTTGGGGCTCTCAGGAAGGGTGGAGACGGCACAGCTCAAACCCTCCTAAACCAGCTTCTCCCAGGCCTAACTGAGGAAGTCCTTGGAGTGTAACTTCAATCCACTTCACTGCAGTTTGATTTGAGAGCCTGGTAGGTCATTCCCCAAACATACGCACAATGTACACACAACTTTACCTTCCCAGAGTTGGGGAGACGGGGGATCGTCTCCCATACCTGGTCCCACCCAAGATCCCCCTTTGTTTTTGACCACCATGGCAGCAGTGGGAGTAATAATTTCAATAATTGTTCTTTAAGGCTGTAATGTGTTTTATAGGTTTGCAACATGCTTAATTATGTCTTAGAAGTTAGACTCCAAAAAGGACTTCCCACTCAGTGAGGTGGAAGGATGACCTGGGAGAACTGCCCCCCACCCCCACCCCAGGTACAGAGGCCAGGGGAGGGCAGCAGCCACCTTGGGCGACACCAACCCTGATCCTTTCTGTTCCAGCCCACCTTCAGGTAGGGGTCATCTGCTGTGCCCTGGCCTGGGAACAGATAGCTTCCCCCAACCCCCACACATGCAGACAATTGGGGATCCTGACTTTTGCATGTGAGAAATCAACTCATTTTTAAAGCACTTGCCTTCTACCAACACCAGCTTGCTTGCAATCAGATCTGGGCCCTTCCCTCCTGTTCAAGAGGTGGGGAGGCCCCTTGGCACCCCCTTTGGCCAGAGGGGCCTGTTCCAGTACACCAGTGATTCTGTCATGCCCCTCCCCAAACACATGCCAGACCCCAAACACATCTCCCTCTCCCCAATTTACTCTTCTTGCCCCACCTAGGGACAGATTTCCCCCCTGCTGTTTGTCCTAGAAACCCCCGCTAGTTTGGGATGGTAGCGTCTGGGGTGGGGAGGGGGTTCCCCTTTCCCACTTTCGCACTCGAGGGTGCGGGTGGGGTAGGGTGGGTTGGGGGAGACAGCCCTGGGGCAGGGGGGATGGTCTCTCCACTGTAGAAAGTAGAGTAGGATTGTGGTCAGACTTAATTTGAGGCATCTAGTGAAGACACATACAAATCCGCTGAGGAAAAAAGATTTCAAAAGCAAAATAAAGGCGGGAAATAAAACCGACCCATGAATAATCAAGTAAAAGTGATGTTGCACAAAATGCAGAGAAACCAAGAAGGGGGAGGGTTAATGTATTAAATGTGCTATTAAGAACTTAATTTTATTAAAAGTATTATTACTTAAGGCTCTGTCTGTTTTTCTCTGCCATGGGGATCTGGGGTGAATGGGGAGATCTGCTGTAGGGGGTGTGGCTTGGGATTCTCGAGTATAATTCTGGGCATCCCCACATACCTTGTGAGAAGCAGATGTCTCCAAAAAGCTCCCTCCACCCTTGGGCTCCCCCTGTCTGCCCTCTACAGGACCCGACTTGAGTCCCCAAGCACTCAATCACTTTTCTCCCCACTTACTCCCTTCTGCTCTGTGGAATGTGGTCAGACCTCCTTCCACCCTGCTTTGTAGAACAGGGGAATGCAAGGCAGGGTGACAGGGACCCTGCCTGGGCAGTCATCTCCTGGGCTGAATGGAGAGGGAGCAGAGAGCTGAGAGAAACAGAGAGAGACTCCCCACTCACCTCTTCTTTGGGGTCAGGAAGGAAATTGGATGGAGGACTTAGACATTCCACCTCCAGGGCTCAAGCCTTCATCCTCCCAGCACACAGATACAGGACTGGCCCTGAACCCCCCATTCTCCCTAATGTCTACCCCCGGCCTCCTCCCCTTGCCCCTGGCATTGGAGTGACCTCAGTTCTTGGCACCAGGGCCCTGGGCACCAGATGGTTCCTGCTGATGCTGTTTCCTTTGTCTTGCCTCCCAGATACCCCCTCCCCTCCTCACCATCCTCCCTCCTCCACCTGCCCTGGGGGTTGGCAGAGGGAAGGGCGGGCACCTCCCACCCACCCCCTTGGCACAATCCCCAGACCACAGGGCTCCCAGAGGCAGCTGGTCCTGGGGGGCAGTGGGTATGGTGGGGAGGACAGAGGGAGGGGGAGGGGAAGGGGAACCGGGAATCAGAGGAGGGGCCAAAGCTGAAGGGGAGGCAGGGGTTGGAAGAGAAGAGGGAGGAACAGACGGGAGGCAGCAGGATGGCCAGGCATGGATACAAAATACAGCTTTATTTAAGGGCCCTAGTTTTAAGAGGAGATGGATAGATAATAGAGATGTGTGGTGTGATGTGATGACCTTAGAGCTCTAGGGGCTGTGAACCGGACACTGACATCTGGGACCAAAGGGCAGGGAAGGCCCTGGAGCTGGGGGTGGGGGTGGTGACCAGAATGCCAGTGGAGACAGGGTGGGTGCTGGCCAAGGTCAGAGGCTGATGCAACAGGCTCTCCTCTCCCCAGGATCCAGCTTCTGCACAGCCTGGGCACCTCGCAGAGTGATGGCATTGGTCTGGATAGTGTTCTGCCTCTGCTTGGATACCTTTGTGAAGATCTCTGAGAGGGCAGAGGGCAGTGATCAGTCCAGAAGATTTAGAGCCCACACCAAACCCACCGCCCCATACACACACATGCCCCCTTCTGAGCACTAGGGCTGGCCTCACTTGAAGGAGGTTTGGTTGGACAGAAGTGGAGCTGGGGCACCTGAGTCCCTTCTACTTACCTGGGTGGAGAAGGACTGAGACCCAGGCCCCTGGAAAATGTGATCTTCCTATTCCTTTCCTAAGCTCTGGATTGAGCAAGGGGCTCTGGGGAGGGCCTGGGGTGGGGGTGGGGCTAGTCAATGGTGTGGGAAGGCTCTGAGGAGGCTGGGGGCCCAGGGAAGGGCTGGGGAATCAGCTGGGGTGAGGACTAGGTGTCTTCTTTCCTATTGCTGCCCACAGCAGCCACAGGGGTGGAATAAGGATGTCAAATGGAGGCAGGGGCTCTAACCTTTGAGAACAGTCTCAAAAGCCAGCTCAACATTGGTGGAGTCCAGGGCTGAGGTCTCCAGGAATAGCAACCCATTGTTTTCTGGCAGGAAGGGAAAAGCATCGTTAATTGTGGGATCAATAATAAGAATATTTACTTATTTTTTACTATGTGCCTACCAGGCGCCATGCTAACCCCTCGTTGTGTAGTAGTAGCTCATTTAAACTTTAAAACAACTTATGAATAAATATTATTAGTATTCCTCTTTTATAGAAAAGGAAATTGAAGCCCAGAAACAGAGAATGAAGAAGGAACTTGCTCTGTGTCCCACATCTATTGGCCAAGACAAGAAGTGAGGCCAGGCCAGGCCATGAGACTCCAGATCCTGAACCCCTCACCTCCACACCCAAGAAAACTGCCTCTAAACCCCAGAAAACAACTGCTGAGAGTGTGGCCAGAGGTGGCCAAAGGGATCCCACTCTCTATACTTACTTAGGAACTCTGATCATTGCAAGGTGGGGCTGTCTTAAAGTCGACTATGACTAATTGCCCATAAAGACAATCTCAGACATATGGTGGGACCAACCGGGGGTAGCGCACAGGGACACAGAGAGGAAGGGCAAGGAGATCCTGAGGGAGAGGAGATAAAGGTAGGGGACCTTATTATGGGAGTCCCCAGGGGTGGGGACAGGGGCTGGGAAGGCTGGAGCTGGGAGGGTGCTGATGAAGCTGGAAGAGTCAGACTGGGTGGTGGCGGGTTCTCACCGGCGAACATGCGGGCCTCGTCAGTGGGCACCTCCCGGGCCTGGCTGAGGTCGCTTTTGTTACCCACAAGCATGACGACAATAGTGGCCTCAGCATGGTCATAGAGCTCCTTCAGCCAGCGCTCCACCACAGCGTAGGTCTGGTGCTTCGTTAGGTCAAACACCAGCAGGGCCCCCACAGCACCACGATAGTACCTGGGGAGTGAGGGTTGGGCGGGGCAGAGGCAAGGTCAGGTCAGTTGGGTCCAGCCAAAGAGCAGAGTTGTCACGCCAAAAAGCCAGAGGACCCAAAAAAATGGAAACTGGGGTCCAGGGACACAGAGCCCAGCAGGGCAGGTCAAGACTCCAGTTTCCAGATGCTCAGTTCCCTCCACGGACACTGGTCTTCGAGTCTAGCAGCTTCACCTCCCTGCTCAAAAACCTCCACTGGCTGCCTCCTTCCTTCCATAGCCCCTCTGTTCTCCTAAGTTCCTTCGTTATGACTTTAGCCCCTAGTATCCACCAAGACACAGCTGGGCTCCAGTGGAGTCTGCCTCTTGCATGTCCCACTTCTGAGAGCTTCCTCGCAGGGCTCCTTGACCCACAGCACCCTCGTCTCTCCTGCAGCCAGCCGAATCTTGCCCACTTTTTTAGGACTCCTAAATGGCTACCTTGTGCAGCAGTCCCTGACCTGACCACCCCAGGCAGCCTGCAAACATTCAGCCTCCGTCTTAGAGGTAGATGGGCTTCTTCAGCCTGGTGATGTCTCGCTATTCCCATTTGATTGATGAGTCAACTGAGGCTCATAAGAGGTCATGTGACCAGTCCAAGGGTGAGGAGTGTGTATAACTGAAGCCCTCCTGCTTCCTGCCCCCCGGCAAGTGCTATCCCCAAGCACAAACATGTAGACCACTCTCCACACAGTGTGGCCTGCCACTGACTGGGAGACACTTTGGATGTGGTGTTAGGAGGCCTAACTTCTTGTGTGTCCCCTGAGTCTTGTTGCTTTGTAAAATGGAAATGACTGGTCAAGCCCTCAGCATTTGTGGTTAGACGGTGGGTGTTGCCAGGTGCAGAGGACAGTGCAGAGGGGAGGGGCCATCTCCACCTCCAGAGCCCACCCCCACCCCACCTGACCCTGATCCCACCTGCTTGAGCCTTGGGTTTCTTGTCTTTAAACAGAGGTTAATTGTAGCACCTTACTCCTGGTGGCACTTTGAGGATTTCCTGGGCACATAGCAAAGGCTTAGTAAGTGGTGGCAATGATTCTTGGTTTTAATCCTAGGCGTTAGCGTCACTATATTTGGTCTCAGGTTATTTGCTGCTCACAGTACTTGAGTCTCTGCAACCGGGCCATGAACTCTTTGAGGGAGACGCCACACCCCGCTTCCTGTGATCTCACCCAGGGGACACACTGCTGAATCCCCTTGCCTCCTCATCCTCCCTCTCTCCTCCTGAGGTGTCCCCTGACTCCCCCAGCACCCTCACACCCGCCGAAGTCCCCCAGGCCCGGGCTCACGCTGAGGTGATGGCTCGGTACCGCTCCAGGCCAGCTGTGTCCCAGATCTGAGCCTTGATGGCTGCCGTGCCCAGCATCACAGTGCGGGTGGAGAACTCCACCCCGATGGTAGTACGGCTGTCGTGGCTGAACTCGTTGCGCGTGTATCGGGATAGCAGGTTGGTCTTGCCCACGCCTGACTCGCCAATCAGCACCACTGAAGGAGGGGAGAGATAAGGGCTGAGCACAGGGCAGAGCCGCTGCCAAGCCCACCTGTCAGGGAAGGGTTGCCGAGCTCAGAAAACTGAGGAGGGAGCCTGGGCTCCTGGCAGGGGTTGGGGTCTGCAGCTCTACAGGAGGCATTTGTCCTGGGCAGAAGGGCCAAGAGTTTGGAGACAAGCTAAGGGGCTTTAAGGATTATAGGCTTGGTCTGTTGCAATATGGCTGCAGAGAGTCAGCTTGTGCTTCTGGTCATGGTGTGACATCTATGGTATTCAGGTTGTGTATACCAACTGTGTGTTTACAGTTGTAAACTGTGCAGAGGGGCCATCCGCATATGTGAGTGTGGACAGGGATGGTAAGACGCTGGGGAGTCAGGGGCTGTGCCCAGGTTCTGGGGGAGAGAGTATGGGAATAGTGTGCCTGTTTCTATGTATATGAGGTGGGAGGAGAAGTGGGAGGTTTGGTGTGTGGGATTGCAGAGGGAGCAAGATGTGAATAGAGGTGTGAGAGAGGAGAAAGCTTGGCAGGTGACCCATCTGGGGGAGGTATGGCTGTGCATGCCTGTGAGGGTGTAAGAAGTTAGGATCCAGTTGTCCCTACCATCCTGCCTGATTAAGAGCATGGGGCTGGGATTGGAGAGCTGAGGTCCACAGTCCTGGCTCCACTTTGTACCGGCTGTGTGTCCTTGGGCAAGTTATTTAATCTCTCTGAGCCCATTTTTTTTTCATATGATACATGGGAAAAACAACAGTATCTACCTTATGGATTGTTGTAAGAAATGAATGAGATATTGCCCAGGATAAAAGTAAGGGTACAAAACAGTGTTGCGATTGTTGTGGGTAGGTCAGAACTTTTGCCTTTGGGTTTTCAGGGACAAGGGCCAGCAGGGCTGTGCAGAACTTTGGGACTGGTGGGCAGGGCTCAAGGCCCAGCCTTACCCACTGTAGATGAGCCAGGGTAGGGTTGGGGTGGGGGTTGAAGTGTGACCCACAAATTGCACCAGCACGAAGATCGGAGGAGGCCACCCTTCAGAACCAAGGTGGTTCAGTGGAGGCCAAGGTTTTGGCACCCAAGGATCGGGAGTCACATATACTGGCTCTGATCCCAACTCAGTCTCTGACTAGTTGAACAAGTGGCTCACCTCTTCTGGGTGTTTCCTTGTTAGTGAAATCTATAGAGGGCCCCTCCAACTAAAAAAAATATTCCTTATTTGGGTAGGGCAGGAAAGAGCAGGAAGTTGGATGGATGGATGTGAGTTAACAGGGTGTACTTGTGTGTGTGTGTGTGTGTGTGTGTGTGTCTCTGCCTTTCCTCTACTAGGAACCTCACCTCCATCTCATCCTTCCCAGTGTGTGGGCTCACAGCCCTATGCTTAGGCCCTGAAGGTGCTCAGGACAAGGGCTTTGGAGCCAGACAGACCTGGGTTTGAATACTGAGACTGTGACCTTTTGTAAGCTACTTCGTCTGTAAACCTCAGTTTCCCTCATCTGTAAAATGGACTTACTGTTGGAGAACATTAATTGAGGGCTGACCACTCTCCTAAGAGCTTTACACATCTTAGTTCATTTAACCTTCACAACAATGCCATGAGGTAAGAACCATTACTAATTGTCCCCATTTTCTTTACAGTCAAGGAAACCAAGGCACTTCAGAGGTAAAATGACTTGCCCAAGATAACACAGCTAGTGTGGTAGACACAAGGATGTGTTGCCTAGATTGGCCTTCAGGGAAGGACTTTCTACCCAGCTGTAGGGAGTGCGGTCAGCAGACAGCCTCCAGCCATCAGCTCTTCAGCATCTGCCTCTGATACAAAGAGCCACCTTGCCTGGGGTCAGAGCCTTCCTGGGCAACCTGTATCCAGTGACTGAACAAGGTGAAGGTAGTACAGGTCCCCAGTTGCTCTGATGAGCAATATTTGCTCTAGAGCTCCACGCTCTTGGCTGAGGCCTGTGTATATCCTGCTTCGCAGTTTGACTTCCCCCTCTGCCCCATCCTGTTTCATCCCCATTCCTGTCCCAGGTATTATCCATAACAAATATCTTCCACCCCAAGATACCTCTCAGTGTCTGCTTCTGCCATCCTGCCTGATTAAGAACATGGGGTTTGGATTCGAGAGCTGAGGTCCACAGTCCTGGCTCCACTTTCTACCAGCTATGTGTCCGTGGGCAAGTTATTTAATCTCTCTGAGCCTTTTTTTTTTTTTTTTCCCATATGAAAAATAACAGTATCTACCTTATGGATTGTTGCAAGAAGTGAATGAGATATTGCCCAGGATAAAAGTAAGCGTACAAAACTGTTAGTGTTGCAATTGTTGTGGGTAGTTCAGGACTTTTGCCTTTGGGTTTTCAGGGACAAGGGCCAGAAGGGCTGTGCAGACTTTTGGTTTCCTGCAAGGTGCAAAGAGCCTCTGGTGGGGTGGATGTGGGACACAGTGGCAGGGCTGTTGGGGCCAGGGCTAGGGCTGATACAATAACTAGGGGCAGAGCTGAGATCTGAACTTACTTGGTTTGGCTCCTGACCACTATGCTATACCACCTCTCAAGATGAAAGAAAACTTTTGGGAGTTGTTATGGTGATTAGTGAGATAGTGGCTGGCACACAGTAAGGGCTCAGTAAATGGTAGTTAGTAATAGTATTATTGCCCCAGACTATCGCTATCCCTTATCCTGGCTATCCCTGTTTTCTGTCTCCCCTTCCTGGGAAAGGTGCTGGGAGTCCAGGTTTCCCAACTCCAGGTCGACTGAGAGTAACAGCTTGAGTGAGAGTGAGGCTAAGGCTGGGAGTGGCTGGATAGGGAATCAGAGCCTGACCAGTCCACATTACCCTGAAGGAGGTGTGGGGGTGTATGGGAGGGTGCAGTAGAGAGGCCGAACACAAAGGCAGATAAAGAAGCAGGGAAGATACACACACTTTCAGGCACAGCCAAGTTGAGCCAAGTTGAGCCCAGTACCTGGTATCTGGGCCTGAGGAATCTGCCAAGGGGCAAGCATACAAGGCCACAGGCTCAGGAGTCCTCCGGATTCTATCAGACCCCGCTCCCAATTTGTTACATCTTCCCCATGTGTTTACCCAGTACTATAAAGGGATAAGCCTCTCCTTTCTTGTACACCCGATGAGGTGTACAGAATGATGACTTTCTTCTTCTTGAGTCTGCCTGTTTTCCCTCTTCTCATGAGGGAAGTCCTTTCTGAAGTCTGACCTCCATCTCTTATGCTGCAATGACTGACGATTCCCAGGGATTTGGGTTTTCATTAGGAACCAGGCAGAGGAGCCCAACTCAGCTCTATTAAGGAATGCAACAACATCATTGACAACAGTAGAACAGCTCCATGACTTTTGTTCCTTCCCCACTCCCTGCAGCTTTCTTATCCGGAGGGCATCGTGAGCCCTGGGGGGTCCTGGTAAGAGATAAAAACTGGGAAGGGAACTTCTACCTCTGTTTATCTCTTTATCTGATCTCTCTTGGCCTTCCTCTCTCCCCATGGACCCCAACTCACCCTTGAAGACAAAGTTATAATCCTCCTCTTTTCCGTTCCCCATTTTGGCTCCGCATGGAGGGTGCGAGTGTCTTTGGAGGCAGACGTGACGGGTCTGTGCGTTGGTTCAATGCCCTCAACCCTCGGCTTTCAAGCGTCCTGGACCCGCCCCACCTCTCACTGGGGGTAAGGAGACTTCTGCAGCCAGAGCGATTGAGGGCAGACTCAAGGCTAGGCAGGCCTAGGGAGGCCCAGTTCTGGCAGGTAGGAGTACTGTAAGGAAGCTGAGAGGACGGAAGCAGAGAACAGGAAGAGCAGGCGGCTGAAGACCTGAGGCCCAGGTGGGTGGAGAAACGATGACGTCAGTCAGACGGGTTAGACAAGTTGGGTGTCTGCTCTCAGTCAGGGCTCCAGCAGGCAGGGGAGCAGCCTCCAAGGGTCGGTAGGAGGGGATGTGGGGACTAGACAAGACCTACCGAGAGAGGCAGCTGGGAGTTAAGCATGCATTGCTCATCTCCTGGGACCTGTGGCAAGTGGGGGCTCAGCCACCAGAGAGTTAGAAAGAGCCCCTCAGGGAGCAGAAACCCACTTGGTCTCCTGCATTTCCTTCAAAGCGAAGTGCAAAGAGCCTCTGGTGGGGTGGATGGGGGGGACACAGTGGCAGGGCTGTTGGGGCCAGGGCTAGGGCCGATGGGATGCCAGTTACTCCTATGTGGGGCAGAGCTGTGGGAGCTGCATCTTGGCCACAGCAACATCTGCCCCTCCCTGACAGCCCAAGGCCTGGGATGGGTGGCATTTCTTAGTCTGGGTGGGGCTGGAACCTGAGGCCTGACCTGCTTTCCTGGGATGGGTCGCTTCCTATGGCACTGGGGAAAGGGGCTGGTAGCTCCCTGAGCCAATCTGCTCCAAGTACACAGGGTAGCAGGAGGCCAAGGGGAGAAACATCCAGATGGAGTGAAGGGTCTGAGTATAGGGTCTGGATCTGGAGATGGAGGCCTCTTGGAGGGTTCCTTCTACTTCCTGCCTAGCATTGAGGCCTCACAGCAAAGCTATCCTGTCTTCTTTAAAATACCACCCAAGAGGGTCTGTGCTGGCATGTGAATGTCTGGGAGAAGAGGAAGGGGAAGTTGGTCCCTCAAAGGCAGTTAGGGGTCACTTTCCCAACCCCAAGAGTAGAAGTCACCCCCAAAAGCCTGGAAGGAAGGATGCTAAACTCCCAGGGCCTTATATTCTTTGTCTAAAGTGACCCCCACCAGGACCTTGCTAACCACGTGGGAATGATTCTATTCTGAGTGGCAGCAGCTGGGTGAGGCCACACTACTGGAGAGGCCAAAGGGACCACAGCCAAAAACTATTTGTTTGTGGAAGATGATGGTGAAGGAGTGGGTTTTCCACCCTTGCAGAACTGAGGATTCCTACCAGAGATTCCTGATCCTTCCTACCTCTGATTCTCCTACCCAAGAAGGAGGCCAAGACACAAGACAGGAGTTGAAGTTTATTCTTGGAAAAAACAAAGCCCCATTCCCCCCTCCCCCAGTCCAGGAAGGTCTTCCCAGGGGCCCTGCCCCTCCAAACGATCATCTCTCCCTTGTGACCCCAGCTTCCGTCTGTGCCCACTAGGATGCAGCTACTTGGGTGAGGGGCTCCTCCAGATATTGCACCAAGGCCTGGGCCTGCAAGACGGGGAACAGAAATTAGTCCCACATTGATGGATCCTGAATCCAAGATCTACCCCCAAAGCCATATTCTCAGATCACCAGCCTCTGCCTGCTCCTAGGAATTAGCCCATGGACTGGGTGGATTTGAGAAGGGTCCCAAAAAGTTAGTGGGGGTGGGAGTGGACATGGGGATGGAGCATGAAGGCCATGCCCATGGTTATGGAAGAATGGGGCACATACATACCTTGGCCTTGAGCATCCCAAAGCCCACGGTCTCCTTGGCATACATACACAGCAGAAGGTTTGCCACTCGGGTGATGGCCACGCGGCCCTCCTAGAGGGGGAGATATGACGGGATGTACAGCTCTGCTTGGCATCCTCACCCTCTCTTTCCACAAGGGCTCCTCTTGCCCCAGAGAGACTATATCTTCCTTCCATGCCCTACGCACAGTAGGTTCAGCTGCGGGGCTCTGGCCACAGCCCTGGACATGAGGGTCCCAAGCCCTGGTTCCAACCTCAGCACAGCCACCTCCAAGTTACCCTGGGAAACTCAATCTCCCAGAAACTCGGTTTCTCTTTTTGTAATCTCTATCTCATCCTAGCTGGTGGGGGTGCTGATACACATGAAAGAGTTTTGTATCTGCAAAGATCTTTCCAAATGGGTGATGTTATTATTATGGGCTCAACCCACAGACACTGAGAGGGGCTTGGGAGAAGTAGCCCAACTTATGTTTCTCTTCTTTTTCCATGGCAATGTTTTTCAAAATGCAGGTTTGACCCTAGGTTTAGATCAACTTAGAAAGTAGATCATTAAAAAAAGAAAAGAAGAGAAATGAAGTGCATGGCATATAGTAAGGGAAGCACCGTTTCATGAAACTATTGTTTTGGTGGGTGTATGTCTTATGGCTAGGTTGCAGTCATAAATATTTAAAAGCCATTGCCCTATAGCACTGGCTCTAGTCTAGGCACCCAGTAGGGGTCATCTGTTGAACTGAAATGGCCTTTTGATTGGACATGCAATGGGGAAGAGGTAGCCAGCCAGCCAAGTCACCATGGAGAACCTTTTGGGCAGTTCACCTCGGGGACTATTCAATTTGGTTCAGCAAATCTATATTAGGTATCCACTGTGTGCAGTGAGCCAGGCGCTATGCCCCCTGCCTCTCTGGCCGCATCTCCTGCTACTCTTCCCCAAGCTCGTGCCACTCCAGTCACACTAAACTTGCTGTTCCTTGACCAGGCATCATCCTGCCTCAGGGCCTTTGCACTTGCTGTTCTCTCTATCAGAAAGGTTCTTTTTCAAGATAGCCACATGGCTTGCTCCCCAAATTCCTTCCAATCTTTGCTCAAATGTTAGAGACTGTTTCTAACACATGCCCCCCACAATCTCTATCTCCTTTCCCCCTGTATTTTTCTCCATAGCATTTTTATCATTGAACTTATTTTAAAACATATATAAGACTGGAAGCTTCATGAAGACTGGAGTTTTTGTCTGTCCTGTTTATTACTTTTTCACCTGAGTCCCAAGAAAACTACAGGCACTTAGTAAATATTTGTTGAATGAACAGATACAAAGATGAGTGAGACAGTCCCTATTCCCGAGGAGTTCACAGTCTAATGGCCAATTCCCCTTTGTGGACTTCAGTTCCTTTGTCTATAAATAGAAGGGGTTGTACTAGGGCCTGGAGACCCTGCAAGCACTAGGGTTCTGAACCTGGGACCATAGTACCTTGAGTTTGCCCCTCAGTGTATGGTTGATATCCATTCTGTGAGATAGGAAGGTGGGGGGCGGGGAAGGGGTATTGTTTTCACCTTGAAGAAGTAAGGAAGCTCCCAGAGGTTAAGTGACTTACCCAAGGTCCCATAGCTAAGTGGCTGGCTGACACCAGATCGCCACTCAGACCTCATGTCCAGGCCTCCTTCCTCAACACTACTTGATGCATTGGGTCCTGCCTATTACAAGTACTGTTGCAGACCAACTCTTAGTAGCTTTCGGAGATCCTGTCTCTGCCACTCCAACTATCCAAGATGGGGTCCAGGTCACCCCCTGGGGATCCCCCTTGGAGGGTAGAGGAAGCTAGGCTCTCCTCTCCATACCATGCAGTCCATGAGGATGAATTTGAGATTGTCTTCGTTAAATGCTTGGTTCCCGTTCCGGTCGTACGCGGCCCAGATATTACTGGCGATGGCCGCGGTGACTCGGGCATCCGTGTCCCCGTAACCCGAGTAGGCCAGCAGCGATCCCTCGTTATTCAGCAGCCTGGGGAGGGGCGGGGAGGGATATCGATGTGCTTAAGACAGGGGTCCCATCACAACCCCGCCACCTCGGCTGAGTGTGTCTGGGAACGTGCCCCGGTCACCCAGGACTCCGACTTCCCTTTCCGAGAGGGGCCCTCCCGGCCAGTTCCCCCCGCGGCTGCTGCCCCGTCTGCCTCCTCCTCCCTTCCCGGCGATCCTTCCCCAACCCTTCCTCAGAGAGCCGCACGCCTCCCGACTCGGGCTCCAGCACGCGCCGCTGGGATCCTTGGTCCGCACTCACAGGGTGCTCTGGACGCCTCCAGTGTTGGCTTGGCTTAGCACCTGGGTCAAAGCCTTGGGGCGCAGCATGCCTGCAACTCCTAAGCCCGGGCTTTTGCACCCAGACCCCACGAGTTGCCTCCTGCTGGCCTTCGCCGGCCACTTCCCGTAGTCCAGTTGCCCGGCTCCGGAACGCCCTGGGAGTTGTAGTTTCTTGGCCTGTTGTGATTCTGATTCAACCCCGCCCAGCCGCGGAGGGCTCTGGGAACTGTAGTTCCTGTGGGGTCGCGAGGCACCCTGGGAGCTATAGTTTGCCTTTCCAGTCAGACCACGCGGTTATGGGGGAAAAGAGCGGGAGTAAAAGGACAGTAGAAGTACTACGGGGATTTAACTCCTTCAGGGAAAAGTCGTCACGTCCGCTTGGCAAGCCACGACTCAATAATTTAAAAAAAAACCCTTTATGTATCAAGCACATCTTTGGTTACTTTTCAAAGCAATTTCCCATGTATTACAAAATTCTTTGAGATGAGGTGATAGGTACTATTATCTTGAGGAAACCCAGGCTTAGAAAGGCCACACAGGTCAAACCCAGGTCTCTGGAACCATATTCAATATTCCTTTATTAAGGCCACAACCCTCGGGGGGTTAGGGACAATTCTAGAGGTGAGATCCTAGGTGGACCCGAGGTGGGAAAATTCAACCTCCAAGTCAGGAAAAAGAGGGCCCAGACTTGGAAGGGAACTGGGCCTCCCAAGAATGACCAAGTTATCACACGGAGCGGAGATAAAGCGGCAACACAAAGTCCTTTGTCCCGGAGCGGGAGTTACCCGCGGAGGGGGCGGGGGCAGCTTTGGGCCCGGCAGGACCGCCGAGCGGCTCGCAGAGGCGGGGGTGGGAAGTGGTTTCTCGCCCCGCCCCGGCCCCCGCAGTAAGGGACACGCCCCTCCCTCCCGCCCAGAGTCCCTCTAGGAGCCACCGCCCGGCGAGGCCCTGTTCAGGCTCCCGGACCCAGGGCTCGGCCCTGGGCGGACCCCGGTGCAGTGGCCCCCCCAGTCCGCCCGGGGCGCTGTGGCTGCGGCGGGTCCGGAGGGGGTGGCGAAGCCTTGGGGAGAGGCGGGGAGAGGGGAGTGTTGGAGGCGCCCGAGCCGGGCCGGCCCGGCTGGCGGGGAGGAGGAGGAGGAGGTGGAGAAGGAGGAGGAGGGACCCGGGCGGGCTGGCGGGCGGCCGGGTGGCGGCGGCGGCGGCGGCATGGCGGAGCCGAGCGGGGTTGAGACGAGGCCCCCCATTCGGGTCACCGTCAAGACCCCCAAGGACAAGGAGGAAATTGTGATCTGCGATCGAGCCTCGGTCAAGGAGGTAGTAGGGGTGACGGGGACCGCGCGCGGTGGAAGGGTCTGCAGGGAGATTGGGGTGGGGGGTGGTGGCGGCTCCGAGGAACGGTCGGGGTGTCCGGGAGGGCCCCGGAGAGGAAGGCGGGGGTCCAGCCGGGACCCCGAGGAGCGGTAGGGAAGGAGAGGCGGGTAGGGGGCGCCCTACGAGGGTAGATCCGGAGAGCGTGGCGCGTGCTGGGGGGGCCAGGGTTGGTCGTGGGGCCAGGACTGGGGGCGTGATAGAGAGTGGGGAGGGGGCACCATGGACAGAGAATGAGGAAAAACCTTGGGTTTGAGGGTGCGCCCCGGTTACTGTCGGGGTTCGAGGTCTCCAGGCAGAGTAGGGGGGCCCAGACTACGTGCTGAACCAGGAGAACGGGCGGGGGGTGCAGGAGATCGCCGGGTGCCTACTGTGTACCTCAGAGGAGGCCCAGAGTCTTAGGAGAAAACCTGGGGTTGTGGGAGGAGTATTTTCCTCTGCCCAGATTCTTACAAATCGAGGTGGTTTCCTTTGGTGGTCAGTTCCTCTAGGATTTGCGCAGCGTGCAGTAGATGCTCAATAAAAATTTGTTGAATAAGTGAATGAGGGAATATTGCCTGTGTTTCTCACCCCCAGTGGCTGCTCCAAAATTTCACATAGGCGGGGCTTAAGATAGGCCATCTGGTTGGAAGAGAGGGATTCTGGAAACTGCCTTTGCTTAGCAGGTGCATTGTTTTTCCTCAGAGTGAATGTTATTTTTTGTTGGGGGGTGCTGATAGTTGGGGAGTCTAACTCTTCCCAAGCCAGCCCCTGGTGCCATCCCTGCCCCTCAACCTTATAAAATGACCCCAATTCCTGAATTTTAATCCTTTTCCCTGCAAAGCTAAATTGAAATCAGCTTTAATTGAGAAGCAGTGTGTCCGAGCCTTTACTAGTGTGGGCTTGGGTGTCAAGGCCTGAGTTCCATTCTGCCCAGAGCAAATTGCGTAATTTCTTTGATCCTTAATTTTCGCAACTTTCCAATGGAGATAACAATTACTAAGTATCTCTTGGGACTTAGACTGTTAACTGGTGAATATCAAGTGCTATTTGTTGTTGTAGTTCAAAGAACGCTGAAGCAGAAGCTGGGAATAAAGAAAGAAACTTGGGGTCTGAGAAGAGAAGGCTGAAGGAGACAGGGCCTGGGTCTAAAGCTGGTGAAAGAGTTGGTATGGGGAGGGCTGCCCAGGCAGCACCCTCACAAGGAGCTGGATGGAGGGACTGAGGGTGGGATGGCAGATAGCAGCAAGGGCTTTTAGGGTGGGGGAGCTTGGGATGGAGCTGAGAGAGGAGCCTTGCACTGGTCCATCTTGGTTAAGAAAGGAGCTGCTTATTGCACTGAAGGGGTGGAGAAGAGACCGCAGAAAGGACTTCCCATGACTAGAGTGGGAGCAAGGGAATGCAGAGGCTACTTGGAGAAGACGCAGGGTCCTTGGTAGGTGTAGACCCAGCAGCCTCCTCAGTGACCTCTGCCTCTTGATCACAGTTCAAAGAGGAAATCTCCCGGAGGTTTAAGGCCCAGCAGGACCAGCTCGTCCTGATCTTTGCCGGCAAGATCCTCAAGGATGGGGACACACTGAACCAGCATGGGATCAAGGATGGGCTCACCGTCCACCTGGTCATCAAGACTCCTCAGAAGTAAGTCCAGGAGATAAGCAGGCCCAGCCTCTGACTGGGCTCCTCTCTCCCTTCCCCATCTGACACTTTCTCACCCGTTGCTTAGCTGGACCGGGAGGGCCTATGCCAAGGAAGAATTGCCTGGCAGCCTGAGTGTATTGCCAGGCAGCACTATGATCTCATCTCCAGGAGAAGGGAAATTGACTTACTCCTCTCAGAATGCCCTGATGACAGATGAGACTAGCTCCTTCCTCCCTCTCCCTGGTTTACTGACCACCCCTTCCCCCTGCTGCTGCCCCAGGGTCCCTCAGGAGGTAGCTCAGATTAGGGCAGTGCCTTTCTTCTTCTCTGGGGGCCCACTCCAACTAGTATTCTCCTTTCTCTGTCCTCAGGGCTCAGGATCCGGCTGCTGCTACTGCTTCTTCCCCCTCCACTCCAGACCCTGCCTCTGCACCCTCCACCACACCTGCTTCACCTGCCACCCCTGCCCAGCCCTCCACCTCTGGCAGTGCCACTTCAGATACTGGCAGTGGAAGCCGGAGGAGCAGTGGGGGGGGTCCCTCCCCGGGGGCTGGGGAGGCTCCCCCCAGTGCTCCTGCCTCCATACTCTGTAAGCCCTTAGGAAGGAGAATACAGTCCAATTTTGGGCTGGGGAGTGAGGGAAAACCAAGAGGAGGGAGAAAAATGGTCCCTGCTCTTGGGCTGGTGGGGGTAGGGGGCTTCTGGACATAGGGTTCCAGACATTGGTACTTGAGCTGAGACCAGGCTGTGAGGACTTCCTGGAAGAGGGGAACATGGCTGAGTGTTAAGAGTAAGGGGAGAAATGGGGCTGGGAATATGGGGAACCTGGGTGAGGATATTGAAGACCCAGTGAGACTGGGGAAAATTTGGACCTGGCCAGAGCCAGATAGGATATATTAATTTACTCATTCATCACTGGTTGCCCACTCTGGGCTAGGTACTGTGCTCAGCTCTGGGGTAATTTAAGTCTCTGCCATCAAAGAGCTCTCAGTCTAGTAGGCTGACATCTTGCCAGCAGTGGATCAGGGCTGGGACTGTGGGAGTAAGTGGAAAAGGGAGACATGAGAGGCAGAGGACAGATGGGGCCTCTTCTGGAGACCTGAAATTGGTGGCTTTGGCCAGGTGGGAGAAGGGCTCTTGTGGCAGATCATGACTCTGCCCCCTCTCCGCAGCTGGCTTTGGGGGCATCCTGGGGCTGGGCAGCCTGGGCCTAGGCTCTGCCAACTTCATGGAGCTGCAGCAGCAGATGCAGAGACAGCTGATGTCCAATCCTGAGATGCTGTCACAGATCATGGAGAACCCCCTGGTCCAGGACATGATGTCTAATCCCGACCTAATGCGTCACATGATCATGGCCAATCCTCAGATGCAGCAGCTGATGGAGCGGAACCCCGAGATTAGCCACATGCTCAACAACCCCGAGCTCATGAGGCAGGTGGGTGTGGGAGAAGGTTGTGTTGGAGGGGACACCTGGAGCCCAGGCATGCCCTGCCCAGTCTATTCTCACCTTGTCCTACTCTGATTGGTTGATTGATTGTGATTGTATTGACAGAGTCATTCATTCATTTAGCTGCCATGTTTTGAACCCTGGGGGTACAGTGATGAAAATACAGTCCTAGCTTTCCAGGATTTCCTGATCTCAAAGGGAAGTGGCACAGGTAAACAGGCAATTATCTTTCAGTGTGGTTGGTGCTATTATAGGGACAGTACAGGATCCCCTGAGAGCACAGAGAAGGGCTCTGACCCTATCCTGGGCCTCAGAGGAGACCTCCTAGAGGAAGTGTCATCCAAGCAGAGACCCAAAGGAGGAGAAGGAATAAATCAGGGGAAGAAAGAGAGAATAATATTTAGAGCTGAGGGAAAGCAAGTGCAAAGGTCTGGAAGTGAAAAAGATAGGGTGTTTGGGGAGCGTTGTGGCTGGGCAGGGCCCAGTTGGGAAGAGAGACCTCGGGGAGGCAGTTTCGGGAGCTCCATCTCCTGGCCCACTCATTCCACCAAGGGATAAGGATAGACAATTTTCCCAGCAGAGCTGTCAACACCAGTGTTGACCTCACTAGAAGATAAGTGACATTTTCGAGTGTGTGTTTTGTTCACTGTCTAGAACAGTGCCTGGTACATAGTAGGACTCATAAATATTTACTGAATGAATAAATGAACACTGGGACAAGAGATCAGAGCCCTGTGAGCTTGGGTGTATCAGGCCATAAAGGCATCTTAAAGCCAAGTGTAGAGCAGGATTGAGAAGGAAGGAGAGATGGGTGGAGAGAAAAGTTATCCGAAGATGAATGGGAACAAAAAGAAGTTATGTTCATTTTCTTTCATGCATTGTTTTCCCCTGGTGTTGACACAGACACAGAGTGAGCCATTGCCCCTATCTTCAGTGTTTCTCAAGGTGCAACCAGGCCAAAGACGTGAGGGCGGGGATTAGAGGGTGTTGGTAGCATTGTCCCAACTTGAATCCTTTCCCTCCCTAACCTGTGGTCATTTACTATGAGTCACGGTATGGCCTCGGTCAGACAAACGTTCCTGGTCTTGAAACCTGGCTCACCACTGAACTGGTTGTGTGTCCCCAGGCTGAAAGTCAGATAACATCTCTTGAGCCTGTTTTCTCATCTGCAAAATAGTGACAGAAATACCTACCTAGGAGAGTTATTGTGGGGATTAAACAACTTAAATTCTGTAAAGTACTTCGCCCAGTGCCTGTATGTAATGAGTTCAGTAGATGTTAATTTTCTCTTCGGTCTCCTCCCCTCTCTCGGGTCCCCTCTTACTCAGTTTCCTCAGTGCTCCTGGCACTTCTGTGGAACCCCTGAGCCTGAGGGAGGGAAACTGCTGCCCTTACCTTGTCTTGGATCATTGTCCCCTACTAGAAAAAGCCAACCAAAATACCCACAAGGAAGTAGGATTGGAGCCAAGATTATAGTAGAAGAAGGAAGTCCAGTTCACCCTACTCCCTGCCACTGCAGGGTAGTTGCTGGGCCCTGGGCCCTGAACTTTGGACCCTGCTTCTAGGGCAGACCCCCTCCTCAGGCCTCACCCTTTTCCTAGCTTGGTGCTCTGCTGTTTCCAGGGCCCATCCTTTCTCTTTCCCTCCTCCACCAGACAATGGAACTTGCTCGGAATCCAGCCATGATGCAGGAGATGATGCGGAACCAGGACCGGGCCCTGAGCAACCTCGAGAGCATCCCTGGGGGGTATAATGCTCTCCGCCGCATGTACACGGACATCCAGGAACCCATGTTCAGTGCTGCCCGGGAGCAGGTGGGGCCAGGGGCAGGGGCATAGGGAGGGGCTGTCTGGGCTTGGGATTCCCTGCCCCCAGACCCAGGCAAGCCTCAGGGTGCTGTCTGCTCCTCTTTCTTCCCCCCAGCCCCTGATGGGTGGGCCTTGGCTGGAAGGCTGGCTCTCCCAGTGCATAGGCAGGGTTGGTCCAAGTTGGCATGGGACTGAGGCACTAGGACAAAAGATAGCAGAGTTTTCTGGGGAAATGGAGGAGACGTAATGTCCAAGGGAATTGACATTGTTCTGACAAACATCTTGCACCAGGGGGGTTCCAAAGTTGGGGGGCAGGCTTGGGAATCAGACAGCTGACCCTAACACAGTGTGTCTCAAGTGTGGTCCACAGAGCATCTGCATCAGAATCACCCGGGGAGCTTGTTAGTAATGAGATTCCTGGTCCTTACCCTTGAACTACTTATTGAATCAATTTCTGGGGTTAGGCTTCAGGAATATGCACTTTTTTTAGAATAATGCTTTATGAATTATTTCCAAGTGTATAAAGAGTATAGATAAAAATATAGCATTCTCTTATATCCAGCACCCAACTTTATCTAACCCTAACATGTTGCCCTATGTAGTTTCAGTGCTTTTTTTGGTTCTTTTAAAAATTTAATTTGTCTTGAATGTATCGTACATTAACATATACATTTTGGTTCAGAATTCAAAAGTAAACAAAAGGATATTTAAAATGTATAGAAAAGTTTACAAGCTAAACAAAGGGATACAAAAGGATTCTTCTATTTCCATCTCCTAGACACCTCTTTTTTACCCCAGAGGTAATTGACGTTGGTAGTATTTTGTGTATTTTTCTAGCTGTGTTTAGTATTTGCAAATAAGACATTACAGATAGAATTGCAGGTTTCATGTTCTTTCTCCCCAATCCTAGTCCATTCTTTCCCTCCAGAAGTAGCTACTACTGAAGCTGTTGTTTATCATTCTGATTCATTTCTTTATGCTTTTATTACCCATGTATCTGTCTATAAACAACCTGTAATATTTTGCATATTTTTAAACCTCACAGAAGTGGTATCATGCTGTTCAGATCATTTTTAACTTGCTTTTTTTTTCATTTTTATTGAGATATATTCATATAACATACAGTCCTTCAAAGTGTACAGTCAGTTGTTCATAGTTGTGCATTTATCACAACAATCTTTGAACCTTTTCATTACTCCAAAAAATAAAAATTAGAATAAAAAGGAACACCCAAAACATTCCATTCCCTTCCTCCCCCCATTGTTCATATACTTTTTTTCACACTCATTGTTTTTTTTTAACTTTATCAAAAAATTAAAAAAACAATAAAAAAACCAATATTTCAAACAAAACCAAAATAACTTGCTTTTTAAAAAACGTTTTTAAAATGTTTTATTGAGGAATAATATGCATACGGAAGAACGCACATTTCATCAGCGTTATGCTCCCCATAACCAGTAGCCAGGTGTGAGGTCGGGAGCTCACATTTACTTTTTCCTTGTGGATAACCAGTTTGCCAGCACTGTTTATGAGTGGCCCATACTTTTCCAATGCATTGTTCATGCCATCTCTGTCCTATACCCAGTTTCCACAGTGAGTGCCCCTCTTGCTGACTCTGTTCTAGTCCGCTGGTATTTGTCTCTCTCTGCACTGGTACCACACAGTCCTGATTTAATCTTGGTGTCTGGTAGAGTGAATCTCCCACATTGTTCTTCAACATCACCTTCGTTATTCTTGGCATTGCTCTTTCAAATGAATTTTAGAAACTGCTGGTGGGGATCACCTATGAATATTTAAGGAATTTAATTTTTATTTTTAAAATTTTACTTTATTTTTAAGTATTTAATTAAATTTCTTTTCTGAAAGTAATGCATACACCTGGTAAAACAAACACATAATTGAAAAAGACTTATAACAAGCACTCCAGCTAATTCTGATGCACACTAAAGTGTGAGAACCACTGGTTTAACTAAAAGAAAACCACATTTGCCATCAACAAACTGGGTTCCAATACTGGCTCCACCATTTTCTAGTGGTGTGATTTTAAGTGAGTTGCTTAACCAATCTGAGTCGTAGCTTCCTCGTATTCAAAGAGGAGATAATGTATTATAGCAGCCAGTTCTTAATCTTTTTGATCTCAGGACCCTTTTATACTCTTAAAAATGACTGGGAACCCCAAAAAGCTTTTGTTCTTGTAGGATATCTTTATCTATGTTTACTATATCAAAAATTAAAACTGAGAAATTAAAAAAATTTACTTATTAATTCCTCTAAAAGTAACAGCAAATCCATTAATGTTAATATACATAACATGTTCTTTTGAAAAATAACTATTTTCCAAAACAAACAAAAGTTTAGAGGAAAGAGTAGCTTAATGTCTGGCTTCATACAAGACAGGTAGCTTCTCAAACCTGCTTATGCATTCTGCATTCAGACCTTTGCAATGTCACATGTTATGTAGCATTTGGAAAACTCCACTGTATACTCATGAAGGAATGAGAGTGAAAAGGCAAATAATGTTTTAAAATTTTGGAAACAGTTTTGATCCTCACAGGGGTCCTCAGACCACACTTCAAGAACTGGCATTTTAGAAGGATATTGTAAGCATTCGAATAAATGTGTCAGGCACATGGTCGGTGCTCAATAAATGGTGGCCGTTATCACTGCGGGTAGTTCAGGGAAAGGGATTCCATCCATAGGGTGTACTGGGAAGAACAAAGCAGGGCTCAGAACTAGGTGGGGTGAGGTGCTAGGCAGATACCAAAACAGGAAATCTGAAAAAGGGACAAAGACTGAAACCGTGGCACATGAATGCTGGCTGTGAGCCTTGTTATCTGAACAGCCATCTGGTAAGGCAAAGGAACCGCAACCCAGATCAGGAGGGTCCCCATGAGCCACTTTGAACAAACAGGAGAAGTGACTGGAGATGAAGCCTCATGTGGGGAGGGGCTGAGGCGGCTCAGATACCTCCTGCTCAGGTCAGGATGTCCTGGGAGCTGGGGAGAGGGAGTTGCCAAGCTCTAGGGTCCTGAGGAAGACTGAGCAGGGGAGAGAGGTCCTGGAACTCCCTCAGCAAGCCCACCCTGAGCTCTGCCCTGGGTGTTGGAGGGTCAGAGGGAGCAGGTTCAGGAGTTGCCTTTGGGCAGCACACCATCCTATGGGGTACAGACTTCAAGACGATCCTGGGTGACATAGTAAGGAGCCCAGTGCTGAGGGGGCAGGAGGCCAGTGTGAAAAGGTAGGCCAGGTGGGGAGGGAAGGAAAAATAGGGTGGGGGAAGCAACAGAAGGAGAAAAAGGCCTAGGGAGGACATCCTGAGTCAGAGGACTGGCCAGTGTGGGACTCCATTGTGGCAGGCCTGAATGGACAGAGAATGGCACTTAGGGAACCTAGGAAATGAGGGAGGGGGCTTTGGGGAGTTGGGATTGGACCAGGGTAGCTGGAAAAGGGAGCTGGAGATAGTTCAAGGTTGAAGCAGGAGAGCTAGGTCTGAGAGCCAGCTCCCATCGTGCCAACAATTATTGAGCACCTACTAGTGCCAGGGGCTGGGGGTGCAAAGGCGAATCCGACCTTGGCTCTGCCCCTTGAGAGCTACAGGAAAACAGATATCTCACTACACAATAAGAAAGGTGTATGCAAAATGCTACAGGAGCACCAAGGAGGAGACTAGAGACTGAATATTTGTAGTCAACAGGGGAAATGGGAAATTTCCAGTTATCTGAGGGATTTAATTACCCAGTCATTAGCATCAGCCAGCTCCCAGCCCGCAGGGCCAGGGTGGAGCCACCCATTGTGGAGCAAAGATTGAGCTAAGGACCTCCAAGGATCTTAGATCACTCTCCCTTTCCTGGGGCAGGGGAAGCTATTAGGTGAGAGAAGAGAAAGGGCTGGCCCTTGTCCCTCATTTGTTTCAGTCCTTAACCCGAAACCTTTCCCTCCTCCCAGTTTGGCAACAATCCCTTCTCTTCCCTGGCCGGGAACTCCGACAGCTCGTCCTCCCAGCCTCTGCGGACTGAGAATCGAGAGCCCCTCCCTAACCCCTGGAGCCCCTCGCCCCCCACCTCCCAGGCCCCCGGGTCCGGTGGGGAGGGCACCGGAGGATCGGGGACCAGCCAGGTGCACCCGACAGTCTCGAACCCTTTTGGGATCAATGCGGCTAGCCTGGGGTCAGGTATGTCCTAGGGTGGAAGGAGCTTAGTGGGGTCACCAGGGCAGCCCCTCTGCCCCAGGACTGAATGGGGTTCATACTGCTCCAGGATTTTGAAAGGTGAGACTGTACTGAAGCCACAGAGGGGGCTCTGCAGCCTGGGGTAGTGGCCAGGCCCCTCAGAGGGTGAGGGTTGGTTCTGGTCATGTCCTGATATCTCTGGTAGTGACCTAAGTAAGGGCTTATGAATAAACCAGGCCCCACCTCCTAAGCTCTTTGAGCACTGCCAATCCTGTCCAGTGGAAACGGGTCAGACAGAGGAGGGGAGTGCTGAAGAGGAATCAGGGCAGACCTGGGGACAGGCAGATAGGAGGCTGGGGGTGAGGGATGTGCAGACTGCTGTGAACAGAAGTTCAGGTTATACACTGCACAACCCTCATTTATAAGGACTATGGCTTTACACACGGACCTGAGGATGTTTTTGGTGGATGCCCTGATTTCTCTGCACCCTGGGGAACATTTTGATTGGGCAAGTCCCTTCTCCATGTGCTTCAGCTTCCTTATTTAGAAAAAAAGGACTTACACTTGATCCGTGGTTTTTAAATTATGCTCCCGAGTCCTGGGAGGTCTGGACCATCTCCAGGATGAGGGAGGATGAAATGGGAGAGGCTCCAGGACTCCTGCCCCAGCTCCAGCCCAAAGCATTGACTTTTTTGGGTTCTGAGTGGGATTTGGTTTGAGTAAAGAGTCTCTGCTGCCAAGACAAGTTTGAAAACCATGGGTCTAGGTGATCTTAGTGGATCCTTTCCAACATTATCTGAGCTTGTGGTAGGAACAATCCAGAGGGGCATGAATCAGACCCAGTTTCCAGCTGGCCTGTCCTTAGCAAAGTCAATGGGAAAGGGGCCAGGCCAGAGCAGGGCGAGATGACCTCGGAGTCAGGAAAGACTTGGACCCACGCCATAGTACATGGGTGCCCATTTTGCCATTGCCCTTCTGAGTTTTGCAACCACTCAGTATCTGAAGAAAGGTAAATTAAAGTTGGGCATCTGGTTTCCATCTGGACCTCCTTCTCTCCTGTTTTCTTTCCCCCCTTCTTGTCCTAGGGATGTTCAACAGCCCAGAAATGCAGGCTCTCCTCCAGCAGATCTCTGAGAACCCCCAGCTAATGCAGAATGTGGTCTCAGCCCCCTACATGCGCAGCATGATGCAGACGCTTGCCCAGAACCCTGATTTTGCTGCTCAGGTATCGAACTGGTCCAAGGGGAATGTCTTGGGGAGAGGGTATCCCCTGTTTGGGGGCCGTGTCTTGTGGTGGTCAAGAGCAAAGCCTCTGGAGCCAGACTGCCTGGCTGTTTATCCCAAGCACTGCTACTGCCTAGCTGTGTGAATCAAGCGAGTTATTTTAATCTTTCAGTTTCCACATCTGTAAAATGGTGATAATAATAGTTTCTACCTCAGAGAGTTATTGTGAGAGTTAGATGAGTTGCTACATGTAAAGTATTTATAACAGGTATGGCACATAGTAAGCACTCTATGCTTGGAAGCATTAGCTATCACCACCATCATCATCATCATCATCACTGTCCTCCTCATCATCGTCAAACCCAGTGCTGAGCCACTTGACTCCTTATACTCACCATTGCCCAGAATATACTTCCATTTCCTCTCACTGACCTATTTAGGCCTTCAGGATAATTTGAGATCCATGGAAAAGCTGGCCAGATTCCCTATGGTGGTAGGAGGGGCTGAGGGAGTCTGGTCTGTGGGGGATTTCTTAAGGTGGGTGGGCCCAGACCTCCCCCTTACTATCGTCACCTTGGCAGATGATGGTGAACGTGCCACTCTTCGCGGGGAACCCTCAGCTGCAGGAGCAGCTCCGCCTGCAGCTCCCAGTTTTCCTGCAGCAGGTGAGTGAGGAGCCTAGAGGAGTCAGAGATTGAGGGCAAGGGGTGGACCCTGAAGCCCAATGGCTGGGACTTAAGGGAGGGGGTGCAGCTTGGCTCTGGACTCAGGGTTGGGGCTGCCTCCTCTTTCCTCCTACCTCCCGTGGTCTTTCTCTGCCTGTTTCGTGCCAGATGCAGAACCCAGAATCGCTCTCCATCCTTACCAACCCCCGCGCCATGCAGGCGCTGCTGCAGATCCAGCAGGGATTGCAGACCTTGCAGACCGAGGCCCCTGGACTGGTACCCAGGTGAGGGTTGGGGGGGAAGGGGGGGAGATGGGCAGCAAGATTCTGATCACTCCTCCCCTTTGACTCCTCTCTGCCAGCCTCCAAGTCTCGCGCTGGCTCCTGGCAGCCTTCATATTTGTGAGGGTCTGGTTTTTCTGTTTTCCTCCAACTGCTTTTCCTTCTGGATCTCACATTTCCATCCCTTCCTTGAGTGCTCTCCCACTTCTCAGACTCTCATGTAGTTATCTCCTGCCTGCAGCCTTGGGTCCTTTGGGATGTCCCGGACCCCAGCACCCTCAGTAGGCAGCAACGCCGGGTCTGCACCTGAGGCCCCCAACTCCTTGCCATCCACCCCAGCCACATCGTCTCCATCAGGGGCTTCCAGTGCTCAGCAGCAACTCATGCAACAGATGATCCAGCTTTTGGCTGGAAGTGGAAACTCACAGGTACATGGGGCAGCAGAGCTGGTGTTGGGACCACCACTGCAATGCAGGACAGAGGAAGGGTAGCAGGAGGGTGGAGATAGCAGAGCAGGCTTCAGAGTAAGCCAGACCTGGTTTTCGATTCTGGTCAACCACTTACTAGCCTTGGGCAAGTTACTGATCCTGCCTGGGTTCAGTTTCCATAGCTATAAAATGGAAATGAGAAGAGTAATAGCTCTTACCATGTACCAAATACTGTTCTAAGTGCTTTATAAGAGCTCATTTAATTTATTCCTCACAACAGCCTTGTGAGGAAGCTATTAATATCATCTGTATTTGATAGTTGGGAAAAACTGAAGCTCAGAGAGGTTAAGTGGCTTCTTCAGGGTCGTATAGCTAGTAAGTAACAGAACCAATATCAGAACCAATATTTAAACCCTGGTATTTTGGCTCCGGAATTTACACTTTGATCATTATATTATACCACTTCTATTTATATCAAAGGATTCTTTTGATAACTAAAGCACCCGGGACTCTGGAGGGGAGGATTCTGGAAAGTCAGATGACTAGAGCCCTGAGCCACAAAGTCAAGGCCCGGGACTAGGAGGAGTGGGGGTAACCTTGGGCAATCCTCTTAACCTCTCTGTGACTCATCTGGAGAAGTCATTCAACAAAAATATATTCTGTGCCTACTGTATGCCCAGCTCTGTACAAGGCACTGAGAGGGCTGGAGTGAGCTATCTCCCAGGTCCGCTCCAGCTTAAATTCTGCGGAAAGTGATGAGTGCAACACAGAACACTGGAAAGGGCTACTGTACTGCCCTTTGACTGACTTGCTCTGAGACCCTAGGCAGGTCCTTTCCTTCTCTGGGTCACATTTTCCTCCTTTCAGTGGGCAAGTGGACTGTGATTACTGGGCTCCTTTCAGCTCTAAGAGCCTTTGTTTTTTTGTTTTTTTTTTAAATTCTGTTTTATTGAAATATATTCACATACCATACAATCATCCATGGTGTACAATCAACTGTTCACAGTACCATCATATAGTTGTGCATTCCTCACCCCAATCTATTTTTGAATATTTTCCTTACATCAGACAGAATCAGAATCAGAATAAAAATAAAAATAAAAATAAAGAACACCCAAATCACCCCCCCATCCCACCCAATTTTTTATTTAGGTTTTGTCCCCATTTTTCTACTTATCCATCCATACACTGGATAAAGGGAGTGCGATCCACAGGGTTTTCACAATCAACTATCACCCTTTGTAAGTTACATTGTTATACAATCGTCTTCAAGGGTCAAGGCTACTGGGTTGGAGTTTGGTAGTTTTAGGTATTTACTTCTAGTGATTCCAATATATTAAAACCTAAAATGTGTTATCTATATAGTGTGGAAGAATGTCCACCAGAGTGACCTCTCAACTCCATTTGAAATCTCTCAGCCACTGAAGCTTTATTTCGTTTCATTTCACATCCCCTTTTCGGTCAAGAAGATTCTCAGTCCCACAATGCTGGGTCCAGGCTCATCCCCGGGAGTCATATCCTATGTTCCCAGGGAGATTTACACCCCTGGGAGTCAGGTCCCCCATAGAGGGGAGGGCAGTGAGATCACCTGCCAAGGTGAAGAGCCTTTAGTTTTTGATCTAGGCTAGTGCGTCCTAAACATCTCTTGGGAAAATTTTCCAGATGTTTATAGGGGGGTCAAGAATGACCCTTCTCTTTTGTAAATAATCATGTATGTTGAGCACTTAAACAAAATTAAATTGGTTCTTTCTTTCCTGGAGCCCTTCCCTGGTCTTTAATATCTCTGTGTATGTGATGACTGCCAGGAAGGCATTTGGGGGTAGTGTTTAGCATGCAACTTTTGCCCACAGAGAGTGTGGTTTTTGGAATGTCTCTTCACATCTCCAAGGTGTTTAAGGAAAGCAGTTAGGAATACAGGCTGATCTAGGCCTAACAGTTACTTTGAAATTTTGAGAAAGATATCCCCCCTTTATTGCATAGTTGTTTATGGCTTGAAATTCAAACTCCCTTTCCCCCATTTGCAACACAGCCTCCCCCACCCCCACCCCCACCCTTAGACTCTGAAGACTCTGGAGAAGACCTCCTGGTCCTCTTCCCTCCACTATAAACCGTCAGATTTAGAGAGACCCCTGCTTGGTCCTGTGCCAGTTCACAAGGCTTTTCTCCTCCAGGTGCAGACACCAGAAGTGAGATTTCAGCAGCAACTGGAGCAGCTCAACTCCATGGGCTTCATCAATCGGGAGGCCAACCTGCAGGCCTTGATTGCCACAGGAGGCGACATCAATGCGGCTATTGAGAGACTCCTGGGCTCTCAGCTCTCCTAATCCCTTGGCCCAAGCCTCTTGCCTCTCCCCTCCCTTGATGCCAGTGTTTGGTTCCTCTGACAACCCCCACCCTCTGCAGCTTGTCATCCCTCTGCCATCTCCCTTGTCCTCTCCAGACAGCAGGGTGACTTCCAAGGCATGGGCCTCACTCCCGTGGCTCTGTCCAAGAATTTTGGTTTTCCTTCTACATCTTTTACTGAATCTTCTCTCCTGAGCTTCCTGGAGCAGAGCTATTTAAACAATTTCCACAGTTTTCTTTGATTGGCCCTACCTTCTTGCTGTACAACCGCCTTTTGTGATCTCCAGACTTCTCAGTGGCAGTGCAGTTTACTGGAACAGAGTCTTCCATCTATACCAACAGGGTTTTGATTATCTTACATTTATTTTCAGTAACTTTCTTCTTTCCTTTTCCCTACCTTCCGCCCCTCCAATCCCCAGCCCATACTGCGAAGAAGAATGTCACACTCTTAGGAGGGCAAGTGAAACAGGCAGTCTGATTTTTCTCCTCACGCCTGTTCTGGTCACTTCATCCAGCACTTTTTCCTGGCCTCTGCTGGGACTTCCAGGGGCAGGAGGAAGATGCCTGTTCCCCCTGTTTGTAGAGGGCGATGAGACACAGCTCTCTGGACAAGGAATTAACCAGCCCTGGAGCAGCCTAATGGAGATCCGTGCAGAAGAGGAGGAAATGAGATTTTTTAGAGGAAGGGAATGAAGGAGACAACCTGAGTCATCTTCAAAGGCTTAGAAGTTGGAATTGACAGTTAAGGAGTGGGAGCACTAATGGCTCTTTTAGGTGGGATAGTCCAGGCCTAGGCTTAGCAGAGGAAACTTAGAGATGCTAATGAAATTTAAGCTAAAGAAAGGGGCTCACTGAACTAAGAGATGCAGCTCAGAAGGGGTCATATTGGCTCCATTTCCTCAAACATACATGCTTACACACACACATAGACACATACATTTCCATGGTGACTTGGACCCCTCTTAAAACCTCAGAAGGCATGAAGGGGATTGGTTTTCATCTCAGCAGTGGGAAATTGTGTGTGTGTGTGAGAGAGAGAGAGAGAGAAAGTTTGAGTGTGTATGTGGATTCTTTGTTGATTCGTGGTTCGGAGCTCTTTGCCACTAGAAGGAGTGGTGGTAGGGCCATTCTGGGGTAGGAATGGATACAGCCAAGAAAGCTAGGTCCCTTGGACCTTTGGATGCAGATAATCCAAGGGTAGTGAGGGATACTCCTGAAGCTGTCAGGGCAGTGACCAACACACTTATCACCCCTCACTCTGGTAAGTGTTTTGGGGGAACAGAAGAAGGGTCTTTCCTTCCAGAGCCCCTAGCTGTTGGTTTCCTAATCCCTACACTTTCAGTTCCCTACTATTTTCCTCTAGGCCAGAAAGTTCTTTATTGAGGAGGGAGAGGAGAGGGTGGCAGTGATGCCTTTGATCTGGAATTGGATATCACTCTGTTGGAGCACAGAGGAGCCTCGCATCACTTCCCCTCTGTGCTACTTGGCCCAGCTGCTTGGAGGACTCATGACTAAGAATATGGAGGCAAGAGGAACAGAATTTTGCTTTGCATGGGAAAGGATCCCAAGCAATCCAGAGAGGACTTTTCCTACATCCCCAACTCCCACACTGGCCTTTGTAAATAAATGAAGTGGTCTTTGTTGTGAGGGTGTTTTGGTGTTTGTTTTGTTGGGGAGAAGAGGCTGGCTGAAGACACCTTCTTGTTTTTAGAGGACATAAACTGGGATCTAGAAGAATCTGAAGTTCGGATCTGATATGACAGATATTAAGAAACACTGAAGGTTAAGGAATAACTGATCATGGAGGTATCAACAATCCATGGTTTAGGAATGGGGAGGATTACATTTTTCCATTCCTCATCCCCAGACCATAAGATATCTGAGATTTTTTTCCCCATGGGTCGAGTCTGGAAGAAGAATGTATGAAAGGAATTGGGAAAATAACTAGGTCATTTTCCCCATTCTAGGTATGGGGAAGGCAAGATAACTCTCTTTTTGCCTCAGGTGAACAAAAACCCTGAAGTGTCCAGATCTTATGCAATTGGAGTTTAATAGTTATTAGTCTTGAGCTCTGAGACTAAACCTGGCTCTACCACTAATCACATGAATTTTAGGAAGTCTTTTCATACCTCTGAGGTTTTATCTTTGTACAGTGAGGTTCTGGTATGTGAATTATTCTTGAGAGGATGGTCCCATTTCTGATAATGAAAGACTAGATGCTTCAGACCAACATTCTCACTAGAAACTAAAAAAAAAAAAAAAAAAAAAAAAAACAAGTGGAATATACATTAAAAAAAAAAATCTAAAAAACAATAAGATTGGCTGGGAACCCAGAAAGGAAAGAAAGCACTAAAGGCTGCCTTTGATCTGGAGCCTTTTGCCAATTGAGCTGTGCTTTAGGGACCTTGCAGGACTGAGGTAGGAATCTAACGACTACAAAGATAGGGACTTTGATAACCAATTCAGTACTTGGACTGGGATCCTTAAGGATGAATTGGGAGTAAACTAGCCCTCATAATCTGTAGCCTACCTTCCTGTCATTCTGAGTGGCTCAGAAATTCTCAAATCTTGAACTTGGAATAAGGTAATCACAGATTACATTTCCAGGTGCTTGGCAGAAACAAGCAAAAATTGGGGGGAAGGTAACATTGTCTCAGACATCAAAAAAAAAAAAACAGCAACAATTTTTCGAATACAGCATCCAACTCTGTTCTAGTTTGCTAATGCTGCCAGAATGCAAAATACCAGAAATGGATTGGCTTTTATAAAAGGGGGTTTATTTGGTTATACAGTTACAGTCTTAAAGCCACAAAGTGTCCAAGGTAATGCATCAACAATCAGGTACTGGAGGATGGCCAATGGTGTCTGGAAAATCTCTGTTAGCTGGGAAGGCACGTGGCTGGCGTCTGCTCCAGAGTTCTGGTTTCAAAATGGCTTTCTCCCAGGACATTCCTCTCTAGGCTTCAACTTCTCTCCAAAATGTCATTCTTAGTTGCTCTTGGGGCGTTTCTCCTCTCTTAGCTTCTCTGGAGCAAAAGTCTGCTTTCAAAGGCAATCTCCAAAATGTCTCTGTAAACTGCAGTTCCTGTCTCAGCTCCTGTGCATTCTTCAAAATGTCCCCTTGGCTGTAGCAATCTCACTCCTTCTGTATGAGCTTATATGGTTCTCCAAGGAACTAATCAAGGCCCATGCTGAATGGGTGGGGTCATGCCTCCATGGAAATTATCTCATCAGAGTTATCACCTACAGTTGGGTGGGTCACGTCTCCATAAAAACAATCAAAGAATTACAATCTAATCAACACCAATATGTCAGCCCACACAAGATTGCCTCAAAGATAATGGTATTTTGGGGGACATAATACATTCAAACTGGCACAAACCCCAATAAAAATCAGTGGAGCACATGAAAGGACAATATGAGTGAAACCAAACAGAAACAACAGAAAACAGACTCACAGAAATGCCATATACTGGAATTATCATACAGAAATAACTGTGCTTAGTATTTCAAGAAGATAAAAGATGAGCTTAAAAATTTCAGCAGAGAACTGAAACTCTAAAAACAGACATAGTACAAACTGAAAAATTCTAGCTGGAAAAAATGTAATAAATGAAATTAAGATCTCAATAGATGGCAGATTGGATAGCAGATTAGACACAGCTGAGGAGAGGATTAGTGAATTATAAAAATAAGCCAGAGGAACTGTACAGAATTAAACTTGGAATACTAAAAAGATGGAAAATACAGAAGATTAGAAAAGAGACATAAAAGATCATAAGTTGAGCTAACATGTTTAATTGAAGTCCTAGAAGGAGAGGAGAGAAAGGGGAAGAAGGAATCTTTGAAGAAAGAATGTCTGAGAATTATTTAGAATTGATGAAAACCATTAACTCACAGATTTGAGAAGCCCAACAAATAAAAATAAATTTGCACTCTACAAAAAAAGGCAAAAGCAAGAGAAAAATCTTTAAAAGCAATTAGAGAATAAAGACAGTTTACCCTCAAAGGAGAAACAGTTAAAAAAAAACAATGGGATGACATCTTCACTATGCTTAAAGAAGATTAACTGCCAATCTAGAATACTATGCCCAGTGAAAATATCTTTCAAATATGAAGATGAAATAAATATATATTCAGAAAAGCAAAAAGTGACTTCAACCACCAGCTGATTCAAATTAAGGGAAATACTAAAGGATATTTTTCAGGCATAATAAAAAGAAAAAAAATGTGGAAGGAATGAAGAGTGATGAAAGTAGTTTAATGTGTGTAAGTCTAAATAAACATTGACTATGTGAAAAAAATTCTTAGAAGAAAATATAGGAAATATCTTTAGGACCTTGTATTAGGGAAGGGATTCTTGCATGAGCAACAAAAGAAAAAAATAGATAAATTGGACTTCATCAAAATTTAAAACTTTTGTGCATCGAAGGACATCATGAGGAAAATTAAAAGAAAACCTACAGAATGGAAGAAAGTAATTGGAAATCATATATCTAATAAGGGTTTTATATCCAGAATGTATAAAGAATGCCTACATCTCAGCAACAAAAGGACAAACATCCCATTAAAATATAGGCAAAGCATTGTCATGCACTATATAGATAACACTTCTTAGGTTTTAATATACTGGAAGAGCTAGAAGTAAATACCTGAAACTATCAAACACCAACCCAATAGTCTGGACTCCTGAAGACAATTGTATAACAATGTAGCTTACAAGGGGTGAGAGTGTAATTGTGAAAACCTTGTGAATCGCATTCCCTTTATCTAGTGTATGGATGGATAAGTAGAAGAATGGGGACAAAAACTAAATGAAAAATAGGGTGGGATGAGGGGATGATTTGGGTATTCTTTTTTACTTTTATTTTTTATTCTTATTCTGATTCTTTCTGATGTAAGGAAAATGTTCAAAAATAGATTGGGGTGATGAATGCATAACTATATGATGGTACTGTGAACAGCTGATTGTACACCATGGATGATTGTATGATATGTGAATATATCTCAATAAAACAGAATTTAATTAAAAATATATAGGCAAAGGACTTGAATCAACATTTCTCCAGAGAATATATAAAAATGGCCAATAAGATCATGAAAAGATGCTCAACATCATTAGCCATTAGGGAAATGCAAATCAAAATCACAATGATATACAACATCACACCCACTAGAATGATTATTTTTATATATATATATGTAAACAAGGAGACATCCGGGAAGATGGCAGAGTAGGGAGCTGCAGGGCTCACTCATCTTCCAAAAACAGCTAGTGAACAGGCTGAAAGTGTCCAAAACAACCGTTCTGGGGCTCTGAAGACCAGGGGAGTACTGCAACATCCAGGGAAGAGCGAGAAGAAGAGACTGAGAAACTGCGGTGAAGAACTGTGAATAACTAGCTCGGCCACGGCTCCTGGCACCCACCCCCCACCCACCCTTGAGGCAAACGGCTTCAGATAGGTCCAGTCCCTGCCTGGCAGGCTGCTGCAGAATGGGAGGGCTGTGGAAGTCCTCCTCCTCAAGAAAAGAGGGGAACATGACCCAGTACTGTTCCAGCTATTGGTTGGCCAATTTAGACCACTGGGTCTTGCTGCTTTAGCCCACCCCAGACAGACACCACTGGGCCATTGTTTCAACCCACCTCAGAGGTGGAGCCAGCAGAGGGGTAAAAATACCCTGCCTACTTAGGGCTGTGGTAAATAGATTGCCAAAGAGTGCCATCTGTTGGGCAGGCCAAGAAAGTGCAGCCTTGAGGCTGAAAAAAAAAAAAGGCTTTTTGGCATCTTTCCTGACCCTCTCCCCAGGGCTCTGTGGAACTGGTCTGCACCCCCTGTGTGGGTACCTGGCCCTGTTTTGGCTGGAAAATACTGATGAGCCAAGTGTTAAAGAAGAGCCTGAACACAAACCCAAACAAAACAAAATCCTAAACAAGAGAGTGAAACCAACCTTCAGAATAATCTCATCAAGGTAAACAGATGCCCGGATATCAGCAAAAAATTACAAGACATAACAAAGAAACAGGAGGACATGGCCCAAATGAAAAAAAAATTAAAAAGTCGCAGGATATACAGAATTTGGAACAACTAATCAAAGATGTTAAAACAAATCTCCCAAATCAAGGAAAGGAGATGAAAAAAAATATGACTCTAGGTGAGCATAAAATGACACTAGGTGAGCATAAAGAATTGAGAGTGACGACCCCCTCAGCCTTATTGGGGAGGGGATGATGCTGAGATGGGGGCAGTGGCCACTGAAGTGGTTCTCACTCTTTTTGTGGGCAACTTTGAAACTAAAGTGACAGAGGAACTCCTTTTCAAGTTTTCCACCAGGCTGGACCAGTAATAAAAGTAAAACTTCCAGCCACGCCTGAAACTCCCTGCTGGACTCCGTGGGATCTTTCTCGGCCGCCACCGCTGTTGCTCCCACCCACTCCTGCTGGACATGTGGTTCCTGGAGCTGGACACGAACTTGCCCACCAACCTCATGCCCGCAGGCTGGAGAAGTGGCTCTGCACAGCCACTGCCACCATCCCAGGCATCCAAGGACCACATGAATGTGATGGTGCGGCCAGGCCTGACCGTGGTGGTGAACGGTTCCTTGGAGCCCTGCATGCAGCTGCTCATCTCCTCCATTGGCATGGTGGGCAAGGCCAGGAACCGTCTCACAGCGTCTCTTCGAGTTCCTCATCAAGATGCTGGGGACTGGATAATTACCTGCTTTTTCCTCCTTAAGCCCTTGAAGATTGGCAAGAAAAGGACAGTCATGATTTTCTTACGATTGACATGGAGGGTACTCAATGCATCTGTGAGGCAGTCGTCCCTTCCATAGTGGCCTCCCGGCAGAGTGAGGCCAACTGGCTTCGGGTACCCTGGTGCTCAGGCATGCCTGTGAGCTCCCTCATGCCAAATAAATGAATAAAGTTTTTGGAAAAAAAAAAGTAAAAATTCCAAAAGATAAGGATGGTTAACTGAAGCAATCTGCATTTGTGAATTTTTTTAACGTTAAAAAAAATTTATAAAAAAATACAATGGGATAAGTTTATGCTCAGAAATGCAGCAATAAATACAGTTGGAGAAAACAGAGCAACTCTACACTGATACATTGGCAAAAACAGAAAGGGCAAATGCACCACCCAGACCTAAATGTCTGCAGGCCAATTTTGTACATGCTCCTTTAGAAACACCACTCTGAAAAGCTCTTGTCAGCTTGGTAAGAGAATGAATACACATATAATCACAAATGCACACTGATCATGACTTTATTTAAAAATTGGCAAACAATACTATAAAAACTGATATGTAAATTCCTAAAATGCTGCATCTTAGATTTAGTTGGTGAAGACCACATTTAGCTATAAGCACAAGTTTAGTCTTCCATGTAGAAACCAGGTACTAAACTGTAAAAAAAAAAAAAAAAAAAGAAGCTTCCTATTGTCTGAAAATACCAGTTTAAGTAGAAGATTGCAAAAATGCATGGCTCTTTAATAAAGTAATTGGCTGTGCAAGAGTACACCCCTTTCACAGTATTCCTTTTTACTTCATATGCAAGTTATTAGTTACACTGTTACAGCACTAAAAGGCAACTATTTAGGAAAGAAGCAGAAAAAGGAAAATGGAATGTATGTAAGGCAATATTTCTTTTAGGTACAATAAGCATAATAGTGTTTTAGGAAGACAAGATAAAAATTACTCAAAGCTAGCTTGGTTGTCCATGAGTAAAAACAATGAACTAAATACTGAACTCCTCTCTATATCTAATAATCAATGCCTTGGTCCCCATATTGGTAATCTCTGGGGTAGTCATCTTGGTCCTAACCATGATATTCACCGGGGTGTTCTGCCTGATAATCGCTATCACTGATTTCTGATCCATTTGTTCCTGTTCCTTGGCTTCCATTGTGAATGACAGGTTCTGTTGGAGCAGCACAGTATTTGGGATCATTTACTTGCCACCCAAGCCCATACACACTCATTCCTTTCTGGGAAGCAACTTTGTTGGTACCCATCTGCAGAGAAATTGTCGAGTTGTCCACGAGTTGTAGTGTCAGCTTCTGATAGTAGATGTCTCTCCTGGTGCCTGGTGCTAACATTCTCATCTGTTCATGCCCATCTGCAGAGTAATCGTGGTCTGGTCAAAAGTTTTGTCAGTTTGCATTTTGGGATCATAGAGATGCCTCCTAGTCCCATCATAGGCTGTCTTACCTGCCTGGCTGGCGCATTTGTTGGTTCCCATCTGCAAGCCAATTACACTTGGCCAGCTTTTAATTCTCCTTCATCAAAACATCTTGTTTGTTTTTCTGCATACTTAACTCCAAAGTCAATGGTGGTGTGGAATCCTTTTGTCTTAGCCAGACTTGCTAGAGCAGTGCTGAGACGGAAAGTTATAGCCCTAAATGTGTACATCAAAAAGGAAGAAAGAGCTAAAATCAAAGACCTAACTGCACACCTGTAGGAATTAGAAAAAGAACAGCAAACTAAGCCCAAAGCAAGCAGAAGGAAAGAAATAACAAAGATTAGACCAGAAATAAATGAAATTGAGAAGAGAGATAGAGATAGAGACAGAATCAACAAAACCAGAAGTTGGTTCTTTGAGAAACACAATAAAATTGATAAACCCTTAGTTAGACTGACAAACATAAAAAGAGAGAAGATGCAGCTAAATAAAATCAGAAATGAGAGGGGGAAATTACTACTGACCCCAGAGAAATAAAAAAGATCATAAGAGGATACTATGAACAACTATATATCAACAAATTAAACAGCTTAGATGAAATGGACAATTTCCTGGAAACAAACAAACAACCTACACTGATTGTAGAAGAAACAGAAGACCTCAACTAACCAATCACAAATAAAGAGATTGAATTAGTCATTAACAAAAAAAAACCTCCCAACAAATAAAAGCTCAGGACCAGAGGACTTCAAAGGTGAATTCTACCAATCATTCCAGGAAGAGTTAATACCAATCCTGGTCAAACTCTTCCAAAAAATTGAAGAGGAGAGAACACTACCCAACTCATTCTATGAAGCCAACATCACCCTAATACTAAAGCCAGATAAATAGTCTACAAGAAAGGAAAATTAAAGACTAATCTCTCTAATGAATATAGATGCAAAATTCTCAAAAAATACTTGCAGATTGAATCCAACAACAATACACCATGACCAAGTGGTTTTTTTTTTTTTAAGCATTATTTTTATTTCAAGAAAGAGAAAGTCTGAGCTTCCAGAAGAGCTTTCTCAGACTCTCTATTAACACAAACAGGACAACAAATAAGTAACTATCTCACTAAAAATAGGAACTACTATTAATTTAAAACATGGGAAGAGAAAGTTAAGTGTCCAATATTTGTTTATTAAACCGAGTTTTAAACTGGGAACATGCTGGAACAAGATAGAAATACTTTCATTTTTTTCTCCTGACAAGCACTGATCATAGGACAACTTAATTTCTTAAGCTTTTTAAAAGTTTAATTGATAAAATAATTTAAAGGGTACCATTTGATAAGTTTTGACATATACATAACACAGAAACACACATACACACACACCCCTGAAACCATCACCACAATCAAGATAATGAAAATATTGGTTACCTCCAAAGGTTTCCTTATGCCTATTTCTAGAATATCCATGAAAGAGTGAATGGATAAACAAACTATGATATATTTATACAATAGAAAACTACTAAGCAATAAAAATGAATGAATTACTGATAAACAACAATATGCGTGAACCTCGAAATAATTTTGCTGAAAGAATGCAGACAAAAAAGAAAGCACACCATTATTCCATTTACATAAAAGTCTAGAAAATTCAAACTAATATATTACTGGTTTTTTTTTTCACATTTATGTGTTTAATTTTAATGATAGCACGTGTCCAAATTCAACATTCCAACTTGTTATATGGGTTTATAGTTCCTGTCCATGCAGCCCTGTATCTTTTTTTAAAATTCAGTTTTATTGAGACATATTCATATACCATACAACCATCCATGGTGTACAATCAACTGTTCACAGTACTATCTTATAGTTGTGCATTCATCACCCCAGTCTATTTTTGAACATTTTCCTTACACCAGAAAGAATCAGAATCAGAATAAAAAATAAAAATAAAAAAAGAACACCCAAATCACACACCCCCATCCCACCCTATTTTTCATTTAGGTTTGTTACCATTTTTCTACTCATCCATCCATACACTTGATAAAGGGAGTGCAATCCACAGGTTTTTCACAATCACACTGTCAACCCTTGTAAGCTACATCTTCAAGAATCAAGGCTACTTGGTTGGAGTTTGGTAGTTTCAGGTATTTACTTTTAGCTATTCCAATATATTAAAACCTAAAAAGTGTTATCTATATAGTGTATAAGAATGTCCACAAGAGTGACCTCTCGACTCCACTTGAAATCTCCCAAGTGGGTTTTATTCCAAGCATGCAAGGGTGGTTTAACTAAAGAAAATCAATTAGCATAATACACCACATTAACAAATAGAAGGGGAAAAACCACATGATCATATCGATTGACACAAAAAAGGCATTTGACAAAATCCAGCATCCTTTCTTAATAGAAACACTTCAAAAGAAAGGAATAGAAGGAAACTTCTTCAACATGATAAAAGGCATATATGAAAACCCACAGGTGAAATCATACTCAATGGTGAAAGACTGAAAGCTTTCTCTCTCTCTAAGACTGGGAACAAGACAAGGAAGTCCATTGTCACCACTGTTGTTCAACATTTTGCTAGAAGTTCTAGCTAGAGAAATTAGGCAAGAAAAAGAAATAAAAGGCATCCAAATCAGAAAGGAAAAAGTAAAACTTTCACTGTTTGCAGATGACGTGATCCTATATTTAGAAATTCCCAAAAAAATCTATAACAAAGCTCCTAAAGCTAATAAAGAAATTCAGTAAACTGGTAGGATACAAGACCAATATGCAAAAATCAGTAGTGTTTCTATACATTAGTAATGAATGATCTGGGAGGAAATCAAGAAAAAAATTCCATTTATAATATCAACTAAAAGAATAAAATATCTAGGAATAAATTTAACCAAGGATGTAAAGGACCTGTATTCAGAAAACTACAAAACATTGCTAAAGGAAATCAGAGAAGACCTAAATAAATGGAAAGACGTTCCCTGTTCATGAACTGGAAGACTAAATATCGTTAAGATGTCAACTCTACTCAGATTTGATTTACAGATTCAACACAATCCCACTCAAAATTCCAGTGGCTTACTTTGAAGAAATGGAAAAGCCAACTACTAAATTTATTTGGAAGGGTAAGGGTCCCCAAATAGCCAAAAACATCTTGAAAAAGAAGAATGAAGTTGGAAGACCCACAGTTCCTGACTTTAAAGCTCAAAAAAGCATGGCACTGTAATTAAGATAGATATATTGATCAATGGAATAGAATTGACAGTTCAGAAATAGACCCACACATTTATGGTCAATTGATTTTTATTTACTAATTCATTCATTCATTCATTCATTCATTTTTACTAGTTGTTTTTTCAATTTTATTGAGATATATTTACATATCACACAAACCATCCAAAGTATAATCACTGGTTCACAGTATCATCACATAGTTGTGCATACATCCCCATGATCAATTTTAGAACATTTTCATTACTACAGACCATAAATAAGAATAAATAATAAAACCTATATCTTCCTATACCCCTTATTCTGCCCCTATTGTTGACCCATAGTGTTGGTGTATTACATTTGTTACTGTTGATGAAAGAATATTAAAATATGATTAACTATTGTTCATAGTTTGCAATAGCTATGTTTTTTCCCATATAGCCCTCTACTATTATTATGCTTTATTGTGTAGTAGTTCATGCAGGAACTTATTTATATTTGTAGTGTTATTCAGTGACATACATGACTTTTAACAACTACTTTCAATCAAATTCAACTACACTATGGCACTATTACGTATAATTTCAATAATGAGCTACCGTCACCTCTATCCATTCCCAAACATTTCAGTTCAACCTCATTAACAATTCTGTACATTAGGTAACCGCTTCCCCTTCTCTACCTTCTGTCTATCTCTAGGTACCCTATATTCTACATTTTAAGACTCTGAGCTTACAACATGTTCTAGCTAGTTCATATTAGTGAAATCATTCAATATGTGTCCTTTTGTGTCTGGCATAGTTCACTCAGCATTATGTCATCAAGGGTCATCCATGTTGTCACATGCTTCAGGACCTCATTCCTTCTTACTGCAGCATAATATTCCACTGTATTTATATACATTTTGTTTATCCACTCATCTGTCGATGGGCTTTTGAATTGTTTTCATCTTTTGGCAATTGTGAATAATGCCGCTATGAACATCAGTGTGCAAATGTTTGTTTGTGTTCCTACTTCAGATTTTCTGGGTATATACTGAGTAGTGGAATTGCTGGGTCATAGGGTAACTCAATGGTTTTCTGAGGAATGGCCAAACTGTTTTCCACAGTGGCTGTAACTTTGTACATTCCCACCAGCAGTGGGTAAGTGTTCCTATTTCTCCATATCTTCTCCAACATTTGTAGTTTCCTGTTTGTTTAATAGCAGCCATTCTTATAGGTGTGAGATGATATTTCATTGTGGTTTTTTTTTTTAATCATCATTTTATTGAGATATATTCACATACCATGCAGTCATACAAAACAAATTGTACTTTCGATTGTTTACAGTACCATTACATAGTTGTACATTCATCACCTAAATCAATCCCTGACACCTTCATTAGCACACACACAAAAATAACAAGAATAATAATTAGAGTGAAAAAGAGCAATTGAAGTAAAAAAGAACACTGGGTACCTTTGTCTGTTTGTTTCCTTCCCCTACTTTTCTACACATCCATCCATAAACTAGACAAAGTGGAGTTTGGTCCTTATGGCATTCCCAATCCCACTGTCACCCCTCATAAGCTACATTTTTTTTTTCCTTCATTTTATTTTTTATTTTTTTTATCATCATTTTATTGAGATATATTCACATACCATGCAGTCATACAAAACAAATTGTACTTTCGATTGTTTACAGTACCATTACATAGTTGTACATTCATCACCTAAATCAATCCCTGACACCTTCATTAGCACACACACAAAAATAACAAGAATAATAATTAGAGTGAAAAAGAGCAATTGAAGTAAAAAAGAACACTAGGTACCTTTATCTGTTTGTTTGCTTCCCCTACTTCCATAAACTAGACAAAGTGGGGTTTGGTCCTTATGGCATTCCCAATCCCACTGTCACCCCTCATAAGCTACATTTTTATACAACTGTCTTCAAGATTCATGGGTTCTGGGTTGTAGTTTAATAGTTTCAGGTATCCACCACCAGCTACCCCAATTCTTTAGAACCTAAAAAAGGTTGTCTAAAGTGTGCGTAAGAGTGCCCACCAGAGTGATCTCTCGGCTCGTTTTGGAATCTCTCTGCCACTGAAGCTTATTTCATTTCCTTTCACATCCCCCTTTTGGTCAAGAAGATGTTCTCCATCCCACGATGCTGGGTCTACATTCCTCCCTGGGAGTCATATTCCACGTTGCCAGGGAGATTCACTTCCCTGGGTGTCTGATCCCACGTAGGGGGGAGGGCAGTGATTTCACCTTTCAAGTTGGCTTAGCCAGAGAGAGAGGGCCACATCTGAGCAACAAAGAGGCATTCAGGAGGAGACTCTTAGGCACAAATACAGGGAGGCCTAGCCTCTCCTTTGCAGCAACCGTCTTCCCAAGGGTAAAACTTATGGTAGAGGGCTCAACCCATCAAACCACCAGTCCCCTATGTCTGTGGTCATGTTAGCAACCATGGAGGTGGGGTAGGCGAATACCCCTGCATTCTCCACAGGCTCCTCAAGGGGGCACTACATCTTTTTTTTTTTCCTTGTTTGTCTTTTTTCTTTTTTTTTTTTTTTTTAACTTTCCCTTCTTTTTTAAATCAACTGTATGAAAAAAAAAGTTAAAAAGAAAACAAACATACAATAAAAGAACATTTCAAAGAGACCATAACAAGGGAGTAAGAAAAAGACAACTAACCTAAGATAACTGCTTAACTTCCAACATGTTCCTACTTTACCCCAAGAAAGTTACATAATATAGCAACATTTCAGTGAACTTGTTCCTACTACATCCATCAGAAATTAACAGACCATAGTCATTTCTGGGCATCCCCAGAACGTTAAATAGCTTATCTGTTCTTCTTGGATTATTGTTCCCCCTTCCTTAATTGCTCTCTACTGCTAGTTCCCCTACATTCTACATTATAAACCATTTGTTTTACATTTTTCAAAGTTCACATTAGTGGTAGCATATAATATTTCTCTTTTTGTGCCTGGCTTATTTCGCTCAGCATTATGTCTTCAAGGTTCATCCATGTCATATGTTTCACCAGATCGTTCCTTCTTACTGCCGCGTAGTATTCCATCGTGTGTATATACCACATTTTATTTATCCACTCATCTGTTGAAGGACATTTGGGTTGTTTCCATCTCTTGGCAATTGTGAATAATGCTGCTATGAACATTGGCGTGCAGATATCTGTTCGTGTCGCTGCTTTCCGATCTTCCGGGTATATACCGAGAAGTGCAATCGCTGGATCGAATGGTAGCTCTATATCTAGTTTTCTAAGGAACTGCCAGACTGACTTCCAGAGTGGCTGAACCATTATACAGTCCCACCAACACTGAATAAGAGTTCCAATTTCTCCACATCCCCTCCAGCATTTGTAGTTTCCTGTTTGTTTAATGGCAGCCATTCTAACCGGTGTTAGATGGTATCTCATTGTGGTCTTAATTTGCATCTCTCTAATAGCTAGTGAAGCTGAACATTTTTTCATGTGTTTCTTGGCCATTTGTATTTCCTCTTCAGAGAACTGTCTTTTCATATCTTTTGCCCATTTTATAATTGGGCTGTCTGTACTATTGTCGTTGAGTTGTAGGATTTCTTTGTATATGCAAGATATCAGTCTTTTGTCAGATACATGGTTTCCAAAAATTTTTTCCCATTGAGTTGGCTGCCTCTTTACCTTTTTGAGAAATTCCTTTGAGGTGCAGAAACTTCTAAGCTTGAGGAGTTCCCATTTATCTATTTTCTCTTTTGTTTCTTGTGCTTTGGGTGTAAAGTCTAGGAAGTGGCCTCCTAATACAAGGTCTTGAAGATGTTTTCCTACATTATCTTCTAGGAGTTTTATGGTACTTTCTTTTATATTGAGATCTTTGGTCCATTTTGAGTTAATTTTTGTGTAGGGGGTGAGGTAGGGGTCCTCTTTCATTATTTTGGATATGGATATCCAACTCTCCCAGCCCCATTTGTTGAAAAGACCATTATGGCTCAGTTCGGTGACTTTGGGGGGCCTTATCAAAGATCAGTCGGCCATAGATCTGAGGGTCTATCTCTGAATTCTCAATTCGATTCCATTGATCTATATGTCTATCTTTGTGCCAGTACCATGCTGTTTTGGCAACTGTGGCTTTATAATAAGCTTCAAAGTCAGGGAGTGTAAGTCCTCCCACTTCGTTTTTCTTTTTTAGAGTGTCTTTAGCAATTCGAGGCATCTTCCCTTTCCAAATAAATTTGATAACTAGCTTTTCCAAGTCTGCAAAGTAGGTTGTTGGAATTTTGATTGGGATTGCATTGAATCTGTAGATGAGTTTGGGTAGAATTGACATCTTAATGACATTTAGCCTTCCTATCCATGAACATGGAATATTTTTCCATCTTTTAAGGTCCCCTTCTATTTCTTTTAGTAGAGTTATGTAGTTTTCTTTGTATAGGTCTTTTATATCTTTGGTTAAGTTGATTCCTAGGTACTTGATTTTTTTAGTTGCTATTGAAAATGGTATCTTTTTCTTGAGTGTCTCTTCAGTTTGTTCATTTCTAGCATATAGAAACATTACTGACTTATGTGCATTAATCTTGTATCCCGCTACTTTGCTAAATTTGTTTATTAGCTCTAGTAGGTGTATCGTTGATTTCTCAGGGTTTTCTAGATATAAGATCATATCATCTGCAAACAATGACAGTTTTACTTCTTCTTTTCCAATTTGGATGCCTTTTATTTCTTTGTCTTGCCAGATTGCCCTGGCTAGCACTTCCAGCACAATGTTGAATAACAGTGGTGACAGCGGGCATCCTTGTCTTGTTCCTGATCTTAGAGGGAAGGCTTTCAGTCTCTCACCATTGAGTACTATGCTGGCTGTGGGTTTTTCATATATGCTCTTTATCATGTTGAGGAAGTTTCCTTCAATTCCTACCTTTTGAAGTGTTTTTATCAAAAACGGATGTTGGATTTTGTCAAATGCTTTTTCAGCATCTATTGAGATGATCAATTGATTTTTCCCTTTCGAGTTTTTAATGTGTTGTAATACATTGATTGTTTTTCTTATGTTGAACCATCCTTGCATGCCTGGAATGAACCCCACTTGGTCATGGTGTACGATTTTTTTAATGTGTCTTTGGATTCGATTTGCAAGTATTTTGTTGAGGATTTTTGCATCTATATTCATTAGGGAGATTGGCCGGTAGTTTTCCTTTTTTGTAGCATCTTTGCCTGGTTTTGGTATTAGATTGATGTTAGCTTCATAAAATGAGTTAGGTAGTGTTCCATTCCATTTTTTTCAATGTTTTGAAAGAGTTTGAGTAAGATTGGTGTCAGTTCTTTCTGGAAAGTTTGGTAGAATTCCCCTGTGAAGCCATCTGGCCCTGGGCATTTATTTGTGGGAAGATTTTTGATGACTGATTGGTTCTCTTTGCTTGTGATGGGTTGGTTGAGGTCTTCTATTTCTTCTCTGGTCAGTCTAGGTTGTTCATATGTTTCCAGGAAATTGTCCATTTCTTCTACATTATCCAGTTTGTTGCCATACAGTTGTTCATAATATCCTCTTATAATTTTTTTAATTTCTTCAGGATCTGCAGTTATGTCACCTTTTTCATTCATTATTTTGTTTCTATGGGTCTTCTCTCTTTTTGATTTTGTCAGTCTAGCTAGGGGCTTGTCAATCTTGTTGATCTTCTCAAAGAACCAACTTTTGGTGATATTTATCCTCTCTATTGTTTTTTTGTTCTCTATGTCATTTATTTCTGCTTTAATCCTTGTTATTTCTTTCTTGTACTTGGTTTAGGATTGGTTTGCTGTTCATTTTCTAGCTTCTTCAGTTGATCCATTAGTTCTTTGATTTTGGCTCTTTCTTCCTTTTTAATATATGCGTTTAGTGCTATAAATTTCCCCCTTAGCACTGCTTTTGCTGCATCCCATAGGTTTTGGTATGTTGTGTTCTCATTTTCATTCGTCTCTATATATTTAGCAATTTCTCTTGCTATTTCTTCTTTAACCCACTGATTGTTTAGGAGTGTGTTGTTTAACCTCCAGGTATTTGTGAATTTTCTAAGTCTCTGATGGTTATTGACTTCTAATTGTATTCCATTGTGGTCAGAGAATGTGCTTTGAATAATTTCAATCTTTTTAAATTTATTGAGGCTTGTTTTATGTCCCAGCATATGATCTATTCTGGAGAAAGTTCCGTGAGCACTAGAAAAGTATGTGTATCCTGGTGATTTGGGATGTAATGTCCTGTAGATGTCTGTTAAATCTAATTCATTTATCAGATTGTTTAGGTTTTCAATTTCCTTATTGGTCTTCTGTCTGGTTGATCTATCTATAGGAGAGAGTGATGTGTTGAAGTTTCCCACAATTATTGTGGAAACATCAATTGCTTCCTTTAGTTTTGCCAGTGTTTCTGTCATGTATTTTGTGGCACCTTGATTGGGTGCATAGACATTTACGATTGTTATTTCTTCTTGCTGAATTGCCCCTTTTATTAGTATGTAGTGGCCTTCTTTGTCTCTCAAAACATCCCTGCATTTGAAGTCTATTTTATCTGAGATTAATATTGCTACACCTGCTTTCTTTTGGCTGTAGCTTGCATGAAATATTTTTTTCCATCCTTTCACTTTCAGTTTCTTTGTGTCCCTGTGTCTAAGATGAGTCTCTTGTATGCAACATATTGATGGTTCATTTTTTTTGATCCATTCTGCGAATCTATATCTTTTAATTGGGGAGTTTAATCCATTTACATTCAACGTTAAAACCGTGAAGGCATTTCTTGAATCAGCCATCTTATCCTTTGGATTATGTTTGCCATATTTTTCCCTCTCTCTATTAATATCCTTTATTGTACCCATACCGAATCTCTTTAGTACTGAACCTTTCTCCAAGTCTCTCTGTCCTGTCTTTGTTTCTCTGTCTGTAGGGCTCCCTTTAGTATCTCCAGTAGGGCAGGTCTCTGTTAGCAAATTCTCTCAGCATTTCTTTGTCTGTGAAAAATTTAATGTCTCCCTCAAATTTGAAGGAGAGCTTTGCTGGATAAAGTATTCTTGGCTGGAAATTCCTCTCACTCAGAATTTTAAATATATCGTGCCACTGCCTTCTTGCCTCCATGGTGGCTGCTGAGTAGTCACTACTTAGTCTTATGCTGTTTCCTTTGTATGTGGTGAATTGCTTTTCTCTTGCTGCTTTCAGAACTTGCTCCTTCTCTTCTATGTTTGACAGTGTGATCAGTATATGTCTCGGAGTGGGTTTTTTTTGGATTTATTCTATTTGGAGTTCGCTGAGCATTTATGATTTGTGTATTTATGTTGTTTAGAAGATTTGGGAAGTTTTCCCCAACAATTTCTTTGAATACTCTTCCTAGACCTTTACCCTTTTCTTCCCCTTCTGGGACACCAATGAGTCTTATATTCAGACGTTTCATATTATCTATCATATCCCTGAGGTCCATTTCGAGTTTTTCAATTTTTTTCCCCATTCTTTCTTTTATGCTTTCATTTTCCATTCTGTCATCTTCCAGGTCACTGATTCGTTGTTCAACTTCCTCTAGTCTTGTACTATGAGTGTCCAGAATCTTTTTAATTTGGTCAACAGTTTCTTTAATTTCCATAAGATCATCCATTTTTTTATTTAGTCTTGCAATGTCTTCTTTATGCTCTTCTAGGGTCTTCTTGATTTCCTTCATATCCCGTACTATGGTCTCATTGTTCATCTTTAGTTCTTTGAGTAGCTGCTCTAGGTGCTGTGTCTCTTCTGGTCTTTTGATTTGGGTGCTTGGGCTTGGGTTATCCATATCGTCTGGTTTTTTTCATATGCTTTATAATTTTCTGTTGTTTTTGGCCTCGTGGCATTTGCTGAACTTGATAGGGTTCTTTTAGGGTTTGTAGACCTATTGAAGTCCTTATCTCTAATTTATCAGATCTACAGCTTCGTGGAGTACACTTTCTCTAACTAACCAGCAGGTGGCGTCCACGAGCTACCTGTTCTCCACAAGCCAGATCTCCCCTGCTTAGCCTTTTTGGTGAGTGGGGAGTGAGTCTTGTGGGGCCCAATTGGTGTACCAAGCTTGCATGTGTAGTTGGTGTTGCCTGCCCTGTATGTGGGGCGTGTTTCTGGGCAGTCGGGGAGGGGGGGTGGCCCTAACAATCAAATCTCCCTGATGATCCTAGAGTTTTAAAGCTGCTGCAATAGTCTAATCCTTCAGTTCAGTCCTGCCACAGTTTGTCTCTGCCACTGACCCACAAGTCTTTGGTATTGGCGTATGGCTCCTGAGACTTGCAAGTGGGCCCCTCTTCCAGGCTGTGCACCCCGGGTCCTCTGTTGAGGGATGACTGTGCTATGTCACAGGTGAGTGCCGTCCCCCCAGGGCAGTTCTGGGCTGCTGGGCTGTGTAGGGAGGCTCCCAGTCTGCTCAAATGATGGCTGAATGGGGCTTTGTTAATTCACACTGCTCCACCTTCCCAGCTCTGGGACATTCAGCTGAGGTTGCAGGGAAGGCTAATGTCCACGCCCAGTTTTGTGGTGTGTGCCTGTTATTTGAAGCCCTTCCGTCACACTGGGTTGTCTGGGGCAGCTCTGGGCTATGGGGCTGGCGATGGGCAGGAGTGTTTCCTGTCCACCAGGATGGTGGCTGTGAGCGGACACCCCCCTTTTCTTGGGAAGTTGTGTTGTTTAGTGAATTTTCTCAGCCACTGGATTATTGCCTTTTGTCTCAGAGCTCTCTTAGTTCTGCTCTTGACTTGAAGTGCCCAAATTGCAATTCTTTGAAGCTTTCTGTATTGAGCTTCTTAGAGTAATTGTTTTAGAAAAAGCAAAAAGGATTTAAAAAAAAAAAAAAAAAAAAACGGCCCTCCTCAGAGATCTAATGGGTTATTGAAATGCTAATAGACAAAGCAACCAGGGCCATTAAGGAAAGGTGCACAGGGCAGAGAGATCAGCTTTGCTTCGGGATTTGCATATGTGCCTCAAGGCCTGAGCTCCGCCCTTCCCCTTTCTGTGTTCACCAGAACTCCAAAAATCCTCTGCTTTTATTTTGGAGTTTTTCGTGTTGTTTTTTTTCTATGCCTGTCTCCTCTCTGCTGGGCTGGCTGCTCTCAGAGTCTCTGGTGTCTGGTCTCAGTCTATCTATGGTTGGAGTTTGAATCAGTAGAATGAGTTTCCGATAAGAGCAGCCACTGCAGTTCTCCCTTGTCCTTCCCGGAGCTGACAGCCCCTCCTCCCCCGGGACTGAGCCTGGCAGGGAGGGGCGCGGGTCCCCTGGCCGCAAAAACTTACAGATTTCGCTGATCTCAGCAGTTCCACGTTTTCATGAGTGTTGTATGAAGTATGCCCAAAGACAGATTGCTCTGTGGTGTCCAGTCCACGCAGTTCCTGGCTTTTTACCTACTTTCCTGGAGGAGTAACTAAAACTTACAGCTCACCAGTCTGCCATCTTGCCCCGCCTCCATTGTGGTTTTGATTAGCATTTCCCCAATAGCTAATGAAGATGAACATCTTTTCATGGGCTTTTTAGCCATTTGTATTTCCTCTTTGGAAATATGTCTATTCATGTCTTTTGCCCATTTTATAATTGGGTTGTTTGTCCTTTTATTATTGAGTTGTAGGATTTCTTTATATATACTGGATATCAAACCCTTGTCAGATATGTGGTTTCCAAATATCTTCTCCCATTGAGTTGGCTGCCTTAAAGTTGACAAAGTACTTTGAAGCACAGAAGTGTTCAATCTTGAGGAGTTCCCATTTATATATTTTTTTCTTTCATTGCTTGTGCTTTGGGTGTAAGGTCTAAGAAGCTACCTCCTATCACTAGGTCTTGAAGATGTTTCCCTAAATTTTCTTCTAAGAGTTTTATGGTACTGGTCCCTATATTTAGGCCTTTTATCCATTTTGAGTTGATTTTTGATAGGGTGTGAGGTAGGGGTCCTCTTTCATTCCTCTGGATATGGATATCCAATTCACCCATTAGCATTTATTGAAGAGACAATTCTGTCCCAATTCAGTCGATTTGGGGGCCTTATAAAAATATCAATTGACCATAGATCTGAGGGTCTATTTCTGAACTCTCAATTCGATTCCATAGATCAATAATGTCTATCTTTGTGCCAATACCATGCTGTTTAGACCACTGTGGCTTTATAATAAGCTTTAAATTCAGAAAGTGTAAGTCCTCTAACTTCATTCTTCTTTTCAGGATGCTTTTGTCTATTCCCTTTCCCTCCCAAATAAATTTAATAATTAACTTTTCCAAGTCTTAAAATAGATTGTTGGAATTTTGATTGGTATTGTATTGAATCTGTAGTTCAATTTGGGTAGAATTGACATCTTAATGATCTTTAGCCTTCCTATGCATGAATGTGGAATGTCTTTCCACCTATTTAGGTCTTCTTTGATTTCTTCTAGCAATGTATTGTGGTTTTCTGTGTACAAGTCCTTTACATCCTTGGTTAAGTTTATTCCTAGACATTTGATTCTTTTAGTTGCTATTCTGAATGGAATTTTTTTCTTAGTTGCCTCCTCAGTTAGTGTATAGAAACATCACTGATTTTTGCATGTTAATCTTGCATCCTGCCACTTTGCTGAGTTTGTTTATTAGCTCAAGTAGTTTTTTCATAGATTTCCCAGGAATTTCCAACTATGGGATCATGTCATCTGCAAATAATGAGAGTCTTACTTCTTCCTTTCTGATTTGAATGCCTTTTATTTCTTTTTCATGCCTAATTGCTCTAGCTAGAACTTCTAGCAAAATGTTGAATGTGGTCACAATGGGCATCCTTGTCTTGTTCCTGATCTTAAGGGGAAGGCTTTCATGCTGACTGTGGGTTTCATATATACCCTGTATCATATTGAAGAAGTTTCCTTTGGTTCCTAACTTTTGAAGTGTTTTTATCAAGAAAGGATGCTGAATTTTGTCAGATGCCTTTTCTGTGTCAGTTGAGATGATCACGTGATTTTTCCCCTTCAATTTGTTAATGTGCTTTATTACATTGATTGATTTTCTTGTGTTGAATCACCTTTGCATTCCTGGAATAAACCCCATTTGGTCGTGTGTATAATTTTTTTAATGTACCTTTGGATTTTATTTGCAAGTATTTTGTTGAGAATTTTTGCGTTTATATTTATTACAGAGATTGTCCTTTCTTGTATCTTTACCAGGTTTTGGTATTAGAATGATTTTTGCTTCAGAGAATGAGTTAAGTAGTGTCTGCTTTTCTTCAATTTTTTGGAAGAGTTTGAGCAGGAATGTTGTTAGGTCTCTTCTTGGAATGTTTGGTAAAATTCCCCTGTGAAGCCATCTGGCCCTGAGCTTTTCTTTGTAGGGAGGTATTGATGACTGATTGAATCTCTTTCCTTGTGATTGGTTTGTTAAGGTCTTCTATTTCTTCTCGAGTCAGTAGAGCTTGTCTGTGTGTTTCTAGGAAATTGTCCATTTCATCTAAGTTGTCTAGTTTGTGGGCATATAGTTGTTCATAGTATTCTCTTATGATTTTTTTTTTTTATTTCTTTGGGGTCCATGGTAATGACCCCCTTCTCATCTCTGATTTTATTTATTTATATCTTCTCTCTTTTTGGCTTTGGCAGTCTAGCTAAGGGTTTGTCAATCTCGTTGATCTCAAAAAACCAATTTTTGGTTTTATTGATTCTATTTTTTTCCTCCAATTCATTTATTTCTGCTTTAATCTTTGTTATTTCTCTTCTTCTACTTGCTTTAGGGTTAGTTTGCTGCTCTTTCTCTGGTTTCTTCAGTTGTTCAATTAGGAATTTGGTTTTAGCTCTTTCTTCCTTTTAAAGGTAGGTGTTTAGAGCTACAAATTTCTCTCTCAGTACTGCCTTCCCAGCATGCCATACCTTTTGATATGTTGTATTCTCATTTTCATTCATCTCCAGATATTTACTGATTTCTCCTGCAATTTCTTCTTTGTATGGTCAGTTGATTTTTGATAAGGCTACCACTTCCACTCAATTGGGACAGAACAGTCTCTTCAATAAATGCTGCTGGGAGAACTGGATATCCATATCCAAAAGAATGAAAGAGGACCCTTATTTCATACCCTATACAAAAAATTAATTCAAAGTGGATCAAAGACCTAAATATAGGATCCAGTATCATAAAACTCCTAGAAAAAAATGTAGAGAAGCATCTTCAAGATTTTGGGGTAGGTTGTGATTTCTTAGACTTTACACCCAAGGCACAAGCAATGAAAGAAAAAAAATGGATAAATGGGACCACCTCAAACTTGAATACTTTTGTGCTTCAAAGCACTTTGTCAAAAAGGTGAAAAGGCAGCCTACTCAATGGGAGAAAATATTTGGAAACGACATATCTGATAAGGGTTTAATATCCAGAATCCATAAAGAATCCTACAACTCAAAATAAAAAGACAAACAACCCAATTTAAAAATGGGCAAAAGACATGGACAGACACTTTTCTGAAGAGGAAACAGAAATGGCTCAAAAATATATGAAAAAATACTCAACTTCACTGGCTATTAGAGAAATGCAAATCAAAAACACAATGAGATATCATCTCACACCTAGCAGAATGGCCATTATCCAAAAAACAGAAAATTACAAATGCTGGAGAGGATGTGGAGAAATAGTAACAGTCACTCACTGCTGGTGGGAATATAAAAAGGTACAGCTGCTGTGGAAGACAGTTTGGTGTTGCCTCAGGAAGCTAAATATAGAATTGCCATATGATCTGGCAATCCCACTACTAGGTATATATACATACCCAGAAGAACTGAAAGCAGGGATTCAAACAGACATTTGCACACCAATGTTCATAGCAGCATTATTCACAATTGCCAAAAGATGAAAAAAAAACAAATGTCCATCAACCGAGGGCTGGATAAACAAAATATGATATATACACATGATGGAATATTATTCAGCAGTAAGAATGAATGAAGTCCTGAGACATGTGACAACATAGATGAACCTCAAGATCATTGTGTTGCATGAAATAAGCCAGACACAAAAGGACAAATAATTGTATGATCTCACTAATATGAACTAAATATAATGAACAAACTCATGGAGTTAATATCTAGAATACAGGTTACCAAAAGATAGAATGAGGGTAAAGAATGGGGAGCTGATGCTTAATTTGTGCAGAATTTTTTTTTTTTATTAAATTCAGTTTTATTGAAATACATTCACACACCATACAATCATCCATGGTATACAATCCACTGCCCACAGTATGATAACATAGTTATGCGTTCATCCCCACAATCTATCTCTGAACATTTTCCTTACATCAGAAAGAACCAGAACAAGAATAAAAAATAAAAGTCAAAAAAAACACCCAAATCATCCCCCCATCCCACCCCATTTGTCCTTTAGTTTTTATCCCCATTCCTCCACTCATCCATACACTAGATAAAGGGGGTGTGATCCACAAGGTCTTCACAATCACACTGTCACCCCTTGTAATCTACATTATTATATAATTGTCTTCAGGAGTCCAGACTGCTGGGTTGGAGTTTGGTAGTTTCAGGTATTTACTTCTAGCTATTCCAATACATTAAAGCCTAAGAGGTGTTATCTATATAGTGCATAAGAATGTCCACCAGAGTGACCTCTCGACTCCATTTGGAATCTCTCAGCCACTGAAACTATTTCGTCTCATTTTGCATCCCCCTTTTGGTCAAGAAGATACTCTCAGTCCCACGATGCTGGGTCCACATTCATCCCCGGGAGTCATACTCTGCGTTGCCAGGGAGATTTACACGCCTGGGAGTTGGGTCCCACGTAGGGGGGAGGGCAGCGAGTGCACCTGTCGAGATGGCTCAGTTAGAGAGAGAGAGGGCCACATCTGAGCAACAAAGAGGTACTCAGGGGGAGACTCTTAGGCACCATTACATACAACTTTAGACTCTCCTTTGTGGTAATGAGCTTCATAAGGGCAAATCCCATGCTCGAGGGCTCAGCACATCAAACCCCCAGTCCCAATGTTTGTGACAACATACGCTAGGGGATCAGCATCTCAAAGTTTAGAGATAGGCCTTACAATTCAGGGATAGAGTTAACTGCTGTAAGAGCTTACAATCTAGGGACTATTACAATTATTGTGTCCACGTTAGGCTATGTTCTAAGATTCAACTCTGAGTTTACACATTGTAGTTAGTCCATATTGGTGAGGCATCATCTCTCTCACCATGTTTTCTCCAACACTTTTACTCCTATATATATATTTTCCTACAATTTTATAGAGTTATATTCACATACCATACATTTATCCACAGTGTACAATCAGTTGTTCATGGTATCATCATAAAGTTGTACATTTATCACCACAATCAGCATTTGAACATACTGATTACTACAAGAAAAATTGTTTTTTTGTTTTTTTTTTAGCAATAAGAAAAAATGATAAAAAGAAAAATAACATGTCATACAATACAATATACTACTAAGGACAGCAAATAACGCCACTACCAAGAATCCCATATTACTCCCCTATATCCCCTTCTCATATACATTTAGCATTGGCGTATTGCCTTTGTTACATTTAATGGAGGTATATTACAATGTTACTGTTGACCATAGACTCCAGTTTGCTTTGATTATGTTTTTTCCTGAATACCATCCCTTTTTCAAATTTCTACATGGTTGACATTCATTTGCTTTCCCACATGCAAAAACATTTTTATATTTGTATATTTAGTAACAGTCATTGGCCACTCCAGTTTTTGCCACGTTACACAGTCCCAGTCTTTATCATCTATCTTTACCTCTGGTATCATACATTCTCCTATCCCACCTCTTTCAGCTTTACTCACAGACATCTTTGTTCAGTGTACTTAAAATACCGTGCTACCATCACACAGTATTATGCTATCTATTTCTGGATCTATGCAATCAATCCTAAACACTCTGTAGTCCTTCAGCATCAAATGGCTGATCTCTGCCCTCTTTCTATCTCCTGGTTGCCTGTGTTGTCAGCTTTTAACTCCCAAAGTTTGTTCATTAATGTCTGTTCATATTAGTGAGACCATACAGAATCTGTCCTTTTGTTTCTGGCTAACTTCACTCAACATAATGTCCTCAAGGTTCATCCACATTATTACATGATCCATGTCTTTGTTCTGTCTTACAGCTGCATAATATTCCATCATGTGTATATACCACAGTTTGTTTATCCACTCGTCCTTTGATGGACATTTGGGCTGTTTCCATCTCTTGGCAACTGTGAATAATGCTGCAATAAACATTGGTTTACAAATGTCTGTTTGTGTCTTAAGTTTCAGTTCCTCTGAGTATATACCCAACAATGGAATAGCTGGGTCATATGGCAAATCTATATTTAGCTTCCTGAGGAACCTCCATACTGTCTTCCAGAGTGGTTGCACCATTCTACATTCCCACCAACAATGAATAAGTGTGCCTCTTTCTCCACATCCTCTCCAGCACTTGTCATTTTCTGTTTTTTGGATAATGGCCATTCTGGTAGGTGTGAGATGATATCTCATTGTGGTTTTGATTTGCATTTCCTTAATAGCCAGTGAAGTTGAGCATTTTTTTCATATGCTTTTGAGCCATTTGTATTTCCTCTTCAGAAAAATGTCTGTTCATGTCTTTTGCCCATTTTTTTAATTGGATTGTTTGTCTTTCTGTTATTGAGATGCAGGATTCCTTTATATATTTGAGATATTAAACCCTTATCTGATATGTGGTTTCCAAATATCATCTCCCATTGTGTAGGTTGCCTTTTGACTTTTCTGACAAAGTCCTTTGATGTACAAAAGTGTTTAATTTTGAGGAGATCCCATTTGTCTATTTGTTCTTTGGTTGCTCGTGCCTTGGGTGTGAGGTCTAAGAAACCACCTCCTTTCACAAGATCTTTAAGATATTTGTGCAGAATTTTTAATACGGTTGACTGTAAGTGTTTGAAAATGGATAGAGTTGATGGTGGCACATTATTGTGAGTATAATTAACAGCACTGAATTATAGGTGTGATTGTGGTTGAAAGGGGAAGTTAAGGGTTGTGTATGTCACTAGAAGGAAAGCTAGAGGAAGAAATATGGGACTACATAACATAGTGAATCCTGTTGTGGATAATGAAGGTGGTCAACAGTATAAATAAAAGAATGTTCTTTCATGAACTAGAACAAATTTATGCCACTACTACAAGGTGTTAATAATAGGATGGTATATGAGAAAAATACATTTAAATGCAAACTATGAACTATGTTTAAGTAATATTTTAATATTCTTCCATCAATTGTACAAAGATACCATACCAATGCTGTGTCAATAATAGGAGGGTATAAGGGGTATGGGGCTTTTGCTTTTGGAGCAATGAAAATGTTCTCAAATTGTAGTGATGAAAGCACAACTCTGTGATTATACCAAGAACCAATGATTGTACACATAGCTAAGGGTGTACACATTGCATGGCTTGTATGGTGTGTAAATAAAACTGCTTTTTTTAAAAAAGAAAAACAACAAGTGTTAGGAACCCTCATTTTTGGTGGGAATGTAAAATGGTGCAACCCCTATGGAAAATAGTTTGGTGGTTCCTCAGAAAAGTAAGCATAAAACTACCATATGACCCAGCAACCCCACTTCTGGCAATCCAAAAGGATTGAAAGCAGGGACTCAAACATATATTTGTACACCAATGTTTGTAGCAGCATTATTCAACAATAGTCAAAAGGTGAAAACAATCCAAGTGTCCATCAAGAGATGTATAAAAAAATAAAATACACATACAGTGAGTATTATTCAGCTGTAAAAAGGAATAAAATTCTATATATGCTACAACATGGATGGACCCTAAAGACATCATGTTGAATGAAATATGCCAGACACAAAAGGACAAATACTGTATGATCTCACTTATATGAAATAATTAAAATATGCAAATTCAAATATAGACAGAAAGTAGATTATAGGCTACCAGGGCTGGTAGTGGGACAGGGTGGGTATTATGGGAATTACTGTTTAATGGGTAAAGAATGTGTTTGGGTTGATGGTGAAGTTTTGATAATGGATGGTGGTGATGGTAGCACAACATTGTGAATGTAACAAATACCACAGAATTGTATATTTGCAAGTGGTTACAATGGGATATTTTAAAGTGTATATATGTTACCACAATAAATACAAACAACAACAACAACACAGAACCATACAATACAAAGAGTGGAGCCGAAAGTAAACTATGGACTTCAGTTAATAATATAATCATAATAATATTGGCTCTTCAATTGTAAAAAATGCACCATACTAATGCAAAGTGTTAGTAATAGGGAAAACTGTGTGTATGTGGAGGGGTATATAGGAACTCTGTACTTTCTGTGTAATTTTTCTGTAAACCTACATCTTCTCTAAAAAACAGTCTATGAAATAAAAATGTACAAAACAACCTCAATGAAGGGAGTGAAGGGAAAGATGCTGATCTAAGAAACTTTGGAAATGAGTAGAGTCTAATAGATTAAAGGCAAAGAAACTGTACATAAACACTGTGCTTTATTCAATACAGTTATTTCCCATGGATATATGGTTAACAATTCTGATTCCACTGTACATATATAGTGGAATTGAACAATTCAATAAATGGTGGATGTAAGGAACCTGGTTTCTTATTGTTGGAATTGGAGTTTACACTCACATGCGATTCCTTGCTTTGTCTGCTCAGTGGGCCTAGAAGCAACAACCTCCAGTAGCAAAGTGCACATTTAACACTCAGATCTTGGATTCTAATACCATCCTCCAATAAAAAGAACCAGGGCTCCCTGGAGAAATGGCTGATTCTAGAACTGGGGCAGTAAAAATATATAAGATGAGCCTGGAGCATCTGGTAGGACCAGAATGTAACGAAATGCTAAAAACAAAAAACAACAAAAAATCCAAACCCCACAAATGAAGGGACACAGGCACCAACCAAAAGAGTACCCAGTGAGCAAAGCTAAAACAATTTGAGCAACAAAATTAAGTGATATTAGACACAAATATCTTGTGCAGAAGAAATCCAAATAACTTACATTAATACTCCACTCTCAAGGAGGTGGAGCAAAACTCTACTTCCTAAGCATGGGCTGCATGTAATGACCTTCTTCCAAAGAAAACAGTGTAGAAAGGGGAGAGGGGGGTGGTGAAGAGTAACTTTACAGTGGGGAAACCTGACAAATACTCCCTCAGCCAGATGATCAAGGTCAACAGTGACAGTATAAATTATGTTGATCATCTATCTGTATTCTTGAGATGATGTGATGAAAATGAAACTCTACTTCTTTTGTCTTCCTCCCCAAAATGTAATTCAGTCTAATCAAGAGAAAAACATTAGCTAAAACCCAGTTGAGAGATATTCTACAAAATACTTGACCAGTACTCCTAAACATGTCAAGGTCATAAAAAACAGGAAAGTCTGAGAAAATGTCACAGCCAAGAAGAGCTTATGCAATGTAATATGGCATTCTGGATGGGATCCTGGAACAGAAAAAGAATACTAGCTAAAAGCTAAGAAAATATGAATAAAGTATGGATTTTAATTAATGATAATGTATCAATGTTGGTTTATTAATTATAACAGATATACTATATTAATATAAGAAACTATAGGTGGAGAGGATCTAAGATGGTGGCAGAGAGAGGAGTGGAAGCTAAGTAGTCCCCCTGGAACAACTAAAAAAAACCAGAAACAACTAGTAAATAATCTGGAATAACTGCAGGGGGACAAACATGACCATCCACTCATCATATAACAATCTGAATTGGGAGGAATGCCCGAGATCACAGCATAAAATCTGTAAGTAAAAACTGTGGATCCTAATCGGGAGACCCCTCCCCCACAGCCCAAGCTACAAAGCCTTGTGGTGCCAGAGAGAAGCTGTCTCCCAGCAAGTGAATATAGCTCAGCTGAGCTCCAGCTGGGGTTTTAATTAGCAAGTGTGAACTGTTCACTATAAGGTATGAATCCTCAACAAGTAGACAGAGGCTTTGGGTGACGACTGACCTCGGAGAGCTGGAGGGTTGCTTTGGACTAGTTCTGTTCCTTTTTTGACTCAGTGGAGAAAGCCTCAGCCATTTTCAGTTCCCAGTTCTGTGACCCAGACAAGGGTATAGCACAGGCAGAGAGAGACCATTGAAATGCTAATGACCTCCCCCTAGGGCGACTATCTTCTCTAAGAGGAAAGGGGTGGGGCCCAGCTCTACTACCTGTTTTTCATCCAGAACTTACAACAGTCAAGAATTATAGGCTAACAGGCACCACCTGCTTGGGCATAAAAGCAGTGACCAGAGGCATCAGAAGGTATACCAATTTTCTAAGACACACCAGGGAAACCGGATACTGAATATTTCTTCCTTCTGGGACCTGAGCCCATTGTGGTCTGGGGAGGCCTGATTGGGGTAACCAAGGAAACCATGCCTAGACAACAGAAAACTACAACCTACACCAAGAAAAATGAGGTTATGGCCCAGTCAGGGGAACAAACTTGCACTTCAACTGTGATGCAGGAATTGAAACAACTAATAATAAGTGAATTCAAAAAGTTTAGGGAAGATATAGCAAAAGAGATGAACCGTATAATGAAAACACAGGACGTACATAAGGTAGAAACTGAAAGTTCAAAAAACCAACTGGTGGAATCTATGGAAATGAAAGGCACAACACAAGAGATGAAAGACACACTGGAAACATACAACAACAGATCTCAAGAGGCAGAAGAAAACACTCAGGAACTGAAGAACAAGACACCTGAAAGCCTACACACAAAAGAACAGATAGGGAGAAGAATGGAAAAATACAAGCAACGTCTCTCGGAACTTAAAGGCAAGACAAAAAGCAAGAATTTATGTGTCATTGGTGTCCCAGAAGGAGAAGAGAAGGGAAAAGGGGCAGAAGCAATAATAGAGGAAATAATCAATGAAAATTTCTCATCTCTTATGAAAGACATAAAATTATGGATCCAAGAAGCGCAGCGTACCCCGAACAGAATAGATCTGAATAGGTCTATGCCAAGACACTTAATAATCAGATTATCAAACATCAAAGATAAAGAGAGAATCCTGAAAGCAGCAAGAGAGAAACGATCTATCACATACAAAGGAAGCTTGATAAGACTATGTGTGAATTTCTCAATAGAAACCAAGGAGGCAAGAAGGAAGTGGGGTGATATATTTAAGCTACTGAAAGAGAAAAACCACCAACCAAGAATCCTATATCTGGCAAAACTATCCTTCAGATATGAGGGAAAGCTTAAAATATTCTCTGACAAACAATGACCGAGTTTGTGAACAAGAAACCTGCTCTACAGGAAACACTAAAGGAAGTACTGCAGACAGAAAGGAAAAGACAGGAGTGAGAGGTTTGGAAAACAATTTTGGGAGATAATAGCACAGCAATGTAAGTACACTGAACAAACATGACTGTGAATATGGTTGAAAGAGGAAGGCTGGGATCATGTGGGTGGGACACCAGAACAAAAGATGAACGATAAAGACTGGGACTGTGTAACTCAGGGAAACCTAGGATGCTCAATGATTGTAATAAAAGGTACACATATGTTTTTACATGAGGTAGAACAAATGAATGTCAACATTGCAAGGTGTTAAAAATAGGGTGGGATTGGGGGGAAAATACAATCAATGCAAACTAGAGGCTAGACTTAACAGAAACATTGTATTATGCTTCCTTTAATGTAACAAAAGCAATATACCAAAGCTAAATGCAAATGGTGGGGGGGAAATAGGGGAAGGGTATGGGATTCCAGGCATTGGTGATGTTGTCTGACTTTTTATTTTACTTTAGGTTAATGCTATCTTTCCTTTTGTCACTTTCTAGCTATCAAGTTTTTTTGTTTGTTTGTTTGTTTGCTTTTCTCTCTTTCTCTTGCCTTTTTCTTTTGCCTCTCTGCCTTCTTTGACTCTTCCTCCATCTTTGTGGAAGAAATGTCCTTATATAGAGAGTGGCAATGGTGCTCAATACATAAATACGTGACTATACAGGGAACCAATGATTGTTTACTTAGGATGGAATGTATAGTGTTTGAACAAAACCATCTTAAAAGAAATGGGTTGATGAAGAAACCTTGAGGGCGCTATATTGAGTGAAATAAGACAGACACATAAAGGCAAATATTGCAGGGTCCCACTGATATGAACTAATTATAATATGTAAATTCATAGACATGAAATATAAGTTACCGGGATATAGAATGAGGCTAAAGTATGGGGAGTAGTTGCTTATTATGAGCAGAATGTTCAACTAGGGTGATGGTAGCATGTAATGAGAATAACAGTGCTAAAAGGTGTGTGAAGGTGGTGGAAAGGGTAAGCTCAGAGTCACGCATGTCACTAGAAGGAAAGCTGGAAGTTAAAAGATGGGAATGTATAAAACAGTGAATCTTGTGGTGGACAATGTCGGTGATTAACTATACAAATATTAGAAATCTCTCTCATGAACTAGAAGAAATGTATGTCACTATAACTAGAGGTTAATAATAGAGAGGCATATAGGGAAGAAATATATACCTATTGCAAACTATATACTACAGTTAGTAGTATTTTAACATTCTTTCATCAACAGTAACAAATGTGCTATACCAAAACTACGAATCAATAATGGACGGGGGGCATAGTTAGGGGTACAGGAGGATGTGAGTTTCCTTTTTTTTTTTTCTTTGTTTCTTTTCTGGAGTAGTGAAAATGTTCTAAAAATTGAAAAAAAATAATTGTATTGATGGATGCACAGTGTATGGTGGTGCTGTGGGCAATTGACTGTACACTTTGGATCTTTGGATAGTTGTATGGTATCTGAACAATCTCAATAAAAAATTCATTAAAAAAACAAACAAAAAAACTATAGGTGAAACTGGTGCAGATATATGGGAACTCTGGACTATCTTCACAATTTTTATGTAAATCTAAAATTGTTCTATAAATCTAAGTTAAAAGTTTATTTAAGTCAAAACAAGAGAGAAAATAGAATACACAAATAGAAAGTATAAGTGATATGGCAGATTTAAACCCTGATATATAAGTAACTTTATTAAATGTAAATGGGTTAAATCCTTCAATTAAAAGTCAAATATTGTCAGGCTTGATCAATAAAATAAAGACTTAACTATATTTTGGTCACAAGATATACCTAAAACACATGAAAACGGGAAAATTGAAAGTAAAAGTCTGGAAAAAAGATAAATTATACAAACCCAAACCAGAAGAAAGCTGGCACAGTGATAGTAAAAGTGGACCAAATAGAATTTCAGGCAAAAAACAATATTAGACATAAAGAGTGTTAATTCATAATCATCTTCATATATTCAAAAAGATAATATTCTCCAGGGAAATATAATAATCCTAAATATTTGTGCATCTAATAACATGGCCTCAATATATAAAAAGAAAAAATTGAGAGCCCTACACAAAGAGAATTAGAAAAATTCCAATAATAGATTTTAATACATTTCTCTCTGTAATTGATAGAATAGGTAGGGGGAAAAATCAGTGAGGATATGGCGTATATCATTAATTCTAAGACATATTTTAACTGTCTCTGAAATTGGGATGTTGTTGGTATCCTGAATTTGAGGATACCAACAACAGTTTAATTGGCAGCATTTTGAAACTTTTTGATAGTAATAAAACAATGGTGGTAAATAAAATCACTCAGCCTCTCTTATATAATAAAATAGCATTAAGTTAAATAGGGTAAATGAAATATTATATATATATATATATAATGCTATATCCAATAAGCATAAACTGTACATTTTTTCAAGCACACATGGAACATTTATAAAAATTAAACATATACTGGGAAATAAAATAAATCTCAATGATTTGAAAGGAAGGAAATAGTACAAAATATGATTTCTGATCACAATAAAGTTTTCTAGAACTCAACACAAAAATATTTTTGCAAGTATGAAAATCCATTACTAAGTAAACCATGGGTCAAAAAAGAAATAACGTAATGTAGAAAATATTCTTAAATTAAAGAATAACAAAAATATCATCTATTGAAACTGGTGGGATGCAGTTAAAGTAGTATGAAGAGGAAAAATTGCAGCCTTAAAGTCATATATTAGAAAAGCAGAAAGGTTGAAAATTAATGAGCTAAGCAACCAGTTCAAGAAATTTAAGAAGAGCCAAATAAACCCAAAGAATATAGAAGGATGGGAAAATAAGGATAATAGACATAGAAAATGGACACAGCAAAGCAAAAAGGGAGTGACAAAAGAATACATATTGCACAATTCCATGTACATAAAATTCTAAAACAGGCAAAATTAAGCTTTATATTTTTAGGACTGGTTGCCTGGGAGGAAAAATCATAATGCAAAGCAAGGACATTATTCCCATAAAAGTCAGTATAGTGGTTACCTCTGTGGAGAGGTAGGAAGTTGTGATTAGGAAGGAAGGTGTATGGGATGATTCAGGGGTGCTGGCAATGTTGTATAATTCCTTAAACTGAGAATTTACTTATTTAACTTTTTATTTAGAAATAATTTTAGACTTACAGAAAAATTACAAAAATAGTACAGTTTCCTTATGCCCTTCACCCAGCTTCTCTTATTGTTACTATCTTGCATACTCATAGAACAATGATCAAGCTAAGAAATTAACATTAGTGCAATAATATTAACTACACTTTGTTTGGCTTTGACCACTTTGTCCACAAATGGCCTTTTTCTGTTCCAGGATCTGATCCACTACCATTTAATTTGTCATGTCTCAGTCTCCTTTAATATGTGATCATTCCTTAGTCTTTCCTTGTCATTCAGGGTTTTGGCACTTTTGAAGGGTACTGGTCAATTAATTTGGTAGAACTTTCCCTCAATTTGGGTTTGTCTGATGTTTTCTCATGCTTAGATTGAGGTTATGCCTTTTTGGCAAGAATGCCACAGAAGTGATGTGCCTTTTAAATGGTTTATGCCAGGGGTACACCATGTCAATATGGTATGTCTTATTACTGGTAATGTTAATCTTGATAATTCGGTTGAATTTCAGTTGAATTTTCTCCCCTGTAAAGTTTTTGTTTTCCCCTTTGCAATTCAATAAATATATTGAGACTATGCAAGTATCCTGTTTCTCCTCAAACGTTCACCCACTATTTCACCATCATGGTTAGATCTTGCTGCAGCCATAATGGCTCTGAAGTTCTAATAGTGATTTTCTATTTCCCTCTTTCCTTCTGTATTTGTTTATTGCAATTCTTCTTTAAGGAAGAGCTGCCCTTTCTCCCCCATTTGTGCATCTATTTTTATGTATCCTTCTTTAAGTGTGCTATGACAGTAGTTGCTGTGGGTACCCTGCCCAGATGCCCTTTTCTGGGCTATACCCCCATTCCCAGCTTCTGTGTGGGTTGACTGTGAGCAGCTCATGGATGGCCCCTTCACTGGACAACGATCCTCAGTCACCAGGGGCTACCTTGCTGGAGAAGTTACAGCAACCCCATTACTTTTGGGCAGCCTGCAGCCAGTGATTGACTGAGATGGACCTGCACATGGTCAAACCCTTACCTCAAAAATGGGACTAACTATGTGGTTTAATTCATGCTTCTGAGCTTACTGGATCAGCTGAAGCAGGTTCTAACCAAGACCACATCGTTGCTTAGTTTTCTTCCCCTACTTTACCCTGCTTATCTCACCCTGCTTCTTCGGAGAGCATGCTCTCAATCACTTGCACAAGAATCTCTATCTCATGCTCAGCTTCTAGGGAACATGACCTAAGATAATTTTTTTATCTGTAAGATTCCTTCTGAATAATTAATGTGTATGTGGAGGAGGGAAGGGATTGGGGGAGCTGTGGAAGGCATGGAGTCCTTTTCTCCTTTACTCAGGCTTAGGAAAGAAAGATGAGACAGCAATATAAACTTGGGAGCTGGCCTTAAGCTTTGTTGCTAGGAGTAACCATAATTTTAGATATGGCTTCTAAGTTCATTCTGGTCAAAACAGTTTTCCTTTTCTTCTTTTTTTTTAAATGCAATTTTATTGCAATATATTCACATAACATACATTCAAAGCGTACAATCAATTGTTCATAGTATCATCATATAGTTGTGCATTCATCACCACAATCTTTGAACATTTTCATTAATCCCCCCAAAAAATTAAAATTAAAATAAAAAAGAACATCCAAAACATTCCATTCCCCTCCTCCCCCCATTGTTCATTTACTTTTTTTGACACTCATTGTTTTTTTTTAACTTTATCAGAATATTAAAAAACAAACAAAAAACACAACATTTTCCTTTCATTCTTATTGTTTGCTACTATTAGGAACTCACAGGCTTTGTTTTAGAGCTGAGAAGAACTAAGAGGAAAATGAGATAACTCTGAAGCCGAAAACCTGCAAAATTGGGCCTTGGAGTGCAAGTTAGTTACCTCAAGACAGAAACTCATCGGGTTGATTTTCACTTTTTTGGAGTTTCAGGCCTCAAAGTTTTGAAAAAAAGCCTTCTCATGCATCTTGAGGTCTCAGACTCAGTCATACACTGTCCCCATTTCTTAGAGACAGAAATTCATATAGAGTTAGGAAACGAGATGTTCAGAGAGGGAAAGGGGTAGATAAACAGGAAGAAAGTGGAGCCATCTACCATTAAAAAAAAATTAAGAAAGATAAAAACTTGAAATCATCCAGGCCATACATGCCATTCACAAAAATAAAATTTGCTTTATTTACAAACTGAAGGATTATGCTTTCACTCCTAGTTTCTGCCCAGACCTTTCCTTGAAGTTCTTTGAGGAAATCCTTTGAGCTCGGGCCCATCGCCCACCAATCCAGCCTTGCCTGAGCCAGGCTCACTGGGGCTCCTCCTTTCTCTGGAGCCTGAGGTCTTGCTTTCCTCCACAGACTTCTGCCTCCTGTGGCAGCAGCTACATAAGTATTCACAAAACACGGCCAGCCTCCAGCGGGACAACTTGACCTCGGCGGTGGACGTGCTCAAGCTACTTTCCAAGATCTTCAAGTGTTCCTCATGCCCCAGTTTGCTGGTCCTCAAGTATGGATATTGTCTCTGAATTGCCCTAGGAGCTCGAGGAGAGGCGGCAGACCTCACTGCCTTGTCCTCCTCGTCGTCTTCATCCTCCTTATCCCTTTTCTTCATCTCATTTCTTTCCATCCGGACGATGGCAACCTTGCTCCGCTTCCGCCTCTTGGACAGAGAAAGGCTGGACTCTTCTTCCTTGGGAAATCCAAGAGCAAGGGGTGAAGCGTGCTGTCCACAGACCTATCCCAGTACATGTGGGACTGCACGTCTGAGCAGAAGGAAGTGAGGCAGAGAAGGACTGAGGTCAGAGGGCAAGCCTGGCACTCACCTGGTGGACAGTGCAGGGAGCACTTTTCTAAAAGACTGTCCACCTGGGGGTGGGGTACAGGGTGGGGGCAGTCACTGAAAATCACTAAAGAGAAGTTATAAAGCAGCATTTGCAAAGGACACACGGGCATATTCCGAATGTGTTAGAAGGGGGCTCATTATTCCAAAGGATCCTAAGGCAAGTACTTTGTATAAATAAGGATTCATTTCAAAAGGGAAATAATCACCCTCTATTTTTCCTCTTCTAGAAAGCAGGGTTGCTTGTATTGGGGGCTGACGGATATGTTTATTATCTTAAGTGTAGTGATGGTTTCATGAGAATATAAATACATCAAAGTTTATCAAATTGTACACCTTAAATATGTGCAGTTCATTGTATGTCAATTATACCTCAATAACAACAACAACAACAAAAATGGTTAGCCTTTAGCTCCTACCCCACCCCACCCCCAAAACCCAACCAAACAAAAATTTCTTGTAACAAGCATGTTTAACAGAACATAAATGTGGAAAGGATGCCATGGAGGACTAATAAAAATTGAGTAGCAGTTCTGTGTGTGAGCTCTTGAGTCAGACAAACTGGACTCAAACCCTAGAGTCTCTGCTTCTTACTTAAGTGACCTTAGGAGAGTTATTTCACCTGCTGGTGCCTCAGTTTCTTCATCTGAAAAATGGGAATGAAAATGCAGACCATAGGGTTTTATGAGGCTTCAATGAGATATAACTTCTTGTAAAGGTACTGGCATGCAATAAATGTAAGCTGCAATTGCTAGTATTGTTGGTATTTTTTTCTGGAAGGAGTAGATTTGAACCATGTTAACCATGCTTACAAAGAAATAATGACGTGAATTGGAAGGATGTAGAGAAGGCCTGGAAGGTTGCCTCAGGATGTCTTGTGGGTGGTGGGTGAGCTAAAATGCCTGCGTGGTGGAAAGGTGAGGCGTGAGGAGGTGTCGGAGGAGGGATGGGTGCAGGGACGGGGCACTCACACTGCTCAGGTCCTGGCTCCCCTGGTAGCCCATGTCATCTGTGAAGCTGTAAATGGAGCTCCAAGATATATCAACGTTGTTAAAGGAGAGATTTTCTGCCCCTGGGGCTCCCCAAGCTTCTCTGGGCTCCTAAGGAGAAGAAGGAGCGGTCAGTTAGAGGTGGAGCAGCTCACACCAAGCAGAACTTTGGAAGTCACCCTGCACCAGCTCCTGTGTGTGCCCATATCCTGCCCTCTCACTTTGAAAGTTGATGACAAAGTCCTATCCTCGTTCTTCATTATCACTAAAGTTCTATGGTCCCTAATGCAATGAGACCCTGGTGTGTCCCCTCCCTCCCTCACCGCACACTCACAATTCTTCAGCCCCCATGTCCTCACAGAAGTGGTTGTCATAGCAATAGGAGGGTGGGGTCCCAGGGCCCTAGGTTCAAGGAGGGCTCCTCTGAGGGATGTGAGGGCTCAGTTCATCCCAAACACACACACACATACACCCCTCCATGCAAGCACACAAGCACATGCTCATGCACACACACACACCTCCTTCTTCACTTTTCAGCAAGAGACTAAGCCTGCTCAGCCCCCACCTTCTAGCCCCCTCCAGGACTAACAGCAAGGGAGACGAGGTGACGATGGTCAAATTCTGAAAATGGAACAAAACCCCAAAGGGCATCAAGAAATGCAGATGTAAACTCCAGAATCCCAAGAAACAGACACCAGCAACTTCAGATGGCCAGGTCTGTCGAGATTTTCGAGGGATTGACTGTCTGTTTCAAGAGCCTGAAACTCTGTCTGTTTCAAGAGCCCGAGCTCAGTCTGGAATTTCTCCACTCCCCTTTCTCCTCCCATCCTCTCAATCTGGACAGGTAATAGCCAAGATTCTATCCTCCTTGCATTTCTCTTTTCTTGCCACACTCTCCCTGGGAGAAGCTCTTTTGGTTTGGTCTAAACAAATGTATAAATCAAATGCAATGCTACAATACATGATCATGGATGGGATCCTAGATTTTAGTTTTAAAGGAAATTTTGGGGGAAAATTGAAAATGATCTGAATATTAGAAAATAGTATTAGAGCAATATTAAACTTCCTGAGTGTGAGAATGGTATTACGGTTATGGAGGAGAATGCCCTTGTTCCTGGGAGATACATGCTGAAGTACACAGGGGTAGAGTGTCATGATGTTTGTGACTTACTTTCAAATGGTTCCAAAAATTGTATGTGTATGTATGTGTATGATTATATAGAGATAGATAAAGCAAATGGGCAAAATGTTAGCAATTTGTGAATCTAGGAGAAAGGCATACAGGTGTTCACTGAACCATTCTTTCAAGTTTCTATAAGTTCAAAGTTTTTCAGAATAAAATATTAGAGAGGGCTTTATTGAATGCCTGTGTGCTCAGCAGTGTTCTTGGCTCTACAATCTAGCATCTTCTCCAATTCCAGCCAAAACTGACTGTGTTGGATGGACAGCAGCAATGCTTTTCCTCTCCCACCAAGGCTCAGTTCTGTTCAATGACCATCTATAGGGTCAACAAAGGCGAGGTGTGTCCCTGCCTTCCAGGTGCTCACAGTCCCACGAGGGGCAGACTTGGCAACAAGTCATCTTACTACAGTGTGGTGAGTGCAGTGGCAGAACAGAGCGCAGAGAGCAGCTGGTCAATGCAGCTGGTGTCTGGAAGGATGAATGGGTGGGCACAGCTCATTATCTGGAATAAACCAAACCAAACCAAACCAAAAATCCAGCCCTGTCAGTAGCTGGCCATTAACATACCGGGAGTCTGGCCTGAGAGGGCAGGGCATACATGTATTCACTTTCTCCCAAAGGTTGCCATTCAGAATCAGCCTTTGAACAGATACCTGGAAGTACCTTTTCCCAAAGGAGCCCTTCCTTTTCCTTATCTCCTTCCTGCTGGATGCTACTTCTTCCTGCTGCCGCCCCTTGCAGTGGGGTGGGGGAAAATCACTGTTTCTTGCGCCTTCCTGGAGGTCTCACAGTGGACCAAGCTATTCCTACTTCAGGGCATGGCATCTATCAACAAACAAGCCACACTCTTGCTCATAGAGACTGGCTCTCAGAATGCACTGATGTACTCTTATGCTAAAATAGCTTCTCACCCTTACCAGAGAGGAGGGTGGGGAGGAACGAAGGGGTGAAGGGACTGAGGGGGACATAGAAGTCCTTTATATCACACTCTCCTACTGTAGGATCTCTCTGAGCCATCCCAGCCCATAGATAACTGCACTTTTCTTTTCCCCAACATTTCACCACGTATATTCCTTCTTATGCAGTCTAAACTAAGAATGCCATGTAAATGGGTCACTGAAAAATGCAGCTATTTAATTTTTCTCCAATGAAAATAAGAAACAAACCAGTATGATCTCACTTCTATAAACTTTTGAAGGTTTGCAGCAGTTAGAGTATTTTTGCTTCTATGTATGAAGGTTTAAAAAATCACTTTTTTCCCATAAAATACAAGAGCAACCAATTTCACCATCAAGTAAAGGCAAAAACTGGGATTCTTTTTTAAATTAGTCCCAAGTGGAATTTAGGAATTTTGTTGTAGGCTGTTGAGCTAACATCATGAAAAACCAAAGTGTAGGGTTGGGTCTAGTTTCATTTTGGTTTTCTTTTCACTATCCAATGCTCATGGATTAGGTTCTGGAAATGTTCCAATTGTAAGGCAGGGATCTTTTTGGATTCCACCATGGGTATGCTCCTTGGGTGGTTGCTGGAGGGTGAGGCACAGTTTGCTGGACCCATGTTGACTACCTGGTAGTCACTGAGGTAAAAAAATACATCACCTCCTCCTTGGTATTCCATTCCCTGGAAATCTACTTGGTACCTCAAGATACCTCCAATTCTACCAAATCCTTTTACAAACTGGGATCCTTCCTGTGACAATTTCCAATGCAGCTCTGAATTTTTTTTGTTTAATTAGCAAACCATTCTAGCAGGGGCATTCTCTCAATCAGCTCATGTTCTTGTCCTGTCTCTGTCTGTGAAATGGGATTTATCCTTCTCTTGTTCTGGAGTTAGATAGAGAATCTTCTCCTCTTTTGTGCCTTGGCATTGAAGAATGTATCTCTTTATATCCCAATTTTCATAGACTATTAGAATCTCTACAGCTCCCATTTCCAAAGCCTTTAGTGTATTTTCAACTCCAAAAGAGTACTTGCCCATTTCCTGGCTGATTTCATCAAAATATCACCCTATTAATTTCTTCTCTTTAATAAATGTCACGTTGGAGAAAACTTCAGTAGATAATAGCGTGGTTGAATCAATTTTCACAACCATAGTAGATATCAAATAATTTTAAAACTTTTGATTGCAATCTCTGATCAAACATATCAGATTGACTTACTTCAGTTTTAAAGTCAGCTGATCCAGCTAAAATGAGACCAGCCACATTCACTTTGTCCCCAGAAATAAACAGCTGCACAGCTGTCTCAGCTACTTTCCGAACATAGTTATGTCATTTTTCCATTCTTAAACGGGCAAAACACAAGGCAGACTGACTTCCTTTACCATGTTTTTTGGGAGATCCACAGTGAATTTGTGCAGGATTTCTCTTCTATTTCCTTGGAATGTGCCAAAAAGTGCACCACTATCATCTATTACAATGAAGACAAACTTGCTATCATCCAAAAGTAATGCTGTAAGAGCCTCCATATGCAATTTGTTGTCACACAAATACAATGACATTAATTGGTTTGAAAGGCTCAAAGTCAATGTTGACTTTCTTTTCCTTTTCTTCTTCCATTACAGTTGTTCCACAGTAAACAACCAGACCATTTGGAGGTACTTTGTTATCAAGTTTGAGTCTTTATTGTACAGATGTAATGACTCCCAGGACTAAAAGGCGATTTACTCATGACTTAATGTTAGATGCAGTTCCAAACTCATCTGCTAACATTTTTGCCACTTGTAAAATCTGGTCTTTGGGAGGAATGATCAGCAAAATCATGCTTGTGCCATTGCTGAAATTCAGTGCTTTTGCAGTATTCCCTTTATCATCATTGAGGTGAATGTTCTATTAATCAACAATTTTCACTTGCAAGGTACTCAAACACACGTAACTTGCTTTCATTTTTTAAATCATACAGATTAAGCAATCTGTCCATATCATTTATCCAGAGATCTAGAACACAGGAGTTGACTACTGCCTGGTTCTCCTCATCCTGCCATGTGACGTGAGGGCAGCCATCCTGAGAGGACCAGGAACCAAGAGGACACTGGGGTCCTGATGCAGCCACTCACCTGTGGGCTGCCTCCAAGCTCTTGATGAACTTTTTGATCTTCCAGATCTCCACGTTCCTGTCAGCAGCAGTGGGGTCGTCCGCCATCTTCTTGCCTCCTCCTCCCTAAGGGCCCAGTCCTGGGCGGCAGCAGCTGCTCCTCCCCAGTGGTGGCTCCACAGCAGTGGTGGGGGCTCTGAAGTAGGCCCCACTCCCTCTCTCCACGCAGCTATATATGTTGCAATCTCAGATCCCTGCGCTTTTAAAAAACTTCTACTCAATCTCTTGGGTGGCAGTCTCCTTGAGATAGAAATCATGAAAAAGACCCATATAGAACTGAAGATCATAGAAACAAATACATAATTCCCTAGAGGGGTCCAAGAGCAGATTGGAGCTATGGGAAGGAAGACTCAGGGAACCTGAAAATAAGACAATTGAAATATTCAGTCTCAGGAGCAGAAAGGAAAAAAGAATGAAGAAAAGTGAATAGGCCTGAGACACCAGTGGGACACCATCAAACATACCAATACTGTGGGAGTCCCAGAAGGAAAAGAAAGAAAGGAGCAGAAAGCATATTTGAAGAAATAATGGCTGAAAATTTCCTGTGGTGGTTTGAAGCTGTACATACCCCAGAAAAACATGTTCTTAAATCTAGTCCATTCCTTACGGGTGTGAAGCCATTGTAAGAAGGACTTTTTGATGAGGCTACCTCAGTTAAGGTGTGATCCACCCCATTCAGGATTGGTCTTAATCTTGTTAATGGAGTCCCTTATAAATGGAATGAATACAGACAGAGAGAGAGAAAGAAAGCCATGGAAGGAAGAAACTGAAATCAAAAAAACCCAGAAGAGAAGGGAGAGACAAGCAGATGCTACCAAGTGCTTACAGTACGTCTGAGGAGCCAAGGTTTGCCAACAGCCAGTCTTCTAAAAGAAAGCATCACCTTGATGATGCCTTGATTTGGACATTTTGCCAGACTCAAACCATGAGTGAATAAATTCCCATTGTTTAAGCTGAACCATTTCATGGTGTTTGCTTTAAGCAGCCTAGGAAACTAAAACAGCTCCAAAATTTAACGAACAACATGAAAATATATATCCATGAAGCCAAATGAACTCCAAACAGGATAAGCCCAAGTATATCGACACTGAGATGTACAGTAATCAAACTGTCGAATGCCAAAGATAAAGAGAGAATTCCAAAAGTCACAAGAGAGAATCAATGTGTCATACACAAGGGAACCTCAATAAGAATAAGTGTCCATTTTTCAAGGAAAACCATGAAGGCAAAAAGGCAGTGGGAAGACATATTTAAAGCCCTAAAAGGAAAAAAATGCCAACCAACTTTCAAAAACGAGGGAGAGATTAAGAAATTCCCAGATAAACAAAAGCCAATGGAGTTCATCACCACTATACTGGACCTACAAGAAATATTAAAAGGAGTTCTTCAGTTTGAAAAGAAAGGACATTAGACAATGGATCAAAGTCACAAGAAGAAATAAATATCTCTGGTAAAGGTAAATATAAATGCCAGAACTATTGTATATTTTGGTTTGTAACCCCACTTTTTACTTCTTACGGGGTCTAAAATGCAAATTCATAAAAAGAAATGATAAACTAATGGTTTTGGACTTACAACGTATAAATACGTAATTTACAACAAGAACTATATAAAGGTGGAGGGAAAGAGGGGTACAGGAACATAGGGTTCCTATTGAAGTTAAGTTAGTATCAAACCAACAAGATTGTTACAGATTTAGGATGTAAAATTTAGGCCCCGTGGTAACCACAAAGAAGACATCAGAAAAATATTCCCAGAAAGAAATGAGATGGGATTCTAAAAGATTCACTACAAAAACGGGCAAAGGACTTGAACACACATTTCTCCAAAGAAGATATACAAATGGCCAACAGGCACATGAAAAGATGGTCAATATCATTAGCCATTAGGAAAATGCAAATCAAAACCTCAAAGAGATACTCCTAGAATGACTATTATTAAAATAACAGAAAATAACAATTGCTGGTAAGAATGCAAAGAAATGAGAACCTTAGTACATTACTGGTGGAAATGTGAAATAGTGCAGCCACTGTGGAAAACAGTTTGGTGGTTCCTTAAAAACATAGAACTACTATATGATCTGGCAATTCTACTTCTAGGTATATACCCCAAAGATTTGAAAGCAAGGACTAGGGCAGATATTTGTACACCAATGTTCATAGCAGAATTATTCGCAATAGCCAAAAGGTGGAAGCATCGCAAAGGTCCATCAGCAGATGAACAAATAAACAAAATGTGGTGTATATATACACACATACAATGGAATATTCTTCAGCAGTAAAAGGAATGAAGTTCTCGTATATGCTACTACACGGATGAACCTTGAGAACATCATGTTGAATGAAGTAAGTCAGGCACAAAGGGGCGTATATTATATGATTCCACTCAAATTAAACTGCTATAATATGAAATTCATACAGACAGAAAATAGAGCACAGATTACTCCATGGGGTCTGGGAGGAGGGAAGAGGGGATATAATACATAATGTGTGCAGAGTTTCTGATTGGGGTGAAGGGAAATTCTGGTAATGGATAGTGGTGAAGGTAGCACAACATTTTGAGTGTGATTAATACAACTGAATTGTATGCTTGAAAGTGGTTGAGATGGGAAAGTTCATTTTGTATATATGTATCCACATTTAAAAAAAAGAGAGAGAGAGAGGTTAAAGAGTCAATAACAATTAAAGACTATACATGATCCCATACTAGATCTGATAATTGAGGAGAAAATGCCCAAAAAGATATTATTGGGACATAGGGAAAAAAAGTAGAATATAGACTGTAAGCTTTATATCAATGTTAAATTTCTTGAACTCATTAATTGTACATAAGGTACTTAAGGTGGTTACATTTCCTTGTTCTTGGGAAATGTACATGACAATATTGAGTGTTCAAGGAGCATGATATGTACAACCTACTCTCAAATATTTAGAAAATAGATAAATAGAAAGATGGATAGTTGGGTAGATAGAATGATAGGGCAGTGTGGCAATACATTAAAAGTAGGTGGAGATGATAAACTGTGATCCAGTGATTATATACTTTGGTTGGTTTGTGTCGTATGTGAATATATCTCAATAAAAATGAAAATCAAAACAAAACAAAAAACAAACAAAAAAAATAAAAGTAGGTGGATGTGGGTATCTGAGTGATGGGTATGTTGGCATTCTCTGTATGGGGTTTCTATTATTTTTGCAGCCGTCCTGTAAATCTGAAACTATTTCAAAATAAAAAGTTTTTTTTAAAAGTGGTAGCAACTCAAACTATGACATCACTGACACTTTCTCCATCAGGTCTAGAAAGTGGCCTGGGCCATGAGAAATCTTTCCAAAAGACAAAGACCAAACTGGCAAATAAAGACTCCTTTTTACTCTTTTTCTGCCAAGGATATGTGGTAATGTCACTTTAAACTAAGGGACACTGATTTAATCTAAAGTCTTAGGCATTCTATGAGGCATAGACCAACACATCCTGAACTTGAGGTCTTATGATTTAAGCCGTCTTGGTCCATGCGTTTAATATCCTGAAATTTATCCCATTCTAAATTTTCTAGATTGTTTTATGTAATCCACAGTCAGAGATACATAGGGACTCTGAAACGTATGCCAGAAATTAAAATGTCAGTAATGAAAAATTTGTATGAATGTAATTAAATGGGGGAAATTTTAGGATGTATATACGTTATTAGAGTAAGAATTTTTTAAAAACCCATATGATTGTACAATACATGCAGTGAACCCTAATGTAAACTATGGGCTATAGTTTATAGTATAATTATAATAATATTCTCTCATCAGTTATAACAAAGGTACCACACTATTGCAAAATGTTAATAATGAGGGCAGGTATATAGGAACTTAGTATTTTCTGCATGAGTTTTCTGTAAACCTATAACTTCTCTAATAAAAATAAATAAATTAAAAAGTAAATTCCTGCATATATCTCATATCATTGGTCTCTGTCCTAATAGTCCTAGAATCCTCTCTACAACCCACTGAATGGAGAAAGCATATTTTCCTTCTAGTTTACTGCTTCTTTTCTTTCATCTCTCAGATGCTGGGAATCCCCCAAGCCAGCAGCCTGTCAGAGGGAAGCCTTTGGAAGCTATCTCTCTGTTCTTCACATTTTCTTTCTGTTTGATAGACAGTGTGAGCAGGAGCCTCAGGGAAGATTTGGGGAGCCTGATGAGCTGCTTCCTATTGCTGACTAAATTCCAAAAGCACTTGATTTAGTCCCAGTTGGCCACCCACCCAGTTAGCCTGATATCTCTAGGTGTGGGTGCACCATTGCAGCACTGTCCTCCACTTCTCTGATCCCCCAGCTTCTCCTTGGAAATCCCAAGTTCACCACAGCACATCCCAGGTACAAGTAACTTTCTAAACTCAAGTCATAGGGACCCAGACCAACAGATTTGTAGAAAACATGGACCACGTAAAGCTGCAGGATGACTAATGAGAGGTACTTTACACTCACCATACAGCACGGGTTGACCCAATGCCTCCTCTATTTGCAGTTTTTGGGAAAGGCCTGGGTGGAAAGGCACTGCGGGGTTGCAGGTCTGGAGAAAGGGACTGGGAGTAGGCATGTATTGCTTAACCTTCACTCAGACTTGGGACCAATTCTGCCCTTGCCCTCTGCACATCTTTATTTTTATTTTATTTTTTTCTTACTACAGAGGAATCTCTGGATGTGTACAAACTTCTAACCTGGGATGCAGGGATGCCCTCACCAAGGAAGAAGGAGACCCTTGGTGAGGGCATCCCTGCACCAAGGGATGATTGGGAGTTCCTCAGCTCCCTCTCCTAAAGGAATTGTTTATAAATACGTCTGATTCCAACTAAACTGCCTTCGATACACTTAGAATAGCTCAGCCTGCTTCAGTCACTGTATCAGCAAGGATGCAGGACACAGTGGGCATTTTCAAACAGCCAGGAACTTGCCCACTCACACTTCTTGATCAGATGGGGTCAGGGAAGGGAGCAGCTATCAAGAACCCAGAGAGAGTAGCTACATGGAGAGGGACTCCTGCCAGGAGGCAAAACATCAGGTAAGGAGATCGAAGAATAAATAGACTCTCTTCCTGTCTTCCAATCTCTCGTGGGTGTGCCCCCCACCCACCCATTGGTCAAATCCAACCAATAGCCAGAGAGCAAGGGAACCCATTAATGCAGTTCGTTCAGGTTAGCACGGGCGAGGCCAGCGGCATAGTTCCCATCCGGGAATAATCGGTGAAGTCTACGTGAAGGAGATGATTTCTGAGCTGAGTTTTAAGGGGATGAGAAAGACTTGGACAGATAACATAGAGCAGGGAATGAGAGGCAGAGCTGGGCATTCCTGACAGAGGAAAGAATGAGCAATGCTGTGGGTTGGGACAGATCTCAACATCCTTGTATGGTGTCTTAGTTCTACAGGCTGCTATGACAAATATCACACAACAGGTTAGCCTAAACAATGGGACATTATTGACTCACTGTTTTGAGGCTAGGAGAAGTCCAAAATCAAGGCATCAGTAAGGCAATGCTTTCTCCTGGAAGACTGTAGCATTCTGGGCCTGGCTGCTGGTGAACCTTCGGTTTCCTTGGATTGTATCCTTGCCTCACATCACATGGTGGTGTGCTCTCCTTTCTCTTCTGGGTTCCATTGACTTCTGGCTTCTGGCTCCTCCCCGTGGCTTTTTCTCTGACTGTATGAATTTCTTCTGCTTATAAAGGACTCCAATAATCCAGATTAAGATCCAACTTCATGCAGTTGGACCACACCTTAACCAAAAATAGTATCTTCAAGAGATCCTATTTATAATGGGTTCACACACACAGGAATTCTGATTAAGATTGAGAATGTATCTAAATCGGGATACATAATTCAATCTACCACATATAGCCTGCCAAGGATTATGGATCTTATTCTGTAGATGAAGGGAAACCATTAGGGATCAGCATGCTAACAGTGGGGCAGATGGATTGGAGGGGCTAGAATGGAGGCAGAGAGGAGTTAGGAGGCTGTTAAAAAATTGAGGAGGCCTAATGTAAACCATGGACTATAGTTAATAGTACAGTTATAATAATATTCTTTCATCAGTTTTAACAAATGTACCACACTAATGCAAGGTATTAGTGTATAGAGGAGGTATAAATGAACCCTGTTTCTTGCATGATTTTTCTATAAACCTACAACTTCTCCAAAAAAAAAAGTTGAGGAGGACCTGGTTAAAACAAAACAAAACAAAACCCAAAGGGCATGATAAGGACCTGAAAATGAGGACTGTAGGGGCAAAACAGCCCAAACCTTTCCCTCTACCTGAAATCCTTCTCACACAGAACACCTCTTTTTGCTGTCTTTTTTTTTTTTTTTAATGTTTTTATATTGTTTTTTTTTTTATTTTTTTATTTTGAAATAAATTCAAAGTTATAGGAACAGTTGCAAAAACAATACAAACCCCATACACAGAACTCCAGCTTACCCTGACCCCCCTCCCCCGATACCCCAATCCACCAACTTTAACATGCTGTCACATCACCATTTCTTTCTTTCCCTCCCTCTCTCCCTCCCTATCTATCATCCATCATCTATTGCTCTGTCTTCTGAACATATGAGAGCTAGCTGCACACATCCTTGAACAAACACTATAATTCACATATACACTTCCCATCAACAAGAACATTCTTTTATGCAATCCAATTAAGCGCAGCTAAGAAGTACAACAGGTTCAACAATGATACAAAGCTTACATTCTATATTTCCTTTTCCTTATGCCTCAAATTTGTCCCTTTGAGCTTCCTGTCCTCCATCCTCCAATTCCATCCAGGTTCATCCTTGGCATTCAATTGTCATCTATTTAGCCTGTCTTTTTTATTTTTTTTTTCAATTGTGGAAACATATACAGCCTAAATCTTCCCATTCCACCCCTCCCTAGCATTTCATTAGTGGGATTAATCACATTTAGAACGTTGTAATGCTCTTTCCCACCATCCATTACTAGAAATTTCCCTTCACCTCAAACAGCAACCCTACACTCATTTCTTAACTCCCCATTGCCCCTTCCCCCATTTCTCTTAACCCATACTACTTTTCATCTCTATGGTCATATTCTCTGATAATTTCTTTGTGTTTACTGTGGGGCTTAAAATTAACCTCTTAAATCCACAACAATCTTGTTTTTCTTTGATACCACCTTCACTTCAATAGGACACATAAACTATATTCCTATACTCCTCCATTCCCCCACCTTTATATAGTTGTCTAAAATTACATATTTTACGTTGAGTTCAAAACCACTGATTTGTCATTAGAGTTTGTGTATTTTATATCATGTAGGAAGTAAATAGTGGAGTTACAATTCAAAAATTATTGACTTCTATTTGTATTCCATTGTGGTTGGAGAATTTGCTTTGAATATATTCAATTTTTTTTTTTAATTTATTGAGGCTTGTTTTATGTCCCAGCTTACGGTCCCTTCCGGAGAAAGATCCATGATCACTAGAGAAAAATGAGTGTCCTGGTGATTTGGGATGTAAGGTTCTATATATGTCTGTTAAAATTCTCTATATCTCTTTCTCCTTTCTTTGTTTCTCTGTCAGTAGGGCTCCCTTTAGTATCTGAAGTAGGGCAGGTCTTTTATTGGCAAACTCTCTCAGCATTTGTTTGTCTGTGAAAAATTTAAGCTCTCCCTCAAATCTGAAGGAGAGTTTTGCTGCATAAAGTATTCTTTGTTGGAAATTTTTCTCTCTCAGAATTTTAAATATGTCATGCCACTGCCTTCTCACCTCCATGGTGGCCACTGAGTAGTCACAACTTCGTCGTATGTTGTTTCCTTTGTATGTGGTGAATTGCTTTTCTCTTGCTGCTTTCAGAAGTTGCTTCTTCTCTTCAGTATTTGAGAGTCTGATCGGAATATGTCTTGGAGTGGGTTTATTTGGATTTATTCTATTTGGAGTTTGCTGGGCATTTATGCTTTGTGTATTTATATTGCGTAGAAGGTTGGGGAACTTTTCCCCAACAATTTCTTTGAACACTCTTTCTAGACCTTTACCCTTCTCTTCCCCTTCTGGGACACCAATGAGTCTTAAGTTTGGACGTTTTATTTTATCTATCATATCCCTGAGATCCATTTAGATTTTTTTCTCCATTCTTTCTTTTGTTCTTTTATTTTCTGTTTTGTGGACTTCTAGGACACTGAGATGTTGTTCAACTTCCTCTAATCTTGTGTTGTGAATATCCAGAGTCTTTTTAATTTGGCCAACAGTTCCTTTTATTTCCATGAGATCTTCTATTTTTTATTTACTCTTGCAATGTCCTCTTTATGCTCTTCTAGGGTCTTCTTTATGTCACTTATATCCTGGGCCATGGTCTTCTTCATGTCCTTTAAATCCTTTGCCATGTTTTCGTTCCTCGATTGTAGTTCTTTGATTAATTGTGCCAAGTACTGTGTCTCTTCTGATATTTTTGATTTGGGTGTTTGGAATTGGGTTCTCCATATCGTCTGGTTTTATCAGATGCATTAAGATTTTCTGTTGTTTTTGGCCTCTTGGCATTTGCTTTGCTTGATAGGGTTCTTTCAAGTTGTAAAAAAAGATACCAATCTAATTTTTCAGAAACACAAGTTGGTGGCGTACACTTTCTTTAACTAACCAGCAGATGGCATCTGCAAGTCACCTATACCCCTCAAGTCAGTTCTCCTCAACCTTGTCCCCACAGTGTGTGGGGAAATGATTCTTGTGGGGTTCAGTTGGAGAACTCAGTTTGGGTGTCTTGCTGGAGCTGTCCGCCCTAAATGTGGGGCATGTGTCCGGGTGGCCAGGGAGGAAGGGCAGCTTTAATATTCAAACCCCCCAGGTTCCCAGAGATTCAAGGCCACCACAAGAGTCTAAGCCTTCATTTCAGTTCAGCCCCAGACCCTCTCTCTTGCTGACCCACAAACCACTGGACTTGGCGTAGCATCCTTGGTTTTCCGAGCGGTCCCCCTTTCTCAGCTGTGATCTTCCAGGACCTCTCCTGAGGGAATGATGTGCTACATCACCAGTGTGCGCCGTCCCTCAAGGGAAGCCCCGGGCCACCAGGCCATGCAGGGGCACTCTCAGCCTGATGCAAAGATGGCCAAACGGGGCATCTCAACCCACCCCCCACGCACAGTTCCTCCTTCCCAGCTCCAGGACAACTGGCGGGGCTCTGGGATGTGGGCATGGCCCCAGGGAGGAGTTTATCCAGCCCTCCAGGGAGCCAGCTGCAAGCCGAGGGGTTTCTTTCTGCTTCCGGCTCTCCCCTCCACTCCCTTGGCCCTGAGGGTATCTGCAGTGGGCTATCCTCCAGGCCAGACACCGAGAAGCTGGCTCAGCCCTCTCCTGCTGTGTTTTACTGCATGGTTCCCACTGTCACAGCTGCAGCCGCTCCTGGGTTTTTCCTTTTTTTTTTCTTTTTAAAAGAACCAGTCGGTCTCCAAACGCCAACCCCTGGCTTCCCCATACCACAGCATGGCTGCAGGTCTTCCAGCCAGCTTACTCACTCGTTTCAGAATGCAGACTCCCAGTTTCACCAAGTATACAGCCCCTGTGGTACTAGCAGACCTCATCCAGCTGGCGCATCGCTGAAACCGGTATTCTGGGTCACTTTCTGGTTTTTATCTAGTATTTTTCACGGAAGTGTTTTTTTGCCCTATCTCACCTAGCTGCCATCTTAGGTTCTCTTGCTGTCTTCGAAAGCATTTTACTGATCATTCCAAGTAAATAAGAGCTCTCCTTCCTCTGGGCTTCTGTGACACTTTGTACCTCTTTTATGACATTCCATTTGTCTTTGCATTATCATGAGTATATCTCATCCCATTATTAGGCTCTAAACTTCTAGAGGGCAGATACCATATCCTATCATGGTATCCCCTACAGTGACTATTACAGTGCTAGACATATAACAGTTGCTCAAAAAATTAATGCTAAATATATCAGTTAATGAATAAGTGACTCAGTGAATGGGGTAGAGGTAGGAGAAGAGTCAAAGTTACAAGCGGGCAAAGCAGGGATGAAGGCATTTCTCTTCTGAATCCAGAAATGCCTATTTTATACAGAATTCAAACTGTGTATGCTGAAGATATATTCCTTTTGGATGCAGCTGAGTCTGAGAAACAAGAGCACCCACACCTCACATCTTTCCAGTCCTGGAGAAATTACTATAGAAAGCAATCTTGGGAAGGAAGGAAAATTTCTCCAATCAGCAGGTGCTTCCTGAGCACTTTCTGTGTGTTCAGCATTGCTGTAGGGACTTTGGATAAGCATACACTACAGAAATAGGACCTAATACTTAAGATAGATTTTTTCAGGCCAGAAACAATTAGAAAAAAATTGTTCTAAACTCTGGTGCTATACACAAATCAACGTGGTCTAGGAAAGCCAAGGAAGGCTTCCCAGAAGGGATGAGATGAGAACACAGCCGTGAACAATGGGCTGGATTTGGATAAGGAAAGAAGGGCCAGTAGGGCATTCCAGAGAAGCAAATGCACAAAGGCCTGAAGTCGAAGCAGAGTGGAAGTGGTTTGTAGAGAAGTCATTATTATTCATTCCTGGAATATCTTCCATGAAAAACAGATGTCCCTGTTCTCAGTCTGGGAGGTGGAGGTTAGGGGTAGTGTGGGAGTGGGGGTGGGGCAGATCCTAAAACAAATACAAGGTGATGTGTATTAGTCCACAAGAGTAAGCCCCATGAAAAATGAAATTTCATCTGTCTTGTCCATCACTTCATTCTCAGTACCTAAAATAGTGACAGGCACAAAATGGTGCTCAATAAATGCCTATTGAAGGAAGGAATGCTACAATGGAGATACAGAACAATAAAAGTAGTATTTATAGTTCCCATTTATTGAGCACATACATGTGCCAAGTACAATAATAAGTTTTACATACATTATCTTATTGGATCCTCCCAAGACCTTTTGGGGGTATTTTATCTCCATTTTACAGATTTGGAAACCAAAGCTTTATAAGAGTATACACTTGCTTCAGGATCACCTTTGCTTCAAGATCACCTAACCAGGAAGAGACAGAACTGGGACTTGAACTCAGGACTACTGCCGAATTCCATTGCCCAACGTCTGAACTTAGAATCTCCGGTTCAAAATGCTGTTTGGGAAAGTTTGGTAGCTGACTGAAAAGCGCAGGGAAGCACAGAGTAACCAGCAGGAACTAAAGTGGCGATGGGGGAGTGGAGAATAAAGGATCTACTTTTTTGTCATTTCAAAAGGCTTCCAAATAAAGATCAGGGCTTGGTGACTTACTGAATATAGGGATGACTAAGTTTCTCTCCCAGGAACAGAAAGAATGCTGGTAACCCTGAGAGAAAGAGCTTTTTTCTAATTCCTACTTCTCCAATGACAGTACACTCGACATTCTAGATAAATGTACCAAACCTATAGGTCTGTTAGTTCTCCCGAGAACTTAGCCAGTTGCTGGTCACATACAGTAGCGGCAAGTAACCTTGAAAAGACACTGAAGGCGGAATAAGAAAACCGTGGAGAAGGCACCGACAGGCCTATCTTAAGAGCTCTCCTACCTTCGAGGCGGGCCGGCACTGCAGAGGGAAAGGTGGGGCTTGCCCACGAACTACAACTCCCACAAGGCATCGGGCGGAATCGCGAGGTTTCCGGTCATAGTTATTTCCGGTCTTTCGTGCGCTGACGCTCTCTTCCGGTTTTGCTGGCTCCAGAAAGGTTTTAGGGATGCATATGGTGAGTCCCGAGGCTCTAGAGGTCTGGGCCAAAGCAGAGAGTCTTGTATCCGCGCATCACCCATCGACTGGGAGTTAGCTCGCGGCGGGCGTGTAGAGGAGAGGGCACGCCGGCCGGAGGACGTGTAACCTTGACAAGAGGGGGGAGGGGACAGAGAGGACTGAGAGACCTAGAAAGGGATGTGGGAGGCGAGGATGAATGGGATCCCGGGAGAAGGGCTGCGAGTAGGATACAGAGGCGTAGGGGAGGACCCTGTGGGCGTTCGGTGGGATCCCAGTGGAGAAGGAGAGGAGCAGCGGCAACTTAGCGGCCTTGGGAGACTCCTCTGTGAGGGAAAGCTAGAGGCTGCTGCTTTTAATTCGGCCGAATTAAAGCGCCCCACGGACACCCCTATTCTGGACATATGGTGTCCTCTGAGGAGACCATACCAGTTGGGGAGCATCCCGAGCCCGTAACAGGAGGGAGGCCGGTGGATATGCTGGTACTTAGGCTGGTTTTCCAAAAGGCTGCAGGTTGGAGATGGTAGGGAAATCTAACGAATGGGTCAGCTCTGGTGGCTTATAGACTGCTTTGTGGAAGGGGCTGCTGCTTTTAATGGGATCAGTAGGACTTTGTAAGGGAGGGCAGTCAGGAGGATTATGGTGTTTTGTTTTGTTTTGTTTTTTACATATTTGGGTTAACTGCTTGCTCACTTTCCTTTTTCTCTCCATAGATGAAGCTGCTGGCATTTGTGCTGTTGGCTCTATTTGCTGTCACTCAAGCAGAGGAAGGGGCCAGGCTTTTGGCCTCCAAATCACTGCTGAACAGATATGCTGTGGAGGGGCGAGACCTGACTTTACAATATAACATCTACAATGTTGGCTCAAGGTAAGGACCTGAGGCCTGTGAGCTACAGTTTGGGCCCTTATCTGGATTTCCTAGCTGGGAACAGGGAACATCCTAATAGGGAGTGATTTTTCTTTGGGACACCTCCAGCATCAGATATTGTGAGTGAATATACTGCTGGACCTAGTTTTAGAAGAGGAGGGTATTCTTACCTGAGCAGTAAGAAACCATCTTTCACTTTTTGGATTGGAAGAGTTTCAGACGGGAGTAGAAACAAGAATTCAGGTGAAATGGGGAGAGGAAGTTGAGGCAGAAAATATATAATCCTTTTTTTTTTACCTCAGGGGTTTGAAGTTTCAATCTCTTAGCCTATGAGTATTTTCATTCCTTTTCTTTCATTTTATTCCCTTTAATTTTTTCTCCCATATGCATCTTATTCCTCCTTCCCTTCTCTCCACACATGTTCTCTATGAGGAGAATTTGAGGTAAGAACATATTTGGACCCATTCTCTCCTAGATATTTGAGTATTTTGGTGCTACTGAGCCATAGATTCTAGTCCTTGACCAGGATTCTTCAATGAAACGGACCCAACTTACCGTATGACTTCTACAGTTCTCATTTTTTAGGACAAGGGGCAGATTTGATTGTTGATGGCTTTAATTTGATATCTGTTATTTACTAACCCATTTTGTTTCCTCCTTTTTCTAGTGCTGCATTAGATGTGGAATTATCTGATGATTCTTTCCCCCCAGAAGACTTTGGCATTGTCTCTGGAATGCTCAATGTCAAATGGGACCGGATTGCCCCGTATCCACTTGGCAGTGGGCAATGAAGGCTGGTGTGTGGGAGGGAAGGTTGCCGGCAAAGCAGCGGGGTTACTTCAAGCAGGCTGAGTGTGCACGGCCATTCTCCTGTCATCTCTGCCTAGGAGGGGACAAGAGAGACTGGTGGGAATTGTGCAAGCATAATTTAGTGTAGACCTAAGGAAGGAGGTTCCTGAAGTTCAGGTTATAAGGCCCTGAAACATGTAGAGATGGTGTAGACCTTTCTAAAGATATTTATGGCCAGGCAAGGATGTTTAACGTGCTTTTAAAAAAGTCTATTGGATACTAGCATGGAGGATGTGTGTGATTTTTTAAAGTTTTTTCTTATTCACTGCATCTCTTATGCTGATTTACCAGTTTTATTTCCTGAGTATTTTGAATTAGATGATGTTTTTCGCTTGTGAATTAAATCTATTTAGATTTTCTGATGAGAAAATCTTTTTGTATTTTTTTGGTTTTTGTTTGTTTTTGCATGTTCAAGAACATCCTTCAACTATAGCAAATGAATTCTTTTCTATGGGCTTAACTGACTAATTTTTCACCCATACAATATATTGCTTTGAAAGTTTACTTTAAAAACATTGATCTGAGTACTCACGATCTCTTAAAACTTTTGCTAAGGAAACATCATATTATACCTGACACTTTAGACTTAAAAAATAGTCTATTTTTTTTTTCATTCCTCTAGTCATGTTGCATGATACATGTGTTGGCAGTTGTTTTGTGAATGGCACATTTAGTCCACAGTTGAAAGCTATTCTGGGGAATTGTTACAATCTTAGTTTCATCTTTGTCCCTTCCTTAACTCTCAGGCAGTGCTAGCAATGTCTCCCACACTGTGGTCCTACGCCCTCTCAAGGCTGGTTATTTCAACTTCACCTCAGCAACCATTACATACCTGGCCCAGGAGGATGGGCCTGTTGTGGTGAGTTGCCTAAACCCTTAGCTGGGTGGAACTCAGATCTCTAAAATTTCCCTGATCCATCCCAATTTCAATATGCCCTCCTTTGAAAACTCTTGCAGAAGTTTTCCAAAGCAGCCGCTAAATTCTGAGGGAGCTAAGATTGACCAGAAACTTGGGATATTGTCCTAAAGAAGGAAGTATGTTACAAATTGTGAAGTCCCAAAGTAAAGCAGTTGAAAATGGGAAGGGAGTATCATAGCATTCCCTTCCTCTTCATTCCCTCTACTTTCCTTTTAGTCTGTAATGTGTCGTTTGCTGCCCAGTTTACCACCATCCTTGCCCTTCCGATCCATCTTCTGTAACACTGCCAGATTATTCCCAGTCTCCACTGTTAGCATGTCTTTTTCTTGCTTGAACACTCCTGCTTATCACATCAAGGCTGAGCTTTTCTGCGCAATATTGCACCCCTTCCAGTAGTTGGCTATTCTTTGTCCCTCCTAAAATAAGGCCGAGCTCCTTCCTGCAGCTCCTCTCCCTCTCAGTGCTTACTCTTTCCTTGTTGTCTTTGTTCTCTGAAGTACTCTCTTTCTTCCACTTCATTACTTGAAACCTTTTCAAAAGCCAACTTGGTTCTGTCTTCTGCTTCTGCAGTTCATATGCTCTTATCTATTCATTCTTTCAAAGAACATTCGTTGACTGCATCTAAACTTCTATAGCACTTATAGTCTATGCTACTTGAACATTTAATTACTTACTGTCTTCAGTAGTTCTCTCTTATATGTAAATCTTTACCCCCAAATTTAATTATAAATTCCTTGAGGCCAGGGACTTTGTTCTAGATTTCTCTCTGTTTTCCAAGGTTCTATTAATAATACTCAATAGTAAACAGTCTTTTGATTGATTGATGTAAAGATCAATAGACATTTATTGAGCCCCTGCAATATGCAGGGCTGGGGAATACCAAGAAGATTAAGACACTGTTCAAGCCCTCAAAAAGGTTAGGCTATGGATTTATAAAGGTCTCTGCCAGGACTATACTGATGGGCTGTAAGCTATTTAGTGAGTACACAGTAGGAAAGGCACTTAACAGAGTCAACCAAAGAACTAAAAGAAATCTAAGATTTTTTTTAATTCTCAGTGCAGCTTCTAAATTTTCATCTTTCCTAAATCATATGGAACCATATTCTTGTACGTGTTTACATCTGTATCCTTTCTGCTTTCAGAACTAACCTCAGGAATCTTTGGCTTTACCTGGTACTTGATGAGTTAATAGACAACAAATCAAAGGCTCTGTTGCCACTTAGCACAAGGTTGTTTGCAATGTGCTCCAAACTCTTGGCCTCCTCTCCAAGATAAAGGAATGTGGACCAGACTCTGCCCTCCTCCCATTTGGTTAGGGCTTTATGCTTTTCAAAATCCTCCTCATTATTTTATTGGCGCTTCACGACAACCCTCTGAGGTATAGGAGAGGAATGTTTCCACTTAAAGAATGAGGAAATGGTCGCCAGGGGCAAGTCATTCCATTCCACACCTGGCCCTGCAGAGGGGCCAGGGGTAGAAAGCAACTTCATTCTTTTCAGGGTCTGAGGTTAAGATAGAAGAACTTGACTTTGGTTCTAGCTGCATACCTGGCCTACCCTATTTAACAAACACTCATCAAAGATGGTGTTTCCACAGAAGTAACTCAGGTTTCCTGACTGCTAGTTTACTGTACAAGAGAGAATCATCCAACTTTCCCTGGTTCACAAGCTTTTCTTCATCTTTTCAAAGCTCTCTGGGACCTTTGGGAACTGAAAATGTAATGCTGACAGTTGAGTTGGTTAGAACAGCCTTTTCTCAGATGAGATGAGTTTGCAACTTGCCTCAATGGCCTTTCTTCTTTTCTCCTTTTCAGATTGGCTTTACCAGTGCTCCTGGACAAGGAGGAATCTTGGCTCAGCGGGAGTTTGATAGGAGATTCTCACCCCATTTTGTAAGTTTTAGGGTATCCCCTCCTGTCTTTCCCCTGGTGTGAGAATATCCTTTTGATTCTGGGACTTCTTAGCCTCCTTCAAAAATTTGTTTAGTGGGCTGGTTCTTGCTGTGTCTGTTTTTGAGTTGTCTAATGTAGACAACCATAAAATACCCTGATTTAACCATGTCCAGAGGTTTTTAGCAATGACATCACAATTGCCCAAACCAAAAAACTGACCTTTTTCTACTCAACTTTAAGTAATATGCCATCTTAGATTCCTGGCTCTGTTTTGAATCTGGGTAATAGAGCATTAGGAATGTTATGTGGGAACTCTGTGGTGGTCTAGTCTAGGAGAGAATTTGTTGAAGTTTTTATTCTGTGCTCTGTTCTGTGCTTTGGGAAAACAACACTAAGACACGGCCCCTGCTGTTAGAATCTTCTAGGCCCATAGAGGACTCAGAACGAGTAAATGGAAGAAAAAAAGTGCAGGGATAGAGTTTATATAAGATTCTATATAGGAGCATGCAGCAGGAATATCTACCCTGGTCTTTGTGATAGGGAGGGTTTTCTGGAGGAGGTGAGGGTTAACCAGTCAAAGAGGGGGCGAGGGAGGACAGGCCTTCTAGGAAGAGGAAGCAGCTCAGAGGTTAGTAAAAGCGTGGTGCAGTCCAGGAAAGGCAAGTAGCTTGGTGAAGCTGGAGGGTAGAATGTGGAGCAGAGGAACAGAAGAGAAGGGGATGGAAGGGCGGAGCAGGGCAAGCAGGGGTTAGATCTCAGGAGGCTGGGGCATCTCCTTTCTCAGAGATTGTTTGCAAGAAAGAAGCTTCTCTTCCAGTCTGGGTTGAATCAGATGAGGCCTTTGGCTTCACAGCTTGAAAGATAGTTGGGTCTTTAGAGCCCATCTGTAACAGGAGTGGTCAGAGAGGAACTTTCCTACCAAAATTCTGCTTAAAATTTGGGCTAAACTGCCCCCTGTCTCGTTGGACCCATTCCTTCCCAGTTCTCTCCTATGCTCTTATTAGGACTTGTTTTCCTCCACAGCTGGACTGGGCAGCCTTTGGGGTCATGACCCTTCCCTCCATCGGCATCCCTCTGTTGTTGTGGTACTCCAGCAAGAGGAAATACGACACTCCCAAAACGAAGAAGAACTGAATGGGGCTTCCGCAGCCCTCCCCTCCCAAGAAATATCCAGGTGCTTTCCAGACTCCAAAGGGTAACCCAGATGCAATCCCTTCTTCCTTAGCCCTTGGCCATTTTCTCCTAGATCCTGCTCTGCTCTCAACCAGAGTGAAGGAACAGGCCCAGGAGTTTATGAGAGCCTCCCTGGTTCCATCCTGAAGCCATACAGTGGGTTTTCGTATAAACAGGAATGCCTTTGGCGATAGCCTGGGGCCCAGAGGGCCCTCTAGTGCCCCACTGAGGTGCTGTTGGGTATATTGCCAGCAACATGAACTGTCAGAGGTCCAGGAGGGGGCACTTCGGAGACTGCCTGACACCACCCCTCCCCCCATATTCCACCCTTAGAAGAGGGAGGAAGATGAAATTAAAGCCGTGGGACTCTTGGAGGCTACCCAGCCTGTGTTCTGGTTTAGGGAAGCGCTTAACCATATGGGATTTTCTAATAAAAACAAATGCCACACCAATTAGTCTGTTTTCTCATCACCTGTGAGAGCACTGGTGGTTGTTGGAGCTGAGGGCCAGGCTTCTGGGCAAGTGAGCTGAGTTCCTGCCTCTTTGCTTTAGGGCTATGGGTCCTGTTCTCATGAAGATATCTGCCCCATTTTGAACATTTTTGCTTCCATCCCTCTGTTTCCCTTCTTTTTTGTTCTCACCTGTCACCACCTATCTCCCTAAATCTTCCCTGCCTGTTAGCTCCTCTCCATGGCTGGAGGAAGAGGGTAAGGAGAGATGGGTCTGCAGATCAGCAGCTTGTTCTTATGTCGCAGGAGTCATTCTAATCTGATCTCTTTACTGACTGTTCCTGAAAAGCTCTCTCTTGTGCCTGGCTCCAGCCCCTCCATGTTTCAGAACTAGCTCTTGAGTTTGAATATATTTTTAATGCCTCTGAGCTCAGGCCAGGAAGAGAAGCCTGAATTCCTTGGGTTGGCCCCTGTTAAGCGTGGCCTGTGGAAAGGCAGTGGCTGAGCGCTTGGCTTTTGCTGCAGCAGCAGTGGGGAGAAGCCACTCTGAGCTGACTCAGTCCACCCAGGAATGCCGTGGTCCGAGAACAGCCTCCCAGGCAGGAGGAAAACCCAACAAACACTGGCTTTGTTCCTGTCACCAAGTTTCCCAGTTTAGATTCTGCTCCCCCCCTTCTCCCCTGCCCAACCGGTTTAACCTTTCCCGGGCCCAGCAGTCGGAGCCTCTGGGCCCTAGAAAGGATGAAAAGGACATGGAGACAACGGGAAGCTCCGAATGGAGTAGGCCTCCACCAGCTCACATCCCTCCTTCAGGGGCTGCGGCTTGGACACCCCCGGACTGGCCAGGTCAGAGCGCAAAAAGGATCTCTGCTTTTGTTCATTGTGTTCTGGTGGAGACCCGGTACTTGCTCAGGAGTATGAGGGGAAAGAGCAATGGGTCAGAAGCTTGGGGGTGAGAACAAGTAGAGGGAAGGAACAGGAAATTAGTTTGATGGGGTATGGATTAGGCAAAGGCAGTGATGTGTATCATCTTGATCACTAGGACTTTGAATGTTAATTATCCTAGGAGGGAACACTTCCGGATCTCTGTAGCCTCCACTGAAAATAGAATGAGTTAACCTAAAAGAGGCAAGGTTCTCGTCTAGGGGATATAACTGGAAGGTAATATAAGAAATTTCTTGCTCAGTCTGAATTCTGGGAAGTACTCCTTTTCCAGAAGCTGGGGCAGAGTCCACAGTACTTTTCCTTGCAGAACTCAGCACTTGGTGACCTGATCCTTGTTATGGAGGAGACTCTAGCAGGGGAACCCAGACCTGACAGGATGGCAAGAGAAGCTTCGTGAAGGCACCCTGAAAAAAGGCCAAAACCAGATGCTTCATCTCTTGAGAGATCTACTTTCCTTGGAGTCAGGATGGAATTTGAACTTCCCTTAAGTAGTGGTGTTGGAAAATATAAGAGCCTCTAAAATCTGTAGATGGAAAGACTTGGCTGGAATAGTTGGCTTTAGGATTGAGCGCTTGACTCCTTGAGGTTATTTAATGGGAGGATGAGTGGCAACAGCACTTCTCCACTGATTGAAACCACCCTGGGGAGGTATGAACCCTGAGCTCAGCATTGCTTGCAGGTTTGCAAGGGGAGAGGGAAAATAGGCACTAGTCCCACATCCTTCCTGAAGACTGGGTACCAAAGCTGAGGGACTCCTCCCTAAAAGGCAATGCAGGCGGTAACCCGGCCACCAGCATGTTCCGGATCCCCTCAGTCCCTCCCACATCGACCAGACTCAGCTGGCCTCTCCTCACCCACATACCCAACCCTGGTGCCAGGAAGAGCCAGGTGGCTGGACATCTGCCTCCTTCACATACTAGGCTTTGGGACTCGTATCTGAAGAAAGAAAGTGGGAAACTTCCAAGAAGCTGGGAGAAGTGGAGAGATTCAGTGAAAGGATGGGGAGTTATCAAGGCTTAATCCCTTGGGAGGGCAACTCAGAGTGGTGGAAGCAGCACTGACCATGGAGGCAGGAGTACTGGGTCCCAGCTCCAACTCTGCCATGCCCTGGCTGTGTGACCTCAGATAAATCACCTCCCTCTCTGAGCCTTTTTTCTCATCTGGACAAAGGGGCTTAATTAGGGGATTTTCTGAGGACCCCACATGAGTAAGATGAGCAGGCGCTCCCCCCCACCCCACACCACCCCTGTGTTCTTGTGAAGTGAGAAACAACTATTGTCACCTACTCATCATGTGGTTTGGGGCCCAGCCAGATAGGAAAAGGTACACAGTTCCACATCTGGCTGCAGCTGCCTTCTTCCTCTCACCCAGAGTAAGAATTTTAGAGCAAGGAATGACCATAGAGTGCCTAATTTAATCCCCTCTAATAGATCAGGAAAGACACAGCAAGTAAAGTGGCTTATCCAAGGTCATAGCAAGTGGCAGCCAGCATATGGACCCAGCATTTGTACCCCACTATTAGCACATATCTCATTTAATCCTTACATCTATAGCTTGAGGGGCACTGTTAACATCCCCATTTTACAGATGAGGAAAATTGAGGCTAATAGGTAACTTCTCCGAGGCCCTATAACTAATAAGTGGCAAAGGCAGCCAAGGGCTTCCAACTCCAGCATGCCCTTTCCACTAAACCACTTAGCTCCATTGGACCACAAGGCTGTCAGGGAGGAGAACTCTCTGACTCCCTGTGAACTCAAGAAGTCCAGTGTCTGCCCAAGCTGTCCGCTGCCTCTGGGGAAGCAGTGAGGGTGAGTCAGAGCCCCCCTTGACAAGTTGTTATCAGGGGAGGGGGTGGGGAAGCTGTTCAAACATCCTGCAGACTGGTATCCACAACAAGCGGTGCCCTGTGTATACTGAGTTGCTTGGTCACCTCTGCTCCTGTTGGCTGAAGCTGGGGCCCTCCTCAGATGTAACTGCCCTGGCAATCGCTTCTCCCTGTACTTTCATCACAAAATATACAATCTTTCCTCCTCCTCTGCGGTAACCTGCCTCTTAAAGGGACCAACAAGCAGTTTGGAAGCCAAATTTGAAAGAGGGCAAAGGACCTCCCTGACCCTGATGGGGACCTTGCTAAGTAGGTTCCCAGCTGTGGACCCTTTTCCCGAGATCCCCCTCCTTCTTCCCTCCCCCAGCTCCACCCTGTCCCCGCTGGAGGGAGGGTGAAGTCTCCCTGCAATGTCAGGTTCCCACATACTCTCCCTTCGGAGTGGCTGCAGCTTGGCTTCCTATACTTGCTTCCACACTGGCCTGAATCCTCTGGCCGTCCTTTGTTCAGGAAGTCCTTTGTTCAGGAAGGGGACCCAGGAGGATCTCAGGACCAGCGATGGCACCTAAGGGGTTAAAGGCCTGGGCACAGCACTGTCTAGGGTGTTTGAAGTAGGGCGGGGAAGGAAAGCGCCGGAGTAGTTGAAGAGGCAGCTGGTGTGGACTGGAGTGAGTCCTCCCTGTCTCCTATGCAAACTGCTGGACCATGACCAGTTCCTTTAAAAGGGCCAAGAGAGAGGCATCCCCATTGAGGTGCCGGACTGGAGTCTTAAAGGGACTACCTGAAACAGGACTTTTTCCCAGGTCCCTCATCTTTGGGGGATCTCCCAGGTCTGGTGAGTTGCCCTCTTCCTCTTCCCTGGGTTGAGGTCTTGACCCTGAGAACAGGCATTCCCAGGGAACTAGGGACCTTCAGAACCCCTCAGCACCCCAGAAGTGGCAGAACTCTTTGTGGCTTCTCCACCAGCTTCCTGCATTCAGCTCCCATGTTAGCCAATTAAGGGGCATTTTTGTGAATGTGTGTGTATTGGGTTGGGTTCAGTGTGCAAATAGGAAATCACAATAATGGCCAACAGTTAATGAGCACTGACCATTTGTGACACAAGTGATGCTAAACCCTTTATGTGCCTTCTTTCTTAATCCTTACAACCCTATGGAGCTGATATGCCATAATCCCTATATTAAAGGTGAGGTTTAGAGAAATTAAGTAAATTCAGAGGTAAATTGTAGGACCTGGGTTCAGACTAAAGTTCATCTCATGCCAAAACCCATTATGTGGTCTGTTGGTCTCTTTTTCTTGCTTGGGAGGAATGATGCAAAGCATAGCATTGGGATTTTAAATTCTTGACATCCTGATTCACCCAGGGTCCCCTTCCTTTTGTGCTTAACTTTGTTCCTTTTATCTTGAGGTTTATTGTGAGATTTAAAGGACCATCAACTCAGACCTGAGAGGCAGGGACTTCCAGATCCCAGGTTGCCCCATCCATCAAATTAGGGGTTCCTGCTCTGCCCCCTGCCCTTAGCTCTTCCCTGGGATCTGATGGGTTAATTCCCTGGGCCACAGTGGCCAAAGTCTTCACAGGTGTGTCCCTCTGAACCTCAGACCTCTCTTGCCCCACCCTTTTGACACAGCACCCAGAACACATGCCAAGAATCTGCAGGAGATAGAAGAGAACTAGTTGGTTTTACTCTTTTTTCTCTATCCCTGGCTTAGTCTGGGTCTCACGCCCCTAGTAGAATAAGCATAGGCCCAGCAGAAAGGAAGAGGGGATGGTGGTCCCTAGGTTCAGTTTCCATACCAAAAAAAAAAAAAAAAAGAAAAAAGAAAAAAGGTGGTGGTCACATTTAGAAGCCCAGATTAGCAAAATTCCTGATTGACTTGTGAGCCTCCTATATCAAAGGGGTGAGGGTGATTTAGGGTGGGTGTTTGAGATGCCTGATTGCTGACTTAGTATGAGGGTGTGTGGTTAGATTAGGGAGCTGGGAATGCTTGACTCTCTTTCCAGCGCTGAACTTCCGGAATTAAGTACTAACGATAAAATCAGTAGCTCTGCCCTGTGGGCCCTGGAAGCAAGTGGGTGCCTCCCAGGAGTCAGCCTGGAAGCTGATCTGGGCAGATGGCTTTTGTCCATGCAAGCCCCTGCCCCAGTAGAGGATGGCACCTGTGTCCCACCATTGTATTTGTGCATAGACCCTTCTCGGTCTGTGACTCTGTGCCTAACAATTGGTAGGTGCTAAAGTAATGTTTACCGAATGAATGAACCCTTTATCTCCTGTTCCTTTCCTTTAATTTTTGGAATTGTAGTACTCCCTGGCAGGTGGCAGAAAAATCAGAGAGAGTGAGTTCCAGGACCCCAGCATTCAGCACCTAGCAAAACTCAGGTGTCTCTCACTGGAAAACAGAGCTATGATGTAGCCAAGTCAGGCTGATGGTGAGGGTGAGGCGGGAGGTATTGGAAACTTGGGTGTTATGTCCTGCCATAGAATGAGGTGTACAGGGAGCGGGGTTAGGAAAGAGCTGTGGTTACTGCAGCCTTCTTTATCTCAGGATAAGAGAAGGCTGCTTTAGTCCTCTTAGTGGGGCGCTGTTGGATTAATGGTTTACTCTCTGCAGGAGAAGAAGTGGTAGGTTAAATTTTGAACCATCAAAGGGTTTTCTATAACCCTGTCACCTCTGGGCCAGGAGACATGGAGGAAGAAACCAGTAGACCATATCATCTGGCCTTTCCCCTCCTCCACAGTCTTTATTATCTGGTTCCTTCGTGTCTTCCCCATTACTGCCCTCTTTGGGGAGATTTAGAACCCTGGGCCAGACCATGGTGCCTCCTAGGCTGTGAAAGGGCCAGCCCATGTGTGGCTGTTGATTTCAGAGCAGCTCCTACCCTTAGTGTTTTCTGGCAGCAAATATAACCAGAGCCCCTGCCAGTCCCCATCACCTCATTCAGATTTCTGAGATATCAGAGGGAGTAGAAAGGACAAATTCAATTTCTTTGAAATTCCCCATCTAATTTCCTTTGGAAGCTGTTTTCTTTCTTTCTTTGGCAGGAGTGTTGGTGGCAGTGAATAATGATGCTGGCAGGTGTCTTTCAAAGCTAGTCCCTTCCTGTCTTTGGGAGTTTCTCTTCTGGTTTCAGAAAAGGACTTGGGCTGGTTTCAGAAAAGGACTCGGGCTGCACAGCGTGATGGATCTGCTTTGAACACTCAGTTCCACCTCACATCAGTCACGTGACCTTGAGCAAGTTACTTAACCTCTCTGTGCTGCCTGTTTCTTCATATGTAAAATGGGGATAATAATGTCTATTTTGAGAAATGGTGGTGACAATTTCACAAGGTAATGTAGGCACTTGTTACAAGTTAGCCCTCTTCCCTGTGCAAGCTCCAGATGATATTTAGGAAATGAGTGTGTTGGGGTCTTCAATCTCCCCTCAGCTCCAAGCTTCTTGCAGGATGCCTGGTTGGCATGCAATGAGCCTAATGTCCCTCTTTGAGTTCTTTTGCTTTCCTTCCTGAGGTTTTGAAACCCTTTGCTCGAGATCAGGAGCCTACAAACTTTTTCTTTCAAGAAAAGAGAGTACTCAACTTTGCTGCTGTAACACAAAAACAGCCACAGACAATCTACAAATCAATGAGCATGGCTTTGCTCCAATAAAACTTTCTTATGGACACCAAAATGTAAACCTCAAAATAATTTTTGATGTGTCACAAAACTTGATTATTCTCTTGATTTTTTTTCTCAACTTTTAAGAAAAGTGTTCGGATGGATTTGGCCCACAAGTCTGAGTTTGCCACCACCTGACCTAAATTACCAGAAGTAATTCTTTCCCTCCCTTCTCTTTGAAGACGACAGTTTCCTCAAGTCTCGTCAGGGCCTGAAGGACAGAAAAGCTATCTCTTGTTGTTCCTTCTTGCTCTGGTTGTGTGTACTCTTTTCCTCCAGAAAGATGATTACTGTAATTAGTCCCCATCACAGTTGTGTTGGTCTCAGCCTGTGGGCTGATTATTTATTCCATCTCTCCTTTTTACCATTAGGAACGGTGCACTCACCATCACATAAGGCCTGTTTCTGCTTCTGTCCTGGGCCTTCTTCTTTCCAGCTCTCCATTTCTCCATGCCCTGCCTTCTCTCTGCCTCTAAATAATAATAACAATAATAATAGAATTTATCGAGTACCTAACATGGATCAAGTGCAATGTTAGTGGCATTTTATACATCATCATCAAGTCTCTCAACACCCTTACAACGTGTTATCCCATTTTACAGATGAGTCTGAGGCTTATAAAAGTTAAGCTATTTGAAGGTCTTCACCTTTCTCTATATACCCTATATTGCATAATAAGGAGAGGACTGAAACTGTGGAACTGAAACCCTTACCAGTTTTTGAAATTACCAATATAACTGCTTGTTGAGTTGTACATTGAAAGTTAACAGCTTTCTGTATGTATGTTATATTTTACAGTAATGGAAATAGCTGAAGTTATGGAAGTGTGACCCATGATATTCTTTGAAATTTGCTAACCATTTGTTAAATCGTACTTTGAAAGTTATCACCGTTATGTATATATGTTAAAGTTCACAATAAAAAATGCATTAAAAAAAAAGTTAAGCAAGTTCCCAAGGTCATGTGGCTTATGAAGTTGGCAGAACTAGCCAAGTCCAACCCGTACTTCCAGCTACCCTAAAGTAATTCAAAGCCACTTTGACATCCTAAAATGGAACCATGGGCTTGGAGTTCTGAAAAACAGAGGTCTTTATTAAAATATTGTATGCTCCCATCCCACAGCACCCAGTAGTACTTAATGAGTCACTGATGACTAGAGCAATCAGTGGTGATCACACAGTCAGAGACGGGGCGCAAGACACAGATGGTCTGTGATGGTGGGAAAACCATCCCATCCAGAAGCAGGAAGATAATAAGTAAAATGACTTCTCAGAGTCCCTTCTGGCTTTCTTCCCCTGCCCCCGCCCCAAGCAGCTGATTCCAGACCTATTTCAGAACCTCCTATCTCTCTGCTCAGCGGAAGCAGTGATGTGACATGATGTGATCTCATTCGGGAGCTAAATAAAGCCATTGTGGGAGACCCAACCCTGGCTGCGCCCTGGCTCCATTTCCTGAACTCAGGAGTCTAGGGGGCATTGGGAGGGGGGCCGGGAGAGAACCTGTGGAAGGAGAAACGAGGAAGAGAGCACAATGATAGGGGTCCCAGCTTGAATTTCAGAAAATTGAGGAGGGGGTATCTCTGGGAAGGGAGTTGAAGATGCCTTGCTAAATCTCATCTCTTTGAAGGACATAATAAAAATGATTGGCGTTACAGCATAAGAGGTGGAGGTGAGAAAACGAAAAACTTTCTGAGAGATGGAATGAGGAAATGAGGGAGAAGGAGTCTGATGGATTCTGTGTTCCCAGAGGGCAGACAATGAGAATGGAATGACAGAGATGCTGGAGAGAGAGAAGCTCTTTCCAGGGAGAAGGGTGAGGCACACACTGATCTCAGGCTAGAGGTGTCTGTCCATGGGGCCAGGGTAGTAGGTGGTCTCCAGGGATGCAGGGGAAGGAGAAAGGGCTTCCGTTCACTGCATTTCACTCATCTTGCCAAATCTGACCCTGTGGGCAGAGCTGGGGCAGGAGTAGCAGACAGAGGCTGAGTACAGGGGGAGCAGCTTAAGCAGTCTTTCCTGCTCTGCCTCAACGCCCCTCGGTTTCTGTCCTGTTTGCAGTCCCCATTCCACTTTTCCTGGTTAGCATCTCGAGTTCCTTCTCCTCCCACTACCCCAGCCTCTCAGGCTACTTTTGTCAACTCCCACCTGCACCCCACACTCCTACCCAAATCTCAGCTTTGGAGGCCACTGGTTGGCAGGGAACATGCTCTGGTCCTCTGGCCCTGTCCTGCTCCCTGCACATCTGCCCATCCCATTTACACCCAGCCCACCAGATGGTACAGGGCCCAAGTTTGTAGACAAGGAGGAGAGGGTGTCTCTTGGTGACTGGCAGCGATGGTGGAGGGTGGGGGGATCCCCTCTACATTGCATCCAGATGTGAATGACCATAGATGGGCACAGGGCATGGGCTGGTTTCCTAGTCCTCTCCTTTTTTATTTTTAAACCCACCCGGCCGGGGATCAGAAATGCCATTTGTAGAGGCCTGAGCACCTGTGTCCCTTCTTTCCTGCAGTAAGCAGGCATATGGTAGCCCCTGGGTGGAGTGGGGGCAGTGGACAGACTGCAGTGGAAGAGGGAAAAGCAGACTGAAGGAACAACTTTCCAACAACCTGGACTTTCCTGGGGTGGTTAAGAGGACTTGGGGAAGGCTTGACACACTCACAGCCTGGAGGAGGGAGGATTCTGGCTCACTGCTTCTTGGTGCCCCTGGGCCATCCTGACATCTCAGTAGCAGGGCATAGTCTTGAGAGGAGGGGAGCCTGGAGGACTCACTCTAGCAGGTCTAGGGACACAAGGCCTAGGAGTGAAGTGTACAGAGGCAGGAAGGAAATGTTAGGCTATTCCTGCCCTTCCACCGCCTTGGTACCTGATCCTTCTTTTGGGAATGGGGCTCACCAAGGGTCCTTAACCCCAAGACACACTGAGCTGAACCCTGACGACAACCAGGGCTGTTGGGTGGTGAGAACAATGCCCAACTGGTAAAGGGAGAAGGAGCTGGGAGTGCTCTGGCTGATGCTCGGAGCCCTTCTCCCATGGGAAGGAGTCAGAGTGGCTCTTACTTCCCATTTGACCAGAGTCTTGGAAAGAAAACATCATAACTCTTTCTCACTCATGAACTTTTCCTCATGCTGCTTTATCTGCCCAGAATCCTCCTACACCAACTTGGCCAAATCCTAACCACTTCACCCCTGCAGGCCCCCATCAAAGGCTCTCTACCTCCTTCTGTTTCCTTTTTCTGAGCCCCCCACCAGGTACATGTGTTCTCTCCTTTGATAGCCCAAAACCTTCTGTTGAAACTTCTTTTGTGGCATTTGGCATACACTCTGGGAAGTTTACTATTTGCAATTAGTATTTTGTCTATATACACATGCGTGCACATATGCGCACACACACACACACACACACAAGCATATATATGCTCATAAGACTGTGAATTCCTTGAGGGCAGGAACAATATCTATTTCTCTTTGCTTGGTTTGGCCTTCTGCCATGTAGGAGTTCAGTAGATGGAATAATAATTAGCAAATGAGGATCTCATTAGGTATTGAAAAGAACTCTAGACTGGGAGCCAGAAAACCTAAGCAGGTAATTCACGGTGAGACCCCAAGACAGCCATTCTCTGCGTCTCTGCCTCAGTAAAGTGAGGGGTGGCTAGATGCTCTGAAGCCCTGCTGAATGTGACACCCTTCCAGTTCCAAGTTCCAGGGTTCTAGAACTCTGCTCTCCCCTCTCTGTTTTCTTGATTCAGACTGGCCTGCCTGTGCCTCTCATGAACAGAGCTGTCCCAGAGGTGTTCCTTGCAGGTGGAGACCTGGTGGCCCAAGGCAGCCCTCGCCGCTGCCTGTCCGCGGTCGAGTCCGGAGAGCAGATGGAGGAAGAAGAGGAGGAAGGAGAAAAGGAGGAGGGCAATGGTTTCCATGCTGTGCCCCTCCGAAGGTCCGGAGCTTTCCGTTCCCATAACCACAACTACGACCCCTTTAAGAGACATAGCTGGGGGTCTGGTAGGGAGCTCCAGGATCCACTGAGCAGGTAAGCCCCCCAGGGCACCTCCAGTCTCTCCTTCTTTCAAGTCCTCACCTTGGAGAAAGTAATTGGAAAGGAATATTCTGGTGTCCTCGGTCCCTCGATTATCTCCCTAGAAAGACAACCACCTCTGAAAGATGACAGAAGTTGAGGAGCCCTGGGCCCCCTTCCCTGGGGAAAATGAAACAGGCTTATTATGGGCCTCTGGCAGGGGTGGCCCTCCCTTTCACAGTGTGGCTCCTTCTAGTGGTTCTAGCGCCTTCTTTCTACCTGGTCTCTAGGGCAGGGCTGGGGAGGAGGTATGGAGTTGCAGTATCAGGATACTTGGATCTTATTGCCTCCACGCCTCATTTTGGGTTTCATAGAACCAAACAATGGTATCAGGGACTCAGGGATCACACGGTTCAATCTCCTCATTTTATGGATAAGGAAACCGAAGCCCAGAGAACTTTGGGAGATTTCTTGAGAGAAGTGGTCCCAGGGTCGGGGCATTGTATCTACCCCGTTTCCAGATTCCTGCCAACCTGTTGGTTCCAGGACGAGGAAGATCCAAGGTGTCTTGGACTAATTCATAATACAGCTCAGCAATGGGGGAACAGAGACTCTCGCTGAAGTGCTGCTCACACTGGGGGGACTGGAGGAGAGGGACCCATCTCTTCCTCCTCCCCTGGAAAATCCCTCACCACTTCCCCAAAGACGGAGGAAGTCAGAAAGAGAAGGCCCAGGGCGCCCAGGGGAGTGGTCTTCATGGAGTTCAGTGCAAGTGGTCATTGTAGGGCACGGTCCCCTGCTTTGGCAATGGTCCCTTTGAACAAGGTCCCTCAGTTCTGGTGAGTTGGCCAACCCTCTCTAGCTCCTGGGCAGGACCGGTTGGGCTCGGTGAGGAGGACCCTGGGCCTTGTCCCTGGACTGTCTTGGGTGGGAGCCTGGGAGAGAAGCAGTGCACCCACGGCTCATGGCACCTGCTCAAGAGCAGGTGATGGAAGATGGAGAAGCCCTGCGTACCCCTTATGTGGTGCCAGCTGTTCCTCGGGGTCTCCGAGCATTGCCCTTGCTGATCAAGTATTAACTCTGTCCCTTGGGTAGAGAGGGAAGGGAGCCCTAGGTGCACCATTTAGCTGGGTAGGGGCAAAGGTAGGCATCGGAAACTGCGAACAGTGAGAATCCTGTTTGCCCTTCGCCTTCCCGGAAACACTGACTTTCCTCTGGAGGGCAGTACTATCTTTGACCAGCAGGGGTCATCCTTGCCCGCAGCCGCCTCTGCAGCTCTGCCAAAGCAAAGCCCCACAGGAAGGCTGGTTTGGGTCTGGGCTGCATCGGTGCCAACAGGAAGGGCTGGGGTGGGCTGGGGGCAAACAGCAGGGCTGGGCTGGGGTGGTGCTCCTGGTGCCTGTCACTGGCCGCTGGACACAGAGGGCAGTGGTGGCAATGTGTGTTTCAGGAGGAATCTTCAGGCATCGGGATGCCGAGACCCCCACCAGGCCCCCTTCCTGCAGAGCCAAGAAGAACTGGACACCTTTCTGGGACTGCAGCAGCAGGGTGGTCAATCGTCCGGTGTGGTATGGACGGACAAATCCCCAAGGAGGCCACCGCCTCGCTCCCCCTCTCCCGCCCCCTCGCCTGTCCAGCCACCACTCTGAATGTCTTCTGTTTGGCCAGCTGCTGGGTCTCCCTCTGCCCAGGCATAGCTCTGCGACTCTTATCTGACTGCATCTGACACTGTTGTTTAGACCCCTCTGTCTGCTTCCCTGGGCCTGGATGCTCTGTCCCTGACTTGGTATCCTGCCTCAGTCTCTAAGACTCTCTGTTTCCTCCTTTCTGTGTGTCTGTGTGTTCATGTGGGATTCTCTGTTCCTCCTTATTAAAAGGCCCCTGTTCCCCCTAGTTGTTATAACCATTTCTTTCTGTGGACCCCACACTTCTCAGATTGGGAGCTAAACTTATTATTTGTGGGATGAAACCAGGCAGCTGGTAAAAGACGATAGTTATCTAACAAGAAACTCATAGGCCTATGAAATGAGAAAGAATATAGAGATTGCTCAGCCTTCTGCCTTAAGGAACAGAACTGGGGTGGGGAGGGAAATCCCAAACCAGGATCTGAGGACTGCTGAGGATTCACGAAGGCTTTAGAGACTCCAACTGGGTCTGCTCTCTAAAAGTCCCTGACTACATGCAGATGCCTCCAAAGCTGGGTGGCGAAAGTTGCGTCCCCTCCAGCTCATCTTCTGCTGGATATGAGGCTACCAATCGTGACCTCATTGTTTGGGTGGCTGTGGGGTGAGAGAGGGGCTGACAGGGGCTATGTACAGACTGTCAGGGAAGCAGCAAGAAGCCATCTCACCCCATCACCTGCTTTTCTCCATCATCTCTGAATGTCTCCCCCCACCCCATTTCAATGTGGTATAGTAGAAAGAACAGGGATTTGGGGGCTAAACTGACACTTAGATCCTTCATTTACCATCTGGGCAATTTATTTCATCTTTCTGAAAATAAGAACATTAAAAAGTATCTTTTAAAGTCATGATTATTAGATGAAAAAAGGTGTTAAAGCACCCAGCACAGAGGCTGGCACACAGGATGAGTTCAATAAATAATTTTTTTTTTCCTCTTCTCCCCTCCATTGCTTTGTACTTTTTTTCCTTCTATTTTACCTTTTTGGTATTATGTCTTCTTCCTTAAGCCCTACCTTAGTTTTCTTTTTCTCATATGTTTGGGTTTTTTGTTTTTTTTTCCTGCAAGTTGGAATAAGTACTCCACTAAAGTCCACAGACCAGAAGTCTGAGACTGGGGTTGCAGACTGGCAATCCAGGAGTCAAATCTAGCTCCCTAATTTGTTGTGTTTGGCCAGTGCTGTGCTTACACTTTTTAAAAATTCAGGTGTCCTTTAATGGGGCCTGTGCGCTCCAGTTTGCCAACATTGCTAATACTCCCTGTTGTATTTTTCCCTTTGTCTTCTTAATATTTTTAAATGAATGGTCACCCATCTCACCCGTCTGGAGAACTAGAACTTCATCAATGCATTTGTCTTTACTCATGTCTTCATTCCTCCCTTCTCCTGTTTGCTGTGGCCCCTTCAGAGGTAATCACCATCTCGCGCCCATATTTGCAAGAATTTCCCTACAATGGATACTTTACAGTGGAATTATTAGGTACTCAGTTTTACAAATTATTTTTCACTCCCATCAGCAATACATAAGAGCTCCCATTGATCCACGTCTTCAATATTTGATGTCATTAGACTTAATTTTTGCCAATCCAATCGTTATAAATCTCACTGTGCTCTTAATTTAAATTATCTTATTACAAAAAAAAGAACATCTTTTCATATGTTTATTGTCCATTTGTGTTTCCGAATCTGTGAAACTCCTGTTCATGTCTTTTGCCCATTTTCTACTGGGTTCTTTGTTTTGCTTTTGTTTTTGTTTTTCTTTACTGTATTCAGTGTGTTCTTTATATATTCCAAATACTCTTTGTTCATATGTATTGTAATTATCTTTTCTCAATTTGTGATTGTCTTTTTCCTCTCCCGTGATGTCTTTAAACAGAATTTCTTAAAGAAATGAACATATTTATTGAAGTATGTTATACATAGAAAGAGTGAACAAAAATTCTTTGAGATGTTGATTTCAGTTGTATTGAATCTAAATTAATTTAGGGAAAGGTGACATCTTTACAATATTGAGTCTTCCTATCCATGACAATTGTATAGCTCTCCAATTTCTCCAACAGGCCTTGTGGATATTTGTTGGATTTATTCTTAGATATATTATAGTTTGGTTCTTTTTTTTTTTTTGTCAATCTTTCATTTTAGTCATTCCAGTAGGTGCCTTAGTGGTATTTCATTCTGGTTTTAATTTTCATTTTCATGTTGAAAACTGATGTTGAGCACCTTTTCATAAGTTTACTGAACACCCAAATATCTTCTTTTGTGAAGTGCCAGTTCAAGTCTTTTGCCTGGTGTTTGAAAAATAGCTTGTCTTTTTCTTATTGATTTGTAAGAGTTCTTTATATATTCTGGATATCCTTTGTCAGATATATGTATTGTGAATATTTTCCCCAGTCTGTGATATGCATTTTTACTTTAATAGTGTCTTTTAATGGTATGAGTTTTTTTATTTAGATGACGTCCAATTTATCAATTTTTTAGTAGTCAGTGCTTTTGGTCATGTTTAAGAAATCTTTGCCAATCCAAAAAATGTGAAGATTTTCTTCAATGTTTTCTTCTAGAAGCTTTGTAGTTTTAGCTTTCACATTTAGGTATATGGTTTGTATTGATTTCTGTGTATGGTAGGGGTCAAGGTTTATTTATTTTCTTAATATAAATATCCATTTGCACATCATAATTTATTTAAGGGCCTTACTTTCCCTATTGAGTTGTCACGGTGCCTTTCTTGAAAATCGTGACCATATTTGTATGGGTCTACTTTTGAGCCGTTTTTTGTTCCACTGATCTATTTGTCTGTCTTTATGACAATCACACTGTCTTAATTACTGTGGTTTTATTGTAAGTCTTAAAAATCCAGTGTAAGGAAGACTACTTGGCTATTCTTGGTCTTTTGCATTTCCATATGAATTTTTAAATTAGCTTATCAGTTTCTATAAAACAAAATATCCTGCTATATTTTGAATACGATTACATTGCATCTAAAGATTAATTTAGGACCAATCTACATGGTAACAATGTTGAGTCTTCCTATCCATGAAAATATATCTATTTAGTTAAACTTTCAAAAAACATCCTTTAATAAAGTATTGGGTTTCTTCATATAGGTCTTGCCAATCTTTACTAGATTTATTTCTAGGTGCCTTGTAAGTTTTTGTTGCTTTTATAAATGCTTTCTTAATTTAAAATTACATTTAATGATTATTTTGGTTTATAGAAATGGAATTGAATAGATCCTTGTATAGTGATCTTATAGTTATTTATATTACTGAAGTTTTTTTTCAGTTCTAATAATTTATCTGTGGATTTCTGGGGGCTTTTGTAAGTAGACAATCATATCATCTTTAAATGACAATTTTACTGTTTCTTTTCCTATCTTCATTGCGTTCATTTCTTTTTCTTGCCTTACTGTGCTGGCTATCAATACTTGACAGAAATGGTGATAATGGACATGATTGTCTTGTTTTTTATTTTAGAGGAGTACATCTTAATGTTTCACTGTTGAGATTGATTTTGCCTGTAAGTTTTTGAAAGATAATCTTTGTCAGGTTAAGGAACATCCCTTCTATTCCTAATTGCCATGGCTTTGAATGTGTTGAATTTTATCCACGCTTTTCTACATTTATTGAAATGGACACTTTTTTTCCTTCTTTAGTCTGTTATTGAGGTGAATTACACTTAAAGATTTTTCTCCTGTTAAACCACCTTTGTATTTTGAATTCAACTTAACATTGTTTCATTATCTTTTTCCTGCACTGCTGAATTTCATTTGTGGTATCAATTATCTATTGCTGCATAACAAATCACCCTCAAACTTAGTGGCTTAAGGCAACAAGTGGTTTTTTTTTTTTTTTTGCTCAATATTCTGTGGGTGGGCAATTTGGGCTGAGCTCAGCTGGGTAGTTTTTTTGCTGATCTCACCTGGAGTTGCTTACATAGTTGCAGTTGTTTGGCGATTTGAATAGGGCTGAATGGTCAAGGATGACCTTGCTCACATATCTGTGAGTTGGCAGGCCACCAGTTGGGATACCTTGTTTCTCATCCACAAGGCTTGCTTTGGCTTGTTCACACAGCAATGGAACTCCAAGAGGGTAAGAGTGGAAACTTCAAGACTTCTTGAGGCCTAGGCTCAGAAATCACATAATGCCACTGCATTCTACTCATAGAAGTAAGGCAGAAAGCAAATGGTCAACCCAAATTCAAACAGGGAAGAAACAGACTCTTTTTTAATAGGAGGAGCTGCAAATAACTTGTGGCCATTTAAAATCTACTAATATTGCTAATATTTTGTTTGAGATTTTTAAATTTAGGTTCATAAGAAAGATTGGCCCTTAATTTTCTGTTGTTGTACTGTCCTTATATAATTTTAGAATCAAGGTTATGCTTGCCTTATATATAGAGTTGGAGAGTGTTCTTTTTCTATTTCTTTTTAAGAGTTTGTAAAAGATTTCAGTGATCTGTTCCTTGAAAGAGCTGTCCCTTCAGTTTTAAAATCGTTTTGGCCTGGTGTTTTGTTTTTGTTTTTGTTTTTGTTTTTATAGGAAGATTAACTACTGATTCAATTTCTTTAATAGGACCATTCAGACTTTCTGTTTCTTCTTGATTCAGTTTTGGTAAGTTATACATATATATACATATTTATATATATTTTTTCTTTTTCTTTTTTAAAGCATTTTTCTATTTTATTTGCATTTTCAAAATTATTGGCATGAAGTTGCAGGTAGTATTCTCTTAACTTTTTAATTACTGCTCTTTCTGTAGTTAGGTACACGTTTTCATTTTAATTTTGTTTATTTGTGCTTTCTCTCTCTTTTCTCTTTATTTCTCTTATCAGAGATTTGTCTGTTTTATTTGCCCATTCAAGAAAACAGATAATTCTTGGGCTTATTGATCCTCTCTATTTATCCTTCACACTGATTTCTGCTTTTATCTTTATTTTATCTTTCTTTCTGTTTTTCTTTCTAAGTTGGCACAGCTCATTAACTTTCGGCTTGAAAATTTTTTCAATATAAGCATTCTAAGGCTATAAATTGCCCTTGAAATACCACTTTGGCTGTCCCCCACAAGTTTTGTTCTGCATTTTTACCATGATTTAGTTTTAAAATATCTTTACATCTCCATTATCATTTCTTCTTTGATCTATAATTTATTGAAAAAGGTGTTTTAGAATTCTAAATCCATACATATTTTTAAAAACTTAAAGTTTTGAAGTAGAATACACATACAGAAAAGTGTATAAAACTTAAAAGTACAGTTTAATGAATAATTAGAAAGCAAACACCCATGTAACCACTGCAGGTAAAAAAAAAAAAAAAAAAAGAGTGCTATTAACTATAGCCCATAGTTTACATTAGGATACAATATTCTTTCATCAGTTGTAACAAATGTACCATACTAATGCAGGGTGTTACTAATGGAGGGGGGGTATAAAAGAACTCTGTATTTTCTGCATGATTTTTCTGTAAAGCTACAACTTCTCTAAAAATAAAAAAATAAAAGATAAAAAAAGAATATCACCAAAATCCAGAAACCCCCTCCCATTCTGTTTCCCTCCTGGCAGAAAATGACCACTTTCCTGACTTTCAAGATTGATTTTCTTTATAGATTTAACACCTATGTAAGCATCTCTAAACAATATCAATTAGTTGTGCCTATTTTAAACTTTATATGGATGTAATCATACATAATCTAAATCTTTTGTGCCTTGATTGTTTCATATTGTTGAGTGAGCTGTGGTTTGTTCATTTTTATTGCTGAATAGTATTTCAGTGTATGACTATATCACAGATTCTTTATCCCGTCTGCTGAGACAGATTGATCTCTATGACAGATTCTTTGAAATATGTTAAGATTTGCCTTATGGCCTAATACGCAGCCAGGTTTTGTAATGCTCCATGTAGGCCTGAGAAAACAGTTATTCTCTAATGGCTGGGTGTGTGGTCTATAACTATTTCCACTCCCTATTGCTTCAGTTTTTATTGTTATCTGCCTGGCCTCTATAGGTTGAGCTTGTCACCTCTGGAAACCATTAAGCACAAATCTTTTCTCCTCCAAGATATTTTCTATATTAAGAAAGCCTGGGCTTGAATTGCAGCACAGTGATGAATGCTAAATAGCAGGAATAACTTCTCAACTATTTCAAGTGGAATATCACAGATATGGGTAGTGGAGAGCAGTGGGAGGCCTGGATTTGAAGAAGGGCCAAGCTTTGGGAAAGCAGAGAGCATGGGGGAAAGACAGATGATGTCTGACCTTTGGGTGAGGACTCTGGACTTCTTTCTAGGGTCAGGGTTCCTGTCATCCATCTGTTGGCTCTTCAGACCACTTGGCTACTGGCATCCTTTCCAAATCTGTATCCATGAGTGGCATCAATGACTTCTTGGGCTGCTCGGATCCAGCCGGTGAGTATAGATGGGAGTGAAGTGGCCACTTCCCCTGCCCATCTCACCACCACTACTCAGGGCCAGCTGTTTGGGTCCTTATGTCTTGGATTATATCTAACCACAGAACCTTGGAGCCCCAAAATGCCTTTATTTAAAAGAGAGGTCTGAATTCAGAACTTTGACCTTCTGAGACTCTCCTTCCAATGAAGGAGGACATAGGACAGAGTGAAGATTTCTGGTCTACTGTCTCATGAGAGATGGAGGACAGTTACTTGCAACGTACCTTGTCCTCAAGATGCAGTATTGAGAGCTCAGTGTGAAACGTCTGTCCTCCCCATCACCAGAAACAGAACTGAGACATAGGCCCCCGGCCCCTTCTCTTCGGAACCCAGGTGTTCTGTTCCCCTGGATCCTAAGTTCCTCAGGTCTGCTCTGCTCAGACCCCGCCCTCCCTCCCTGCTCCCCAGCTCCCGCCCTCAGGAATGGCGTCACATGCACCTGCAGCTTGGGAACCTGATCCAGGTGGAGGGGGTGGGGGAGGCAGCCCTGGACGCCTTTGTCTGGCTTTAGCCAGACACTCCTCCTCTCCTTTTGTTTTGGCAGAGAATTTATCCCAGTCCCCTGCTGCTGACCTCAGCAAAAGGTGAGTTTGGGGGACTCGGAGCCCTTCAAAGGCCTAGATGGGGGAGGGGTGGGTAATGGGAGACTGGGGCAGGGATTTTTCAGTCTCAGGGGTCTCTCTGCTTCCTGAAACATTGCTCCCCTTTCCATTTCTGATTGAAGACCTCCAAATATCCTAACATCCCTTCTCCCTGAGACACGTTGAATTTCCCTTCTTCTCTTTAGGAGGGAAGGCTCGGCAGGTTCCTGGTGGCCCCATTGAATTGGGAAGAAATTAGGGGGGAAAAGGAGCATGCAGACCACAGGGTGTCAGTTTAAGAAGAGTGGGAGTTGCTTGCTGATGTCAGTAACATAAAGGCGAGCAGGCAGAGCCACTGCCCACCGTCTAGAGGAGAGTCAGTGACCAAAGGGCCATGGATCAGCTTTGGATGGCTCTGAGAAATGACCAATGGGTAGTGGCCCTAAGGAGAGCTGGGCAAGGACTGTATAGCTCCAAGGGGAGAGGGCAGGGGCTGAAAGCATAGTTCAGGAATCCAGAGAGGCTGGAGATTTTATAACTATGTAAATAAGCATTTAAAATCAGCACCTGTTTATTTGGCTCCTACAGCTGAAGTCTAATTAAAGTGGATCCATCCTCTAAGACACCATGGGTGTGTGAGCCAGCAATGGGCCCTTTAAGATATCAGGCTCTGATTTGTGGTCCTGAAAATCTCTAGCTGACACATCCTCCTGGCTCCGGGTTTGGGATTAGCTCATGGGATGGGGCTGATGAAATCCCAGGAAATTCAGTCGTTACTGGCTTTAGGCCCAGAGGCCTTTTCCAAACAGCAGAAAGGGTCGCATACAGGGCTCTTGTTCTGCAAGGGGGAAATGCCCCCCCGGAGAGCCCCCACCCCATACCACTTCCGTTGGGAGCAGCATGAGAGAGGAGAGTGGGTCCTCCCATCCAGGGCCTGGATTAGGTAGGAAGACGGAGCCTGCAGTTATCTGGGAGGAGCCTGGAGTTTTCCCATAAATAGAGGGGCTTTGGAAACTTGTGTCCGCATCCAGGAAGTCTTAGGAGGTGGGGGCGGGGGGGTGGGTGGGGTGTTGCCAGTTCTCTCTGAGTCTTTCCTCTCTCATCTTTACCCTATCTCTCAGGGTGTTGCCTCTCCTATCCCCATTCTCTCTCTCCGGGATCATGACACCTTCAGCCACCCTCTCTCTGGGAGTAACTTTCTTCCTTTCCAGCTCTGTCTCCATCTGGTCATGTCTTCTTTTTCTCTCTGCAGTCACTGGAGCAGCAATTGTACCCAACTGGAAGGGGGCTCAGGTACCTGGGCAGGCTCCTCCCTGCGACGGACCTTCAGCCTCTTCTTGGGCATGACTGGAAAGGCCAAGGTAGGAGTCAGCTTGGGGAGGTGGGAGGCCTGGGCCCCATGATCCTCCCAGATTCCTTTCCTCCCTATCTCACCCCCACCCCTGCACCCCCAGTTAGGCAGAGACTCAGGGCTTCAGTTCAAATTTTAAGGGAACACATGCTGTCTCTCCCAACCTCCCTCCCTGTATGCCAGCAAATCACCTTTTCTCTGCACCCCCCCCCCCCGCCCCCGCCTCCAGCTTAGCAGCAGGCTGTGGACAGCTGGAAGAGAAGGGCCAGGAGTCTCAGAAGCTGAGAGGTGACCTAGCCCCACCTCCCTTTAGGCCTCGTGTAGCTAAGAAGTGGGCAGCAGGAGTCTTAACTATTGGACATAATAATGATAATAATTACAGCATAAGCTATACTCCAATGTAAGAGTACTAGGGTTGGCAAAGTGCTTTTACACTCATAATTTTATGGGTGGATACAGCAGCTGAAGGAGTGGAAATTAGACCATAGACAGAGAGGAAGCCAGGAAGGTATATGATTATGGAAGCACATGCATGGCCATATGTGTGTGGCCATGTGCAGTTCTGATCCCAGGAAGGTGAAGGCACATTGCTCTCTTCCTTATTACTAACTCACATGCACTGGTCCCTGCTGCTTGAATTTATTTCCACTTTTTTCTCTCACTGGCAGAATGAGCCACCCCTCTCCCCCTTTCCTCTCATGGCCTCCCCAGGTATCCTTGTCCTCTCTAACCTGGGGTGGCTTCTGAGTGTTGCGAGAAACTCCAGAGCAGACATCATCATAATCCCCTTGAAAAGTCATAGATTCTCACCTGCTGGGGTTGCTCGGGCTCATTCTTAGGGCCAGGCTCTCCTCCACAAGCCTGATGGCCAGGGCTTTGGGCTGGCAGGGAAGGTAGAAGGAAGCCACGTCCAACGTCGTGTTAGCATCTTCTCACTGCTGGCCATGGATGGGGAGTTGAGGCTGATGAAGGCATGAGACCAGGGGAGCCTGGGAGAAGGAGAAGCAGGCAGAAAATCTTAAAGATGGGGGTGGGGAGGGCAGTGGGGAATCTTCTTTCCCATGAGAACAAAACCAAACCAGAGACCTTGGGGTCTGAGCCCCAGCTCCCCACAGGCTCTCAGGTTCAGGGAGGCAGAGTCCAATGGTGGCATCACCTCCTTCTCCTACAGTGGGAACGGGAGGGGAAGTTTTGTACTGCCCAGGGCTATCCAGATCCCAGTCAGCCTGCATTTGCCCACACGTGGCCTAACAGTCTGGGCTGGCGGGGGTCAAGTGGCCTGGTGAAGGAGAATGTGGGTAGAGACTTTGGAGTCTAGACATGCAGCAGCGAAGAGCTAGAGTAAGGCAGGAGATTTTCCCACCGGCCTTTCCTCACCAGTGTCTCTGGTCCTGTCTTCCTGTTTCCCTCTCTGTCATCTCCTGGTCCACCACCTCCTTCCACCATACATCAGCCTCAGCTCCCCATCCGGGGCCGGCAGTGAGAAGATGCTAACAACATGGTGTGGGATGTGGCTTCCCTCTACCTTCCTTGCCAGCCCAGAGCAGGGGGATTCCTGGCTAAAAGGCTTGAAAGGAGAGCCTGGCACTGAGGGTGGGACTGGGAGGAGCCTGAGCAACCCTAATGGGTGAGAATCCATGCCTTTTCAAGGTGACTATGATGATGTTTTCTCTGGAGTATGCCTGCTCTGCTTTAGCTCTTCCTCACCCTCCTCCCAGACTTTCTCTCTCCCCCTGGTCCCTCAGCTCAGGAAGGAGGGGGGGCTTAAATCTGGTAAACATTAGGGGGTGGGGCTGGAGAGAAGCTCAGTCAAGCAGTGAGAGAAGGAAGTGGCTTATTCCTTCCCACTTGACCAAGCATTGTACAGCTAAAAAAAACACTTTCCCAGAGGTCAGCTCATTTAATTCTTATAACAACTCTGGCAAAGGTAAATATTTTAATCTCCATTTGGCAGACAAGATAACTTAGAGGCTAAGTTTCTTGCCCCAGATCCTACTGCTGTAAAGGGTGGAGCTGTACCACAAACCCAGAGCTTTGGCTATCTAATGTTGCCGCTGCCCTTCTCAGTAAACCTTACCCGACAGTTTATTCCCCTCTTCCCTTTTTCTACCATCTTCTGTTGGGCAGCCATTGGAGTTAATTATGCGGTAACCACTCTCTCCCAGAATACACAAGGTCAAGCACAGTAAGAAGAAACTGCCAGGCTCCAACCAGGCTCCAACCTGGGACACCCACCCACCCCCACTCCCTGCCCTGTAATGTGGAGGGACACATTTGTCAAGTTAAAAGGGCTAAAGAAGGTGGTGGCTATTTTTAGATTCTGGCAGAAATTAGGGTTGGCTTTTGTTTTTGTTCATCTGTAAAAAAATTTTCCAAAAATCTGGGAGCTATCACTGGCAAGGAGTAGGGCAGTTGGGATGAAGAAGGGGTTTGGAAGAAGGAACAGGGGATGCCAAGGAGAAAGGATGAAGGGTTCAGTGTGCCAGAGGATACATAAAATGGAAACTGAGTCAAGTTGCAGGCCTATCTCACTAAAAAGCCAGGTGTTCTTAAAGGTAGAACAGTTTCCTTACCCTTGCCCCCACCCACCTTCCCTGTTACCTCCTAAGAGGAAGGAGAGGGCAGAGAGTGAGGGGCAGGGTAACAAACAGTGGATGGGACACAAGGAAAGTAGATTGAAGGTTGGGTGGGAGACAAAAAACGGTTGGAGGGTCAGGTACTCTCCTTTATTAGAGAGCTCCTAAGTTGAGTTTGGGGATGGGAGGTCCCTAAAAGAAACCCTGAGGTTCAGGTCTCAGGCTCACTAGGTACCAAGCTAGAGCAGGGCTTTCCATTCTTAGCTAGCAATACACACCCTGCCCAAGCCAGGGAGAAAAGCTGAGATCCCAGCCCACCCCCTTCTCAGGGCCCCCCAGTGGGCGGAGTCATGAGGCCAGGCTGTTTTTAAATTTAGTACTTTCCTCAGCCTTGATTGGGCGCTGGGGGGGAGCAAGTTGAGGGGACTGGGACCAGTGGCCTGGGCCTGCTAGTTAGGGGGAGTTCCTGGGGCCTTCCCAGAGGTCTCTCCTGCAGGTAGAAGCCTGGAGAAACAAGCCTCCCTCATGCCCCTGGGAATGGCCTTTCTGCCTTCTCATTTCCACGCAACCTGCTGCGAGTATGGTTTTTCTTTTTTTCTTTTCTTTTTTTTTTTTTTTCTTCTGGCCTTTGCTATATAAGGATCCTAGGCAGGGGAATGGGTGAAGGAGGTGAAGGAGGGAGCTGCTAGGCAGGAGGGGAAGCAGGGGGAACAGCAAGGGGGAGGGGTAGGAGGTGCTGGAAGGGGGGTGGGTGCTGGAAGGGGGGTGAGGAGCTCCATCAGCTCAGCCAGTGGTGAGCAGCAGAACCCAAAATAGTGTCAGAGGCTAAAATTGGCACCTCCAGGAATGCTGAGTTGGGCTTGAAACCTGCAGTCTGGCCCTGGTGAGGGAGCTCAGGCAAGAAGCAGCTGGATCTGGGTTGGGCCACTGCCTCCTCCAGACCCTTCCCCAGCATTATCACTCAGGACCAGAATCAGGCTGGCCCTGGCAAACAGAATGCTTTGACCCAGAGCTCCTGTGCTTATGCTTTCTCCAGAGAAAGGGGAGACCCTGAGAGGCAGAAATAAACTGCAATGTGAGTGACCATGGTCAGTCTAGAGGAGGAATTTTCCCAATAGCAGGAAACTCATAAACGGAGGATGGCTCAGGCTGGGACAAAGGGTCTAGGAAGATGAATGCCTCCCCACCCCCAACCCCTTCTTGTGGAGAGACTGGCCATGCCCCAATTGCCCCCCTCCCCGAGTAGGGCAGGCTGGCTTCTGGTCACTTGGGTCGTGCCTAACTTGCAACAGAGAGAATTGGGGTTAGACACAAAGAAGGACTTCCTTGGCTTCTCAGCCTTTAGGGGGCGAATTCCCCAGACGTTGCTGGCAGAGGCGGAGCTGGGGGGCGGGATGGGCAGAGTGCGGTCCAGAAGGGCCCGCGAGGGATGGGGTTTGTGGGAGAATTCTCTCCACTCCCTGATTCTTCGACCTCTGGGAGTGAATCCTCCCCTTCACGCTTTCTAAAGACCAGCCTTTAGTTCCCCTTTGATTTCCCTTCCCTTCCCCCAATCGTAAAAGGGGTCTGCTCTGGTCTGCTTTGATGGGTCCCGAGGGCAGGAAGGAACTGGTCCTCCGCTCCCTGGAGAGCTGGGGGCGGATGGAATCCTCCGCTCTACGGGTCTTTAAAGACTGAAGTAATGCAGTGGGGGAGGGGAAGGGGGAGGGAGAGGGGAAGGGGGAGGGGAAGGGGGAGGGAAGACCTGGGGTGGGGCGAGGGCTGCAGGGCTGGACGAAGGATAGGTTTTAGGGAAACCGGAGTTAAGAGGCGGGTCCCTGGAGCTGGAGAGCGCCCCCAGGCACCGGAGGGGAAACTGACTGAGGGGCCCCTCAACCTGTCCGCGAATCCCCATACTTCCCCAGGATGGCCCTCCACAAACCCGGGCGTCCCGTCCCGCGCGCCCGTACCCCGCCCTCCCCTCCGCTCCGCCTTCCCCCTTCCTGAGCTCGGGCGGGGGTGGAGACTCGGGTTTGAGGAACTGGCGCTGGGTGCCGGGCGAGGGGAGTCAGACTTCCTGTCCCCGAGACCGACGCGTGCGGGGCGGACCCCTGCCCCCGCCCTCCCCCCACAATAGCTGGACACCTGGGTCCGCGCCGCGTCCCCGGGGCTCCCCCCACCGGATTATGTCTCGGATCGAATCCCTCACGCGGGCGCGTATCGACCGGAGCAAAGAGCTGGCGAGCAAGGTGGGCTCTGAAACCCTTCTTTTCCAGCTTGCGGTCCGCAGGGTGGCCCTGCGACCCCAGACACCCGCAGCGCACCCCCTGGTCTCCCCGTCGGTTTCCTGGGCGCCAAAATCGGGCGGAGCGTTGGATCGGAAAGCGGCGGGACGGGGTGGGTGGGGACTGTGAGTGAGTGGGGAGGGGGTGGGGGGAGCAGTAGGAGCGACCCGCGCCTCCAGCTTCGTACGGATTTTGTGTCGGGATCCGGGGAGAGAGGACACCTGGGGCTTGGTCGCCTCGGATCCGGCGGGACCGAGTGTTTTGGGCCGCGGGAAAGAAAGTTGCGCCGGTAAGGGACGGAGCGGGTGGAGGGAGGTGTGTGTATCTGACTGGGGACGATGAAGGCTCTCCGGTACCCCCTTTCCGTCCTGGTCCCTCTGGGTTGCTCTCGGCGAAACCCTCCTCCTCGTCAGTCGCTGGCTCTCTCGTTCCCCCTTTGTCCCCGCCATCCGGCTAAGGGGGCGGGAGGGGGTGGTTTCCCGGCTTCCTCCCACCACCACCATCACCACCCCTCCGAGACAAAAGTCAGCTCCTCCTCTCCTCGCAAATGGACTTTCCAGCTGTGATTCAGTTCGTCCCTCGGTGGGCGGGTGGCTGGGGTCGGGGCTGCCGAGGGACGACTCCCCTCCTCACCCCAGTCACCCTCAGGTGAAGGGAGTAGAGGTCTTTTTGTGGCTGGGATCCTTTCCTCCATCCTTAGGGGTCCTGAGCACTCCCAGTTCCATCCCTATCTGCCCCACTAGCTTCCAAGTTCCTTGTTCTCCTAAACTGAAACATTGAAACATTCGACCTTAGGCTGTGCTCCCTGTGTGTCACCCCCAACCCCTTTCCCAGATCTCTTATCCCCTCATCTTGGGACCGGTTTATCTGCCATTTCATGAGCCAGGGTGTCTAATTATCCACCCCCTCCCCCCCATCATGACCTCTTGGCCACTCCATTCCAAGTGCCTTTTATCCCTGTCTTTGTACCCAGGCCCACTCCTAAAGGCCCTGACCTCTCCACACCCCAGACCCCAGGAAATGATGCAGCTGGCTTGTAGGTGAATAAGTAAGAGCTGGGAGAAAGGTGGTGTGTGTAGAAAGTACCCCCCAGCTCCTCAGTGTACCCACACTGCTCCATTATCAGGCCAGGGCCCAGCCCCGAGTTGGTTTAATTTCGGGCTTGTCTCGTTCCCCCAGTGCCTTGCCACAGGCTGCCCAGCCTAAGCTGATCACCATCTTCAGACATGGGAGTGGTACCTCTGGGGGCTCTCAAGCATGATGGAAATCTGCCCCCCCCCCCCAGCTCTTAGTCTCTTAGGTTACCTGTTTTGAGACTAAGTTAAGAAAGGTTATACCATGGGGGGTGAGGGGGGCTTTAAGATCTTCCGTTGGGGGCTAGGATAAGAGTCTACTAACCGGAAAGCAAATGGGGATTTGAATAGGGCCTAAGACAAACAGAAGGCCTGGGTGAGATGGCTGAAGTGTGGTGGAACAGTGGGGTGGCAGACTGGCTCTTCTCAACCCCACACCAGGCCAGGCCCCAGCTCAGAAAATCTGTTTATTTTTTCAGACGTTTGAGCTGAGACTCTGGAGTAGGGCCAAGGGGGGCGGGAGAGGTTTTCTGAAACTACGGAAATTTGGTTCCACCCTGAAAAGGAAAGCCATGGGGGAGTGTGTGTTTGTGTGTGTGTGTGTGTGTGTGTGTGTGTGGGAAACCTGGAGAGGGGTGTAGAGAGGGGCTTCCTAGAGGGTAGATACTGAGGCTGGGTACCTGGATCCTCATGCTCTGTTTTTTTTTAAATTATTATTATTTTGGGGGTGTGTGTGTGTGGTAGATTTAAGGACTGGGAATCTAGAAGCCAGGCTCTTTCTTCTACCCTGGGGCTGGGGGGGAGAATTTGGGATTCTGGCTGGGGAGTGGGGGTGGGGTAGCTCTGCGAGGGCAAGGAGGCCACTGGAGGAGGGTGGTTGTCAGTTTGGGCTGGTCGGAAGGGGAGGGCCACCTCCGGAAAGCTGTGGTTACAGAAGGGGGGAGTTGGTTCTTAGCCAACAAACCCTGGATCCCCTCTTTCCCCTCCCCCAAGCACACCAGCTGTCTCTTTTCTTTTTATACCATGGTGGGAAGTAGAGGGGGGCCCACTAGAAATGAGATTATTTGAGGAAGATGGTCTCCCCTGCTACCTACTTGGAGGGATGGGTCAGAGCTGAGTCCTGACCCACCCCTTTCTTTACCTTTCTCTGGGATCTCCTTATAGGAGGAGGGATTTAAGTGTCACCTGCCACCCTTTTCCTTTCCATCCCCATAGGATCTGTGTAGCCCACTCCCCTTGTTTCCTTTTTCTTTTCACTCCATTTCTCTTCTTCCATGCTCTCTTCAGTTCTCCACCCCCTCAATCCTCTCTGCTCTACTTCCTATCTCCACAGGCCCCAAACCCCTCAGGCCCCCTTTCTCTCCTTAGCTCCTCTCTCTCCTCCCCCAAACTCGAACCTTCTTTCCCCTCAGAACAAAGGGTCCTTTTCTGTCCAGGAGAGGGCAGGGACCAGAGATCCAGGGGTGGCTCTGGAGGCTGGGGTCCCCTTGGAATCTCCAGGACCCCCAGTATTGGAGCGTGTGGTAGGCAGGTAGAATGGGGAGAGAGGAGAGAGACTACTTCTTTGTTCTGGGAAATGGAGAGGTGGCTGGCTTTGTGTGCAGTGCTAGGAGTGGAGCCGAAGACGAGGGCTGGGTGAGCCCAGGAGGAAGCTGGTTGTTTTGCCAGGGAGTTGAGGAATTGGGATTCCTGAGGAGGCTGAGGCTTTTAGGGGTATAGGAAAAGATTCTAAGGGTCATGAAGGTTAGGGGAAAAGCTGAGGGGGAGGGGATAAGCGAGGATGGGGGAAGGGAGCTGGAAACCTAGGGAAGTCACTGGGTGGCTGCAGGGGGTTTGGATAGTGCCTGGTGAAGGACCTGCTGGGGCCAACCAAAGGAGTCACAGGGGTTCCAACTTCAGCCCTGGTGGCTTCCCTGGAGCCGTGACCTTGGAATCAGAGAGGGGACAGACCTGAGTGTGCAAATACTGTGCGTGCATGTGACCTGTGTGTGTGTGCATGCGTGTGCCTGCCCCACCTGTGTCTCTGGGTTGCTGGTGTGAAAGGTAGTCACCAAAGTAGGGGGCTCCTGCTGAGTATCTGGATACGAGGAAGTAGTTCCCTTCTTAGTGTCAGTCTCTGGTGTGTGGGTGGACTCGTCAGGGTTCCTGGAACGGGTAAGAGAAATGGCTGTGAGGAGCTTTCTGGACCCTTCTGGGTTTGTTTATGTCTCCTTGGGGGGTGGGGTGGGCTGAAGGCAGCAGCTGCCCCCCTCCCAACCCAGCCGGCCTGCCCTGTGCCAGGAGGGCAGGGAGTCCTGGCACGGCCATTGTTTGCCTGCACAAACGCCCGTCTGTTTGCACTGCACCCCCCTCCTTTTCTGCCTGCCTCTGTCTCCTGGCCTGACAGGTGTGGCCGTGTGGGGGGCAGGCTGGGCTCCAGGATGGCTGGGTCTTGGGGCCTTTACCCTTCTCTAGCCTAATTTTATTCCCTGTGTTCCTCAGACCCCCCCTCCTCTGCTTCACGGGCATGCCCACCCCCTCGGCCCACTGTCTCATCTCCATTAAGCAAGCATTTATTAAGTGCCTTTGTGTGTGTTCAGTAGTGTCTTTCTGTGCTTTATTTCTGATTGGCACGTTAGCGTTTCTGTTTGGCGGCCTTCTCCTCGGCCTTCTGCCTTTATCTTGTCCCTGGAAGCTCATAAAGGGGCAGGGCCTGACTGAGACCATCCCAGGCCCTCTCCTCAGTCCCTGCTTAGAAACCCTCTACATCTTCATTTCCCAGCCTTAGAGCTCATTCCCCATGACTCAGAACCCTTTTCAGTCTATGATCCACACCCTGCCCTTCAGGACTGAGCCACAGGTGACTGGAACCCCAGCAGAACCCTCTAGGGGCCATCTTCTGACTACAGTGTTATCACCATGGAGACAGGGGCCTGACTGTTTTGAGGAATGGTCTGCCAGCAGTTGCAGCCTGAGCAGGGCAATTCTGAATGAATGTGAGTCTCCCAGAGATCTTGGTTTGGATACACTAGATGGAGGAGGAAGGCCACTGAGAACTTAGGTCTTCCTTGGAGAAGCTCTTAACTCTTCTGGGTAGGTTCTGCCAGCCCCTGCCACCCACTGGGGAGCACAGGAAGTTAAAGTGCAGGCCTTGGTAATGCCTTGTTCTTCCTATCCATCACTGTTCTCCTCTCTCAGCCAGAGGGACAAAGCGGAGAGAAGGTAGAGGGGCTGCCTCTGGTTTTGAGGTTTAGAGCTGTCACCATCAGTGCCTTCTGCCATTCACTCCATTTTTCTTTCCCAGAAGTGACCAAGATCGGGGATGACCGTGGAAGGAGGGTTTGGTTGGCCCTACTCGGACCTCTAGAGGAAACTCTTTAAGCTCAGAGGAACTAGAAGAGACTAGTCTGGGAGCCCTTCAGGAGGAGGGAGGGAAAGAGAAACAAGAGGAGAGGAGATGACGACTGTGAAGCTCTGACCAGGAATGGGGGTGGTGGTTCTGAGAACAGGGTTGAGGGTCCTGCTGGGTCCAAGAGCTGGGGCAGGGGGTACCTGCTGGGACCCCACATCTTAGTGCCCATCCGTCCATCCATTCTTCCTTCCTTTTTCCCTTCATTTCCAAATGTGTATTGAGTGTCTGCTTTCACATGTTTTTTTTTCACTTAATCCTTGCTCTTGTGGTGGTGTAGATGAAGACTGGATAGGAAGAAAGACTTCCCGCGAGGGTTTATGAGAAAGACAGACAGAATGACGCTAGAGGCCAGACAGCAGAGGACCGAAACAGAAACATGCTGTAAACTAAGCAGGAAGGGCCCCAAGGCCTGGGGGTGGGTGTTGTAGACTGTAGACTAATACTACAGATCGTGGCGTGGAGGAGAGAGCTGTCCTGCCTGTCAGTGGGTGAACGGGGGACCCATGTGTTTATCTTGGGAACACCTGGAAAAGAGTAAGACAGAGAACCAAACAGGCCCTTTCGCTCCGTCTCTGGAGCAGGCATCCCTGGTGAGCAGGCCCTGCATCCTTCCACCCTCACCAGCCCCGGGGCGGGCACAGGCTGCCTCCCAGACAATAGCGCTAGGCAGTGCCAGGACTGCTGGCTGCTGGGCTGTGCCCGTGCCGGGATGTGCTGCTGCTGTGGCCGCTGCCCGCTGCTGGCCCACCTCGAGTGGGGGTCACTTCCGGAGAGGGTGAGTGTTGGGAGACGGAGGAGGCCGGCCCAGAGTACCTGGGTTGTTACTTTGCGGTGCGCTGATGCCCCATCCTCTGGTGGCTCCAGTTCTCTCCCTTCCTTCCCTCACTTCCATCAGAGGTGGCTGGGCAGGTGAGTGGTCCTGAAGGCCTGAGGGTGGAGGGCCGGGGCAGAGATCAGTGAGGACAGTGGGGGTTGTGGCAGCATGAGGGCCGTTCTGCAGCCCTGCCCCCTCATACCTGGTGCTGATCCAGACAGATGTTGTTTCTTTTCATATTATTTTCATGCTGTTTCCTTTTTAAATGTAATAAATGCTTGAGCTTTTTATTTGTGTTATCAAGAAGGCTGGGAGGGCAGGGGCAGTGACAAGATGCTTGGACTTGGTCTTTGGGGCCCTATTAGGCTATTATTCAGAGGGATTTGACCATCTAAACAAAGAGCTATAATTTGGAGCAAAATAGATGGAGGTTAGACCAAAAGGAGAATTTTCCAGTGGTCCAGGTAGGTAGGTGCTGGGCTAGCAAAAGAGGGAGGCTACAAAGTTAGAGGTGGGTCAGCTTCCGGAAGGAGGCCGAGGAGGAGGAGGAGGAAGAGGAGGAGGAGTTGCTGGTTGACAAGGTGGGGCTGGCGGTGAGGAGGAGAGGGAGAGGCCAAGGGCAGCAGACGGGAAGGATGGGCAGCAGGAAGGGGAGGCAGAGGGAGACCACGAGACAGAAAGGGAGGGCATAGGAAAGAGACCAGAAGATGGGGAGAGAAGGTGGAGAAAAGAGGAAAGGAAAATAGGGGATGGGGTGGGGGTGAGGAGAGAAAAGGGAATGACCTCAGGATCTCTGGGCTCTGCTCACCAGGCAAACCTGGAGCCTCTGAGCGGAGGCAGGAGAGAGGAGGCTCTTGGGCCTCCAGGAAGCGCTGAGACTCAGGACACCTCAGTCCAGTGCCCTCTGGCCCCTGCACTGCTGACTCAGCCCCCCACACTTCCCTTTTTTACCCTAAGCTGCGGACCAATGCATCCCATCCCCTCCCCCATGCTGCTAGGGTGGCTGGAGCTGTGAGTCAGGATGCGTCCCCTAAGGGCTCTCCACCAAGCACTGATCGTTCCCTCCCAGAGCCCCAGCCGTGTTCCTCAGGACTTGGGGCTCATACCTTCATCCTCAGCAGTCAGGATCCTGCTCTGTGGTTTCTGGGAGGAGCGGTCTTGTCAGCTCCTAGTCCTGCTCTCTGTCTGCTGAGAATGGAGGAAAAATCCAGGGGTCTGAGGAGACAACTGAGGAAGGGCCTGGAATAGGTGGGTAGAAAGGTATTCCCATCTTCCCACCTTCCCAGGGTTTGTGGGAGACTCAGGGGCTTGAGGTGGGACAGAAAAGAGGTCAGGATGACTGATGTGCAGAGGCCAGGGGGAAGCAGGAGAAGGGAACGCTGAGGAGGTGGAGCCCCAGCCTCGGAGGCTCTGAGGAAGGCACACACTGTGCCCCAGCTCTGCAGAGACCAGAACCGTAAGAACCGACACTGTAGCTGGAGGATGGAGGGCAGATATCAGCAGGGACTTCCTGGGTTGGAGAGGCTAATTGGGCGAAGAGGAGTAGGGGGAGCTGTCCTAGGTTTCTGTCTCTGGAGGGCAGTATGAGAGGGGAGCAACGGATAACAGGGAAGGGCTAAAAGTTAGACTGTAGGAGAGACTTCCTGCCAGGAACACCCGAGTTTCCTTCCCTAAAAGATCCCAGAGAAGAGGAGTGACCTGAGCCCCAAACTAGGCTCCTCCTACCTGGAGGTTAATGGAGGACATTGGGGGAGGCCCCGGGTTTGTCGTTTGAGTGTTTGTGGAAGAGTTAGGGGTTTGGGATCCTGACCTGTGGGTTGGGGACGGCAGTGGAAGCTTTTTGCCCCCTTCCGCCGGTCTAATAAGGGGATCTCCTACCGCCCGCCCCCCAGCACAGCCCTACCCCCCCACCCCCCGTGACTGCCACGGAGACAGCGGCTCCGACACTGGTTGTCATGGTTATGAGAGGAGCTAACTCCCATAGATTTGAAAGCGCTGGTGAGCTGGCACCCTCTGCTTCGCCTGCTCTCCCCTCCTCTCTGCGCATCTTCCCCCCCACCCGGTGCAGAGGAGAGAGTACAGCAGCTCGGGGGCGAGCAGAGCTGGGGCCGGGAGGTGGAGTGAGGACGCGGAGGTCTGGAGCCGGGGAGATGAGTGGCCACAGGAGGCAGCCCAGCCGCAGGGGCCAGGTAGGGCAGGGACCCAGAGGCCCCGCAGGGCTGGCCGCATCAGAGTCCGGCCTGGTTGCTCCCAGATGGCTGCCTCTGACAGCCTCGTGGCCGGCTCCGCTTCAGCAACTGGGATCTTTCTAGCATCTCAAGGCCAGCACTTCTCCCTTGACTCTGCCCCCAGACTGTCTCTCTGGACTCCTCAGGCACCCTGGAATCTTCCAGCCTCACTTCCTGTCTCTCACCCCTTCCACAGAACCGGGAAAAGGAGAAGATGAAGGAAGCCAAGGATGCCCGCTACACCAACGGGCACCTCTTCACCACCATCTCCGTTTCGGGCATGACCATGTGCTATGCCTGTAACAAGAGCATCACGGCCAAGGAAGCCCTCATCTGCCCAAGTAAGTTGTTTGGGTCCTGAATGTCACTCTGACCCTAATCTTTCCATCTGTCCGTCCTGCCCTGAGTCCATAAGGGTTGCTGTCCTCTGTGGACCCTGCTGGGCCCAAGTGCCAGGGCCAGACACTTGATCCCTTGCTCCCCTTCCTCACGCTGAGGGGTGGTGGCCGTTGGAATATGGCAGAAGAAGGAAGGTGGCATAAGCAGGGAAGGGCTCTTGGGGAACGTGGGGGAAGGAGTGGCCCCCCTTGCAGCTGTTGTCCACTGGGCATGCCCCTGGCTCCCACAACAGCTGCCGAGGGTTAGAAGGAACAGGAGTGTTAGGGGGAAGGGTGGGTAGGGGAGCTGAGCCGAAAGCTGCCAGCCTTGCAGCTGGTTCTGCCCATCTTCCTGGGCAGAACTGGCCATTCAGGACTTTAGGGTCCCCTTGTCCTGCCAGAGGGCAGAGCCTGGCGTTTCTGCGCTTTGAGGCAAAGTATGGGATTAGGACCCTCCACCTTAACGTTTCTAGTCTGACTTCCCAATGAGAAAGATGCAGTAGGAATGTGTGTGTGTGTGTGTGTGTGTGTGTGTGTGTCGAGGGAGTAGGGGTTAGAACTCCTGACATTCTCTCACATGTGAGGGTAGCCCTGTATTTACGGAATGTGAGAAGGGAATTCCGTCCTTCCCAAGATGCCTATACAGAGGGCTCCTGCCCCTGCCCCTGCCCCTGCCAGTTCCTCCTGAATTTATGGCAAAGAGATGTGCTTCTGACTGGAGCAGGATAGAAGATATTTGTGACCTGCTGCTGGATGGTGGGACAAGAGCTCTAGCCTCTAAATTCCTGCAGAACCTGGGGAAGGAACCCCCAGGAAGAATAAGTGAGGTCTCCCTACTTCCTCAGTGCTCAATTTAGAGTTAGGAGGATGAGGAGGGGAACCCCAATCTAGATCCCTCTAGAGACCTGACAGAATTCCCAATCTGGAAGCTTGTTGCCAGGGGAACGGGGGAGGCGGGCAGCGCTATTTTGAGAGCAGGTGGAAAGCGGGGGTTCAATCCAGAGACACTGGGTGGTGGGGGTAGGAGAAGGGAGCTCCAGGGTGGTGGGAGCAGCCCCAGCCCCCATTTCTGTCTGGCCCCTTCTGCTCCACCCTGCGTGCCTTGTATTTGTGGAAGTGAGCATGGTGCTGGGTATTGTCTGAAGGGGTTAGCAAAGTTTCCTGTGTTGGACAGGGGTGGGGCAGCTGGAGAAGGCCGAGGACAGAGTGCCTGTGGGGAAGGGACGGCCAGTGGTCCCAGTGCCGAGGCTTGGTGACTACTCCTTTCCTCTCCTCCTCTCTCCTACCCCATGGCAAGGCAGGCGGGGATTAGGGGAGAGGCAGATGGAGTGTGGGATCTGGGGTTTGCTTGAGTTGGGGAACAGTGTACTCCCTGGGCCTGGAGGGGAGAAGGGAGACTGACTGGAGTCATAGCAGGCAGGCTTGGGGGACAGGGACAGGGCAGGGCATGGCCCATCCCCACTCTTTCAGTGAATCCTTAAGCAGCTTTGGCCTAGCCAGAGATCTTGGGCATATGTGTCTTTGGACGGAAAGAGCGTGGTCTTTGGATCCAGGCAGGCCTGAGTTCAAATCCTGGCTGTACCATTAGCTGTGTGGCCTCTGGCAGATGATTTAACCTCCCTAGGACAGGTTTCTCATCTGTAAAATGAGGTTGATTGACTCCACCTTGATGGGTTGTTAGGATTAAATGAATGCTCAGAAATATTTCATTTTTCTCTCGCTGCTCCTCAGCCCCCATCCCAGCTGCCCCTGAGCTCCCTTCTGTGCTATGGGGCCCTCTAGTCCATCTCCATTCACAACCACCTCTGTGCTTCTTGAGCCCATCTCTGGCAGCCAGTGTCCTTTCTTCCCCCTAGCCAGGTCATCTTCAAGTCAGGCTTTCCCCCACTCCTGATTGCTTAGTAATGTTCAGCACCTAGCCCCCTTCTCACTTCATTTCCTGCTTGGAGGAAGGGGGAGGTGGGAGGAGAAGGCCTGGGATGTGGTAATGGCCCAGAAGCCTGGGAGTGGGGGAGCAGGGAGTCTCCGAGGACCATGTGGCCAGGGGGAGATGGGTGTCTGCATGTGGGTGTGTCCCCCCCATACCACCCGGCCCTCCCTTCACCCTCTCTACCCCACCCTCCCAGCCTGCAATGTGACTATCCACAACCGCTGTAAAGACACCCTCGCCAACTGTACCAAGGTCAAGCAGAAGGTGAGATGGCAGGGCGGGTAAAGGGCTGGGGGAGAAGGGTAGTGAGTGTGCGGTGCCCGTGTGCCTTTCCCTTTCATTCCCTACCCTGTGTTCCTCAACCCCTCTCCCCACCTATGGCAGCCCAGGCCCAGGCCCTGTGAGGGCCAGGCCTTCTGCTGTCGACAGATCCCCCCGCACTGGGCTCAGCTACCCTGGTGCCCCTGATCACAGTGCCAGCTTTCTCCCGAGGTGCCCAGGCGCCCAGCTCCAGCACCTGCCCTGGGCCTGTGGGGTGCCCTTTGGATGACAGCTCTTCTTGGTGTCTCTCTTGCTCTTTGTTTCACAGCAACAGAAAGCCGCCCTGCTGAAGAACAACACTGCCTTGCAGTCTGTTTCGCTTCGCAGTAAGAGTGAGTAGTCGGGGAGCAGAAGCGCCCCCCAAAAGACCCTGGACTCTGAACCACTCAGCCCATGGGCTCTGCTGTCCCCTACTCCCTACCCCTGAGGCCATTCCCAGACATAGCACCTTCTTCTCCTCCAAAGGAGGAGGGTGGTGGATGCCATAAGGGGTGGTCCAGATTCGGCAGGACAGGGGAGTCCAAATGGAGTTGGCGGCTTGGGGTGCTGGTCGCATCCTGGATTATTATCATCAGTCATTCATTGCATTTTGGGAGCATTGGTGACAACTGTCAGTGTCGGTTCAGACAGCTTTGGTGTAACAGAGTCAAAATGACCAGAGTCTGAGTCTCTGCTCAGCCATTAGCTGAGTCACCCTGGACAAGTCTGTTAACTTTTCTGAGCTTCAATTTGCCTGTAGGCTTGTTGTGGGGAAGAGATAAGACAAGAGAAAGCTCTTTGTAAACATTGCAAGTATTGCACAAATGTCAGATGGCATTTATCAATGCCATCTTTCTTCTACTGGGGTGGGGTCAGAGAGGATGCCTCATTTCCAGAAAAGGAGCCTGTGAAGCCCAAGTCTTGGGAAGGCCGCAGGGTTTGAAGTTTGTCTGCTCAGTGACCTCTCCATGACTCCTCTCCCTCACAGCCACAACCCGGGAGCGACCCAGCTCTGCTATCTACCCGTCTGACAGCTTCCGGCAGTCCCTTCTTGGCTCCCGCCGTGGCCGTTCCTCCTTATCCTTATCCAAGAGTGTTTCCACCACCAACATTGCTGGGTGAGCCTCTGATTGGGGAAGGGGGCGCCAGGCAGGCAAGGAGTGTGACGGCAGAGACCAGGGTGCTGAGAGGTCCTGCCCCATCCCTCAGTTCAGAATTGTGGACAGGTGAGAACTTAGGGTGACTCCCTCCTGGATGCCGGCTTTGGTCGCCCACCTGGGAAGGGATCCCTTGCCCTGGTGGGGGTGACACTGACTGCCTCCACTCCCCTCAGACACTTCAATGATGAGTCTCCTCTGGGGTTGCGCCGAATCCTCTCCCAGTCCACAGACTCCCTCAACATGCGGAACCGAACCCTGTCAGTGGAGTCCCTCATTGACGAAGGTGAACATGCCTGGGCCTGGGGGAGACCTGGGGAAGAGGGATTGATGGGGGCAGGCTGGGAAGAGCAGGGAGGTGAGGCAGCTGAGAAGCGCCCAGGATCCAGGGAAGAGAATTTGGTTCTGAGTTGCTTCCCCCACCAATGTCCAGGTGCAGAGGTGATCTACAATGAGCTGATGAGTGACTTTGAGATGGATGAGAAGGACTTTGCGGCTGATTCCTGGAGCCTTGCTGTGGATGGCAGCTTCCTGCAGCAGCATAAGAAGGAGGTGATGAAGCAACAGGACGTCATCTATGGTGAGCTGAGATGCCCACCTCTGGCCTTCCTCTTCCTCCACCTGGCCTTGTTTATCTACGTCATTCCTTCTGCCACCTTCACCTCTCAAGACCCTTTCCCTCACATCCCACTAACCCCTGAACCCCTGCCTGGCACCACATAAATTGCCCACCTCTTGGGACCATTGGTCTCCAAGGCCCTTCTTCAACCCAATCCTCAGTCTTTACTCTGCCTGTTCTTGCTCAGTAATGTGTTAGGAGCCATGGTCCTTTGGAGGATATAGGTTCTTGCCCTAAAACTGCTTACAGCTTGAGGAGGCAAGGCATATAAATATGCAATGATTAGACAATGATCTAAGATCATAACAGTGCAGAATGGCAACCTGGAAGGGGCTTGGAAACCTCTTCTCAGCCCCCAATCCCCTCCTCCCCCTGTCACAGCCAAACCAGGGTAGAGGCCAAATGTCCCATTGTCCCCACAGAGCTCATCCAGACAGAGCTGCACCATGTGCGGACGCTAAAGATCATGACCCGCCTCTTCCGCACGGGGATGCTGGAAGAGCTACAGCTGGAGCCAGGAGTGGTCCAGGGCCTGTTCCCCTGCGTGGATGAGCTCAGTGACATCCACACACGCTTCCTCAGCCAGCTGTTAGAACGCCGACACCAGGCCCTGTGTCCTGGCAGCACCCGGAACTTTGTCATCCATCGCTTGGGCGACCTGCTCATCAGCCAGGTGGGAAGAGGCAGGACCTGTGGGGTCACTGTCATGGAAGGAGGTATGATTAGAGTGGGCCTCTTTTGCCTCCAAACTCCAAGGGGTGGTGGGGAGCTGGGGAGAGGCAGGAAGCCAGCCTGTTTGCTAGGAGGCAAGAGGTGTGTCCAGGGGATAGAGCGTGGCTTTGGGTGATATGCTGACCTACCTTTGTTCTGCCGACTTCTAGTTCTCAGGCCCCAATGCAGAGCAGATGCGTAAGACCTACTCGGAGTTCTGCAGCCGCCACACCAAGGCCTTAAAGCTCTATAAGGAGCTGTATGCCCGAGACAAACGCTTCCAGCAATTCATCCGGGTGAGCAGACCTCGCCAGGACCCACACTCAGAGCTTCCTCTAATGGCCCAAGCTCAGCCTCCCCCATTCATGTGATTCAGGGATTTGGTTTAAAAGTTTACCAACCCTTATGGGCCCATCCATGCGTGGATCCTGACAATAATAATCCCTCATACCGGTGGAGCCCTGCATAGTAACTCCTAGGCACTTTTCACTCCTTTGTCTTAGTTGGTCCTTGCAACAGTCCATTGGCATCATTATCCCAGTTTTCCAGATGCAGATGCCTCATCCAGACAAGGGCGAGGCATATAATGGCCATGGCAGGACTGGCACCAGCTCTAAGTCCAGTGCTCTTTCTCTTGCCCTGTGAGGTCCCTGAGGCCTCCCCTCTGGCCCATTCTGGCCCTGAACCCTGCCCCTTTCCTTGCAGAAGGTGACCCGCTCAGCTGTGCTGAAGCGGCACGGGGTGCAGGAGTGCATCCTGCTGGTGACGCAGCGCATCACCAAGTACCCGGTGCTCATCAGCCGCATCCTGCAGCACTCCCACGGTGAGCAGGCGGGTGGCGGGAGAAGGCGATGCGGGGCGAGGAAAGGCTTGGGATGACCAAGGGAAGGGGGAGGGTCTAACTGGGGGACCCTAGGCAGCCTCTGAAGGCTGAATTGAGGCAAGATGGGAATGGGGGCTGGAAGGCAGCTGGCTGAGCCACCCCCATCCCAAACCCCTGGTGCCAGGGATTGAGGAGGAACGCCAGGACTTGACGATGGCACTGGGGCTAGTGAAGGAGCTGCTGTCCAACGTGGACCAGGACGTGCACGAGCTGGAGAAGGGGGCCCGCCTGCAGGAGATCTACAACCGTATGGACCCCCGGGCCCAGACCCCAGTGCCTGGCAAGGGCCCCTTTGGCCGGGAGGAGCTTCTGCGGCGTAAGCTCATCCATGATGGCTGCCTGCTCTGGAAGACAGCGACTGGACGCTTCAAAGGTCAGTGGTCTGCTTGACAGGCCAGGTGGGCAAGGGTCCAGAGTCAGATAGAGAGAGGAAAAAGCATCCAACTCTTCTGACCTCTCTATCTGCAGCCCTACACCCAGGGTGTAGTCCGTGTAGTCCAGTGGGGGGAAAAAGCATGGTCTCTGTTGCAACAAAAGTTTGAATTCTGGATTTAACTGCATGGAGCATACAGAGATTTCCATATCAGTATTTATTAATTTCTTTGGTCCTTTCATCCCCAGAGAGCTACCAGTTTGATAAGGCAGACAGAGAAACTTCTAGACCAGAAGATAAAATCGGGGCAGTTGATTTCTACCAGCTGGAATCTCAGCTGTCAGGGCTAGTGAATGGGGAGAAGCTTTGAGAGCATTGCCGGGGACGGCCCAGAGGAGGGGACTGAACCCAGTGAAGGATGGGCAGGGCCAAAAAAAAGAGAGAGAGAAAATTGCAGAGAGGATATGTTGGGAGTGGGGCACACTTTCCCACGCTGTCTTCCCAGAATTTATTTGTGCTGGGAAAGTCTTTCCTACCTAAATCAAGGCAAGATATTGCAGCCTTGGCTTTGGGTGTGTGGAATGAGGGACAGAAGTAAACTGTGATACCAGAGGCTGGAGCCTGTTACGAAAACCCTAGTCTATAGGCTTGGATATTGTCAGTCTTTACCAGCCTTTTTCCTTCATCCCTTTCTCTCCTTCCCATCCCTCCCACACAGCAGCTAAGAATATAAACCATGGGGGGTTAAAAATAGCAAGGCTGGAGAGCTTTATTTCTGAAGCATTTAGCAAAACCCCTCCCCTTCTGTGTGCCCACAGCTCAGTAAGATCCCCAAGGGCAAAGGGTGAGTGTTCATTTTCATGACTGTGACATCCAAGTTTTATGGAATTGACCTTCGTTTCCTCCCTCAGTCTTAAAATGCAGGACCCCATAGGATCTGAGAGCTTAAAGGGAGGGGCTCTTCAAGAAGGAAAGTGAAGGAGGAGCCTGGTAGGGTCGAAGAAGATGGGATTATTCAGCCTTGGGAGAGATGGATGGATGGGGGAGGGTGTCCTTCAGTCCTTCAAAGGAAGGACACCGGCTCTCCCTCCCCACGAGCACAGCCTGAGAAGTGGGAACATGCTGGGGCAGGAAGATTTGGGTCAGGTATCCAAAAGGTCTTAAGTTAGTTGTTAGACATGGAAACTTCTGGAAGGCTGCAAAAGGATGGCCCTTACTGCTCTGGGAATTCTTTTTGATGTTCACAAAAATTCTGGACCCTTTTACCCAGAAAAATACACATATATGTTAATACATAAAATTATTTGTGCAATTTCAGAGGGTTTTCAGAGCCCCCGAGCCCAGCAGTGCATATCCTAAGGGTCTGTAGGCCCCAAGTGAAGAAACTTACATCAGTTGGGTAAGGAGGCCCTTGAGGCTCCTTCTGGCTTAAGAAGATGCTTCATCTGATAACACATGCATTTTTTTTTTTTTTTCCCCCATTTCTGAGCCATAAGAATAGGGAGGTGGGAGGTCTGAAAAGTTGGAATGAGCAAATAAGGGAAGAACGATCAAGAAGAGAGGAATCGAATTCTAACGTGAAGGGGTAGGCCTGATCCTTGAGAGAGAGGGAAACCCAACTGCTCAGACCCTCTAGTGCTGACCATCCTTCCGCTTTTTTCTGCTTGACAGATGTGCTGATGCTGCTGATGACAGATGTGCTGGTGTTTCTCCAGGAGAAGGACCAGAAGTACATCTTTCCTGCCCTGGTGAGACGCTCCTCCTTCCCCTTTCTCAGCACAGATAGGTGTCTCAGGTCCTCTTTGCTTTCCTGCCTAAGCCAAAAAGAACCCTGGAGTCCTCCAGAGTCAAACAACTTTATAACTATTACTACAACATAATAATAAATGAGAGTTCCCAAGAGGCATTGCTACTGTGTGCAGGCACTTTTACACCTATGAGAAAGGTCTATTATTATCATCCTCATTTTGCCAATGAGGTAAGTAAAGTTTAAAGCTAATTAAATAATTTGCCAAGGGTCACATTCTGAGTCCTCTCTGGCTGGCTCCAAAGCCTGGGCCCTTAACTTGTACTATAGGTCAACTCTTCCTTCAGTCCTTTCAGCATTCTGGAAAGACTGAAGACCCAGCTATCCAAGGGTTGGGATTCCTAGGCATAATCCTTCCTTCCCCCTGACCCGCAGGACAAGCCCTCAGTGGTATCACTGCAGAATCTAATAGTCCGGGACATCGCCAACCAGGAGAAGGGCATGTTTCTGATCAGCGCGGCTCCCCCGGAGATGTATGAGGTCCACACCGCATCCCGGGATGACCGGAGCACTTGGATCCGCGTCATTCAGCAGAGCGTGCGCGTGTGAGTGTGTGCCTGCTGCCTGCACGGGAGCATGGCCTCTGGGTACCTGCTGTACCGCGTTCCAGGCCACAGCACTCCCTGGGAATAGAACCCGCATTCAGAGGTGGGGGCCGAGGCTGGGGGAGAGATGGGATGGCGCAAGGCTCATCTAGATGACTCAACCCATGTTCCTACATCCTGTAAAGTCATATTGTATATACCGACAAGTCTGACCACCTTTCAAATGCAGCGGCATGAGCTGGCAAGCAAAGGAATACTTTGAGCTGTCATGTGGTATAATGCCCGCCAGCTCAGCTGCTTTAACGTCTTAGTCTGTAGGTAGCAGGCAGTTGTTTGGATTGGATTGCATTTCACATCTATTTTCTAAAAATGAATGAAAAAGAGGTAAATGAAAGCATTGATACTAGAGATAAAAGGAGCAAGTCTCACAAACTCATTACAGTACAGGCTAGAAGGACATTATCTAGTGTGCTAAAGCAGCAAATCTTTAGCTTCTGTTGGACATGCATTAGATTTAAAGCAGTCAACTGTGTATCTGATTGTGATGGGGGAAAAAAGCCAAGTAAAGCACATATAAAATAAATGTTGAAATGGATTGTTAAAGATTATTTCTAATTAGGATTGTCTATATATTAGCTGTAAAGGAATGCATTCTCCACTCTATAAGATGTAAAACATTTTTTTAAAAACACTTTTACATTTTTGACTTGTGAACAGATTTTTCCAAAACACATAAAAATATAGAACTGCCTGTTCTAGGAAAAACAATTCAAAATACTTGTCCCATTGGCAATAGATCCATAGTGGCTTCTTTATTAATAATATTAATCTTTATGATTGTGAAAGTTATAATTAACATTATTAATTGTAATTTGTTGAACTTCTGCCATATGGAAAGCATTGTTACATTATTTCATTTAATCCTAATCCAGAAAAACCTGTGAGGAAGATGTTATCCCCATTTTTCAGGGGAGGACATAGAGAAGTTACTTCCTGTGAGTAGTGGAGCCAGGATTTGAAGCAGTTTGCTTGATGCAAAAACCTTCACTTATCCCTCTCCAGGTGGCCTTTGGAGAGGCACATACAAGGAAAAACATATGATCAGTGCTAAGGAAAACAGAGGGTCAAGAGTGAATGAAGCCAGGCCATGGGGCTAATGGGTCTTATCGGAAGAGGGAGGCATAGAACATGTTTGGAAAGGAGAATAGGACTCCAGAGGGCCAGGGAAGGCCAATTCCTGGTCTGTTTATCTCTCTAGATGCCCATCCAGGGAGGACTTTCCCCTGATTGAGACAGAGGATGAGGCTTACCTGCGACGAATCAAGAGTAAGTCCCCACCTACAGGAGCTCCTTACACAATTCATGGTACAGCCACACAGTGGAATACTGTGCAACTATAAAAAAGAATGAGATGACTCTATGGGGACTGACATAGGTACAAAACCAAAATATGTCAAGTGAAAAGAGTAAGATTTAAAACAGTGTAAAGTATATGCTCCCATTTGTGTTAAAATAATGGGGTTGGATATATGTATGTACGTTCTGTGTGTATATGTGTGATATCTGTAGAAAGATAAGATAGTATACTATGGGAGAGGCACTAGGAAGACCAAGGTTGGGAGAGTAACATACTTTTCCACCATAGGGCCTTGGATTAGAGTATGATCTAACCACCCAAACAAAAAGGCCAACTGCTGTACAAAAATCAGTTGCTTAAACAAGATAGAAGATTATTTCTCTCCACATAACAGCCCAAGGTGGACAGTGCAAGGTGGTGGGGCAGCTCTGCCATCTTCGACATGAAACTTCCATCTCTAGGTTCAAAGTAGCTACTCCAGCTCACACTGTCACATCTGCATCCCAGCTAACCCGGAGGAGTAAAGGAACAAGGGAGCTGTGAGGATTTAACACCCATTTCTTTTAAGGGCAGGTCCAGAAGAGCTTGCATCCATTGGGCAGAATTTAGTCACATGTCAATGTCCAGCTGCAAGGCAGGCTGGAACATGTAGTCTTTAACTGGACAGCCACATGCCCAGGTGAAACTTGTAGGCATTCTCTAATTTCAGGAAGATGGGATGAATGAAAACTGGTAGATAGCCTGCAATTCCTGCCATGGACCTTTTTTATTTTTGTTTTTAAAATAAAAGTGCATGTTATTTTTTCCCTAATAAATCGTTTTTTTTTTTTAAATTTTGTTTTGTTTTTTCTTTTTCATAAATACAACAAAATAAAGTCCTGTCACTCTGCCCAGCCCTGGCCCCCTATTCCCCAGGGCTGTCCTTCCACTGACTCTTCTGGGTGTCCCTCGACCCTCCCTGTGCTCACCTGTTCCTTATCCACAGTGGAGCTGCAGCAGAAGGACCGGGCACTGGTGGAGCTGCTGCAGGAGAAGGTTGGGCTATTTGCTGAGATGACCCATTTCCAGGCAGAAGAGGATGGTGGCAGTGGGATGCCCCTGCCTACCCTGCCCAGGGGTCTTTTCCGCTCTGAGTCCCTTGAGTCCCCTCGTGGCGAGCGGCTGCTGCAGGATGCCATCCGTGAGGGTAAGGTTGTTCCCAGGGAAAAGTCCAGCCTCATCCACCCATCATCACAGAAGGTGGGCATGTGACTAGACCTGGACACACACAGACAAGGGGGGTGTCAACCCCACAGGCCTGTTCTGTGCCAGGCTCTATGCCAGGTGCTGTGCTGGGGAAGGTGGGAAAGAGGCCTGGTTTTTGCTACTGTTGGACACATGCTGTGTATACCTGTGTTGCCCCTTAAGCACCTTTAATGACCTTTAACTCATGTGGTTGTGTGAGACTCCCTGCCTTGGGGTGGGGAACATTCCTAGGGATGCCTGAATGTTCTTTGCATATTGGGTAAGAGCCATCCCCTCCCACTCCCCTCAGGGCTCTATGCTGCTACTGTCCTTACCTCTTCCTCTTTCTCCTCAGTGGAGGGCCTGAAAGACCTGCTGGTAGGGCCTGGAATAGAGCTCCTCCTAATGTCCCGGGAACCAGCCCCGCCTGTGGAACTGGACAGCGGTGGGAACACGAGTCCTGGGGTCACTGCCAGTGAGTGCCAGGGCAGGGGACCAGGGAGTAGGTGGGAGGGGCTGAAGAGAACAGGTGGGAGGTACCAGGGATCAAGTGGTGTCAGGGCCCTGGGGAAGTGAGCTCAGCCTATACTTTTCCCCTTTGAACAGATGGTGAGGCCAGAACCTTCAATGGCTCCATTGAGCTCTGTAGAGCCGATTCGGACTCCAGTCAGAAGGTGGGTGCTAAAGAGGTTCCAGGACTCACCTAGGGGTTGGGACTGGGACAGCTGGCCTTTAGACCAGCTGAGATGACAACAGCGCAGAGCTGTCCAGGCAGGCATCAGGGACTTGTGGGCCTTCTAACTCCCCATCCTTGTCATTTCTGCAGGATCGAAATGGAAATCAGCTGAGATCTCCCCAGGAGGTGAGATGGGAATTTGATGGTAGAAGGGAGGGTGTTCTCAGCCTGAGAAATTGGAGCCCAATTTGGAGTGGTGTCGGGGAGAGTCTACACCCCAAAGTGCCAGGAGTCCTCTTGCCCCCACACCTGTACTTATTAAAGTTCTGGGCAGTCTTCCTCCTGCCTTATAGCTTGGGCCCTGTTCCCATCCTCTCCTCTGTCCTCAGGAGGCATTACAGCGACTGGTCAATCTCTACGGACTTCTGCATGGCCTTCAGGTCAGTGAGGGGGGAGGCCACAGAGGGGCAAGGGCTAAAATGAGAAAGAGGAGAAGTCAGACCAGAGGTCCCCATTTAGGAGGGTTGGGTCATCCTTACCAGCCTTTCTAAGCATTCCCTAATGCAAGCTCCCCAGGAATGATGGCTTGGGCCCTGGGGGTGAGCGCAAGGGGTAGAAGGAAATGAGGGGGGCTGATATACCCATCTATGCCCATTCTGCCCCCAGGCGGCTGTGGCCCAGCAGGACACTTTGATGGAAGCCCGGTTCCCTGAGGGCCCTGAGCGGCGGGAGAAGCTGTCCCGAGCCAACTCCAGGGATGGGGAGACTGGCAGGGCTGGGGCTGCCCCTGTGGCTCCTGAAAAGCAGGCCACTGAACTGGCACTGCTGCAGCGGCAACACGCACTGCTGCAGGAGGAGCTGCGGCGCTGCCGGCGGCTGGGCGAGGAGCGGGCGACGGAGGCCGGCAGCCTGGAAGCCCGGCTCCGGGAGAGCGAGCAGGCCCGGGCTCTGCTGGAGCGGGAGGCCGAAGAGGCCCGCAGGCAGCTGGCCGCCTTGGGCCAGACCGAGCCACTCCCAGCTGAGGCCCCCTGGGCCCGCAGGCCTCTGGATCCTCGGCGCCGTAGCCTCCCTGCAGGCGATGCCCTCTACTTGAGCTTCACGCCCCCACAGGTAAGGAAGTTCCGAATGAGTAAATGAATTGACCTGAGGTGGGCATAAGGGTGCATGAGAGAACCTGAAAGAAACTGGGCTCTTGGAAATTGCAGCCCATGAAACCAGGCAACAAACTTGAAGGATATAGGATATTGGTGGAAGAATTGAAAAGAAATTTAGAATGGGGGCAGGGGTGGGTGTTGGAGGAAAAGGACTTGGTAGTAGCTGTACAAGGAAACGGTGGTGGCTCGACTGATAGGGGGTCTTTGGTGAGCTGCAGTGGAGAGAGCCTCCAGGTGAGCAGAGCCTGTGGTTTTCACGCTGCTCATTCCCCGGCCTGCTGCTTTGCCTGCTCGCTCCCGCAGCCCAGCCGAGGCCACGACCGCCTGGATCTGTCTGTGGCGATTCGCTCCGTCCACCGGCCCTTTGAGGACCGAGAGAGGCAGGAGCTGGGCAGCCCCGAGGAGCGGCTGCAGGACAGCAGTGATCCTGACACCGGCAGCGAGGAGGAAGGAAGCAGCCGCCTGTCTCCGCCCCACAGTCCACGAGGTGAAACCTGTTGGAGAAATGGGGTAGAGGTGGGGTGCAGTGGGGTACAGACCCTCTGGCTGTGGCTTCCAAATGGTGCCTGCATCCTGGAGCACAGGAAAATTTAGGATGGGCCCTAGTTGACGTCAGTGCCGAGGTTTGCGATAATTCTTGGGAGGGCAGAGAGAGGACTTCCTGTTTTGTCTGATGGTGAAAGGGATGGTGGAATTCTAGGGCCCTCCTCCTCTCCAATGGGTTAGTGATTCCCAACCTTTTCAAGTAGAAATAGATTTTTAAAGTACAAAAACATTAAAGATCTCCAAGTTCTTATAGTTGGTCCAGAAACTAGAATATAGTCCCAAACCAATATTTTGTATTTTATTAATCAAATTGTATCTTCGTATCCTTAACAGGCATACAAAGCACCTATGTGTGGGTACAGTGCTTCCTCTGTTGATGGGTTTTTCCCTCACCCAAGGATTTACAGACCCTGTGCCACCCCCCACAGCCCGCTGAGCTCCTCAGCCCCTGATGGGGAGGCCTTAGTATGCAGGTGCAATTCCTCAGGGGATCCTCTGCTCACTCACTGGCCTTGCTCTGTCCCCACTTCAGACTTCACCCGAATGCAGGACATCCCGGAGGAGACGGAGAGCCGCGACGGGGAGCCTGTAGCTTCAGAGAGTTAAGGGGGCCCTTCCCCCCTGCCCTGTGTCCCCCTGAAGAACATTGCTGAGGGGGGCAAACCTTGGGGACTTCAATCTGCCAATGGTGAGGGAACATTTGAAAGAACTGCTGATTATCCTTGCCAGCTCTTGGTATCCTTGGATACCTGGGGCCCTTTAGGAAGCTGGGGGATTTAGGCCACAGTGCCCCCTGGTGGCATCCGGAAGGAACACCACGGATGCCAATTTTTCATACCTTCTTCCCTCTACTTTAGGAAAATTTATTTATTTATTGTTTATTAGTTATGGGGGGAAAGGGGAGATTTAAAGGACCAGGGACATGGGAACCAAGCCATAGGGATTCGGGGGAGGGGAGCCTTGTCCTTCAGCACTACTGGGGTATATTTGGGCTTATCTGTGCAACTGCTGGGTTGTAGCCCTAACACCCCTCCCTGACAACACCCATCTTTGAGGGGAGGCTGCAGCCACAGGACCCCACTGCCCCTTTAAGAAGGGGTGTGGGCAGGGCCGTGTCCCTCTCCCCTCCCCTCTCAGCCTCTTACTGCTGTTTCTCCCTTCTCTCTGTCCTCTGTGGAAACCCCAGGGAGATAACCTGGCTTCCCAGAATTGATGGAATAGAGGTTGGGGTGGTCTTCCTGGTTTGTTTGGGGGTGAGGGAAAAAACCCACAGGGACCAGAATGTTTTGTTTTGTTTTGTTTTTCTTTTTGTACCAAAGCCAACTGCACGTGTTTTATATTTTTAAGAAAAGATTGTAGGCAATTAGAGACCGCAGCCTTCTATCTCCACATCTCTGAAGAACTCCAGGGGTGGAGGAGGGAGGGGAAGTGTCTTCTCCCCTCAGCAACAGTAATGGGGATCTATTCTGACCTCTTCCCAAGCCATTTGGAAAAAGAAGTTTTAGGGTGGGATGGGAAATCTCTACGAACCCTAATCTCACCTGCCGCCTCAGCAACCATGACCTGAAACCTCAGCGTGAATTTTGGGGATTTTTCAATGGACCTCCAATGCCCAACAGTCCCAGCCATTTTTCTGCCAATTTGATTGTAAAAAAAAAAAAAAAAAAATCGAGCAGGGAAAATTAAAAAACCTGGAACCCCATGAGGTGCTGTCTCACAATGTCTCGATGTCTACCTAAGGGGAGATGAGAGTGGGAAAGCCAGGGAGGGACCTAGGTTCCTCTGAAAGAGAAAGCCTTTTCCTCTTTAAGAGGGGCAGTTAACAAAGGAAGCTGCTGCAAATCTTTCTTGGAATGAGGTGCTGGGATATTCACGAATACATGGATAAAAATAAAGGGGCACATTCAGTTGGGTTTCAGTGACAGAGTTGAGGATTCCAATATTAGAAAACTTGTTTTCATCTCATTTGTTTGCCGTGCTCCAAAATCGCATCAGCCCATCTTGGCACAGTTCCTGCTACCCCGTCCCCAGTGTCATTCAGCCACCACCCTGCCCCTGTTCTCCACAGTGTCAGGGCCCTTTGTGACTTCTTAAAATGGTTCCCCTCATCGGAACTGCTCATTTGCTCTTTACCTTTTCTAGAGGCAGTGAGAGATTAGTTGGTTTCAGTTCTTGTTTTTGGTTAGTTTTACTTCCTGTTTCTGGTTGATAGCCTGCCATGGGGCTGTAGGTGGAGGAGAGAAAGGGAGCAAGAGAGTCTAGGGTTGTATAAATGCTGGTGCACGTCTGCACATATCCCCCTTGTTGCCTGTGGGGTGAGATGAGAAGAACGGTGCTCAGGCCCCAGGCAGGAGCTCAGCTAGAAAGAGGAATTGAAATTGCATGGGGGCAGGTGTGACAGAGCAGCCAGTGTCCTCCATTCCTGTAACTCTCCTCAACTGACCAGCATCTAGCCTTTACCAGTTATTGTTCCACCCGTTCCAGAAATCCCGTGTGGCAGGTTGTTCTCATTTTACAGAGAAACCTGGGCTCAGAAAGATTTCCAGCAGGCTGGAAGGGGCCAGTCACCTTAGTCCCGGCCTTTCACTTCCTCTCCTTGTCTACCTTGCCTAAAAATACCAGAATTCCAAGTTCCACACACCCTGACACACAGCTCAGCAGCTGTCTGCCACGTCACCTAGAGGCAGCTAGGATCCAAAGCTGTAAAGGAGGAGTGGAGGGAGGAAGACAAGCCTGGGGTGGGGAGGCATGAGACAGCATCCAAAGACCACTGAGAAAGGGACCAGGGAGGCATGCTGCTGGTCAGGAGAGAAACAGGAAACCTGAAGACATGGATCCCAGAGTGGGTGTGGAGAAGCCCACAGCTTGCTGGGGAGCACCAGCCCCCCAGGCCTTGGCCCTGATACAGGATATCAAATAATTTCTCTGATGTGACTTTTCCTGACAAGTCCCATCATATTGTCACCATTCTGTCCATTGTCCCCTTCCTAATCCCACTTAGGAGAACTCACAGTCATAACTTCAGCCTCTCCTGTTGCAGTTTCAAAGCGCTCTAGTTTCGTGCTCCAGCTTCTGTCTGCCACGTTTCCTTCTTTACATTGAGAGGAGCTCCGAGCATGCCTCCATTGCCCATACCCTTCCTCTTGCTCCCCCACTCCCCTCCAAGGATGGGTCTATGTGCATTTGTGCATCTCTGACTTGGACCTGTTTAAACTCCGTCAATATTTACCTCCAGGTCCCATAAAGCAGAGATGCCCCCAGAGGAGCCAATATCCGGAGCCCAGCAAGGCCATCAGAGGAGCTGCTGGGGGTTGGAAGGGGCAACTTAGGTGGGGGGAAGATTTTCCATCCTCCTGTATTGGTTGGGAACAGACCTAGTTTTGGGACCTGTTTAAACATTATCAAAAAGGAAATTAAACATCTAGAGGCTAATTAAATCTCTAATATTGCTTGATATGTTGTGAATCAGGTGGCTTTGGCCTCTTCTGTACAGCAACTGGGTGGAGCTGGGTAGGGACACTGGCCTCCCTCTCCAAAGTGGGGGCTCTGCCTGCGAGGAGGCACTGCTCCTGCTTGGTGCTCTGGGACCTCGAGGGACCAGATTCGCCCTGGTTACCAGGCACGCCAGAGAGGCTTGGTCCCCAGGAGCCATGCGAGTGGGAACTCCAGCCCATCTTCCCTCTGCCACCTACCTTCCCCTTTCCAGGGGCTGCTCCCAGAAAGTTCCTTCTGCTGGCTGACATCGCTAACAATCATTGCAGGTTCTGTGGATATGGAAGTCAAAGGGGAATGGGAGCCCCTAGCCTGAAGCGTACACCTTCAAGCAGGGCTCGAGGGGCCAACCCCTCAGTTCTTTATGTGAGGTGCTCCTTTTGCTGCGCTTCAGAGCACACACCATTCCAGAAGAGACCTTCATGGCTCCCCTGTCCTGGCTCCCAGCTTGCCCCCCTTCTTTACTTTTTTCCTTTTGCCTCCACTTTACAAGGGGTGTAGGAATACTAGCTAACACTGTATTTCGGGCACTGTTTTATCCTCACAATAGCCCATTTTACAGATGAGAAAACAGGTATAGAGGAGCAAAGTAACTTGTCTCAGGTCCCTCAGCTAGTTAGAGTAGAGCTAGGGTGTGAATCTAGGCGCTCTCATCCGAGCTGATACTCCTCAGGGCAGGGAGGAAGACTGGTACCCCTTCCTGTGGTTTCCATCCACTTCTCTGGCCCTACCTTCAGCCTCCTCTTCTCCCAACCCGTCTGCGTCTCTCACCTTCCCATGTCCCACCCACATCCTTGATTTGTCATCTTCTCCCTTCAAATCCTGATTTATGAAGAGACATCTGGGTGCGCCCAGCCAGGGCCTGCCAGATGTCAAGGATCCAGCAAGACCCCACATCTGGCATCTCCCTGCAAGGAACTACAGCTTTTGCCACCGAGACCTCTGCAGGTGCCAGGTTTCTTGGGGCACCACTGAAATGGTAAGAGGTGGAGATGGCCAGGGGAAGACAGCATTTCTGAGCCTTGGTACCAGAAAAGGATAAGGGCACACTCCATTTTGAGATGGAGGTGGAGAAGGCAGACAGAAGAAATGGGCACTGACTTCTACTCCATTAGCTGTAAGGGAAAATTTCTTAGGAATGCTTACAAGAGGCACAAATGAGGTCAGGATTCCTTTTGTGTCACATTGATCTTGAGGTGGTGCTGGGAGAAAAGGTGAAGACAATTTGTGGACCATCCAGAAGTTTATTGGTGGATTGTCCTTCCCCACCCCAAACCTCAAATAGAGACCTAAGCTTTATCATGCTCAGCTCTGAACTGGGCCTTGGCCTTCCCCATTCCACCACACCCATAGATTGGGGATCAAAGATCAGACTTTTCTCTGAGATCATTGCAGCCTGGCAGAGAGGCCAGCCTCTCTCTAGGATGCCTGGACCATGGAAGAGGAGGGTGTACGGCTTGCCCTCCCTTCACCCAGGTGTCCCCTTGTCCAGGTTGGTGAGCATGGTGGAAGGCCCACTCTCCTGGGGGGTGCTTGTCACCCACCACCTGCCTACCTCCTTTAGGGCCACCTGCTCCACCCTGTCCTGGCCCTGGGGCTGCAGTCTCGCTCGCAGATCCCTGAAAGTGTCCAGCAGGGCCTGCCGGGGCTCCTGCCGGAGAAGATAGTACAGCACGGGGTTGAGGCAGCTGTTGCTGTGTGCCAGGCAGGTGGCAACAGGGAAGACGTAGGTGTGGAGGGTGTAGAAAGTGCTGTCCCAGGGCACCAGGTCAAACTTCACCAAGACGCCCCACAGAGTGACCACGTGGTTGGGGAACCAGCAGAGGAAGAAGGAGGCCACCAGAATGTGGATGGAGCGGGCCACAGCCTGGCCATGCCGCCGTCGCCGCCGTTGCCGCCGTCGCCGCCGCAGGAAGGCCAGCAGGAGCAGGTAGCTGGTGGTGATGATGCCCAGGGGCACGATAAAGGCCAGCACCACCCTCTGCAGGTGGTAGGCCCCCAGCCAGTACCTGCTGGGGAAGCGCAGCAAGCACAGATGCACGCCCCACATCTCACCCTCGGCCCCAAAGACAGCCGTGGGCAGCGTTGCCAGGGCAGCCACTCCCCAGACTGCCAGGGTGGCCACGCGGGCCCAGAAGAGCGAGAGGTGGGTGGCTGGCCCTGTGGCCATGGCCACCACCCAGTAGCGGGCAACGCTCAGCGCTGTGATGAGGAAGATGCTGGCGTAGACGTTGAGGACAGTGGCTGTCAGGACCATCTTGCAGAGGGCACCCCCGAAGGGCCAGTGGAAGTCCAGCGCTGACTCGGCCGCCCAGAAGGGGAGAGTGAATGCCAGCCCCAGGTCCGCCAGAGCCAGGTTGAAGACGAAGGTGTCGGAAGGCCGGCGGGGGGCTCGCCGAGCACAGTGTCCCAGCACCCACAGCACAGCCAAATTTCCCAGCAAGCCGATGGCCCCCACTAGCCCATAGGCCAGGGCAACCACCACCCTCAGGGCTAGGGAGTCAACAGGCATGGCGGCATCATCAGCACTCAGCACGCTGCCCCCAGAGGTGTTGCCCCAAAAGGGCGTGGGCAGGGGGGCAGAGACATGGGGTGTGGGCATTGCGGGGCATCAGAGGTCGGTGGTGCCCAGCAGAGGGGCCAGCGGATGCCTGCCAGCCCTGGAGACTGAGTGCCTCTCTTAGGGCCTCTACCTGCCAGGAGCCCCAGCCCACACCCATACCTCAGGGGGAGGAGTGTGAGGAAACAACCTGCCCCTTCCCTGTTGGTCAGGATTGGTGGTGGGTGGGGCAAGGCAAGGGAGGTCCCACGCTCTAGAATGTGTGTGTGTGTACCTGAAAGGCTGTATACAGCAGAGAGGCAGGGGAGAAGCGGGAGTTGTCCCACCGTGTAGGACTGCCCCAAGCCTCCACCCCAGGGAGAGGGCTAGAGATACCCCATCTCACAGATGACTGGAACCAAACTGAAGCCCCCTCTGTTCCTAACAGCGTGCAGAGACACACACACACACACCCCTCTGCAGAAAGTGCTTCCATGGAGCCCAGGGGAAGGTGCCCAGGAGGGGGCATAGAAAGCAGGGACTCAGAATGGCTGATGGGGAGAGGAAAGAGCAGAGGTTCTGGAATCCCAGGTGTCACTGTGGGACTTCAGATGAGTCCCTTAACTCCCCTGAGCCTCACTTAATTTCCTTGAGCCTCACGTAACTCGCTTAAAAATTTGAGATTAAAGTCTCTTCTTCACAGGATTGGTGTATTGAAAGGATATAATACATGTGAAAAGGTACCATTTATGTCGCTATTTGCATGAACAATTATTTAGAGGAGGAGTTTGGGGCGTTCTGTGGAAGGGAGCAGCATATACTGAGCAGCTATTATCAGGCCCAGGGATCGGTGCCAACTAAAACAGAGGTTGGAGTTAATCTCAGCATCAAGTGACCTTGAGGCTAAGGGCAGGGAGGGAGAGGGGAGAGGAAGTCACAGCTTCCTGTTCCCTCCCCCACTGGGAACACTGGGCCTGTGAGGATCCGAGTGGTCCTGGGCCGTGCCCTCAGTTCTCTTCCTACTCCCGGTAATGAAGTAGTCCTGCTCATCCCTATCACCCACACTGCCCTTTCACCCTTTCCTGCCAGAACTCAATGGTACCCCCACTCTCTCCTCCAAACCCCAAACTTCATTTCAGAGCTATGCGTCTTAAGACACACCCTCACCACACCTTATCCCGTCTCCCCATGATCTCAGTCCAAACTGGAAAAAATGCCTCATTGGGTCCTCCCCTTTCATGCCCACATCCCTACCCACTGCAGGAGCTGTGATGGGACAGAAGGGAAGGCAGGAGGTGGGGAGGTGAGAGGGTGAGGCTTTCTCAAAGAGGCCAACATATTCAACACTTTCTTGCCCTCTGCTGGCTAATTAAGAAAATGTTTGCTCTTCAGTTCCCTCAGAGGGCTGGGGGAGGAGGAAAGGGCTCTTCCCGATCAAGAATCAGAAGTGGGTTCGATGAACCCATAAGTGAGAGGAATCCAGGCTGGGTGCCGGGATGTTTGGGTTGTTCACAACGGATGGGTGTGAAGGGGGTGGCAGAAGGGGAGTGCCCAGCCCGAGGCAGGCAAGTGTGCCTTGATACCAGTCACTGTCTCCCTGGGCCATGTGTCTTCTCCCACCCACCCACAATCACCTTGCCGGTCTGGTAGCGAAAATGTGTGTTTAATGCTTTGGACTTATTTCCTCTTGACTTGGAGAAAGGTAGCTGGGCCACAGTTCCAGGGTTCTGCTGTCCATGTAAAGGATCTGCTCCTCAGATCATTTCTTTTTTACCTTAGTTCATTTCCCCTGGTCTGAGTCTATCAACACCCCCTTGTGATAATGTAAAGAGGTGATGCCACTGGCTGGTCCTGTCTAAGAACTTCATTTTGAGCCCTTTCATTTTTCTATTCTTTCTTTCATTTTTCTTTTCATTCATTCATTCAATCACTAACCACAGCATTTCCTGAACCCTTACTACAGTGCCAGGCACTGTACTCGGTGCTAGGGAGACAAAAACAAATAAAACATGCTCCTCTCCACATAGCAAACAATAAACTTTTTAGGATAGAAGGAATAATTGAGAACATCTAGTTCAACTTCTCATTTTATAGAGAGTGAACATGACTTACCCAAGGCTACCAGGGTGGTGGAGTCGGGGTTTGAACAGGTCTCTTGACTCCTGGAATATGGCTCTTTCTACTACATCATGATGCCTGTTAGGCTTCTGTTTCCATCCATAATCCCTTCCCCCTTCCTGAGCACCAGGATTGCTAATCCCTATTCTTGGGATGCTCCCAGGCTGCCGAGGAAAACAGCAGCAGAAAGTGCACAGAGGGATGGAGCAGTTCATTCACAACTTCTGGGAGATGAGGAGGAAATGGATCCAACAAAAATGCCTTCACTATCACTCATGTTCATATTACCTTTTAGAGCCACACTTTGCCAGCCCCATTTTCTGTCTCAGAGTCCAAGGTTCTGTAGTGGTAGATCATGGTGTATGACTCACATGGAAAGGCCTTCTGAAGTCCAGGCCTTCCCCTCAGTTACCTGAACATCCACCCCTCTCTCAGCCCATGTGTCCTTCCAGCCCTACTTCCCTCTTCTTGCACTCAAAAGCCTAGGATATGGAGTCTCCAAAGTGGGATTAGGAATGGAAGCAGGAGGGGCTGAGATATCCCTCTGCAGAGCACAAAGAGGAGGAAGCTTTGCATTTGCATTTGTAGCAGAAAGGACAGAGCCCAGTCCTTGGGAGAGACTGACTACCCATGGCAAGACAAGGAGACCTGCCCCTAACCCAAAATCCCTAACCTCACATCAACCCAATCAGCCACCATCTCTGCTCTTTCTCATGCCAGCTGAAATTTACTGGATAAAATCCTCCAGTCTTGGTAATGGGTATGGAAAGCTCCAATGTTCAGGGACAAATTCTCTTTCTCCCTTTCTGTTTAATAAACTTTTTATTTTGGAATAATTTTGGATTTACAGAAAAATGAAAAGGTAGCGAGAGTGATACATCTCTCTCTCTTTTTTTTTAATTAAATTCAGTTTTATTGAAATACATTCACACACCATACAATCATCCATGGTATACAATCCACTGTCCACAGTATGATAACATAGTTATGTGTTCATCACCACAATCCATCTCTGAACATTTTCCTTACATCAGAAAGAACCAGAACAAGAATAAAAAATAAAAGTGAAAAAAGAACACCCAAATCGTCCCCCCATCCCACCCCATTTGTCCTTTTGTTTTCATCCCCATTTTTCTACTCATCCATACACTAGATAAAGGGGGTGTGATCCACAAGGTCTTCACAATCACACTGTCACCCCTTGTAATCTACATTATTATATAATTGTCTTCAGGAGTCCAGACTGCTGGGTTGGAGTTTGGTAGTTTCAGGTGTTTACTTCTAGCTATTCCAATACATTAAAACCCAAGAGGTGTTATCTATATAGTGCATAAGAATGTCCACCAGAGGGACATCTCGACTCCATTTGAAATCTCTCAGCCACTGAAACTATTTCATCTCATTTTGCATCCCCCTTTTGGTCAAGAAGATACTCTCAGTCCCATGATGCCAGGTCCACATTCATCCCCGGGAGTCATATTCTGCATTGCCAGGGAGATTTACAACCCTGGGAGTCGGGTCCCACGTAGTGGGGAGGGCAGCAAGTTCACCTGTCAAGATGGCTCAGTTAGAGAGAGAGAGGGCCACATCTGAGCAACAAAGAGGTACTCAGGGGGAGACTCTTAGGGACAACTACATGCAAGTTTAGACTCTCCTTTGTGGTAACGAACTTCATAAGGGCAAGACCCATGATCGAGGGCTCAGCACATCAAACCGCCAGTCCCAATGTTTGATACATCTCTTTTAATTTCCAAATTAAAATACAACTGGCAGGGCATCAAAAATATAAAATGCTTAGGGATAAATCTGACAGAAGATGTGTTGTACCCGTACACTGAAAACTACAAAACACTACCGAGATAAATTAAAGAAATTCTAAATGCATGGAAGGACATACAATGTCATTGATTGGAAGACTCAGTATTGTTAAGGTGTCAATTCTCCTCACAATTGGTTTGTAGATTCAACACAATTCCAATAAAAATTCTAACAGGTTTTTTTTTTTTTTTGTAGAAATTGACAAGCTGATTCTAAAATTCATTTGGAAACACAAATAGCCAAACAACTTTGTAAAATAGCCAAAATGATTTTGTAAAAAATTAACCAAACATTGCCAATAAGCAATAATTTAAACATGAACCTGTCCAACATGTTTTGTGTACACACAATGCCTATTTGCTGTAAGGAAAGGAATCGGCAGCTGTTTTCTTCTTGGTGCTAACAACTGTGATTATGAAAAGACAGTGTGAGCCTTAGATTGTAAATAGAAAATGAAAAGGGGAACAGTTGAACTAGCATGCAATTTTGAACAGTTACTCAATAGAAGAGAATTTTAATTATTTTATGCAAGTACGTATGAGCTTAAAATCTGGATGCCAAAAATATTTAGTTATTGAAAAAACATAAAGTTGGTGTACCCACACTATATGATTTCAAGACTTACGATAATGCTACAGTAATCAAGACAGTCCGGTTTTGGTGAAAGGATAGACACATAAAGCAGAATTGAGAATCTAGAAAAAGACCTAGGCATTTGTGGCCAATTGATTTTCAGTAAAGGTGCAAAGACTTTGGTACATACATCACACCATGCATAAAAAGTAACTCAAAATGGATCCTAGATCCACATGTAAAAAACCTAAGACTCCAAAACTTCCAGAAGAAAACAAAGGAGAAAATCTTTGTGACCTTGGGTTAGGCAAAAATTTCTTAGATACCACGCCCAAAGCACAAACCTTATAAAAGAAAAAAAAAAAAGGTAAATTGGACTTCATCAAAATTAAGAACTTCTGCTCTTTGAAAAGCACTGTTAAGAGAATGAATGGATAAGCCACAGAATGAGAGAAAAAATTTGCAAATCACATATCTGATAAAGGAGTTGTAACTGCAATTCATAAAGAACTCTCAAATACAATAATAAGGAGAAAAACTTTCTTTAAAAATGGGCAAATCCAGAGAACCTCTTTTTTACTCAGATGTGGCCTAAGACCACTCAGCAGGTAAACTCACTTCCCTCCCCCTACGTGGGACCTGACTCCCAGGGGTGTAAATCTCCCTGGCAACACAGAACATGGTTCCCAGGGATGAGCCTGGACCCGGCATCGTGGGATTGAGAAAATCTTCTTGACCAAAAGGGAGACGCTAAATGAAACAAAGTTTCAGTGGCTGAGAGATTTCAAATGGAGTCGAGAGGTCATTCTGGAGGGGATTCTTATGTGTTATATAGATGTCTCTTTTTAGGTTTTAGTGTATTGGAATAGCTAGAAGGAAATACCTGAAACTGTTAAAATGCAACCCAGTAGTTTTGATTCTGAAGACGATTGCATAACTATGTAGCTTACACGGTGTGACTGTGATTGTGAAAACCTGCAGCTCACACCCTTTATCCAGTGTATGGACAGATGAGTAGAAAAACAGGGACAAAAATTAAATGAGAATAGGGTGGGATGGGGGCAATGGGATATTTTAGGTGTTCTTTTTTACTTTTATTTTTATTACTTTTTTTTTGGAGTAATGAAAATGTTCAAAATTGTGGTGATGAATGCACAACTATATGATGGTATTGTGAACTGTGCACTGTGGACGATTGTATGGTATGTGAATATATCTCAATAAAACTGAATTTAAAACAAAAACAAAGCAAAAAAAGGGCAAAAGATTTGAACTGTTACTTCACCAAAGAAGATACAGGGATAGCAAATAAGCACATGAGAAGATACACAACATCATTAGCCATTAGGGAAATACAAATTAAAACCACAAGGAGATATTACTACCTTCCTATTAAAATGTCTAAAATTAAAAAGTTTGACTATACCAAGTGTTGGTGCAGATGTGAGGCAACTGGAACTTTCATGCACTACTATTGGGAATGTAAAACATCATAATAACTTTAGAAAAAACGGCAGTTTCTCAAAAAGTTAAACACACACCTACAGTATGGCCTAGCCATTCTACTCCTAGGCCTTTACTCAAGAGAAATAAAAGTATGTAAATGTTCACAGTAGCTTTATTTGAAGTAACTTAAAAGTAGAAACAACTCAATGGGATAACCCAATTATCCACCAACAGGTGAATGGATAAACAAATTGTGGTATATCCATACAACAGAATACTACTCAATAATAAAAGGGAAAGAATTATTATCGATTTATGCAACAACATGAATGAATCTCAAAATAATTATGCTGAGTGAAAGAAGCCACACAGAAAAAAGAATATACTGTATGATTCTGTTGATTCATTAAAAAGTCTAGAATATGCAAACTAATTTATAGTGACAGAAACCAGATCAGTGATTACCTGGGGAGGTGGTGGTGGTGGGGTTGGTGGAACAAGGTAGGCAGGAGAGAGGGATTACAAAGTAGCATGAAGAAACGTTTGCAGTTATGGTTATGTTCATTATCTTGATTGTGATGATAGTTTCACTGGTGTATACATATGTCAGAACTTATCAAATCATATATTTTTTTTTTTTTTTGAAATCAGTACCATCTAGGGATGGTGATTTTTTTTTAATACAATTTTATTGCGGTATATTCACATAACATACAATCATTCAAAGTGTACAATCAGTTGTTCACATTATTGTCATATAGTTGTACATTCATCACCACAATCTTTGAACATTTTCATTCCAAAAAATAAAATGAAAATTAAAGTAAAAAAGAACATCCAAAACATCACATTCCCCTCCTCCCCATTATTCATTTACTTTTTTAAAATACAGTTTTATTGAGATATATGCACATAGCCTACAGTCATCTGCAGTGCACAATTATCCACAGCACCATCATACATTTGTGCATTCATCACCAGAATCAATTTTTGAACCTTTTCCTTCCTACAAAATAACAATAAAAGCAAAAAAGAACACCTAAATCTTACCATCCTTTCCATCCCACCCTTTTCTTCATCTAATTATATACTTTAAATTTGTACAGTTATTGAATGTCGATTTGACCTCAATCAAGCTGTTTAAAAAAAACCCTAGATGGGCACTCTTACGCACACTTTAGACAACCCTTTTTAGCTTCTAAAGAATTGGGGTAGCTGGTGGTGGATACCTGAAACTATCAAACTACAACCCAGAACCCATGAATCTCGAAGACAGTTGTATAAAAATGTAGCTTATGAGGGGTGACAAGGGGATTGGGAAAGCCATAAGGACCACACTCCACTTTGTCTAGTTTATGGATGGATGAGTAGAAAAATAGGGGAAGGAAACAAACAGACAAAGGTACCCAGTGTTCTTTTTTACTTCAATTGCTCTTTTTCACTCTAATTATTATTCTTGTTATTCTTGTGTGTGTGCTAATGAAGGTGTCAGGGATTGATTTGGGTGATGAATGTACAACTATGTAATGGTACTGTGAACAATCGAAAGTACGATTTGTTTTGTATGACTGCGTGGTATATGAATATATCTCAATAAAATGAAGATTAAAAAAAAACAAAAAAAAAAAACAAAAAAAAAAACCCTAGAAACACTACTTGCTTTCAATAAGGGCAAATAGGGCTGAGGGGGTGGGGAGGGAGACTTTTCATAAGATACCCTTCTATGCCTTTTAAACTTTGAACAGTGTGAACATATTATCTATTCATATGCTAAATGTTACCATAAAGTAAAAGTGGCTTAAGCCAGGCAGTCCAGAATTTCTCTCTTCAAGGCTATAACTCCCCTTACCCTGGGTGGTCCAAGAACCCTAGGGCTTATACAGTCCAAAATGGTGTTCTATCCACCATCTTCTGCAAGCATGGAGGAAAGAGTCCTGGTGGTACCAGACAGACCATGATTGCTGTCCATTCCCTTTGGCCTCAGTGAAATATCTGCTCTTCCTCCATCTGTCCAGCATCACTGGTCCATCCACACTGCAGCCTAGTCCTGCTTGCATCAGCCCCCAGTCCTGGCAGCTTGCTCCTCTGAAAAGAGGGCAGCCTCACTGCTGACTGTGTTTGCTCTAGACCAGACTCATTCTATGGTGTCCCCCACTGGGCTCCTCATTTTGTGGCTCTGAGCAGCCCAGCCTGAGTAGGTTTCCATTTCAGACGTCATGTGTTTGTCCCCCAGAGATATATGAGTAGAAGCTCTTCTGGGGGCTCCTCTACTAAAACCAAACAGAGGTTAAGTTATTTAATAATTGGCAGTGCTGGCTAAGACCATGGTGGGGCACCCTGGTACACTCTAACATTGGGGCCTATACCACAATTTACAGTGTCCAGCCTCATGTGGGGTCTCAACAATGATTGGCAATCCTTTTACATGTCCCTGATCAGCTCCATCTTTCACACGTTCATCCAGAAGTCACTTGTCAGGCATCTGGTAAGTGATGGGTACTGTGCTAGGCAAAGGGTACACAAAGATGACTAAGACATAGTCCTATCTTCAAGGAACTTGCTCTTTACAAGGGCAATAGAAACATAAATGATGCTTGTAAATATAGTATTAAAGGTAATATATCAAAGATTTCATAGTGTTCAGAGGGGGCACAAAGGAGGAAGTGTTTAATTTTATTTGGGTGAGTCAGAGAAATGGTTTTTGAACTGGTCTTGAAAAACCAGTAGACATTTGTCCAGGGAAAGGGCCTTTCAGAAGGAGGGGCCAGTCCAATCAAAGACATGGGAGCATGCAACTGCATGGAGCAAGTGTTTCAGCATGGTTGGCACAATAGGGTGTGTACTCAGGAAAAGACTGAGGGATGGAAGGGGAGGACATGGGTGAGTTAACGGAGGACCTTGTAGGCTACGCAAGGAAGCTTGGATTATTTTTTTTGTCCTATAAGATGAGAAGCCACCAAAAGCTTTTAATCTAAGCAGTGACAGAATCAGTTTTTTTTTGGAAGTATTTTATCTGTCAACAATGTGAAGGACCATTCAAGGTGGCTGAGAATGGCAGGAGGAATATCAACTAGGAGGCTTTTGAAAACAGGGGCTGGGATAGTCAGGGAGAAGAGGAGGGAAGGGATGTGGATTATATTTAGGAAGTAGAATCAAGTGACTGGCGATATAAAGAGATTAAGAGGAGAAAGGAATTAAAAATGACCATCAGTTGATTGGTTTGGGGAATTAGTGCATGGATGGTTATATAGATGGATGGATGGATGGATGGATGGATGGATGGATGGATGGATGGAAGTATGGATGGATGGATGGATGGGTAGGTGGATGGATGAATGATAGTACCACATATAGCATTAGAAAATACAGGAAGAGGAGCAGGTTGAAACGTTTGTGAACCATCTGGGTGTAGTGGTCCAGTAGGCAGCTGACTACATGGTCTGGAAAGAGAACTGGTCTGACGATTTCAATTTAGGAATCTTCAGTGGAAGATAGTAATGGATTAGGTTATCAGGGGAGAGGAGGAAGCTATGAAGAGAGCAGTGAGCTCAGAGCATATTCCTGGTGAACACCAACATTTGAGGGAAAGGCAAAGAAGAGGATTAATTTGAGAGACCCAGAAAATCTTGGCAGAAAAGAAAGAAAATCAAGAGACATGGAGGTCATGAAAATTGTGATAGCTAGCCATTCACACCTATACTATTCACAGCCTGGATAGTATAGAAATGACAGTATTGTACTAAGGCTAGGTCACACAAGGCAGAGTGATCACACTCACTGTGGAAGAAGTCAAGTGGCATGTCATGAGGACACTCAAGCAGGTTATGGAGAGGCCACATGACAAGGAACTGAGACTTCCTCCCAACATTCAGCTAAGAACTGAGGACTCCCAGCCATGTGCACTGGAGCCATTTTGGAGGCAGATCCCACAACTCCAGTTAAGCCTTTAGATCACTACAACTCAGCCAACATGTTGACTATAGCCTCATGAGAGGTCTTAAGCCAGAACCACCTGAATTCCTGATCCATAGGAACATGAAATAATAAATGCTTTACATTTTAAGCTTCTAAATTTGGGGTAATTTATTATGAAGCAATAGATTGCTAACACTGAAATCAAGGAAGGGAAAATTTCTGGGGGAAATGACCAACAATGGTAAATACCAAAGACTTATCAAGTGTGATGATAACCGAAAAGCATCTTTTAGATCTGGCAAGTCAGGGATGACTGGTTAGCTTTACCAGAGTCATTTTGCAGAGGGGAAGGGGCTGGGGACAGTATAGAGAGTTGAGAATGTATGAGAGCTGAAGAAGAGACAGGAAGTATAGAATCTTCTTATAATAAGACCAAGAAGGGAAGAAAAAGCTTTGTAACACCTGCGGAAGTAACAAACTCAGTAAGAAATGAATGAGGAAAACCAACAGCACCCATTTTCTTCTTCCTCCTTTCTAAATAACCCAACTTTGAACCCTCTCCTCCCCTACAGAGTCCACATGACTCAGAGGACATTAACTGCATCCCTGGCTCCAGAGGTAGATCCCAATTAGTTTCAGGTGTTTAAATTATAACCATCCCTCTTGACAGTAAATGGTTAGAGATCCAAAGTTTACGCTAATCAATTCATGCCATTACGCTGGTGACTATTAGTCTACTGGTTAGTCCAATCAGAATGAAGGGGGGTGGGCAGGGAGATTTTTATTCCGAGTGGCACAAAGGATTTCTTTCTCCTATTGTACCTGAACAGAAGCATGTGCCCTAGTTGTTGCTGGTAGTAACCTTGGAACCATGAAGGAAGGAAGTCTAAGAACTAAACCTTATGGAAGTAGGCAGAGCTGGAAATCAGTAGAGAAACTGAGCATGCACTGTCTTTGGACTTCTAGATACGAGATATAATACATTTTATCATTGTTCAAGCCATTTTGAATTGGGTTTTCTATGACTTGTAATCTGAATCATCCTGTTTCAAACCAGAAAGGGATGAAGCGCTGATGAACAGTATTTTTAGAGCAGAAGGAACCAGAATTTGTTTACAGGCTGAAAAAAGGGAGAGCTAGAGGAGGAAAAGGGCAGAAAATATGGGAGATGGAGGTGAGAGGTCCCTGAGGATTGGGAAGGACATGGGTTGTCGCGGTTTGCTAATGCTGCCATTTTGCGAAATACCAGAAATGGATTGGCTTTTATAAAGGGGATTTATTAAGTTACAAATTTACAGTTCTAAGGCCACAAAAGTGTCCGAACTAAGGTATCAACAAGAGGATACCTTCACTGGAGAAAGGCCGATGGCATCCGGAAAACCTCTGTTAGTTGGGAAGGCACATGGCTGGCATCCATTAATCCTGGGTTCTGTTCCAGCTCCTCTCTCAGCCCCTGTGTGATCTTGGTTCTTTGTCCCAGCATGTTTCTCTCTAAGTGCCTAGGGGCCCTGTTTTAGCATATCCCAGGGCAAATTCTGGGCTTCATCTCTTAGCTTATGTCCTTCGGTCTGCATCTCCAAGCGTCTCCAAGTGTCAGCATCAGCAAGCATCTGGGCCTGTGCGGCTCTTTTTAAAGGACTCCAGTAAATTAATCAAGACCCATGCTGAATGGGCAGGGCCACACCTCCATGGAAATAATTCAATCAGAGTTATCACCTACAGTTGGGTGAGTCACATCTCCATGGAAACAATCAAAAGGTTCCAACCTAATCAACACTAATATGTGTTCTCCCACAAGACTGTATTAAAGAACATAATATATCCAAATTGGCACATGGGTCAAAAGTTCTGTACTTTGATTGCGGTGGTGATTACATTAGTGTATACATTTTCAACACTCATCAAACTGTACATTTAAGATGTGAGCATTTTACTGTATGTAAAATGTAACCCATAACATTTATTTGAAATAGACAGGAAGCACAGATGCTTCCATCAATGACAAAGAGATCGGTATAGGACTTACCCTACCACCATGTGGTGGTTTGGAACTATGTACCCCAGAAAACTATTCTTAAATTTCATCCATTGCTGCAGGTGTGAGCCCATTGTAAACAGGACCTTTGATGAGGTTACCTCAGTTAAGGTGTGGTCCAACTCAATCAGGATGGGTCTTAATCCTATTATTGGAGTTCTTTATAAATGGAATGAAATTCTGACAGACAGAGAGAAAGCCAGAGAGGCAGCAGCCAGAAGCTGAAAGTCAACAGAACGCAGAAAAGAGGGGAGAGACCAAGAGAGGCTGTCAAGTGCATTGCCATGTGACAGAGGAACCAAGGACCAAGGATCACCAGTGGCTAGCCCCAGAATTCCAATCCTCAGGAAAAAAGCATTGCCTTGATGAGGACTTGATTTGGACTTCTCCTAGCCTCAAAACTGGGGGCCAATAAGTTCCCATTTTTTAAGCCAACTGACTGCATGGTATTTGCTTTAGCAATGAGAAAATTAAAACATACCATAAACAACTAAAAAACTGGGAAAAATATATAAAACAACTGTTTTCAGATATTGTGATAATAGGCAATTCAGGACTGTAATCCCTGAGGGAAGGGAAACAAATAAGGTGAGTCCTATAACTGCTCTAGCTTTCTACCTAAAGGTGATTTCCAAGAAGAGAGAATCTAAGCAGAGCCAGTATTGCTGAGATGAAGAAACAGAGATAGGAATTTAGGGGCACAGAGCAGTGGGAATTTATAGGGTGATGTATCAGAGAGGTGAGAGTTATGCATAGAAATTGCCCCTGAAATCTTCATAGTGGTTTTTAAAAGGCTGATTTCTAATAAGGGCAATCATAAGGTGAAACTCTACAAGGTCGAACAAAGAACAACTACTGGGAAGCTATAGTTAAATGATTTCCAGAGCTCAAAAATGGTTAGAAAACTTTCAGTTTCCTGCCAGCTAGAGTGGAGAAATCATGTTGAATACTTGAGTCATTCAGAAGACCCTAGAATGGTCATACCTTCGTAATTGGACTGTTCCGGTTTGCCAATGCTGCCAGAATGCAAAACACTAGAAATGGACTGGCTTTTATAAAGGCGGTTTATTTGGTTACACAGTTACAGTCTGAAGGCCATAAAGCATCCAAGGTTAAGAATCAACAATCGGGTACCTTCACTGAAGGATGGCCATTGGCGTATGGAAAACCTGTTAGCTTGGAAGGCACGTGGCTGGCATCCACTTGCTCCCAGGTTGCATTTCAAAATGAAGTTCTCCAAAATATTGCTCTTGGGGCATTTTGTCTTCTCTTAGCTGCAGCTCCTCTTCAAAATGTCACTCTCAGTTGCTCTCCAAAATGTCACTCTTAGCTGCTCTGTGAACTTCTTTATTCAACTCCAGTGATCCAATTAACATCCACCCTGAATGGGCGGGGTAACACCTCCATGGAAATTATCCAATCAAATGTTTCACTCACAGTTGATTGGATCACATCTCCATGGAAACACTCAGAGGATTCCAACCTAATCAAAATAATATGTCTTCCCCACAAGATTGCATGAAAGATAATGGCATTTGGGGGGATAGAATACATCCAAACTGGCATATTCCACCCCCTGGACCCCAAAATGACATGATTTTTCCATATACAAATACATTCATTCCATCACAATATCACAGAAACTTAAGTCATTTCAGTAGCAATAGGTAAGTAGTACAAGATCCAATCAAAATCAGTTACAGGCATGATTTGTCCTGAGGCATAATTCTCCTCTAGCTGTGGATCTGTGAAACTTAGAACAAGTTATGCACTGCCAATATACAAAGGAGGGACAGTCATAGGATAAACACTCCCATTGCCATAAGGAGAAACTGAAAGGAAAACAGGGTTAACAGGACCAAAACAGTTCCTAAAACCTGCAGGACAAACTCCATTAGATTTCAAAGTCTGAGAGTCATTTACAGAATGACGTTTTATCCTTGGGGCTTGAGAGAGCAGGAGTCCAACCCTTCCTAAGGGCCTTTGTGGCAGCCCTTGCTTCCTGGGGCTGGCAGCAGTGAGATGGCCACTGGGCAAGGGAGTGAGCAGTGGCTCTCCACTCTTGTGCACGCACTTAAGAATTAACTGAGGAGATAATCCTCCACAGTCACACAGCAGAGAGCTCATGTGAGGCAAGATGGGAGGCAGTGGATGAGTACTGACCACATTTACTCTCCGTCCAAGGAACTCCAGGGAATGCACAGGCAAGAAGGGTGGCTAGAAGAGGGCACCACACAGAAGCACCAGGATTCTCTCCCACACCCCAAAGGCTCAAGGGTGCATGGCAGGCAGGGAGCGGAGGGTGCCTTTGAGCAGATTCCCTGCTGAAATGCACAGGGACCACATTGCACCCCCAGGGCACGCATTCCCCAGTGTACATGGAGAACTGGTGCACTGATTGGATCACCATCCAGTTTGGACCCTGCCCAGGGCGCAGGAGAAGTTGAGGGAAGGCTGGCTTGAGAGTGAGAGGTGGCTCAAGAGTGCCACCTACTTGTAGGACAGGGAAAGTGCACTCCAGCAAGCTGTTGCTCTGCCAAATTATATATAAATTCTCAAATAATCCTGCATTTCCCAAAATGATCTTACCAAGATAAAGAAATGCCCCAAAGACAATAGAAAATCAGAAAGCACCTGAAGAAACAAGAAGATATGGACAAGCCAAATGAACAAATTTCAAATCTGGAAGAGACACACAATTTGGAGAAATTAATTAAAGAAGTCCACACAAATCTCCAAAACAACCTCAATGAGATGGCTAAAGACATAAAGGACATCAAGATGCTAGAAGAGCATAAAGAAGAACTTGAAAGAGTAAATTAAAAAAAAATAGCAGATCTTATGGAAATAAAGACACGGTTGATCAAATTAAAAATATACTAGAGTAGAGTATATTATAGCATATTTGAAGAAGCAGAAGAAAGGATAAGTGAACTAGAGGATACAGTGATCAAATGTGAACACACAAAAGAACAAATGGTGAAAAAAAATAGAAAAATTTGAAATGAATCTCAGTGATATGATGGACAACATGAAGCACACAAATAGAAGAATCATTGCTGTCCCAGAAGGAGAAGAGAAGAGTAAAGGGCTATTAGAGTGTTTCAAGACATAGTTATGGAAAACTTCCCAACCCTTCTAAGTGACATAAATATGCAAATCAAAGATGCCTAACAAACTCCACATAGAATAAATCCAACTAAACCCACTCTGATACATATACTAATCAGACTGTCAAATGCTAAAGAGAAGGAGAAAGTTCTGAAAGTGGCAAGAGAGGAGCAACTTACCACATACAAGGGAAACTATATAAAACTAAGTACTGACTACCCAGTGGGCACCATGGAGGCAAGAAGGCAGTGGTATGACATATTTAAGGTTCTGAAAGAGAAAATCGCCAGCCAATAATATTTTATCCCGCCAAGCTCTCCTTCAAAATTGAGGGAGACTTTAAAATTTTCCCAAACAAAGGCTGAGAGAATTTGTTAACAAGAGCCCTATAAGAAATACTAAAGGGAGTTCTATGGGCTGAGAAATGAAGAAAGGAAAGAGAGATCAGGAGAAGAGCACAGAACTGAAGAGTATTAGTAAGGGCAACTTAAAGGAATAAAGAGAGGGGTAAAATAGATATGGCAACTAAAAACCAAAGGATAAGATGACTCAAGAACTCCCTTCACAGTAATAACTTTGTGAATGGATTAAACTCTCCAATTAAAAGATATAGACTGGTAGAATGGATTAAAAACTATGACCCATTGATATGCTGTTTACAAAAGACTCATCTTAGACACTGCAATACAAAGAGACTGAAAGTGACAGGATGAGAAAAAAATATTCTATGCAAACTGCAGCCAACAGAAAGCAGGGGTAGCTGTACTATCAGAAAAAATAGACTTTAAATGCAAAGATGTTATAAGAGACAAAGAAGGACACTATATATTAACAAAAGGAACAATTAACAAAGAAGAAATAACAATCATAAATGTTTATGCACCCAATCAAGGAGCTCCAAAACACATGAGGCAAACATTGGCTAAACTGAAGGGAGCAACAGACACGTACACAATAATAGTGGGAGACTTCAATACACTACTGTCTTCTATAGATAGAATCTCTAGACAGAGAACCAATAAGGAAATTGAGAACCTAAACAATATGATATATGAATTAGGCTTAACAGACATATATAGATCATTACATCCCAAAGCACCAGGATAAACACTCTTCTTTAGTGCTCATGGAACATTTTCCAGGATAGATCATATCCTGCGGCACAAAACAAGTCTTAATAAATTTAACAAGATTGAAATTACTCAAAGCACATTCTCTGACCATAATGGAATGCAACCAGTAATCAATAACCACCAAAGAACCAGATCTTTCACAAATATATGGAGGTTAAACAACACACTCCTAAACAACCAGTGGGTCAAGAAGAAATTGCAAGAGAAATAGGTAAATATCTAGAGACAAATGAAAATGAGAACACAACTGTTCTAGTTTGCTAAAGCTGCCAGAATGGAGAATACCAGAAATGGATTGGCTTTTACACAGTTAGTCTTAAGGCCATAAGTTGTCCAAGGTAATGCATCAACAATCAGGTACCTTAACTGGAGGATGGCCAATGGCATCCAGAAAACCTCTGCTAGCTTGGAAGGCATGTGACTGGTGTCTGCTCCAACTTCTGGTTTCAAAATGGCTTTCACCCAGGATGTTCCACTCTAGGCCACAGCTCCTCTTCAAAATGTCACTCTTGGTTGCTCTTGGGGCATCCTCTCTTAGCTTCTCTGGAGAAGGGTCTGCTTTCAACAGCCTTCTTCAAGCTGTCTCTCATCTGAAGCTACTCTCTCAGCTTCCGTGCATTCTTCAAAGTGTCCCTCTTGGCTGTAGCAATCTCGCTCCTTCTGTCTGAGATTATATAGCATTCCAGTGAACTAATCAAGGCCCATGCTGAACGGGTGGGGCCATACCTCCATGGAAACTATCCAGTTAGAGCTATCACCCACAGTTGGTTGAGGCACATTTCTAATCCAAATGTTCCAACTTAATCCTCACTAATGTGTCTGCCCCCACAAGATTGCATCAAAGAACACAGCTTTTTCTGGGGGACTCAATACACACAAACAGGCACATTCCACCCCCTGGACCCCAGAAAAACATGATCTTTCCATATACAAAATATATTCATCCCATCACAATATCATATCACAGAAACTTAAATCATTTCAGTAACAGTAGTTAAGTACAAGATCCCATCAAAATCAGTTACAGGTGTGGACTGTCCAAAAGCAAAATTCCCCTCTGGCTGTGGACCTGTAAAACTCAGAACAAGTTGCGTGCTTTCAATATACAAAGGAGGGACATTCATAGGATAAACATTCCCACTGCCATAAGAAGAAACTGAAAGGAAAACAGGGTTCACAGGACCAAAACAGTTCCTAAAACCCACAGGGCAAACTCCATTAGATTTCAAAATCTGAGAGTCATTTATAGAACGTCGTTGCATCCTTGGGGCTTGAGAGGGGGAGTCTAACCCTTCCTAAGGTCCTTTGCAGCAGCCCTTTCCTCTCCAAACACGGGTGAGTGCTCCAACATATCCACACATTGGGGAGACCACCTTCTTGGCCCCACCCTCCTCAAACATCAGGGCAGCATCTGGATTCTCTTCCATCTCTTAGGCACACGCTCAACCCCTTCAGAACACTGGGGTGGTGGCCAGGCTTTCCTCAATCCCCTGGGAATGTGCTCCACCCTCTTTGAGGCCTGAGGTGGCAACACCTTTCCTGAACATTGAGGTGGAAGGCCCACCTTCGACCTCTGGGGCAAACTCACCCTTTCCGTGTGTGTGGGCCACTCTGCTCTCCCAGCCCAAGACCTCTTGACTTCAGACCTCAAACTCCATTGTTCTGTCTTTGAAGAAATTTTTCCTTCAATTTGTTCCTTGTCTGTCTCCTCCAGTCCCAACCAGCAGAGGCTCTGTCTGTAAAGAGCTTGCAAAAATTCTGTTGGCTTCACATGAAGCACACAGGGGTCAAAGCTGTCAGACAACAGGACTTTCCACAAATCCTTTCTGCTTAACTCCTTCTCCAATCTTGGCTTGTACTGAAATGGCGGCTGGGTTCATGTTTGGTTACATCCTCACGTTGGGCTGTAGCTTCTGGGGTTTCACCCCCTGGAAGTCCAGAGATTTTCAGGCCATCAATTTCTGGTTTCTTTGAAACCAAGAGTTCATTTCTCAGCTTATCTCTGTCCTCTCACATTTTACCATAAGCTGCAAGTAAAAGCCAGGCTACTTCTTCTATATTTTGCTTGGAGATCGCATCAGCTAAATAATCCAGGTCATTGCTTTCAAATTCTGCCTTCCTTCCAACACCAGGACTCCATTATGCCAAATTCTCTGCCACTTTAAAACAAGGATCACCTTCCTTCCAGTTTGCAACAACATCATTTCTGCTCAAGGCCTCATAAGAAGTATCTTTAGAGTCCATATTTCCACAAACAGTTTCTTCAAAGCAGTTTAGGCCTTTTCTATCAAGCTCTTCACAATTCTTCCAGAATCTTCCCCTTATCCATTTAAAAAGCCGTTCCAATATGTTTGGTATTTGCAATCTCAGCAGCACCCCACGTCCGGTACCAAAATCTGTTCTAGTTTGCCAATGCTGCTGGAATGCAAAACACCAGAAATGGATTGGCTTTTATAAAGGGGGTTTATTTGGTTACACAGTTACAGTCTTAAGGCCATAAAGTGTCCAAGGTAATGCATCAACAATTGGGTACCTTCACTGGAGGATGGCCAATGGCATCTGGAAAACCTCTGCTAGCTTGGAAGGCATGTGACTGGTGTCTGCTCTAACTCCTGGTTTCAAAATGGCTTTCACCCAGGATGTTCCACTCTAGGCCACAGCTCCTCTTCAAAATGTCACTCTTGGTTGCTCTTGGGGCATCCTCTCTTAGCTTCTCTGGAGAAGGGTCTGCTTTCAACAGCCTTCTTCAAGCTGTCTCTCATCTGAAGCTACTCTCTCAGCTTCCGTGCAGTCTTCAAAGGGTCCCTCTTGGCTGTAGCAAGGTTGCTCCTTCTGTCTGAGCTTATACAGTGTTCCAATGAACTAATCAAGGCCCATTCTGAATGGGCAGGGCCACACCTCCATGGAAACTATCCAATTAGAGTCATCACCCAGAGTTGGGTGGGGCGCATTTCCATGGAAACAACCTAATCCAAATGTTCTAACTTAATCCCCACTAATATGTCTGCCCCCACAAGACTGCATCAAAGAACATGGCTTTTTCTGGGGGACACAATACACAGAAACCGGCACAACAACATATCAAAACCCATGGGATGCAGTGAAGGCAGTGCTGAGAGCGAAATTTATAGCTCTAAATGCATACATCAGAAAGCAAGAAAGAGCTAAACCAAAGACCTAACTGAAGAACTGAAGAGGCTAGAGAATGACCATCAAACTAACCCTAAAGCAAGTAGAAGAAACGAAATAACAGATTAAAGGAGAAATAAATGAGCTGGAGAACATTAAAAAAAAAAATAGAAAGAACAAATAAAACCAAAAGTCAGTTCCTTGAGAAGTTCAATAAGAGTGACAGACCCTTAGCTAGACTGACAGAGTAAAAAAGAGAGAAGTCCCAAATAATGAGAATGGGGTAATATGGATCCCAAAGAAATAAAAAAATGGTAAGAGGATACCAGGAACAACTGTATGCCAAAAAGCTAGAAAATTTAGAGGAAATGGACAATTTCCTGGAAACACATAAACAACTTAGACTGACCCAAGAATAAATAGAAGACCTTAACAAACCATTCACAAGAAAAGGGATCCAATCAGTCATCAAAAATATACCCAGAAATAAAAGCCCAGGGCCAGATGGCTTCACAGGGGAATTAAAACAAAATTTCCAAAAAGAATTGACATGATTCCTACTCAAATTCTTTCAAAAAATTAAAGAAAAAGGAACTCTACCTATTCATTTTATGAAGCTAATATCACTCTAATACCAAAACCAGATAAAGATACTACAAAAAAGGAAAACTATAGGTTAATCTTCCTAATGAATATAGATGCAAAAATTCTCAACAAAATACTCGCAATTTGAATCCAAAGGCACATTAAAAGAATTATAAATCACAACCAAGTGGGGTTCATTCCTGGCATGCAAGGATAGTTCCACATAAGAAAATCAATCAATGTAATAAATACCTTAACAAATCGAAAGGAAAAAATAAAATGATCATCCTGATAGATGCTAAAAAAGCATTTGACAGAATTTAACATCCCTTTTTGATAAAAACACTTCAAAAGGTAGGAATTGAAGGAATCTTCCTCAATCTGATAAAGGGCATATATGAAAAACCCACAGCCAGCTTAGTACTCAACAATGAGAGACTGAAAGCCCTCCCCCTAAGATTAGGAAAGAGACAAGGATGCCCACTGTCACCACTATTATTCAACATTGTGCTGGAAGTTCTAGCCAGAGCAATTTACCAAGACAAAGAAACAAAGGGCATCCAAACTGGGAAGGAAGAAGTAAAACTGTCATTACTGCAGATGATGTGATCTTATATTTGGAAAATCCTGAGAAATCGACAACAAAGCTACTTGTCCTAATACACAAATTCAGCAATGGCAGGATACAAAACTAATGTACATAAGTCAGTAATGTTCCTATACACTAGCATGCCAGTTTGGATGTGTTATGTCCCCCAAAACGCCATTATCTTTGATGCAATTTTATGAGGGCAGACATTAGTGTTGATTAGGTTGGAATCTTTGATTGAGTGTTTCCATGGAGATGTGACTCAATCTACTGGTGAGACTTTGATTGGATAATTTTCATGGAGGTGTTATCCTGCCCATTCAGGGTGGGTCTTTATTAAATCACTGGAGTCCTATAAAAAGAGTTCACAGACAGAAGGAGCTCAGAGCAGCTAAGAGTGACATTTTGGAGAACCTGCTAAGAGTGACATTTTGGACTGAAGCTTAGAGACATTTTGGAGCATGCCATTTTGAAACACAACCTAGGAGCAAGCAGATGCTAGCCATGTGCCTTCCCAGCTAACAGAGGTTTTCCAGACATCATCGGTGTTCTTCAGTGAAGGTACCCTACCGCTGATGCCTTTGTTTGGACATTTGCATGGTCATAAGACTGTAACTTTGAAACCAAATAAACCCCCTTTCTAAAAACCAATCTGCATTCTGGCAGCATTAGCAAACTGGAACAACTAGTAATAACCTAACTGAAAAGGCAATAAAAAAATTCCATTTACAATAGCAACTAAAAAAATCAAGTACATAGGAATAAATTTAACCAAAGATTTAAAAGACCTCTACACAGAAAATTACAAATTGTTACTAAAAGAAATCAAATTCCATGTTCATGGATAAAAAGGCTAAACATCATTAAGATGTCAATTCTACCCAAACTGATATACAGATTCAACACAATTCCAATCAAAATTCCAACAACTTACTTTGCAGACTTGGAAAAGCTAGTTATCAAATTTATTTGGAAGGGAAAGGGGCCTCAAATTGCCAAAAAAGAACGAAGTGGGAGGACTTACACTTCCAGACTTTGAAACTTACTATAAAGCTACAGTGATCAAAACAGCATGGTGGCCAGTGTCGCCCACTTCCCAGTTGCTGCTGCCTCTGCCTGGCAGGGGCTCACCCTGGCGGACAAGGAGAACATGCCCTTGGCCCTCAGCAGTACCTGCGTCCTGGCCAGCAAGACCACCCAGAAAATCTTCCTCAGGAGCCCACCGAGCCAGAGAAAACTAAGGCTCCTGCTCCCAGCGTGGAGGATGAGGCACTCCTGAGAGAAAATCCCTGCTGCTTTGTCATCTTTCCTATCAAATACCACGATACTTGGAAGATGCATAAGAAAGCTGAAGCTTCCTTTTGGACAGCTGAGGAGGTGGATCTTTCCAAGGACATTCAGCACTGGGAAGCCCTGAAGCGTGAGGAGAGATATTTTATACCACATGTTCTAGCTTTCTGTGCAGCAAGTGATGGCAAAGTAAATGAAAACCTGGTGCAGTGATTTAGCCAAAAAGTTCAGATTACGGAAGCCTGCTGCTTCAATGGCTTCCAAATTCCCATGGAAAACATACATTCGGAAATGTATAGTCTACTTATCGACACTTACATTAAAGATTCCAAAGAAAGGGAATTTCTCTTCAATGCAATTGAAACGATACCCTGTGTAAAGAAGAAGGCAGATTGGGCCTTGCATTGGATTGGGAACAAAGAAGCTACCTATGGAGAATGTGTAGTAGCCTTTGCAGCAGTAGAAGGAATCTTCTTTTCTGGCTCTTTTGGATCCATCTTCTGGCTCAAGAAACAAGGACTGATACCTGGCCTCACATTTGCCAATGAACTTATTAGCAGAGATGAGGGTTTACACTGCGACTTTGCCTGCCTCATATTCAAACACCTGCTTCACAAACCTTTGGAAGAGAGAGTAAAAGAAATAATTATCAAATCTGTTAGGATAGAACAGGAGTTCCTTACAGAGGCCTTGCCTGTCAAGCTGATTGGAATGAATTGCACTTTAATGAAGCAGTACATTGAACTCATGGCAGACAGACTTATGCTGGAACTGGGTTTCAGCAAGGTTTTCAGAGTGGAGAATCCCTTTGACTTTATGGAGAAAATTTCACTGGAAGGGAAGACCAATTTCTTTGAGAAGAGAGTAGGCGAGTATCAGAGGATGGGAGTGAGGTCAAGTTCAACAGAAAACTCCTTTACCTTGGATGCTGACTTCTAAATGAACTGGAGATGTGGTCTTTATTTTGCTGATTTTTTTCCCTTCTCAGAAAAAAAAAAAAATCTACTTGAAACGTTATCAACCAGCTACACCATGAATTGACCCTAATAGGAATATATGATGGCATCTTTGAAACTGTGTAGCTACCTCAAATCTAGTCCTGTTAACAATACTAGTGGAGTTGCCTAGAAAGAGGATATCTAAGACAAAGGCTGGTAGGGTATTTTTTTTTTTAAGAAATTTTATTTTGAAATAAATTCAAACTTACAGCAACAGTTGCAAAAACAGTTCAAACCCCATACATAGAACCCCAGCATACCCTGACCCCACTCCCCTGATACCCCAATCCACCACCTTTAACATCCTGTCACACCACCATTTCTTTCTTTCCCTCCCTCCCTCCCTCCCTATCTATCACCCATCATCTATTGCTCTGTCCTCTTAACATATGAAAGCAAGCTGCACACATCTTTGAACAAACACTATAATTCACATATACCTTTCCCATGGACAAGAACATTCTTTTATGCAACCCCATTAAGCGCAGCTAAGAAGTTCAAGAAATTCAACATCGATACAAAGCTTACATTCTATATTTCCTTTTTTTTCCCCCTTATGTCCCATCTGTGTCCCTTTCAGCCTCCTTTCCTCCATCCTCAGATCCCATCCAGGATCATCCTTGGCATTTAATTGTCATCTATTTAGACTGTCTTTTTTTTTTTTTCAATTGTGGAAATATATACACAGCCTAAATCTTCCCATTCCATCCCCTCGCTTGCATTCCATTAGTGGGATTAATCACATTTAGAATGTTGCAGTGCTATCACGGTCCCACCATCCATTTCTAGAAGTTTCCCTTCACCCCAAACAGAACACTCATTTCTTAACTCCCCATTGTCCCTTCCCCCACTTCTTGGAACCCCTACTCTACTTTCCATCTCTATGGTCATATTCTCTGATACTTTCTTTGTGTTTACTGTGGGGCTTAAATTTAACATCTTAAATATGTAACAATCTTGTTTTCCTTTGATACTGTTCTAGTTTGCTAATGCTGCGGAATGCAAAACACCAGAGATGGATTGGCTTTTATAAAAAGGGGGTTTATTTGGCTACACAGTTACAGTCTTAAGGCCATAAAGTGTCCAAGGTAACAACACATCAGTAATCGGGTACCTTCACTGGAGGATGGCTAATGGCATCCAGAAAACTTCTGTTAGCTGGGAAGGCATGTGGCTGGCATCTGCTCCAAAGTTCTGGTTTCAAAATGGCTTTCTCCCAGGACGTTCCTCTCTAGCAAGCTTGCTCCTCTTCAAAACGTCACTCACAGCTGCACTGAGTTCCTTCTCTTTGAGTCAGCTCATTTATATGGCTCCACTGATCAAGGCCCACCCTGAATGGGTGGGGCCATGCCTCCATGGGAATATCTCATCAGAGTCATCACCCACAGCTGGGTGGGGTACATTCCAAGCAAATCTAATCGGCACCAAAACTTGTCTGCCCCACAAGACTACATCGAAGATAATGGCGTTTGGGGGACACAATACATTCAAACTGGCACAGATACCAACTTAACTTCAATATGACACATAAACTATGTTCCTTTACTCCCTCATTCCTCCACCTTTATGTAGTCCTTGTCAAAAATTACATATTTTACATTGAGTCCAAAACCACTGATTAATCATTACAGTTTATGTATTTTAGATCCTGTAGGAAGTAAATAGTGGAGTTACAAATCAAAAATACAGTAGTATTGGTATTTATATTTACCATGTGATCTTTACTGATAATCTTTATTTCTTCATGTAGTTTCAGTCAATTGTTTAGTGTCCCTTCCTTTCAGCCTGCTCAACTCCCTTTAGCTTTTCTTATAAGACTGATCTACTGGTGGTGAAGTCCCTCAGCTTTTGATTATCCAGGAATGTTTTCATCTTCCCTTCATTTTTACCCTCCAGGTGTTTGTGATTTCTCCAAGTCTCTGATGGTTATTAACTTCTATTTGTATTCCATTGTGGTCAGAGAATGTGCTTTGAACAAACACTTTTTTTTTTTTTAATTTATTGAGGCTTGTTTTTATGCCCCAGAATATGGTCCATTCTGGAGAAAGATCCGTGATCACTAGAGAAGAATGTGTGTCCCAGTGACTTGGGATGTAATGTTCTATATATGTCTGTTAAAATTCTCTATATCTCTCTACCCTTTCTTTGTTTCTCTGTCAGTAGGGCTCCCTTTAGTATCTGAAGTAGGGCAGGTCTTTTATTAGCAAAATCTCTCAGCATTTGTTTGTGAAAAATTTAAGCTCTCCCTCAAATCTGAAGGAGAGTTTTGCTGATAAAGTATTCTTGGTTGGAAATTTTTCTCTCTCAGAATTTTATACATGTCATGCCACTGCCTTCTCGCCTCCGTGGTGGCCGCTGAGCAGTCACTACTTAGTCTTCGTCTTATGTTGTTTCCTTCGTATGTGGTGAATTGCTTTTCTCTTGCTGCTTTCAGAACTTGCTCCTTTTCTTCAGTATTTGACAGTCTGATCAGAATATGTCTTGGAGTGGGTTTATTTGGATTTATTCTATTTGGAGTTCGCTAGGCATTTATGCTTTGTGTATTTATATTGTGTAGAAGGTTTGGGAAGTTTTCCCCAACAATTTCTTTGAATACTGTTTCTAGACCTTTACCCTTCTCTTCCCCTTCTGGGGCACCAATGAGTCTTAAATTTGGACATTTTATTTTATCTATCGTATCCCTGAGATCCATTTCGATTTTTTCAATTTTTTTCCCCATTCTTTCTTTTGTTCTTTCATTTTCTGTTCTGTGGTCCTCAAGGAGGCTGAGTTGTTGTTCGACTTCTTCTAATCTTGTATTATGAGTATCCAGAATCTTTTTAATTTGGCCTACAGTTTCTTTAATTTCCATAAGATCTTCTATTTTTTTATTTACTCTTGCAATATCTTCTTTATGCTCTTCTAGGGTCTTCTCTATGTTGTTTATATCCTGTGCCATGCTCTTCTTCATGTCCTTTATATCTTGTGCCATGCTTTTGTTGCCTGTCTGTAGTTCTTTGATTAATTGTGCCAAGTACTGTGTGTCTTCTGATCTTTTGATTTGGGTATTTGGGTTTGGGTTCTCCATATTGTCTGGTTTTGTCATATGCTTTAAGATTTTCTGTTGTTTTTGGCCTCTTGGCATTTGCTTTACTTGATCCCTAATTTATCAGAACTGCAGGTTGGTGGCATATACTTTCTCTAACTAACCAGCAGATGGCATCCGTGAGTAACCTATTCCCCCCAAGTCAGTTCTCCCCAACTTTGTCTTTTTGGTGTATGGGGGTCTGATTCTTGTGGGGTCCAATTGGTGCACCAAGTTTGAGTGTGTTGATGGTGCTGTCCGCCCTGAATGTGGGGCGTGTGGCTGGGTGGTTAGGGAGAAAGAGCAGCTTTAATAATCAAACCTCCCAGGTGTCCCCGGAGATTTAAGGCTGTTGTAGGAGCCTAAGCCTTCATTTCAGTCTTTCCACAGATTGTCTCTGCCCTGACCCACAAGTCCTTGGTATTCACATAGGGTCCCTGGGGTTTCCGAGCGGGTCCCCCTTCCCAGCTGTGCTCTTCCAGGACCTCTGCTGAGGAAGGGCTGTGCCACGTCACAAGTGCACACTGGCCTCCAGGGAAGCCCTGGGACGCCGCGCCATGCAGGGACGTCCCCAGCCCACTTCAAAGATGGCTCAATGGGACGGGTTAACTTCCCCTTTTACGCACAGCTTTGCTCTCCCAGCTCCGGGACAATCAGCTGTGGGTGCACTAAAGGCCACTGTCCATGGCCGATATTGTGGCATGTGTGCAGCACTGCGGGAAAGACTCCCTGTCGCACTGGGTTTCTTGGCGCGGTTCTGGGCTGTGGGTCTCGCCCGGGCAGGAGCATCCCTTGCCTGCTGGGGGTATGGCTGCAAGGAATGCGGTTTTTTTCTCCTTTTGGCTCCTCTCTGCTCCCCTGATCTTGAGACAATCAGCAGTGGGTGTGGGAAGGGGTATCCTCCACGCCAGACACCAAGGCATTAGCCCAGCCCACTCCCACCGTGCTTCAATGCGTGGCTCTTCCCCTCGTATCTGCAGTCGCTCCCGGGCTTTTTTTTTTTTTTAAAGAATTAGTCCGTCTCCAAACGCCAGCCCACCATTACCCCACACCGCAGCACAGCCACCAGACTTTCAGCCAGCCTACTCACTTGTTTCAGAATGTAGACTCCTGGTTTCACCAAATGCATGTTCCCCGTGGATTTAGCAGACCTTGTCTGGCTTGTGCTATGCTGGAAGCGGTGTTCTGGGTCACTTTCCGGTTTTTATCTAGTATTTTTCACGGAGGTGTTTTTTTGCCCTGTTTCACCTAGTCGCCATCTTAGGTTCTCTGGTAGGGTATTTTTGAAAGATCTTGTCCATGTTTGGTTTTTGCAAGCAGGTTGGCTGTAGATGACTTCGCAAGAGCTGTAACTGCAGCAGCCTTAGCTTTTGAGAGGGGGTCCCTCAAGCTAGTTGGATCCAGCGGGCTTGAACCTTCAGTTACTATCACAAGACAGTTGGAAGATGTCATCCTCACTGCTTCAGAGCAGATAAAGTTTACTTACTAGTTTGTATATACAACTGGCACTTTACATGCAAATAAACACTGTACTGTCAAGCTACAAGCCTAATAAAGCTTAACTTTGTTCATTTCTATACCAAATACAAAGTATTCGTTCTACCACTTAATTGGAGCTGATTCAAAATTTACTAGGCGACTAAAGTTGAAACCTGTGTAGACTTGTTATTTCTAAGCTTTATTTTCTTTCATGAGTTGGAGTAACTTTTTATATCAATTTTAAAGTCAGTCCCATGCAGACCTAGATATTAGCCAGTCGATGCCACGTAGAAGAAAAGCTGTATGTTTTCTCCTGTAGCATATCTGGACATGTTGGGGTAGAGTATCCTGGGATAAGAGAAAAGGTTTTAGTTTTTTAAGGGGTCATCTTTCAGGAAAAACTAACTTAAGTCATCAGAAGTGGAGGCATTTCTTTGGCTGACTGCTGGTGAGCTTGGTCTTAGTACGTGTCAGGGGCCATAACATTTGATTTCTCAAATTGCATTTCCCCTGCCTTCTAGTTGGTATGAAATGATCCTCAAAGAGTCTTAGATGGGATCTAAGATAATGTTGTAAATTGATTTTTCAAATCATCCTTGTATGAAATGACTCATAGAAGATCTTGTTCTTCAGTGGTAATGCCAGAACTGAAGTTGGTTCTCTTAAAAGTTGAGTTTTTTTTTTTTTTAATTAGAAACTATGTACATGTAGCCTTTTAGATTATACCTATAGTTCATACTTGGAAATAATCAGCCAGTATTGTCTTATAGTCATGACTGATTGATTAGACAGTGCCCAGTGATATCATTTCTAACATTTACCTAAATCTGATGCCAGCCTGATTTCTTAAACTTCAACATAAAACTAGTGTTGCATGAGCTATTAATATATGTTCCATTCAAATTTTTAATTTCAGAAGGAAGTATAAACTAAATAGATTTGATTAATAGGGCTTATGTTGTCAATCTGCCTTTATGTTCCAAACAAAAAAGCCAAGACATTACATGGAAAATGACTCTTTACATACATTGACCCTTTTGGCAGCATTTGTCAACTGATCACGTTGCCTGTTTGACCATTGGCCTGTTCTGTTGTCAGTTTTCTTCAACACTTATTATATAAATTGTCTAGTCAATCTTTTTATTTCTGTAATAAGGGACTTTTCTATCTATCATATTGCTACCTAAAGTTAATAAATTGAGATTATGGCTCCCACACTTGGGCAATATGAAAATGAATAAGCACTTTTCCTTGTGTTATCAGGTACAAGGGGGAATTTGGAACTGGATTTCAGGATTCTACTTCTCATTAACTGTAATTTGAGAATTCTGCCAACTCAGATTCAATTACTAATCTGTTGAAAGGAAAACAGTTTTTAGTGTAAAGCATTTCAAAGTCTCTTAAGATTGAATACTGCACAAATGTTACATGATTAAAATAAAACTGTTCTGTCAGTTCAAAAAAAAAACCAGCATGGTATTGGCACAAAGTTAGACATATTGTTCAATAGAATCGAATTAAGAGTTCAGAAATAGACCCCCAAATCTATGGTCAACTGATTGTTGATAAGGTCTCCAAATCCACTGAACTAGAACAGAACAGTCTCTTCAACAAATGGGGTTAGGAGAACTGGATATCTATATCCAAAAGAATGAAAGAGGACCCCTACCTCACACCCAATACAAAAATTAACTCAAAGTGGATCAAAGACTATGATATAAGAGACAGCACAATAAAACTCTTAGAAGATAATATAGGGAAACATCTTCAAGACCTAGTAATAGGAGTAGCTTCTTAGGCCTTACACCCAAAGCACAAGCAACAAAAGGAAAAATAGATAAATGGGAACTCCTCAAAATCAAAGGCTTCTGTGCCTCAAAAGCCTTTGTCAAAGAGGTGAAGAGGCAACCTACTCAATGGGAGAAAATATTTGGAAACCATATATTTGATAAGAGACTGATATCCTGTACATATAAAGAAATCCTACAACTCAACATCAATATTACAAATGTCCAATTATAAAATAAGCAAAAGATATGAAAAGACATTTTTCCAAAGAAGAAATACAAATGGCTAAAAAACACATGAAAAAATGTTCATATTCACTAACTATTAGGGAAACGCAAATCAAAACCACAATGAGATACCATCTCATACCGATAAGAATGGCTGCCATTAAACGAACAGAAAATGACAAATGCTAGAGAGGATGTGGAGGAATTGGAACTCTTATTCATTGTTGGTGGGACTGTATAATGGTACAGCCAATGCAGAAGACAGTTTGGCTGTTTCTTAGAAATTTACGATCTGGCAATTCCACTTCTCGATATATACCCAGAAGATGTGAAAGCAGTGACACAAACAGACATTTGTACACCAATGTTCATAGCAGCATTGTTCACAATTGCCAAGATATGGAAACAATCCAAGTGTCCTTCAACAGCTGAGTCAATAAACAAAATGTGGTATGTACATACGATGGAATACTATGCATCAGTAAGAAGGAACAAGGTACTGAAACATATGGCAACATGGATGAATCCTGAAGGTATAATGCTGAGTGAAATAAGTCAGACACAATAGGAGAGATTGTATGTTACCACTATTATGAATTCCCTGAACAATATAAAATAGTGTCTTATAATGTAGAATATTGGGGATCTAGAGATGGATAGAAGCCAAGGAGGGAATGATAACCTAATATATTCAGATATGTTAATGAGGGCAAATTTAAAGGTATGGGAATGGATAGGGGTGATGATTGTTTGTTAATGTGATTATAAGTATCAGAGCTGCACTGAAGGTAAACAGGATTGATAGGGGTTGTTTAAAGGCATGTATCCCACAGATCAGCACTACAAATATAGATAGGTGCTTGCGTAATATAATTCTAAGGTTTGACACTACTACAGAGAGTTGACAACAGAGTGGCATATGGGGAAATTCTACCTATTGTATACTAGGGACTATAATTAATAGGAAAACCTTACTAATTTGACACAAATTCTAGGGACAAATAATTAAGGGCTGTAAAGGACTATGGGGTGTTTTGGGTCATGAGAATTGTTTAAAATAGAGAGTGATGAGGATTTTTAACTAAGTGATAATAATGTAAGATATTGATTGATTATCATGGACAGAACATATGCTCTGTGGAATTAGGACTTTATAAGTCAAGCCCTCGATCTTGAAGTTTGCTCTTGTGAAACTTATGTTTCTAAAGGGGAGCTAAGCCCACCTGTAATTATGCCTAGGAGTCACCTTCAGGGAACCTCTTTTGTTGCTCAAATGTGGACTTTCTTTCTCTAAGGCCAACTCTGCATATAAATTAATCACCCCCCCCCCAATATGGGACAGTACCCCCCAGGTGAGTGAATCTCCCTGGCAATATGGAACATGGATCCCAGAAATGAGCCTGACCCTGGCATCGAGGGGTTGAGAATGCCTTTTTGACCAAAAGTGTTTAAGAAAGGCACAAAATAAGATTTCAGTGGCTAAGAGATTTCAAATAGAGTCGAGAGGCTCCCCTGGAGGTTACTTCTATGCAAGCTTCAGTTATACAAGCAGCCACAGTATGATAAGCCCAAGTCAACACTAGTCCTGAAATCCCTAAAAAATGCCTGGGTCGCTATATGAGACTCTATAAAAGTTTCACTCACTAAGTTTATTCTTCAGAAACCTAAATCCTCCAGAGAGCTCCTATGCTAGTTAAGTCCCAAAACACAGATGCAACAGCTTCTTCAAGAACATCAACCCAGTAGCATCCCCTTTTCCCATAATGTTGACACCCTTTTTCAACATGAACAAGTTAGCGTGGTCATTGCCTAGACATTCTTGAAGATTGGGAAAGTGATTAAACTTGAGGAAGAGGTACAACAGACAAGATAGAATTTAACAAAGCATTATGAATACCAGATCTCTTTATAATTCTGTTTTTCTTAGATGTTAGGGTATTAGATTAGCTAGAAGGAAAGAACTGAAATACTGAAACTGTAATCCATAACATACTTTGAAATTTGCTCTATAACTACTTGTTAAATTGTAATTTGAAAGTTATCATCTTTTTGCATATATATTTCACCGTAAGGAAATAATTGAAACTGGAACTGTAACCCATAACATTCTTTGAAATTTTCTAACTCCTTGCTAAATTGTAGTTGGAAAGTTATCACTTCTATGTAAATATGTTATATTCCACAATTTAAAAAAAAAGAGATATCATTAGCTAAAACTGACAGGTAGACAAATCCCACAGTTTAAATCCTGGCAAGTTACCACACAAACAAATAAACAAACAACAGCAAATCTCAGGGGGAAAATTATAATCCCAAGACCCCACAATGTATTGTATAAATTGTCTAATTTTCACCAAAAATTTAAAAATGACCTGAGTAGGCCCAGATAGCGGATTTAGCAGACAAAGACCTCAAGGTAGCTAATATAAATATGTTCAAATAATTTAAGGAAATTATGTTTAAAGAATTAAAGAACCAAATGGAACTTCTAGAGTTGAAAAGTAAAATAATCAAAATGAGAAATTCACTACAGAAGTTCAATAGACAATTTGAGATGGAAGAAAAAAGAATCAGTAAACTTGAAGGTAGATAGTAGAAATAACCCAATATGAAAAATAGAAAAATGATAAATATGAACAAAGTCTCAGATACATGTGAGGTAACATTAAAATACCAACATAAATCTAATAGTCATTCCAGAAAGAGAGATAGAAAAGGATAGAAATAAGATTTTAAGAAATAATGGATGAAAATGTCCCAAATTTGGTGAAAACCATTAATCTACATACCCAAGAAGCTTAGTGAACTCCAAGTAGGATAAATATACATTGTAGTCAAACTTCAAAAAGCCAATAATAAAGAGAAAGCATCAAGATAAAAATAATTCATTTCATACAAAGAAACAACAATACATTAATACTTGGCTATTCATCAGAAGAAATGACCTATTCGAGTTGCCAATAGAAAAAATTGTCAGTCAAGAATTCTATATCCAACAAAACTATTCTTCCAAAATAAAGGTAAAATAAAGATACTCTGAGATAACGAAGAAGTAAGAGAATTCATTGGTCACAGACCAGCCTTTCAAGATGTAATAAAAGAGAAATACCTACAAGTTGAAAGAAAATGACATTGAATTTCATGGTAACTATAACTCAAATCCATAAGAAGATATGAAGAGTGACAGAGATAGCAAATAAGTACATAAATTTTAAATACTGTATAAATACACTTTTCTCTTTCCTTCTCTTAATTTCCTTAAACATAATTGTATGAAGCAATGATTATATTACTGAATTACTGGGTTTATAAAATATATAGCTGTAATATATGTATATTACAAAGGGGGAAATTGAGTTATACTGAAAGAAAATTTCTATATTTCACCAGAATTAAGTCAGTATTAACCTGATGTATATTGTGATAAGATGTATATTGTAGTGTCTAGAGCAACCACTAAGAAAATACTTCAAAAATAGTTGTATAATCAAAAGAAGAATTAAAATGGTATACAAAAAACGTTTGTTTAAAACAAAAGAAGACAAGTCCATTCAATGGGAAAGAGTAGTCTCTTTAGCAAATGGTGCTAGGAAATTGGATAGCCACATCAAAAGAATAAAGTTGAATCTACCTCACAGTATATACAAAAAATTAACTCAAAATGGATCAGTGACCTAAATGGAAGAGCTAAAATTATAAGACCTTTAGAAGACAACATAGGGGAAAATCTTCATGAATGACCTTGGGATTTCATAATGGATTCTTAGATATGATACCAAAAGCACAACCACAGATCTCTGGTTCTGAAAATCCTAGGGAAAGAATATCTTTTTGGTCCTTACTTTAGTCATATATATATATATATATTTGGCTTAATCATCTGTCCCACAACTTTGAAGAATTCATTTATTAGCTCTAAATTTTTGTGTGTGGATTTTTTAGGACATTGTATGTATAAGATCATGACACCTGTGAATAAAGATAATTTGACTCATTCCTTTCCAATCTGGATGCCTTTCATTTCTTTTTCTTGGCTAACAGCTTGTGCTAGGACTTCCAGTACAATGTTGAATAGCAGTGGCAAAAGTGGATATTGCTTTGGGGTTTCTGTATACAAGATCATGTTTTCTGCAAATAGATCATGTCTTCTGTATATAAGATCATGTTTTGTTTTTTGTTTGTTTTGTTTTGTTTGCCCAATGCATTGGCTAGAACTTCTAGTACAATATTGAATAGCAGTGGTGAAAGTGGGCATCCTTGTCTTGTTCCACACCTTAGGGGGAAAGTTTTCATTCCTTCACCATTGAATATGATGTTTGTTGTTGGTTTTACCTAAATGCCCTTTATCATGTTGAGGAAGTTCCCTTCTATTTCTAGTTTCTTGAGTGTTTTCTATAATGAAAAGGTGTTGAATTTTTTTTTTCTGTTATAATTGAAAAGATCATGTAGGGTTCCCCCCCTCCCTTTTTTTCCTACTAATTTGGTGTACTTCATTGATTTTCATGGGTTGAACCACCCTTACATTCCTGGGGTAAATCTCACTTGGTCATGATGCATATATAATCTTTCTAATATGCTACTGGATTCAGTTTGCTGAAAAAGATGAACCTTGAAAACATTTTGTGAAGTGAAATAAGCCATACTCAAAAGGGCAAATATTGTATGATTCCACTTACGTGAAATATCTTAAATAGGCAAATTCAGGATGGATGACCAACACACAAAAATCAGTTGTATTTCCATACACTAGCAATGAACAAGCCAAAAATGAAATTAAGGAAATAATTCCATGTACAATAGCATAAAAAATAATAAGATATTTAGGAATAAATTTAACAAAAGAGGCTCAAGACTTGTACACCGAGAACTACAAAAATTGCTGAAAAAATATAAATAAGACCTAAATAAATGGAAAAGCATTCCATGTTCATGTATTGGAAGATTTCATATTGTTAAAATGGCAATACTCCCCAAAGCGATCTACAGGTGCAATGCAATCCCTATCAAAATCCTAACAATCTTTTTTGCAGAAATGGAAAAGCTGATCCTAAAACTCATATGGAATTGCAAGAGACCCTGAATAGTCAAAACACCTTGAGAAGAAAAACAAAATCAGATGACTCATACCTCCTGATTTCAAAACTTACTATAAAATTACAGTAATCAAAACAATGTGGGTAAACATAGAGATCAATGGAATAGAATTGAGAGTCCAGAAATAAACCCATACATCTATGGTCAAATGGTTTTTTAAATTAGTGAAGTTATGGGTTATAAAACAATCATAAATGTATAAAATACAGTATTCACATATACCACCTTATTATTAACACCTTGCATAGGTGTAGAACATTTGTTACAATTGATGAAAGCACAATTTTTATAACTGTACTATTAACTACTGTCTGTGGTTTAACTTGGGGTTCACTGTATGTGTTGTGCAGTTCTATGGGATTTTTAAATAATTTTATTCTAGTACCCTAGATACAACATAAAATTTCCCCATTTAACCACATTCAAATATGTAATTCAGTGCTGCAAATGATTTTTGACAAGGTTACTCAGACCATTCTCTTCAACAAATGGTGCTGGGACAACAGGGTGTCCACATGCAAAAGAATGAAGGTAGACCCCCACCTCACACCATATACAAAAATTAACTCAAAGTGGATCAAAGACCTAAATGTAAGAACTAAAACTCTTAGAAGAAAACATAGGGATAAATTTTCATGACCTTGGATTTGGCAATAGATTCTTAGAAAGGACACCAAAAGCACAAAAGAAAAAATAAATTGGACTTCATCAAAATTTAAAACTTCTGTGTATCAAGGGACACTATCAAGAAAGTGAAAAGACAATGTACAGAATGGGAGAAAATATGTAAATCATGTCTGATAAGGGTCTAGTATCCAAAATATATAAAGAACTTTTACAACTCAACAACAAAATGACAAACAACCTAAATAAAAAACGGGGAAGGACTTGAATAGATATTTTTCCAAAGAAGATATACAAATGACCAAAAAGCATATGAAAAGATGTTCAACATCTTTAGTTGCTGGGGAAATACAAATCAAAACCACAATGAGATACCACTTCTTCACTCTAAGATGAGTATTATCAAGAATTGAAAACAGGGAGTTAAACTGATATTTGTACACCAATGTTTATAACAGCATTATTCACAATAGCCAAAAGGTGAAAACATACAAAGGAATATTATTTAGCCATTGTGGTGGTTTGGAGCTATGAAAAAATATGTTCTTAAACTTAATCCATTCCTACGGGTGTGAACCCACTGTAAGTAGGACCTTCTGATGAGGTTACTTCAGTTAAGGTGTGGCCCAACTCAATAAGGATGGGTCTTAATCCTATTACTGGAGTCCTTTATAAGCAGATTGAAATTCAGACAGATAAGAGAGAAAGCCACAGATGGAGCAGCCAGAAGTCAAAAGTCAACGGAAACTGGAAGAGCAGGGAGAGGGCAGGGGGGGACACCACATGCATTGCCATTGGAGAGAAATGCCAAGGACCAAGGATCACCAGCAGTAAGCCCCAGAATGCTAGTCTTCAGGAAGAAAGCATTGCTTCAATTTTGGACTTCTACCCTTAAACCATGAGCCAATAAATTCCCATTGTTGAGGCCAACCCATTGCATGGTAGTTTCTTTAGCAACCAGGAAACTAAAACAGCTATAAAATGGAATAAAACTGTGATAAATGCTACTATATGGATTAAACTTGAAAACATTATGCCAAGTGAAATAAACTACACTTAAAAGGACATTGTATTATTTCACTTATATAAAATAACTAGAAAAGGCAAATCCAGAGAAAGAAAATAGACTAGAGGCTACAAATAGCTAGGGGATGGGGAAATGAGGGTGTTATCGCTTAATGTGTACAGGATTTCTCTTTGGAGTGATGAAAAAGTTTTGGAAATAGATAGTGGTGACGGTTGCACAGCATTGAATGTAATTAATGCCACTGAATTGTAAACTTAAAAAGGGCAAATTTTATGGTATGTGAAGTATATCTCAAATTTTTCAAAAAGGAAAAAAAACACACCATAATGGAATTTCAATCAGGATGCCAACAGCATTGTTTTTGGGGGGAAAGGCAAGGGAGAAACAATGTCTTTTAACTTAAAATTTATTTGAAAAATATATCTGTCAGAATAGACAAGGAATTATAGAAAAAGCATGAAGATGGACTTTCCCTACCAGATATTAAAATATGCATAATGTTACTGTAATGAAAACACTATAGCAAAGAAACAAATAGATCATTGGATCAGAAATGAAGAAATATAAATGTGTGAATATGTATATATATGCACATATATATTTACATACACACAAATACAGACCATTTCATGTATGATAAATGTAGCAATTCAAAGCTGTATGGAAGAGATTTTATTTATTAAATGCTGAAGGGAAAACATTCCATACACCTGACTTTTAAATAAATTTGTATTCTATTAATCATATCAGAATCTACACTTATTTGAAAAATAGCATTATAATTTATTTATTCAATCTAGAGACTCTGCAACTCCAAGAGATTCCAAATATTGGAAACATCTACTTCCAGAATCAACTTAAACCTTTAGCATGGCATTCAAGGCCTTTAAGATCTGGCACTCACGCTCCAGCAGCGGGCTCAGCAGTGTGTATGTAGATTACACGGAGGATTGCCACCTCTCCTGCCCTCACCAGGCTTGTTTAGCTTGTTTCTTTCAAATTCCTGATCAGACGCCCCACCGGGTCTTATCTTCTTCGACCTTTTCTTATTATACAATTCTATTGTATGTATTTGTCCGTGTGCCCACCTGCCCCATTGTGAGTATTAGAAAGAAAGAACCTGAGGCTTAGTCAGCTTTATATCATCTACTCTTAAAACAGTGTTTGGCATACCGAAACGACAAAGCCAGAGAATTTCTCCAAATGGTCTTTGAAACAAATAATTTTCCTTTTAATAAATAGGTAATTGAACCCAAAGTGGATAAAACCGCGGGAAGGCTCTCTCCTGGTACAGAGGATGGGACGCTACATAAACGAAGCTCAATTTTGGGGAGAAAGCTATTTAATTCCCTGACTCCAGAGTATTGTCTTCTTAGCTACCAACTTGCCCACAACAAATATGGGTTCTTCTCTTCCCGATTTCGTTTTTGAATGAGACTTAATAGCCATCTTTCTCAAAGGCAAGGCTCAAGGAAGAAGGTCACACCCTACCTGTCTCAGACAACGCCAGATGCCTGTAAATTGCCGAGCGTCCAATCGCATTCGAAAATGCCACCGGAACCTTGCTGCCTAACAACCGGAAGAGGCTGTGCATATGGGCGTTGGGGGCGGAAGTGACGGGAAGGTGGTAGTAGGGTAGTTGGCGGGTGGTTGAGCAGTGCCGGTCGCCATGTCCGCGGGGAGCGCGACGCATCCTGGAGCCGGCGGGTGAGGCTTCACGGACGAGGGCATCGGAGCGATCATGGGGACACTGGAGAGGGCGAGGGATCATGGGAAGCTGCGTTTAGGTAGAGGGGCTCTCAAGCGGGAAGTGTACGGTCTGGACTTCTGGGGAGAATGATGGTGAATAGGCCTGGTGCGCCTGAAGAAGGCCCACGAGGAGCAGGGAGGAAGGAAGCAGGGATTTTGGAAGGCTAAAACGAGGGCATGCGGAACAGAGTGGGGTCTTCCATTAGAAATGAAAGAAAGGGTTGAAAGAAGTGGGGATATTGGAAACTATAACAATAATTGCCTATTTAGGGAAAGATGGTAATTTCAGATCTGGAAGGACATCGGAGAGATAAAGGGAACAGGACAGACGTGTAGTAAGGGAAGAATAATATAAATTAAAACTTTGGGGCCTAATGTTTTTCTTTTCCTTACTGTAGGCGCCGCAGCAAATGGGACCAACCAGCTCCAGCCCCGCTTCTCTTCCTCCCTCCTGCGGCTCCAAGTGGGGAGGTCACTAGCAGTGGGGGAAGCCCTGGGGGCTCCACGGCCGCTCCCTCAGGAGCCTTGGATGCTGCTGCGGCTGTGGCTGCCAAGATCAATGCCATGCTCATGGCCAAAGGAAAACTGAAACCAACTCAGAATGCTGCGGAGAAGGTATTTGCAGTTGAAGGGACCTGGCTGATTGCATTTTCCAGAAGACTTATTTGTAGTCCTATAATCTCACAATCATTTGTGTTAATGAAAGGGAAGACAGCAGTGCAGTAATTTAGAAATAATTTAGTTTTGGAGTATACCAGATGACAATTGCTTTTTTGAGGCAATTTTGATTGGGCTGATTACATTTATGGATTAAATTGTTTGTGTATGTTCGTTTAGTTCAGGTTAAGTTCTCCATATTATCATTTAAAGCAATGCAATGTTTTTGTTACACGTTCATTTTTTCTGAAGTCCAAAGAGAAATTCAGTAAATAAAGTGGACTTTAAAATATCTTCTCTCTCTAATTAGAATCCATAGATGTTTATTTAATGACTACTTAACTAAAGTGCAGTTAAAGGTTAGCTGAAAATGGATGAGTTCTTTATCTAGGGGGTGTATTGCTGTTTTTATACAAATTGAGGAAATGATTTGGTCCTTTTATAAAATTACTGATACAATTAGAAACTCGGGGTTAGAAGGAATCTGATCTTTGCAGCCTTTTAGTTCACTTTGCCACAGAATTCAAGAGTCTTCCTATAGGATTATGATTATAATGATTGTGTCGCTAGAATGCTTGCTTTGCACTTGTTTTTTTGTTGTCATTGTTTTTAAATCTTTACAACATCCCAGTGGAATAGATTATTGTCACCAGGTTACAAATGAGGAAAATTAGGCTCGGGAATGTGTTAAGTAATCTGTCCTTGATGGTAAGGCACAGGCATCTGACTTCAAAGTTACCTCAGGCAGTTGGGTGTATAGCTTCCTATTGAGAGCCTCTAAAGTTGGAGAATTTCCTATGTTCAAAGTCAGCCCACGCCACTATAGTTGTCATTAAAATTTTTTTTGTGACTTAAAAATTGAAGAGGTGAGTTCTGTGTTTGCATTCACTTGTGAGCCTTCCAGTTAGTGCTACAGAATGTTTAGTAGGCCATAATTCGTCTGGATGCTTAAATATTCAAGTTCTACAAAGTTGGTGAGAACTTTTAATGATTTCTAAGTTACATAGTGTATTTTTATGGTTTGCAGAGATTGTGTGAGTTGATTGTCCATTCTAAGATCTACAAGGAAAAATTAAAAGCACATTGACAAAGTTGGAATACTCCTTGAATATTAAAATTCTTAATACTGATGTTAATTGTTTTGATTCATGTTTTTTTTCTCAACAGTAATCTTTAAAATGTTAATTGAACTCAGCAGGGGGCAGCAAAATCTAACTAATTCTACAGTTAGTCCTGGGTTTGAAACCCAGAATCCCCATTTATTGGTTGTGTCACTGAGCCTCAGTATCTTCCTCATCTGTAATGGGGTTGGTAATATATACCTGTGCTGTCCAGTATAGTAGCCACTAGTCACATGAGACTATTTAAGTTATAATTTAAATTAATTTAAATTTAAGTTCCTCAGTCACATGAGCCACATTTCAAGTGTTCAGTGCTACATGTGGCTAGTGGCAATCATGGTGGACTGCTCCAATATAGGACATTTACATCATCAGAGTTCTGTTGGACAGCACTGAATATGTACCTTTAAAAAGGTGGTCATACACCCAGGGGAGTGAATCTCCCTGGCAACGTGGGACAGAGAACATCTTCTTGACCAAAAGGGGGATGTGAAAGGAAATGAAATAAGCTTCAGTGGCAGAGAGATTCCAAAAAGAGCCGAGAGGTCACTCTGGTGGGCACTCCTATGCACAATTTAGACAACCCTTTTTAGGTTCTAAAGAATTGGGGTAGCTGGTGGTGGATACCTGAAACTATCAAACTACAACCCAGAACCCATGAATCTCGAAGACAATTGTATAAAAATGTAGCTTATGAGGGGTGACAATGGGATTGGGAAAGCCATAAGGACCACACTCCACTTTGTCTAGTTTATGGATGGATGAGTAGAAAAATAGGGGAAGGAAACAAACAAACAAACAGACAAAGGTACCCAGTGTTCTTTTTTACTTCAATTGCTCTTTTTCACTTTAATTATTATTCTTGTTATTTTTGTGTGTGTGTTAATGAAGGTGTCAGGGATTGATTTAGGTGATGAATGTACAACTATGTAATGGTACTGTGAACAATTGAATGTACGATTTGTTTTGTATGACTGCGTGGTGTGTGAATATATCTCAATAAAATGAAGATTAAAAAAAATAAAAAAAAATAAAAAGGTGGTCATAAGGATTTGGTGAAATAAGATATGTGTAAGTGTATTCTGTAAGGAGTTAGACAAAGGTAAGGTGATATTGTTGAGTCTATTTAGTTTTGCCTCCACATTTTTTAAAGGTATCTAATGCACAAGAAGTAAACTGTATTTTACCTTTCTTGAACAGGTTTGCTAGACATTGGTGGGGCAGCTAAGAGTGGAGGGAGGTAGCTATTTCATGATTAAAATTCTTTCAGATAACACTCAAATTAGCTATGTGGAGTTGCTGTAATTTAAGTTGAGAGAAGACAGATTAGGTTTTAGGATCTTACGTAGTTTTTCTTTTATTTCATTCTCTTTGTTCTCCCTAATGAAGAATAATGGAAAGATGAATTAGATACAATTTAAGGATTTTTTTTTTTTGAGATCTTTGCAAGGATGGAATTAGTTGAATTTGATGTGCAGTGGCTAGGTTTATGAGTACGGTGTATGGGTTATTATTTATTGGACTCAACTCTGTTTTACTACATGTGCAGATGTCTAATTGAGCTGTAAACCATCATAACTTGACCCTTTAACATTCCTTTTGGAGGTTGCAGATTCTAGCCCATATAGTTTCTGTAATTATATGGCCATAAAAATGCATACGTGACCAAGGTTACAGAGAAATCAGACTGTAGCCTAAAAGTAGATTGACTATACTTGGTGTTATTTTTAGTGTTTTTCTTGTTTGTTATTTCATATATGAAGAATTACCCGGGAGTATTTCCAAGTGTGCTTGCAGGCAGATGAAGGGACAGGTGTTGGGGGATGGGGTGAGGAAGGGACAGTCATGGGAAGACATTTGTAAATTGAGCAACTAAAAGATTTTATCCTATTGTATAAACTTTATCTAATTTCTTTTTCTTTTTGTAGCTTCAGGCCCCTGGCAAAGGCCTGACTAGCAGTAAAAGCAAGGATGACTTGGTGGTAGCTGAAGTAGAAATCAATGATGTGCCTCTCACATGTAGGAACTTACTGACTCGAGGACAGACTCAAGATGAGGTATGGAGGAGTTGAGCGTCTTGTTTGGGGAAGTCACAGGTGGATGTGGTTTTAGGAAAACAAGATCTCTAAACACAGACAAATGGAAGTCATATATTTATTAGTGGGTTTGGGTCTTGGTTGCCAAAGTCAGGATTGGGTTTAATTTAACTTCATAGGAACTTCTTAGTAAAAGTAAAGAAACAGAAATGGGTGCATTCCCTGGATTGGTATGAGTAAGAAACAGTGGAATTGAAATTTTAAGTATGGGAGAGAATGCATTCCTACCTTATTGATAGAATGAATGAATGGGAAAATTTCATCCTTCTATGTGCCATTGAAATCAAGCAATTACCCAAATTTCTAATAAAACTGTCCCCTTTTTGTAGATCAGCAGACTTAGTGGGGCAGCAGTGTCAACTCGAGGGAGGTTCATGACAACTGAGGAGAAGGCCAAAGTGGGACCAGGGTAAGTAAACTTGTCCTCTACTTTGAGGAAGGGTTGGCTATAAAATTCACAGTAGCTTCATATTTCTCATTCTCAGGGAGTATGTGTAAATGACATTTGGTTAGTAGTTCGAAATATATGTTTTTATGAGTATTTTGGGCATCTCAAAACAGGTGTGAGAAATTTGTCAGTTATTTTTTTTCCTATTGCGTTTTGGTTTTTCATATAAATATTTTTTTTATTCAATTTAATTGACATATATTCACATACCATACAGTCATTCAAAGTGTACAATCAGTTGTTCACAGCACCATCATAAAGTTGTGCATTCATCACCCCAATCTATTTTTTGAACATTTTCCTTGTACCAGAGGGAGTGAAAATAATAAAAAATAAAAGAATACCCAAATCATCATCCACCCCCCCCCCCCCATTTTTCATTTGTTTTTTTGTCCCCATTTTTCTACTCATCCATCCATACGCTGGATAAAGGGAGTATGTTCCACAAGCTTTCACAATCACACTGTCACCCCTTGTAAGCTACATTGCTATACATTGTCTTCAAGAGTCAAGTCTACTGGATTGCAGTTTGATAGTTTCAGGTATTTACTTCTAGCTATTCCATTGCATTAAAACCTAAAAAGAGTTTTCTGTATAGTGCCTAAGAATGCCTACCAGAGTGACCTCTTAACTCTATTTGGAATCTCAGCCACTGAAACTTGATTTCATTTAATTTCACATCCCCCTTTTGGTCAGGAAGATGTTCTCAATCCCCAGATGTAGGGTCCAGATTCATCTCCGGGAGTCATATCCCACGTAGCCAGGGAGATTTACACCCCTGGGAGTCAGATCCCACGTAGTGGGGAGGGCAGATATCACAATATTTTTATTGGTGGTAACCTGAATTATAAGAAAGTTTAAAAGAAGGTAATTGGTAACTGTTTAAAAAATTTTGAATCTGCAGATTTTATTGATATAGTCACGTACCATATATTCCATCCAGAATATACAATCAGTGTCTCACGGTATCATCACTTAGTTGTATAATCATCATCACACTGAATTTTAGACCATTTTATTGCTTCAAAGAGAAAAATAACAGACAAAAGAAGAAAACTCAGACACCCCATACAAACACCCCATATCCCTTATGTTGTCCCCCCCATTATTGATATGATATATCTAATACTGTTGATGAAAGAATATTAAGGTATTGCTGTTAAATATAGCCTGTAGCTTGCAATAGTTAATTTCCCCCGTATACTACTCCATTAATAACTCTTTGAACAAGTGTACATTTGTAGTAGTTGATGCAAGAATAAATATTTGCAGTGTTAATCAGTGACATACATGACTTTAACAACCTCTTTCAATCAAATTCACCTACTATATGGCACTATTATAATCCCAATAACAAGCTACCATCACCTCTTTCCAGGTGATTGTTAACTTTTAATCTTTATACTTTTAAACTTTTCTTCTATGGAAGCATCCCCCCTCCCCAATGGGTGCATGTTTTGTTGTATAGAATTTTGTGGTAATTTAAGAAATACACATCCTTTATCAAACTTCTGATTGCCTCTATGCTAATTATATGTTGTGGCTTATCTGTGTAAAGATTTAATCTCAGTTTAGCTTCATTCCTTCCATTATTCAATGTTTGAGCTTCTCTCCGCTGTCAGTTGGCTGGTACTCAGGGATTGCAACAATTTAAACGTAAGCTTAAACAAAATATAATTAGGAGGTGAGATTTGCTCACCACTCCAAACCAAGGGTATATTGCAAAGCCATATATAAAAATCTTTGGTCTATATGCTCGTTCCTGTTTTGATGTTGTTTTTTTCTTTAAACATGGTCATTTTTTACCTTCTGCTTTTTACTAATTGTATGGTTATTGACCACTTTTTCATTATTAGAATCAAAATTTGAATCCAAGCCATCTTTACATTTAGAATCTAAAAAGTATTCTCATTTGGTGTGGGCCTTTAAATCTTTACCTATGTGCCACCATCGCTCTTGCCCCATTAATTTGGATAGCCAAGAGCACATTTGCCTATAACTGTTAGGCATCCAGCAGATAATAATTATGTTCTTGAACGTTGGTTGAGTTATCTCGATTGGAGACTAATATTAATGAACCCCAAAGAACAAATTTGATCCCTATGTGGGCCAGTTAATTATTAACAAGAAAGGTGTATTCGTTCCATACCTATAAAACCATGTTCTTGGAAATGAACCAGCAATAACCCTTTACGTATATATAGTCTCTTTTTCTCAGTCGGAAATTTTGGTCATTACAAATTAGATTTGATGACCCTTTTTGCTCCCTTTGGATGTAACCAGTTTGCAATAATCATCTTGTATTTCTTTTTGTAGGGATCGTCCGTTATATCTTCATGTTCAAGGCCAGACCCGGGAATTAGTAGACAGTAAGTAATGTTTTTAGCTTATGTATCACTTTTTGTGAAGGATGAAGTACAAGACTATGTGTAACAAATTTGGTAAACTGGCCTGGATGGCTGTTTTAACTCTTGTTGCTGTGTACTACGCATGAATATGTGCGTAGAAAGGTTGGGAGCCCCATACTTGGGTAATTCATAAAATGGATTAATGCTTGATTAATTGAGCAATGGCTTGTGTTTACCACTGGGGACTAGTCAGTTCATTCGATTCTTTAATATAGTATCTTACTATCTGTCTTTCCCTAGGAGCTGTAAACCGAATCAAAGAAATTATCACCAGTGGGGTGGTAAAGGCTGCCACAGGGACGAGTCCAACTTTTAATGGTGCAACAGTCACTGTCTATCACCAGCCAGCACCTATCACTCAACTTTCTCAAGCTGTTAGCCAGAAGCCTCCCTTCCAGTCTGGGGTATGTTTTGTGATGGGATCCTTAAGAGTGTTCTCATTTCTGTAAAAATTATTGGGCCAAATAACACAGAAAATACGAATTAAAAAATAAAATCTTGAATCTGACAGTTACCCACTATTCATATGCTATTAATGGCCCATTTAGAAATCTAAGATGTAATGAGCCTCTGAGCACACATCTCTTCATACTTCATTCTAGAAAGGGGATTGATAGATGAAAATGTATACATATTGTCCATTTTGAAGTTAGTATTTCAAATATATCTGTGAACTTGATGGTGACGGGAGGACTAAGAAGGCTGAGTCTGATGAAGCAAGACTCTGCTGATACATTCCTCCTAGAAAATCGGGTTGGAGAGAGCAGCCCTTATTGGAGCATATCACAGGGCTGACTGTACTACCCAACATTCAACTCCGTTTTTACAGGAGACTGTCTTTGCTGTAATTTCTTGTTGACTCACGTATTGGTGGAACTTAACCAGTTGGGGAGAAAGTGGATGGCTTACTCAATATCAGACCTTGGGTTTTCTCCTCTTAAACATGTTTTGCTGTTACGTTGTAGATAGGTACTCTGTGCTCATGGTAGAAATTATAGGGGTATGTGTTCTCTATTTAATCTGAGATTTTCTGTTCTTCCTACAGATGCATTATGTTCAAGATAAATTATTTGTGGGTCTAGAACATGCTGTGCCCACTTTTAATGTCAAGGAGAAGGTTGAAGGTCCAGGCTGCTCCTATTTGCAACACATTCAAATTGAAACAGGTGCCAAAGTCTTCCTGCGGGGCAAAGGTTCAGGCTGTATAGAGCCAGCATCTGGCCGAGAAGCTTTTGAGCCTATGTATATTTACATCAGGTATGGATGGATAGGGCAGAAAACATTTGACTCCTTTTCAGCTGATCAGTGCAGATGGGAATAATTCAGAAGGACCAAGAGAAAATGGGCTTAATGAATTAGTATAGAAACATGGGGATTTAGTTAATAAAAATTGTTAGGTTAGGAGATGGAATTGTCTTTGAAAGTTTTTAAATACTTATCTGAAAATGATTTTAGTATTTAAGTTAAAGCTTTGGGTTTTTTTTACAAGTATTTGATCCTAAAATGAGCTGTGATGAGCCTAAAATAAGTTTCATTTTGACCCATGACAGTTTTAATACATTTTATGGTAATTTTAGTGATCTTTTGATAATCTTTTCTTCATATAAAGGAGTACCATTACTCAGAGAAAGAGGCCAATAAACTATTTGTGTTAAATGATAGTAGTTACATCTAAGAGGGTTTATATGACATTTTACGACCCTATTTTGTGATTTTTTTTAGAGTCTTAGATTTCAGCTACAGTAAATGTGTTGAAATAAATTTATAAAATAGCATGAAAAGTGAAGGCAGAATTCTGTACCCTTTATTTTTTTCCCCTTTGAATCCCTGATTGTTACTTTGCAGTCATCCCAAACCAGAAGGCCTGGCTGCTGCCAAGAAGCTCTGTGAGAATCTCTTGCAAACAGTGAGTTATGTTTGTCTGATACTCAGTGTCTACTGACAATAGTCAGTAGAGCTACTACTGCTATTTTGGGGTGTATCTTGACTATTGTTCCTTCCATAGCAACTAATGTTCTCTGTAAGGAAATCAAACCCACCTAGTCAGGGTCACAGTTTCATGCATTTCTTCTGCAGGAGCTATTCCAGTATGGAATTTTGAAGTCTGCAGTAAATCAGTATCACAGAATCTTAATGTTGTCAGATATTTTAAATAACACTTTTAAGCCTGTATAAGTTATTTATGATGGGCATTCCGAATTCTTTTTTATGTTAGCATTAGCTAAAGTAAGGGTAGAGCTTACAATAATTTAAAACCAATTAGTAGTTGTTTTAAATTAGCAGCTACTTGCGTAATTGCTTATTCAATTATATATTATTTTTACTCTATAAAAAAATAACTGAAAGTTAAACCTTAGGGCTGCTTTCATAGTATTTAAATGAAATCAGGTTTTGGGCTTGAATATGTTTAACCTTGTACTCTGGTACTTAAGGGAAGGCTGGTGTTTGCTTTTGTGCAGATAAACCTGAGTTGCTAACTCTTGTATCAGATAACTTCCCTAACCAGTCCCCATCTTTTTCTTTGCTGCGACTTGAAATTGTGGGCTTTATAAGGTACTCATGAAAGAATTGGAAGGAACAAATACTAAACCCTATCATCAGCTACTTGAGAACAAGAATCATGTCCTACTTAGATTTTTACCTTCTAACACAGTACCTAGAAAATAATTGTCACCCAGTAAATGCTGACCAAATGAGTTAATGAAGTCTTAAAAGTTAGAAATCTCCTGATTGCTTAATTCCTGAGATGCTCTGGTCTCCCGATTGCCAAAACCTGGCTTAATTAATTTATAGCTGTGTATTATTAAAATTTAGATAAATAGTAAGGAAATAACTGAAACCTTGGAACTGTAACCTATAACATTCTTTGAAATTTGCTCTCTACTTGTTAAATTGCACTTGGAAAATTATCACTTTATGTAATATGTTTATTCTACAAAAAAAAATTTAGCTTAAATTCAAGTCTAAATCTGAATGAAACATCAGTAGAAACATTTTAATTCTTAATTGCTTTTGGTCCTAGAATTGTGTAATCAGACCTTTATAAATGCAAAGTAAATTGGTACAGTTCTATATGAATTTGTTTTTCTCTTTCTCTCAGGTTCATGCTGAATACTCTAGATTTGTGAATCAGATAAATACTGCTGTACCTTTGCCAGGTGTGTATATCTTGAAGTGTGTATTTTAATTAAAATTTTTTTTTACTAGAGATATTTACATATAAACTATGATTCCTAGGGCTAGACTAACTGTGCCAGGACACTAATAATGTTCCCTTCAACTTAGGGTAATTTGGAAAGCCATTCTTGGCTTCAGTATTTTTCTTCCCTAGAGAATTAAGTTTAATATTCAGCTAAAATGTCTCATTCTGCTGCAGCTGATTAAACACTTTTTTTCTTCCCCCTCAGGCTATACACAACCCTCTGCTATAAGTAGTGTCCCTCCTCAACCACCATATTATCCATCCAATGGCTATCAGTCTGGTTACCCTGTTGTTCCCCCTCCTCAGCAGCCAGTTCAACCTCCCTATGGAGTACCAAGCATAGTGCCACCAGCTGTTTCATTGGCACCTGGAGTCTTGCCAGCATTACCTACTGGAGTCCCACCTGTGCCAACACAATACCCGATAACTCAAGTGCAGCCTCCAGCTAGCACTGGACAGGTAGGATGCCAGGATATGCAATATGATGCTGTTGAATTAGAAAAAACTAGAACAGGGTCGGTGGGCATGGGGATTGGTATTTGTTACTCAGAAACGAATCATGTTGTGTGAAACCATTTTTACCAGTAAACTACCTGGCTACTTTGGAAGAACGTATACATATGTGTACAGCATTCTCAGGTTTGCAGTTAGTTTCACAAGTCTTGTCACCAGATAGTTGTTTAGAACAGCGGTTGGCAAACTTTCTGTAAAGAGCCAGATAGTAATTATTTCAGGCTTTGCAGGCCATACGATCTCTGTCATGGTTATTCTGTTCGCTTGTTATAGCATAAAAGCAGCCATAGATTATGCCTAAACTAATGAGTATAGCTGTGTTCCAATAAAGCTTTACTCAAAAACAAGTGGTGGGCTGGAATGAGCCCTTGGACCATAGTTTGACCCTACCCCTGGCTTTTCAGTGTTAAGAAAATCCTCAAGAATAAGGAGACTGGCCTATAGCACATCTCTCAATGATTAGAACTTAGCAATTCTCATCTTAGAATAAAACACAACATATGGAGGTGTTCCTAGGCCAAGAAATATATGAACTTCTGACCTTAAGGATTATAAATGCTAGTGTATATTTCTCAAATAATGTAAGAAACTGGAAGTTTAGGAAAAGAGTAGGTAGCTACCTCTTCTAGTGGGGGAGACTGATGAGAGCATGGTAATGGATTTATGGCAGGTCCTTCTCTATGGGCCTTTCATAGTGTACCCATGCCAGAATAAACTAGCCTCGAACCATTGCCCAGCCTCAATACCCATGGGCTGTGAGCACTGAAGGGGGTTGTACAATGTGAAACAAAAAGGTGTTTATGAAAGTAAATTCTGCCTGTAGTCCTTGGTTATAATTATTTCACTCATTATATTTAAGTGGAACTGTAGTTCCCCACCTTTGAGTCGCATTCCATTGTAATTTAGGAAACACATAGCAGAGTAGGGAAGAGCAGGAGTCGAGAGTTAAACTGCTGTGTGATCTTGGGTTCATATTTAATCTATCCAAGCTCTGGTTTTCCTTACATATAAAGTGGACCCAATTGTATTATCTCAAAAGTGCTACAAGGATTAAGTAAGATGATGCCAGCTGTCAATAAATGTTAGCTGTTTGTTATGATGAATAGTACTGGTAGAGCTTTCCTCTTAGAAAACTACTTTTTCTCAACTGTATGCTGTTTTTTGATCACCCTTTATTCAGTTTTTAGAACAGCCTCAAAACGTTAGACAGACCTTCTCTTAACATAGGAACTTAACTAATAAATGTGGAAGTGGCAAAGGAAGTTGCCTCTTCCACAAGCATTAACAACAATTATGGAATAGAAAGGGCTAATCACATTGATAAATGGTCTTTAAATAAGAGAAGGTTGTTGCTTGATGACTCCTGACCTAAGTATGTGGCTGGAGCTCTTGTTAATGTCCATGTTTGCACCTAGTAGCCCAAATGACACAACAGATTTTTTCTAAGAGTCCAAAGTACTGTGTATAGAGTGTCAATTCATGTTTCCCTAGGATATAGGTGGGAAGGTCAGGTGATAACTGTTAGCAAATTATACTTAAAGGAAACTAAGAACCAGGAGATTAAAGATTCATATGATACATATTGGTCTTTAAAGTATGTAGTAATTATTATTTACTTTTTTGTTAGTTGGGCATTCTCACACACTTCTTCCTTCCTTGGTTTGTTTTGGTGCCAGAGTCCCATGAGTGGTCCTTTTATTCCTGCTGCTCCTGTCAAAACTGCCTTGCCTGCTGGTCCCCAGCCCCCACCCCAGCCCCAGCCCCAACTCCCAACTCAACCTCAGGCACAGAAGAGGAGATTCACAGAGGAGCTACCAGATGAACGAGAATCTGGACTTCTTGGATACCAGGTTAAATAAAATGCCCTGTTTTACTTTCCTTGTCCTCTTCCTATAGTCTCCCTTTAAAGAAAGATAAATTCATTTAAAGAAAAATCAATTATCCTCCCAATTTTAGGATTTTTGCTTTCTGGAATCCATTTAGGTTAGGTTAAGTTTTTATCCTTGGGGGATTATTAAAGCAAAAGTTCTTCCCTTTGGGTGGGTTCTGTTTTGGGTTTTATTAGGTCACTGAGATAAGAGAATACAAAGCTCCCCACCTAAAGAGAAGTCTCCCATAACTGGTATCTAAGAAGTTCTCTAGAGTTCTGCACTTCTTTTTATTCATATAGTACTTGTGAAAGCCTGTTGTAGTTTGTACTTCCCTCCAGATGTCTCCAAAGGCTAGCATTCTATCAATAATGTGGTTTGTGTTAATACCTTGGCTTTCAATTTGCTATTTTCTCCACACGCATCTCCCCACCCACTCCCAAATAGAGGGTGATTTCTGTCTCCAACCACTTGCTCTCACACACACACACACACATACACACACACACACAGAGTGCCAGATATGGAGTGATTCTGTGTGTATACATAATTGTATTTATAATTATCATTTACCAAAAAGTTTTAAAAGATTATTGAAAAGAGTTAAAACAATAGTTTTGTTGCAGTTTTGTTTTAGCAGAGAAGAAGCACCTTTGCTTTATGCCAGAATCCTTGAAGCATTCTTTGAAACTTCAAGGTGTTTTTATAGTTCATAACTAGGCTTATACAAACCAGTTGAGTTATGAATAGGCATTTGAAAACAGATAGAAAAATGAATAACAACATCCTTGACCAAGTCCTACTTAGAAGCTGTAACACACAGCTCTAAATAATTCAGTAGTTGCTTACTCAGATATCTTCCTTGACTTATTATCATCATCGTGGCCATTTTCCTAAAAGTAGAAAATAATTCCTACTTTGACAGGTTTTACTCCAAATCCCAAAGAGCCATGTAGTTCAGTTTAATTTTTTGCAATTTATCAGAAAGATGAGGCACTTGACAGTTACATTGAGGAGCTAAAGTCAATACAGCAGTTGTAGATTTGCTAATGCCACTGTATTTTTCTGCTCATAGCATGGACCCATTCATATGACTAATTTAGGTACAGGCTTCTCCAGTCAGAGTGAGATTGAAGGTGCAGGAACGAAGCCGGCAAGTTCCTCAGGCAAAGAGCGAGAGAGGGACAGGTAAGTTAGTTGGAGCATAATTACATGAATACATTTAGATGCCATTTGTTGGCACCATTAGTGATAGGTAATGGTCGTTGTTGCAGGCTTCTGTGATCTGAAACTGAAATAAAATCATTTGTATCAAACAAGCTCCTGTTGTGATTGATGCCATAATGGAAAATACAATGATATGCCTTTCAGTCTTAGAAGCTATAACACACAGCTCTAAATAATTGAGTAATTGCTTATTCAGATATCTTCCTTGACTTTTATTGTCATCATCTTGGCCATTTTCCTAAAAGTAGGCAGTAACAGATGTATTGCACAATCAAACCTTTTTTGTTGCTTAGTATGGTAAATATCATGGATAAAGGGTACTTGAATGGGAGTCCAGCCTCCTAGCCAAGGCTTGAATTCTCCTTTCCTGTATTACTATGTTAGCCTTTGTAACAGGGAGCTAACTCATTCCATTTTTGGCATGGCCAGGTTATATTATTGGCATTGTAATCTTACAACTTGATAATAGTTTGAAGGGTAGGGGATAGGAAGGGTCAAAATGAATGGTTAAAATGAACTTGAAAGATTATCTGCAGATTTTATTGTTTTTTGTATCTACTGGATAAATTAAAAATTAGTTGAATTTGAAAGAAAAATTTCTTTTGCATTTTACCAGGCAGTTGATGCCTCCACCAGCCTTTCCAGTGACTGGAATAAAAACAGAGTCTGATGAAAGGAATGGATCTGGGACCTTAACAGGAAGCCATGGTGAGTAAGGTGTAGTTGGGGGAACAGGGAGTGACGAAGTAATACTGGTCTTAAGCTGTTAGTTTTCTAACCTGGTGTTCATTCAGGTGTTTAATCCAACCTCTATAATCTACTGGCTAATAAGAACTTTTTTTTTTATTTGTACGAACAGCATATAGTTACATGGCCTTTTCTTTTCAACCGACGTGTGTCTAGAAAAGTGTCAAGTCAGTCGACGTATATTTTATACATAGCATCAGTGTCATTAAAACCCTAGGAAATACTAAGAATTGGTAGGTGGTTTCCAAATTATGTTGCCTGTGTTGTCTGAATACCAGGAGGTAATTTGATAAAGACTTTAAAGATTGATTTTTCTTCATATTGGGAGCTGACCATATCTCCCTTCATGTCAGTAATTGTCAGTCTGTGGTTATGAAAAATGTTGCCTCTTAGTATCCCAGAACTCTAATTCTACAGCAGTACCTGGTATCATTTTTGTTTTTTGTCTATAGTCATAATAAAAATGAACAGAAGAAATACATTTTTTTTCCTTTTCTTAACTTCTTTTCTTTTAAATCTTTAAAAGGTGAAATATCAACCCCGAGAGACTCACTTGCTAACTTTTCTTTTTTTTTCTTTTTTCTTTTCTTTTTTTTTTTTTTTTTTTTTTGTGTGTGTGTGTTTCTTTTTTCTTTCTCTGTTTTCTTACATGGTTCTGGTGGATTCACATTTGCTGATGCTGGTGCTGTTTTTCGTGTGATCTTCAACATTTTTGGGTGACCATTGACCCTGTGACCTCAAAATGGTGTTCAACTAACCACTTACAATTAACATCTTTTTTTTTAATTAACGATTTCATGGTATTATCTTTTTTTTTTTTTTTTTTTTCCCTTGGTGGGGAATGGGGTTGGGGTTGTTTTTCTCTATTCTAGATTATCCAGCCAAAAAGATGAAAACTACAGAGAAGGGATTTGGCTTGGTAGCTTATGCTGCAGATTCATCTGATGAAGAGGAGGAACACGGAGGTCATAAAAATGCAAGTAGTTTCCCACAGGGCTGGAGTTTGGGATATCAATACCCTTCATCACAGCCACGAGCTAAACAACAGATGCCATTCTGGATGGCCCCATAGGAAACAGTGGAGCAGTTTTGATCCTCGGTGACTCTTCTTTAGCAATAATGCATGTATTTGATTTACAAGACTCTGGGGTCTATACTGGGAGCCATCTTGGACCTTTGCAGAAGTTAGAGATGCAGTATCCCCTTCCTAAAGGGGTTCCATTCTTTTGACAACATCCTTATTTCTGCAGTGGCATTGCATCTGTTAAAATTTACTTAGAGTCACAAATGTGTCTCAAAAGCTTTTTTAACGGTGGATGAAAAGTACTTGTTCAACAATGTGTCTCAGCAGGGTCATTCCCATATACATTTGACCTGTTCTAGCATTTTCCAAACAAATAGCCCCTGCTCTGATATGAAGGAAGTTGTATTTGTATTTTACTACTGTTTAGTCAATTTTGATAATAACTGGTTATAAACAAAGCCTTACTATTTATTAGTGGGGAAGTGATTTTAAAGACCATCCTTTCCTTTCAGTACTTAATTTGAAGAGATCCTCATCGATATTTTGATTTTGGATTCTTTTTGCTTTGGAAAATGCAGTTTTATTAATTTAAAACTGTTGAATGTAGCTGGATCCTGGGCAGGAAAGTGATGTTATATTTTCATTGTGTCTTTTTATTGGGATGATCCAAAGCTGGCACTTTCAGGCACACTTGTCTCAGATAGCCATTGCTCTTTTTATTACCCTACTAAGCTCCTTGTCTTCAACTGGGTCAGAGAAAACTACTTGACCAAAATCTGGTCAGAACTCATCACAGAAATGAAACAGTGGTCTGTCTCTCTCAGAACTTGTTGCAGCTAAAATAGAGAGATATGACTGCTCACAATAGGATGGTGGACTTAGTGACTGAAATTGCAACTTGTCCTTTTTCTTGGCATTACAGGTTTTGCCAAAAGAACTTTTTTGTATCAAATATTGATGTGTGAAAGTGAAGGAGCTAGTCTGCTGAACCAGGAGTAGTTTGAAATACTGAACTGTCATTTTTGCACATTTGAATACTTTGCAGGCTGGCTTTGTATAAAACTTATCCTCTGGTTTCCTATATGTTGTAAATATTTAGACCATAATTTCATTATAAATAAATGTATAAATATTCTGCTTCTGTTTTCTTTTTCTTCCATAAAACTCAGCCATACACTGAAATTCATAAACTTTTGGACTCCCAGAATGATGAAATTTATAACCTCTTCACCAGAAAAAGACAATAACATGGAACCCAAATTTTGCATACAGTTTCAAGGTTGCATTTGGTCTATGACTCCATTGCACCCTCTTAAAGCCTAGATGAAAACTTTAAGGGTCATTATGCTGGGAATTTTCCGGTTTCCGATTTTAACCCGCCTTTATTTAACATGGGGTTAAAGGAACTGAACAAATGAAATTTTGAAGGAAGTGCAAATTATTCTTGGGAAGACATTCTTGAGAAAAAGTGGGTAGAAGTGTGTGCCCCTCTTAGCTTCACCAGTTTGTAGTGCCTTTGGTTACTGCTCTATTTAACTCAAGGCTACTTGGAAATTCTTGAATTTTACCCTTTCCTGCTGGAGGTTAGTGGGTAGTCCATTTGTTCAAAACAGAAAACCCTAATTTATGTATATCCTACTTTTCAAATACATCTGTTTAAAATGTGTACATAACCCTGCTTAGGATAACTAGAATGTTGTGAAAATGTGATTTTTGAGAGTTGGGTTCAAGCCAAGTCATCGCAGCTGCTCCTTTGGGGAAATCTGCTTTTTCTGCTGTTGAGCAGTCATCTCGGTAAATGTGATTTAAAGCCTGTTATTTTTTTTGGGGGGGGGTTGTGGGGGAGATGGGTTCCCCTTCCTCACTTCCTCTTTGTGTTTCCTCATTATATTTGGCTCGGTTACCATTTTTTTTTCCATAAGCAGCAAACAGCTGAGTTAACTTTGTTAAACTTCAGAGGCCTTGTGTCCCGCTTGGTATCACATATTCCTTCGTTTTGTGGGAATAATTTTAACACCATTATATGTGTGTGCCTCACTGCCCCTTAAAGATGGCATGCCACTCGCCACCCGAGGTGGCGCGCCGGTCAAGGCTTGATCTGGAAGAGGAGTTCCGCCCTGGAGGGGGCGGGACTTGGCGCTGGCGTCATGGGGCGGCCCCGCCCCTCCCGTCGAGGCGCGGGCGCGGGCGCGGGCGCGGATGGCGCCATCTTACCGGGCCGCGGGAGGGGTCACAGGTCATTGCCGGCGTCTCGCAGCGAAAGAAGGAAAACGAAGTGGGTGATCCTGTCCGGACGGGTACGAGCGGCGGAGGATCGGGTTGTAAAGTTGAGGAGAGGGGGAAGGAAGACGGGTGGAGGTGCAGCTGGGGGAGGGGAGGGAGCTTCCAAGGAGAATGGGAGGGGGCGGAACCTCGGGGTGCCTTGGGCGTCTGGAGGGGACCCCTGTGGCCTAAGAGACAGTGGTCTTTTTGGTCCCCAAACCTCAGTTTTCTCACTCGTCCCCTCTTCCCTATTGTGCCGATGCCCCAGTCTGAAAAGAAATTCCGGATTTCTTTGTCTCTTTTCTTTTATTAATTCGGGAAACCTGTGATATTTAGGGCTGAATTTTCCTGCGGGGAGGGTGAGATTTTGGGGCTCCTTGGGGCCGCAAAAAAAGATACCGTAGGGAGCAGGGGTTATAGGCCAAAATGAGGGCTGGCTCTAGGACTGTCGTCGCGTTGTCTCCATCAAGGATTAAATATTTTTCTCCTTTCTAGGTGGTGGCTTTTCCTCTGGGTACATTTCCCCAAGAGGAAAATGGATTCTGGAACTCGCCCAGTTGGTGGCTGTTGTAACAGCCCTGCAGGGCTCTCACGGGAGTACAAACTAGTGATGCTGGGTGCTGGTGGTGTAGGGAAAAGTGGTAGGTGGTATTTTTCTTCCATTTGACAAGAAGTGTGGATGAAAAGTAGTTAAAATAAATGACCTCTGCCCAAAGCAGATGGATTACTGGCTGTCATGCAATGTTCATACTTAAAATTCTTTCTGTGGGTCATCTTTGTGTGGAGTTTAACTTTCATTTCTTGTTTTAAAGCCATGACCATGCAGTTCATCAGCCACCGATTCCCAGAAGATCATGACCCCACCATAGGTAAGTCACATTATCACTTAGGTTTCCAAATAAACCCCATAAAATTATCTTGCTGAATGTTAATTTTATAAACAACTTCTAACTATTTATATTTTGAGCCAGTTTTGGTGTCTTGGATTTTTTTAGTAATGAGAGTATCATAGCAACTGAATATTTCTTTTTTTCCTCATTAAACTCTATGTACATAAGCCATCTTTGGTCTACTGAACACTAATGTGACAGCTTTCTTTATCACATTTTTATACTTGGTACATTATATTACCAGATTAAAGGCAAAGCTTAAAGGCCACTTAACAGAAACCTCTTCTTGCTGTCACTTCTGAAAGGGTCTAACTTGAGACTATGTAACTATGAGTCAGCTTGTTTCAACTTCCACAGAAGGAAGCAGAAAAACAAGTAGAGCCAGCCTGCTGAACTCTTACAACCCAAACATGCAGAGCTTGGACTTCTTCCCCTTGTCCTTCATAATACTTCCTTATACCTGAAGTTCATTATATAATAATGCCTTCCTGACATCTTTTATAGTCCTTAACTCTCCATTTTTGGCAAAAGTCATTTTGTTTTGCTTCATTTTTATTGCTGTTCTTTACAAAGACTAAGACCAATCCTGTCATTCCTGAACTATAAGGAATCAGATTTGGTTCTAAGGTGTTGTATCCTAGTATAAAAGAAAAACTGGAGGAAAGGGGTACACAGAAGGTCTACGATAACTATTAATAGGAGATTTTTAGTATGTGATACTTTTTGCCAGGATCCCTGGTTTCTAGGAAGGATTTCCATTGGGTCAGACCTCTGCTGCTTTGTTTTCCACCAAGCCATGGACGTTTTGTGGTAACCAGCTTTGGATGTGGTCATTTTATACAGTAGATGCTTAAGTGGATCGGGAAAAGTACAAACAGTTCTTGTTTTTGGTGCACTACATCACATTTAAAACATTTTTCAGGAATTCGAACCATTATGAGGGTTCTAAGAGTTAAATAAATTTGGAGCCTCAGATAATTCACTTGAGAACTCCAAAAATGACTTCTTCCTTTCTTTAAAGTAACTGGTTCACATATAAGTATTAAAATTTATGTATGTCTATGTATATTTGTATACATATATATGCATAAACATGGATGTATATGTAACTAAAATTAAAATGTCACAGAACTATACCTACTACATGTGATGTGTGCGCTCTGGTATTTTCTATTTTATTTAAGATTTCTGTTTTGGTGCTGGTCTCAGCCCACTAAATTGATTTCACCACTCATTAATCCTTATGGATCATGACCTGTAGTTTGAGAAACACTGAGTTAGTAGGCTCTTCATCTTTAAGGAAAAGTCAGAAGCAGGGATGCAAGAAAAAAATGTTAAAAAGAAATATATCAGGATGTAAATAGCAGTTGTTTTTGAGTGATAGAAATATTGTGTGGATTTTTTTCTTTTTTACTTTAAATGTGTTTTTTAAGCTTACTATAATAATATACATAAATTTGCTTTCATAAAGGAGAAATTATGATAAAATGGATTGTTCATAAAATAGTAGAGTAAGTTATGGTTTTTCTTTTTTCTATATTATTGAAATAAGGAGACACAATTAGCACACGAGAGTTTTGTGTCAAGAAGCCCTGGATTTTAATTCTGGCTCTGCCTCTAATTCTGTATTTAGGGAAGACATTTGATGTTTGAGAGTTTAATTTTCTTTATCTATAAAATGGGAATAATAATACCTACCTCACTGGATTATTGTGAATCTTTCAGAATCCTTTTTTAGCTTAGAATTGCAGGTAAAGTTTTATAAACTGAAGTTGTGAATGAACTACTTCATCATCTATGTGAGACAGAAACCTTAATGAAGACCCAATTTATTTACCTCAGTGGATTTATCATGCTTCTTGAGAAGATTTGGGAACCTAAAGAACTTGGGTGGTATCTAGTTCTCCACAAAAGGAGTTTTAAAATAAGGCATTTATTCCTCTGTTTATGGGTTTATAGTACACTTTTCTTCCCATCTGTAGAAGATGCTTATAAAATCCGGATCCGTATTGATGATGAGCCTGCCAATCTGGACATTTTGGATACAGCTGGACAGGTATTAAATTCCAGAATGCTATGAGTAAAGCCTTTTTCACTCTGATAAAGGGGAGGGGAAGGCTTATGCAGAGAAGATCACTAGTTCATCTCTTTTAATTTTTCATGCACTCTGACTCAGGATAGCAGGTAACCAACGTATCTCTTCTTTAATCTGAAATAAATAACTGATGTGTATGTAGTTTTAGGCTGCATCAATGCATTAATGACCCTTGTTCCCCAATAGGCAGAATTTACAGCCATGCGGGATCAGTATATGAGGGCAGGAGAAGGGTTTATCATCTGTTATTCTATCACGGATCGTCGAAGTTTCCATGAAGTTCGGGAATTTAAACAGCTTATTTATCGAGTTCGACGTACTGATGATACACCTGTGGTTCTTGTGGGAAACAAGTCTGACCTGAAACAGCTAAGACAGGTGAGGATAGAGAAGAAAGTGCTGTCTATAATGTTGTGGAATTAGTCATTTTTATTTATCCTTTTATAGATTTCTTTGCCTTAAAATAAAAATTCAGAATTAGCTTCTCCCTAAACTTGAAAATTTCCCTCTGTCTACTAATTTGCTTTTATTTTAGATAACATCCACATTATAGGAATCATTTTATAGGCCAGAAGCTGTAGGATTATATCCAGATGACAGAGGGACCACCATTAAGTGAAAGATCATGGAATGTTCATTTCCTAAAAGCTCAGAAATAAATCTGCATTGCAACAGAAGAAAATTAGGTCAGCCTTCCTGATGGTGAGGATTATGAGCCCTGGAAGGGGAGAAATTGTAGAGGATTTTAAAATAAATGTTATCCTTCATGTTAGCAGTGATTTTTAACTTTTGCTGTTTGGTGTAATGGTGAACATGTAATGAAATGGGCACATTCTTGACCACTAATGGAAGCAGTGAATTGTACAAACTTTTGTAAATAGTTTGACAGACGTTAAATTCATGGTGCTTCTCAGTTAATCCCTGTTTTAAAAATCCGTTCAGAAGTTTATATGTAAAATGGGCAATTCCCAGCCTATTTATGTTACTAAAAAGTTGGAAACAGTCTTAAAAGTCCAAAAGTTGGAGAAGTTTTGGTATATCCATAGTTGGATATGTCCATTTTGGGTTCCTAGTAGATTTTGGTATTGTAGTTTAGGTCTGCATCTCTTTGCCTAGTGTTTCTCTTTCTTAAAATAAAAAGTATGAGGAAACTTTATTTCCTGTTTGATATCTAAGTATTCCCTGTTCTAAAAGGTTATCTTTAAAATAAACTAGAAATAGAATTATGTAATTTGAAGGCAGTTCTCTAAGCCAGTCTCCCAAACATTACAAAAATCACTGTACTCTGCTTGAACACGTCTAGAGTTGAGGAACTCTCTTCAGTTAAGGTAGCCCATTTACTTTTCTGGATGCTTGTATTTCTTTTCCAGTGTTATTACTGTAAATTTTTCTCTTGTTCACGTTCTTAAAGGTTACCAAAGAAGAAGGATTGGCTTTGGCCCGAGAATTCAGCTGTCCCTTTTTTGAGACATCTGCTGCCTACCGTTACTACATTGATGATGTGTTCCATGCCCTTGTACGGGAGATACGTAGGAAAGAAAAGGAGGCAGTACTAGCCATGGAGAAAAAATCTAAACCCAAAAGCAGTGTATGGAAGAGGCTAAAATCACCATTCCGGAAGAAGAAAGATTCAGTAACTTGAAGGGAAGATAGGAAATGTTTACCTCTGAACTGCAGTGCTTTATCAAAGCAGTCCAGTAACCTGCCTTAGTGAGCATGGTGCTTGCTCTTTGTCCTGTTATGACTGTTATTTTTAAAGTAACTGATGAGGAGGACATGCCTACTAGGAGTTTTCAATGATGTGGTATTTAAAGTATTGTCTCTTAGTTAATTCTGATTTTTTAACTCAGTGGAGCATTGTCTACTTTTAAATTGTCACGTTAGAATTTGACCTACCAATGTTTTGAGTACCATTGCTGATATTAATTGATTAATGTAAGTTGTTTATACTCAGAGGAATGTGTATACCATTTGTGTTTGACTAAGCTCACAAGAGAAATTTTTACTGTGCACAATCCACATTATCTTTCAACTTCAGTTTTCTGGGACTGTTCAGAGAAAGACCTCAGTCTTCTATTTACACTGTGCTTCCTCAAGACAGAGAAGAGATCATACAGAGAAACTTGAAGAGATCAGTGCTAAGGTTCAGCAAATAGCAAGGAGCTGACTCCTGTTGCAGATTATGAAGTGATGAGATTTAGGAAATCAGGCCATATGTTTGTAGGGACTTGGCTAGAAAAAGATAGGATCAAAACAGTGTACCCTTTAGGAGCCTGGCTTTTCTAAGAGGCACACATTTAACCCAAGAGCAAAAGAATGGGCAAGCACAAATACAAGCATATAAAATGCAATGAAAGGTTCTCCTATGAGATTATTTTACTCTTCCTTTCAGGATTTTGCCTAGTTTTTACAACTTCAAAGGTAAACACTTGGGAACCATTACTGATTACTAAATCTCGTTTAATCTAAATCTTGGCTAGGGCAGCCGTTTCCTTATACAAGTTTATTTTTCCCCTAGAGACACACACAGCAGTGCATTTACATTAATTGCTTCCTAGTTCTTTCCCTTAGTTTCACTGTGCTCTTGAAAAGAGCTAGGCCTGGCAAAATGCTGTTTAGGCCCTCTCAGACTGACTGCATTTTCCATACAGAAGAAACTTCAGGAGCTTTGAGTAAAATTGTGTATGTGCCTCCTTGACATCACAACCACTAAACTCAGTGCTCTAAGAAAGCCTGTGGTATTTCTATGTAATGGGTCAGTCTTTAAGCTTTATTAAACACATATGTTGAGTTTCCCATCTGAAGATTCCTTTACCAGGACCTTGCTAAGTTCACCTCAGGTTTGTTTGAGCCTTGACAAAGCTTAGCCTAAGAGAATCCCACTTTGCTTCCTGTGCATAGTGAGAAACTATAGTCCTAGGGAGAAACAGCTTTAAACACTGCTGGTGAATTCCCTGTTTTGGAATCAGGATTATTTTGATATCTGAACTTGGTATGTGAGGAGTTAAAGGCAAAAGTTCTGAGAGTAATATATCACATATTGAACATTAAATGAGACTGAAGCAGTGTTTGTGTCCATTTTAAAAAGAGGACTTTGTGTAGCACCTCTTCAAAAGTGCATAGCTCATCTTACTATTTTCACCTTTCATTAGAGTCTGAAGGAGAACAGGGTTGTTGTATATCTCATAACTAATGATATTTGTTGTGGGTTTAAAGAAAAGTGAACATTGTAATTCTTAAATCTCTGGGTGGTAGTCTTTTTTAAAACTCCCAGGAAAGGTTTTTGCTACCAAACAAATGCTTTATAATACTCAAGCCATCCAAAAGTTGAAAGACTTAGAATTTGAATCTGTTCAGGACAAAAATCTTATAGGAGCCTTAGCACTTTGGAGAAGCATGAAGGTTGAAAAGAAATACAGTATAATTCTAACAGTATTTCAACCACATTTGAACTAGTTTAGAGCCTTTTAAGTTTAATGCCTTAGCTTCTCATTACTAATAATAACCTAGGGAAGTGTTAGTAGCATCAAGCAAGAAACTGACCACTATATAATTAAAGATGTCAAGGCAGCAGGAAACGTTGCCAGAAAGAAAGATCTTTAAGAGAGGAGGAGATTTGTACTGTATAAAATTAAAAATAGTGAATTAGTGTTTCTAAGACTATCACTGTCATATATTTGATCCTTAGATGAATTAGTCCATCAGTTAGTTTTGAGAATTCTGTATATGGTGCCAAGTAGGTTGAGGGGTATAATATGTGTAACTCATATTTCTATTCTTTGTGGTCATACAATGTAGGCAATTTCTAAGATCTAAATAATCAGCTTTATCCTAATTTGAGGGCATTAAAGTCAGTTACTGCATGGAACTTTGAAAAGAGAGAAATTCAGGGACAACTCAAAAGGCACTGGAACTGTTCGCGTCCGTATCAATCAAGTTACAAGATCTAGAGGCTTAAGGTAGTGCCTAACGTTAGCTGTTTAGAATTCACAAATGGATATATGTTTTAATTTGGTGACATATGAGCAAAAATTGGTCTACTGTGATATTTGGGAGACGGAGGTTTTAATTATGCACTTGTATATGAAGACAGTTTTTATGACACAATACAAAAATTTTGAACAACTTGTTGGGCTTTTCCTTCACTAAACTAGGAGTGGATAGAAATGCTTGGAATCATTGAAAAATGGTCATTTTAAGGAAAAAAAAATGAATACCATGAGACTTCATATTCTGGGAAATACTGATTCAAAAAAATTTTGAGTGCCCATCTTGTACAGAACACCAGTGTCAGGTGCTAGGGTGAATGCCAAAGAAAGCCTCTTCATTCAAAGAGATAATCTCTTGGGTAGGGAGACGGGAAAAACACCTATTGAAGAAGAGTATTTGTCACCTGATAAAGAGTTAAAATTGTTTCAAGTATGTATACTGAATGTGAGAGAATGAGGAGTAGTTTTTTATGTGAAGGATCATTGCTTATCTCCACTCAAAATGGGCATCAATGTTGATAGAACTTAGTTTGGCCTTTAAAGGAATGTATTTTTGTGTCCTCTTTACTTGACATTTATTGAATGGAAAAGTGTCTTGTCCATTGTTGAAACCGGGTTAATGGAGGAGGTGGCATTCCATTTTCTAGTGTGACCTCTTAGGATAGGCAGCTGAATTACAAAGTATTAGTCTCTTCTGTGAACTAAGTATTGTTTTAAGAGCTGTGAGGGATTCAGAGGAATATAAAACATGATCCTTGTGCTGGAGATTAGACAATTTGCATATGCACAACAACTAGAGATCAATCTTAAAAGCAGTGGATGATGTTGTTCAAGCTGGGAATGTTAGGAATTCAGAGAAGAGAGGAATTAGGATGACCTATAGCAGATCAGAGGAGCCTACTAATGGAAGGGCTAATGAAAGAGGAAGCAAATTGAATTTAACTGGAACAGAATAATAAACAGATAAGGTTAAAGAGATATGACTTGTGAAGTTTCTCCTCATTCATGGTATTTATTGCTTTTTGTCATAAAAAAAATTTTCTTGAATAAATTCAGTAAACTCCTGATAAAGAATCAGTAGTAGTTACACCTTTTCCAAACTCAGTCGTGAAAGAATGAGACATATAGAAATTCAAAATCTTTATTTTTTAGGCCCGCTTGTTAACTTTGACAAGCAATTTGGCCTTAAAAGATGATTCAACACTGAAAATGTTGGATTTGCAATAATCCTATATTTGCTCAGCTTAAAACTGAAATTTATTTTTGCATTTAATCAGCTCAGCTAGAACTGAAACATAGGTGGTATATATTTCTTGAAGGAAAGTAGTTGGAAATCCTAGTTCTCTGATTAAAGACATTATTCACACTGTGCTCAAAATTTCTCCAAATGCTCTTACTTCATGATGCTAATTGGTTGGTAAACCTTGAAATCTACTCTGAAATGTGCATGGTACCCAAATAACCGGTTATTCTTGATCAGGAAGAGCCAGGGAGCTTTTGCTGTGTTTCATTTTGTTTTCTCATTTCTCAGCTTGACCTCTGGAAATTTTGGTTTGATAGATCTCTGATAGAATGTAGGAGTCTATATTAAAACAAAAAAGCAAAAACCTCACCGGAAGATTCTGATAGCAACCAAGCAGTCATTCCAAAATTAGGAATCACTAACTGGAAGATGTTGAAGTATCTGGGGAGATCACTGGAGGACTGTATAAAGTAGTGACGAGGTTGTAGTAACAGATGTGGAAATTTTTTGTGGCTATATACAGAATGACTTAGGGAAGGGGAGCAATTGGGAGTGAAACACAAGAAGGATGATATAATAATTCGCAAGTAAGGAAATGAAGGATTTGGCTTTGGGAACAAGAATAAAGTTTTGCCTTGTTCTGGAAGAAACTACTGGATAAACAAAGGACTGTTAGGTCTCAATATGTGGGGTATTCTGAAATGTCCGATCTGTTAAATATGAATTGGCTGTCTGACAAATGCTGAAATGTTTTAGCTTTGGATAACGTTTTGTTTTGTGGTTTTTTTTTTGTTTGTTTGTTTGTTTTTTTAATCTTTTACGAGCAGCTTTTGGTTCAGTGCGTACCCTCCTCAGCACATATGATCACATCATTAAGTCATCCAGTTTTTTGAACAAAAGTTTCTGGGGTGGGGACGTGTCTCATTTCCTGCCCTACCCAGAGCTGGTTATTGCTAGAGTTTACTTACAGTTTGCTCTTAGCCAGAAAAAAGTCTTTAGCTCTAGAAACATCTGCCACATGATGCTTTCCCTGGTTTCCCTTGCAGAGGAGTATGTAGGGTGAGACAGCTGAGGCAGAGAAATTTAGGGTTTATAGAAAGGTGAGCCCAGATATGTGCTCAAATAAAGTGCAATCCAGCATAAAATCTTCCCTCAGGAAGGCCTGTGCATGAATTTAAATCCATAAAAAGTAATATGCACAGTCCCACCTAAAACATTCTAGGACTCTTACTTTAATATTCTTGGGCTCCTCAAGAGAATCTATGGGTCTGTTGCAGCAATATACCCTGTCACCACCATCCCCAAAACCAAAACTCTAGACCAAAATGCTTTTGAAACACTGATTCAGGATAAGTAGGAAGAAGAGGCAAAGCTTTTTTGTGTTTGCCTTACATCTGCTATGGAGACAGTATTTTGTTCTCCAACTACCTGCCTGCCTGCCTTAATTGAACAAACGTTTACTGAGTGCCTGCTGTGTGCTAGGAGTCCTGCTGGATGTTGGGAATCCAACAGTGAATAAAAACAAACACACAGTTCTTGGAGTCTCAGTTCTGTTGTGTGGGAGTGAGAAGGGGTAAGGCACAAGTAGGAATTTCACCCACTCAGTAAACAATAATTAACCGTTAACTTGGAAAAATACCTGAGAAGAGGCTGATTTGGTGTAAGTGAATGTAAATCATGAAAATGCCCAGTTTAGACGTGGCCTTGTAAAACATCCTTGAGAACCTTAAAGATGGTGAGCACATTCCAGTTGCACTTATTTCCATTAGGGTTTGTTTGCCTCTTACCCTCATGTCTCCACTGGCTTTGATGGTAGAATACCGGTACTGGAGGCAGACTACCACAGAGTGAATCCTGGCTCCATTGCTCATGAGCTGTGTGAACTTAGCACAAGTTATTTAACCTCTCTGGACTTCAATTTTCTTTTCTGTTAAATGAGGGCAATAGTACTACATACACAACAGGGCTGTAGTAAGTATTAAAAGACTGTTATATGTAGAAAGTGCTTAAAACAGTGTCCAGCATTGGTAAACATGCGATTGTTCACCATTTTTGTTGTTATTATTAAAAAGAAAATGAGCTCTTTATGACCTGATCAGAGCTTTTCAGACTAGATTGAGGTTTCATATGAGGTGAATTATCAGCTCCCCAGACTTGAATACAAGAGCAGTTAATGAGTTCCCAGGCTTTTATCCAGATTTCTCTGGTACATCTAATTCAGAGTTTGTTGAGCTTTGAGACTTCCTGTAGGAATTTGTTCCTAAAGGCCAGGCAGAGTTTGAGCATTTCTTAGAAGTGTTTGACCTAGTACAGTATTATGCAATTGGGGTGCTGTCCAGTTTACTAAGAATTACGCTAATGAAGAATAGATGTTTTCACAGCTTTTTGAAACATTAATGTCCTGTGGCAAACTTAAGTTGCTCGTGAATTATTTAAAGAGGACTTCAAGCACAAGGCCATTTTGTCTTTTCAAACTGCAAGTTACAGGGGGTGAATAAGATCAGTATGTGAGGCCTTAACTCAGTTGGCAACACCTAGGAAAGACCTGGGGGATAGGACCACTTTGTTGTTTGGAGGCAGAAGTAATGTAGAAATAATGTAGTGTTCGTTGCTGGTTGCCCACCCATCAACCATTTCTCCTTCCAAAAGAACTGGCATTTTATTCAAGAATTCACCTGTTTCCCACGCAGCTCCGGGGTGCCCTAAATGGCTTAAAGGTAATCCCATCCTCCTTGCCAGTGATTGGTTCAGAAATGACTATGTGAGAGAATTGCTAGAGGCTTCTGAAAAAAAGTCTACTTTATTCTTCTGGAAGAGATCCTGAAGCCATCTCTTCTTTTTTTCCTGGAAATGGTTCTATAAATATCAGATACAAGCCTTAGGATTAAACTAACATGGGATGTAAAAGTGAGCCCACAGAAAGAACCTGGGTCCTTAATGATATCAGTGACCATTAACATAAATCAGTTTGGAAGCCTGCCCCACATTTGGACTTCCAGTAGGGTGAATCAATAAATTTTCAAAATATTTAAGCCAATTTGCATTGGGTTTCCTGTTACATATATCCCAAAGTATCCTAACAGATGTGCCACAATACTCTTAACGTCATTGTTGTTAGGTGATGATGTTGTTACTTTTTAAAACTGTTACCTATAAAAATATATACATGCCATGATTGCACTCATAAGATAGTCAAAACAAATTGGAAGGAGATGTGCCAAAATTAGCAATGCTGCTTGCCTCTACGTGGATTTTTTTCTTGTTCTATGAACTCGCACTTATTTTACATATTTTCTACAGTGATACTGGGTGATGTATCAGGGAAAATATGCACATGAAATAAGACTGGAAGACAAATGGTTATTAAAATTTTAGACTTTATCTTCTCTATTTTCCAATTTTCTTAAAATGCCTATATTACTTTTGTAATTTAAAAAGTTTTTATTTACCCACAGAAATAAAAAAGGATTGTAAGAGAATACTATGAACAATTGTATACTAACAAATTAGATAACTGAGATGAAATGGACAAACTCCTAGAAACACACAAATTACTTCAGCTGACTCAAGAAAAATAGAAGACCTGAACAGACCAGTAATAAGAGATTGAATCAGTAATAAAAAACCTCCCAACAAAGAAAAGTACAGTACCAGATGGCTTCACTGGTGAATTTTTACCATTCAAAGAAGAATTAACAACAATCCTTCTCAAACTCTTCCAAACAATTGAGGAGGAGGGAACACTTGCTAACTCATTCTGTGAGGCCAGCATCACCCTAATACCAAAGCAAGATAAAGATATCCCAAGAAAACAAAACTGGACACCAACATTCCTTATGCAAAAATCCTTAACAAAATACTAGCAAACTGAAGCCAATAGCGTATAAGGATTGTACATTATGACTGTGGTGGCTCAGTTATGTATCCCAGAAAAATATGTTCTTAATCCATTCCTGTGGGTGTGAATCCATTGTAAATAAGAATTTTTGATGTGGTTATATCAGCTAAGATATGTCCCAAGGCATTATAGAGAAGGCCACAGAGTGAGAAAAAGCAGGGATCAGGTAGAAGCTAGAACGCAATGACATGTGGAAGAGAAAGGAAAAGCAAGGAGAGGCCACCATGTGCACTGCCGTGTAATAGAAAAGCTAAGTACCAAGAATCACCAGTAGCCAGCCCCAGAATGCTACAGTCTCCTGGGAGAAAGCATCACCTTGATGATGCCTTGATTTTGGATTTCTCCTAGCTTCACAACTGTGAACCAATATATTCCTGTTGTGTAAGCCAACCCATTGCATAGTATTTGTTTTAGCAGCCAGGAAACTAAAACAATGGTCAAATGGGATTTGTCTCAAGAATGCAAGGGTGGTTCTACAAAAGAAAATCAATTAATGTAATACATCACATTAATAGAATGAAGGGAAAAAAAGATAAATTGAGAAATTGATGCAGAAAAGGCATTTCATAAAACCCAGAACCCCTTCTTGATAAAAAACACTCAGGAAACTAGGAGTAGAAAGAAACTTCCTTAATATGATTATCATATATGAAAAATTCACTGCTAACATCATACTCAATGGTGAAAGATTGAAAGCTTTCCCCCTAAGATCAGGAACAAGACAAGGATTCCTACTTTTACCACTACTTCAATATTGTACTGGAATTTCTAGCCAGAGCAATTAATCAAGGAAAAGGGAATAAAAAGTATCCAAATTGGAAAGGAAGAAGTAAAATTTTCCCTATTTGCAGATGACATGTAGAAAATCTGAAGAAAATCCAAGAAAGCCACAAAAGCTAATAAATGAATTCAGCAAAGTAATGGGATACAAGATAAATAAGCAAAAATGGGTGTTTTTATACACCAGCAATGAACAATCCAAAAAGGAAATCTAGAAATCAATTCCATTTACAGTAGCAATTAAGAGAATAAAATATCTAGGAATAAATTTACCCAAGGACATAAAATACTTGTACATGGAAAACTATAAAACATTTCTGAAAGAAATTAAAGAAGAACTAAATAAATGGAAAGATATTCCATGTTCATGGATTGGAAGACTAAATATTATTAAGATGTCAATACTACTCAAAGCAATTTACAGATTTAATGCAATCCCAATCAAAATTCCAACAGCCTGGTGACATCAACATGGCAACATAAACAGCTACTGAAAATTTCTCTCCAGAGATTCAACAACAGCAACAACAAAAGGCAATTCTGAATTGTTTTAAACTCTGGAGGAGGATATAGACTGGAGAAAGACCCTGCAAATGCCAAATTGAAGAAAGAAAAAATATCAGGTAGGAATCTTTGGTCCCAGACCAGCTGGTCCTCTCCCCTACCCCTCACTCAGTCTCTGAGGCACAGAATCAACAGATGGGACCCCTCCCACTAGGGACATATGTTTTAAAATCTCTCACAGCAGTGAAAAATACCCTCACTGTTTGAAGACCTGGTGGACAGGGGAGGATATTTCAAGGCCCAGATCTGTGAGGTACAAAGAGAAACCGAGAAAACACGGACAGAGACTGTATCCAGCCCTGGGTCTGAAAGCCCTTCCCCCACCCTTGAGAGAAGCAGCAGCCAATGGCCGTTTCATTGCCTTGGAGGCAGCTAAAGTGCTTGGTTGGCTGAGGGAGTACTTTGCCACAGGTGGAGATCCACATTGAGACCAATTTTGGCTCCGTGAAGGCATAGGAATCCCACAGTTTCAGCCCTGCTGGGTCAGACAGCCTGTGCTCAGAGGCAAAGCAGCCTCTGAGGATGAGTAATTTACCAAACTGCACCATTTGCTGGACAGTATGGAAAGTGCAAGGAAAGTAAAATACTTTTTAAAAGATGCTTCAGACCCTTTCTTAGGAGCACAGGAGCTACACACTCTGTATGGAAACCTGGCCCTGTTTTGCCTGAGAAATAGGGAAGACCCATCTATTAAAGCAGGGCTCCAAAACAAACCCAGGTCTTGCTAGCTGGTGGGAAATAGAGCACCACTGGAAGCCAGCAGATTTGTATTACCAGACACAGCGAACTTGCTGTGGTGCCCAGTGCCTACCTCCCATCCTGTGACAGGCTACAATGGATGCCTGATTTGGGGGGCAAGACTGGGGGTCAGAGCCAATCTGAAAACTGGCCAGGGAGAGAAACAAAGAAAAGATAGAGATCAAAGACAACCAACAAGAAAACCTCACGCAAAAGAGAGAAAACAACCTTCAGAATAAACCAGTCAAAAAAATCAGATGCCTAGACAGCAAAAAACCATAAGCCACATCAGGAGACAGGAAAATATGGCCCAGTCAAAGGGAGAAACTAATACTTCAACTGAAATTCAGGAGTTGAAACAACTAATTATAGATATTCAAACAAATCTTGTAAAGCAAATCAATGAGTTGAGAGAGAATGTGACAAAAGAGATGAAGGATATAAAGAAGACACTGGGCAAACATAAGGAAGAAGTTGTAAGCTTGAAAAAACAAATGGCAGAACTTATGGGAATGAAAGACAATAGAAGAGATGAAAAACAATGGAGACATATGAAAACAGACTTGGAGAGGCAGAAGAAAGGATCAGTGAACTGGAGATAGGACATCTGAAATCCTGCACACAAAGGAACAGACAGGGAAAAGAATGGAAAAATATGAGCAGGGTCTCAGGGAACTGAATGACAACATGAAGCACATGAATGTGTGTTATAGGTGTCCCAGAAGGAGAACAGAAGGGAGAAGTGTCAGAAAGAATAATAGAGGAAATAATCAATAAAAATTTCCCAACACTTATGAAAGACATAAAATTACAGGTCTAAGAAGCACAGCATACCCCAAACAGAACTGATCCAAATAGACCTACTCCAAGACACTAATCAGATTTTCAAACGTCAAAGACAAAGAGAATTTGGAAAGCAGCAAGAGAAAAGCAATCCATCACATAAAAGAGAAGCTCGATAAGGCTAGCTGCAGATCTCTGAGAAGGCACTGGTATGATATATTCACGATATGAAAGAGAAAAACTGCCAGCAAAGAATCCTATATCTGGCAAAACTTTCCTTCAAAAATGAGGGAGAGTTTAAAATATTTACAGATAAACAGACACTGAGAGAGTTCGTGAACAAGACACCTGTATTAGTTAGGGTTCTCTAGGGAAACAGAATCAATGAGAGGTGTCTCTATCAGATTTGTAAAAGTGACTCACGCAACTGTTGGGTATGCACGAGTCCAAATTCTGTAGAGCAGTCAGCAAACTGTCAACTCCAAGGAAGATGTCCGATGAATTCCTCAGAAAACGAACTGGCAACTTTGACGAACTCCTCGGGAAATGAATTGGGATCTTTGATGAACATGTTCGATGAACTCCTCAGGAAACAAACCGGCCACTTCGACAAACTCCTCAGGAAACGCTTCACTGGGCAGCCGAAGAAGAAGTGAAGGTCCTCTAACTGTCTCGCTTATAAGTCTTCAACTGATTAATTGGATTAAATCCAGCCAATTGTGTCCTCTCATTGTGGAAGACATGCCCTTTGGTGAGTCTTCAGTCACAGCTGCAGTCAATTGACTGATGATTTAATAAACCAGTCTGTTGGTTTATTAACCAGCCACAAACATCCTCACAGCAATTGTTAGGCTAGTGTTTGCTTGACCAGACAGCTGGGTACTGTCACCTGGCCAAGTTGACACATGGACCTAACCATCACAAGACCCCTCTACAAGAAATACTCAAGGGAATGCCACAGACAGATAGGAAAAGACAAGAGAGAGAGATTTGGAGAAGAGTGTAGAAATGAAGATATCAGGAGATAGAAGGAGGGTAGAGATCGGGAATTTGATATTGAAGGAGTATAGAATGTTCTAGAGGATTGATGGTGTAGATCTAGAAATGGATAGCACAACACTGTGTGATGGTAGCACAATATGATAAGCACACTGAAAAAAGATGACTGTGAATATTGTTGAAAGAGGAATGTTGGGGTATGAATCACACCAGAACGAGAGATAGAAGATAAAGACTGGGACTGTATAACCAAATGAAACCAACCTAGAGTGGTCAGAGTGTGAATAAATGTACAAATATAAGAATGTTTTTACATGAGGGAGCAGCAAGAAGGAATGAAGTTGTGAGTTATGCAACTAGCTGAATGGACCCTGAGGACAGTAGGTGGAGTGAAATAAGCCAGAAATGAAAAGACAGACATTATAATGCCTCACTAATATGGACTAATAATAATGTGCAAACTCTGAGAATAGAATCTGGAGTATGGGTTATCAGGGAAGGCTTATGTAAAGTTCCTAGATTGTAAGCTCTTATAGCAGTCACATCTATTCATGAGTTGTAACAATTATTTCTAAATTTTGAGATGCTGAGCTTTTTGTATGTGAACTAGTCAGTTCCTGGAGCTTTGGGTATCTGTGTGGCACCTGGGACTCAGAGCCAGAGTTTGGCAGCTGTGAGTGTCGGCATTGCCCCATGAATCAACTGTTAAAAGAGGCTAAAAAGGAGATCAGACTTCGATTGGAGATATGAATGAAATGGACTCAGTTGAGATTGTGGTAGATCAGACTGAAGGGTAGAGGATGATATTAAGTGTGTTTTAAAACTGTGGCTTATGTGTGGGACCAAAGGAAGAGATGTTTATTTGGTGCAAAATCTATCTTGTCTATAGCAGACTATATAATTTAACTTGTATGATCAGTTTACTCAAATACCATAATTACATGGAATCTTGAGTAGGGTGTGAGATCTTGTTGGTTTGTACAGGATAGCATGATGCCCAATACAACCTAGAGTAATTTGGACAGAAAATAAAAAGTGTATGCAAAGACCTTTGAGGGACTGGAGGAAAATATGGAAATATTAAACTTCCTCAGCTGGGGAGTTCCTGATGTTCTCGCAAGCATTGGAGACTGCCAGTTTGGTGGGCCAAGACCTTGATCTTGGGTCTTGCCCCTACGAAGCTTGTTACTGCAAAGGAGAGGCTAAACCTACTCATAACTGTGCCTAAGAATCACCCCGAGAGAACCTCTTTTGTTCTCAGATGTGGCCTCTCTCTCTAAGCCAACTCAGCATGTAAACTCACTGCCCTCCCACCTATGTGGGACATGACTCCCAGGGGTATAAATCTCCCTGGCAACGTGGGATGTGACTCCCAGGGATGAGACTGGACCCTGCATTGTGTGACTGAGAAAGCCTTCTGGATCAAAAGGGGAAGAGAAATGTAACAAAATAAAGTTTCAGTGGCTGAGAGATTTCAAATGGAGTCAAGAAGTCATTCTGGAGGTAACTCTTGTGCACTATATGGATATTCCTTTTTAGTTTTTAGCTTATTATAATAGTTAGAAGGAAATGTCTGAAACTGTTGAACTGCAATTTGGTATCCTTGATTCTTGAAGGCGCATGTATAACTATATAGCTTACACAGTGTGACTGTGTGATTGTGAACCTTGTGGTTCATACTGCCTTTACCCAGTGTATGGATAAATGAGTAGAAAAATAGGGACAAAAAGTAAATGAATATTACAGGATCAAGGAGGGGTATAGGATGATTTGGGCTTTCTTTTTACTTTTATTTTTATTCTTTTATTTTTTGGAGTAATGAAAATGTTCAAAAACTGTGGTGATGAATGCACAACTATATGATGATACTGTGAACAACTGTTTTACACTTCGGATGATTATATGGTATGTGAATATATTTCAATAAAAATTTTTTATAAAAAAGACAAAAAAATTCTAAAATTCTTCTTCACAGAAATGGAAAAGCCAACCATCAAATTCATATAGAAGGGCAAGGAGCCCCGAATTGCCAAAATCATCTTGAAAAAGACAAAGAAAGTTGGAAGGCTCACACTTCCTGATTTCAAAACTTATTACAAATCTATACTGTTCAAAACACTTGTGATACTGGCACAAGGACAGCCATATGGGCCAATGGAATAATACTGTGAGTTCACAAATACACCCACACATCTATGGCCAATTGATTTTTGACAAGGTTGTCAAGTCCACTCAATGGGGAAAGAGTAGTCTCTTCAAAAAACAGTGCTGGGAAAATTGAATATTCACATGCAAAAGAATGAAAGCAGACTCCTATTCACACCATATGCAAAAATTAACTCAAAATGGATAAAAAACCTAAATAAAGGAACTGAAACTGCAAAACTCCTAGAATAAAACATAGGGGACTATTTTCAGGACCTTGTATTAGGCAATGGATTCTTAGACTTTACACCAAAAGGAGAAACAAAAGAAAAAATAGATAAATGGGACCTCATCAAAATTACAAACTTTTGTGCATCAAAGGACATTATCAAGAAAGTGAAAAGACAGGCTACAGAATGGGAGAAAATATTTGGAAACCATATGTCTGATATGGGTTTAATATCCAGAACATATAAAGAATTCCTCAACAACAACAAAAAAGGTATACAACCCAATTTTAAAATGGGCAAAGGACTTGAATAAACATATCTCCAAAGAAGATATAGAAATGGGCAATAAGCATATGAAAAGATGCTCAATGTCATTAACCATTAGGAAAGTAAAAATTAAAACCACAACGAGATACCACTTCACACCCATTAGAATGGCTGCTATTAAAGAAACAGAAAATAACAAGTGTTGGTGAGAATGTGTAGAAATGGGAACCCTTGTGCACTATTGGTGGAAATGAAAAATGGTGCAGACCCTGTGGAAAATAGTTTTTGTGGTTTCCCAGTTTTAAGTAGAGATTTACCATATGACCCAGAAAACCCACTTCTAGGTATCTGCTCAAAAGAATTGAAAGCAGAGACTCAGAGTCTGTTCATAGCAACATTATTCACAATATCCAAAAGGTGGGAGCAACCCAGGTGTACTTCAACAGATGAATGGATAAACAAAATGTGGTAAATCTATACAATGAAATATTAAGCTATAGAAAGGAATGATACATGTGACAATATGGATGAACCTTGATGGCATGATGTGGAGTGAAATAAACCAGACACAAAAGGATAAATATTGTTGATCTCACTTTTATGAAATAACTAGAATATGCAAATTCACAGAGATAGAAAGTAGATTACAGGGTAGCAGGGGAAGAGTGGAATGGGGAATGGGGAGTTAATGCTTAATGGGTACAGAGTTTCTGTTTGGGATAATGGAAGAGTTTGGTAATGGATCGTTGTGATGGTAGCACAACATTGTGAATGTAATTAACACCACTGAATTGTATACTTGAACGTGGTTAAAATGGAAAATGTTGTGTTGAATATATGTTACCACAATAAAATTTTTTTAAAAAATGTTTTTCTTTCACTGAAACTTTAAAAGAGCAGAGACTGTTTCCCCTGCTTTCTTTCTGTCTTCCTCTAGTGTGTCCACAGGGGAGGGTAATTTACATAGAAAGAAAATGTGTAAAGGGAATCATTTTGCACTTTAAGGCAAGCAGAGACATCCATAAAGAGCAGAAACAATGATCATCCCAACATATGACCTCAGAGTGTTGCATTGACCTATGCTCTTTGTCCTTCAGAGCACTTCCCAGTTTGTAATTACACATTTTTTAGTGTGATTATTTGACTATTGCCTGTGCTCTGCCTACTCCACAAGAATAGGACTCTTGCTTATCAGTGAATTGTATCTCCAGCGCCTGGCATATGATAGATGCTCAGTAAACAAATATTTCTTGATTAATAAATGAATGAGAGAACAGAATTGGCCAGTCTTGACATAGTTTTTTGGGAAATAATAACATTCCCAATTAAAGGGACAGATGAATTCTCAGCACTAGAAATCATCATCTCTCCCTCTGGTGGATATAGTGTTAGAAACTACATTTCAAGGATAAAAGTCACTAGAACAAGGACATTTGAACTAAGCTTGCTGAAAGCAACAAACCAAGTCACCTACCAAATGAGACTCTCTAGGTCAGGAGCCTGAAATCTGCATATTTTTAACAAGCGCCCCAGGTGATTCTGAATCAGGTGGTCTGGGGACCACACTTTGGAAAACATGCCCTATGACATGCGATTGGAGACTGAAGTGTTGGCTTCGTTCTTACTCACCCAGTTTCCAGAGAATCATGCTGATGTCACTGTGCCTATTTAATGTGAATCAGTCTTTATTTTGCACTTGTGTGGTGCATTAACAAATTCAACATACAAGATAGCATGACATATTGTAGGTTAGCGTTACAGCAATATGCAATTTCACACAATTCATGTTAGCTTTTTCAGTTTTTTTCTTCTTTTTAAAATTTTGACACATTTATTTTTGAGTTCCATTTTTACAAGAGAAGACACAAGGTAAAGAAAGATGACCACATTGGAGAGGGATCAGGGTGAGGGCAATGTCACTATCATGGCCATAGTAAAAGCCTTCCAAGAAAAGGGACTTGTACTATTCCCTCTCCTGAGCAGGCCTCCCCTGTCCTACAAACCAGTTCTATCCGTTTTTGTATCCAGAGCACTGTTTAGAAACAATGTACGTCTTGGCTGTGCTCCACTTAGAACTGAAAGATGGAATAACTCATAAAAGGACTGTTATTAAGATAAATTTGTCTTCCCAAAGGAATCAAGATGTCTGCAGAGAAGGACTGACTCTTGGAAAATCAGAAGTGACCATTGCCTAACCTATTCCTGACCATGAGTGCCTTGTGCAAAAGTTAGAAAGTGACTCTCTTGTCTTTCAACTGACTCTCAGGAGGACACAGTCCTCCTCCACCCTTATAAGTTATCTCTGGAAGGAAGGAAGGTGAAAACCAAAGTCAGCTAAGAAACTTTGGGACAGCAAAGTCAAGGGCACTATGGATCAGGCCTGAGGTAGGAAGGAAGAACCCTGTACCATCTGCTTCTTTGTCTTTTGCGAGAAAGACACTGAGGCAGCTCCTAGTCTACAGAATTGCTGATTCCTCCCTGTCACCTCACCACCCACTGCTCAGTAGACCCAAAGAATGCTAGGAGTAAAGCTATAAGGAGATGGGGAAGAGAGGGGTGGGGTGAGGCTTATGTCAGGAGGAGCTACAGAGGCACACACATCAGGGCAAAGACCAGACTATCTCCACCTGTTGCTTTGCATTGTTTCTGGGAAGAAAACAAAAGCGGGCTGCTCAGCGATTTCTGATCTTTAGACATTAAGGCGATGAAGAGGAACCATAAATTTTTCTTTTTCTAATGGGGCTTCAGAATGCTCCTGTCAGATTTACCTGAAACTATCTCAAAATGCATTTTTAGAAAACAAAATTATTTTCTTCTACGTATGATACAGTATTTACATTCCATGGGTACAAGGACAGAGACTGGTGGTGTGAACCCAGCTGATAGTGAGATTGTGAGCCAGGTTATGGAGGAGGGGTCTGGATAGGGACAAGAACAGAGAGTGGCCTTTATGCCTGCTCAGAACTACTCTGCGTTGTCAAGAATCCGGGTTTAGAAAAACAAAACAAAAGGATTGGGGGTGGGGTGGGGGAGTAGATTGGTTTTAAATCCACGAGAGCTAAGGGAACCCTAAGGGCAAGATCATACCCTCTCCATGGAGATTCAACTTTTCAACCACCATCTCAGAAGCAAGATAGAAAGAAATGTTCTTGTATATAAGTGGACACGATGATCTTGGCTAATCATTCAGGCCCTGAAAGTTTAAGCTGTTGCTTATTTGAGTTCCTCTTCAGGTTGGCAAAAAATATCTGTTGCCTATCTAAGCCTATTTATTGCCAATGAAGTCTCTGCCATCTGAAAAGTCTCAATGTTAGAGACATGGCTGGATTAAGAGAAAAGAGATGTGGATTCTAATCCCAGCAAGATGCTGAATCTCTCCCAACCTCTACTGCGCAGTGGCAGAAGGAGGATAAAACTCTAGTTCCCTATCCCTCCACTATGCTGTGAGATTCATGAGTTCCAAGAACTAAGCACTTTGTTTTGAGGGAAAGGATGCTCTGAAAGAATCCAAGTTGCTTTGATTACTCATTTAGCCACATTGTTATTTTTATATTCAAGGAGAAAGAACCATTTCTGAGGCCCTTTTCCTTGTGAAGCGAAACTAACCTTATGATAGCATCTAAGCCACGTGAGAAGACTCTAAAGCTTCTCAATGCTTAGCATCTCTGGAAAAGAAAAAAAAAAAAAAAGAGCAATTTAAGCTTTCCAACCTCTGTTGGTTTCCAACCCATCAATCAATAAATGGCTGTGGCTTCCTAATATAGCTGCAAAGGGGAATAGAACTCTTCTCATTTCTCCTCTCCTTGTTCTTATACCTGCTAATGGCATTTGGGATCAGCCGTATACTGTTCTAAAAGTCTCCAAAGTTCCTTTTAGAGAAGTCATCTAGTTTTGCAAGCCCAAGTTCGTCCTGATACAACTGATGTGTTATATGTGCTTCACAAAGACTGTCGATTAATCATAGAATGCCCTTTACCCCTTCATGGCAGGAGGGATGACAGCAAAAATAACCCACTTCTCAATTATTCTTTCTCCTGCAAACCCTGCCTTATCTAGCCCACCTTTGTTTCTTGGCTTACTACACACCTCTGGACCTTAAGTTCAGCCAAAGGGCAGAGATATAAGAGGTGATGGGAATGATGAAAACATGAGGTTTTACAAGAGCAAAATTTTCTTCTGCAGAGGTGGGGGCTGGGAGTGATTTTCCAGAGAAGCCCAATTTAAAAAAACAAAAGGCCAATTTCAGCAAATACGATTAGGCACAAAACACAATTTTCAAGGATTAAAATCTGTAACTTGATATTGGAGTTAGACTAATTTCTTCAGTTTGTATTAGACATGCAAGTATAAGGTTACATTGTTATATATAGACTTGTAGGGGTCTTTCCCTCTTTTGTCCCCCATAAAAAAAAAAAAATTTCTAGCGCCTTGCAAAAGAGAAAAATCATCATCGCTAAGACCTGATCTGCAGCTGTGGTCATGTGGGGTGTTCTTTGTGGGGTTCATTTTGTATGAAATTTTCTTCTGACTAAAATGAGGTTTTGCATCTGCTTGTCTCTGTCATCTCTCTCTCTTTCCCTGCCACGCCCCTCCCCAGAATGGCCCCGGGGGTTAGAGGCGAGGACAACAGAATTAGTACTCGCTCAGACTGTGCCACTTGGCCACAGGCTTGCGGGGGCTCTCGCAGACCTCTCTCCAGTGTTCGGCCCCGCTGGCTGTGACGCTGTGCGCCCCCAGGATCAGCCGTCCCACCACCTCGTTCTTGGTGGTGCGATCGAAGTCGATGACGAGGAACTCGATGCTGATGTCAGGCAGGAGGTCGGTGGGGATGTCGTAGATGAAAGACTCATTGAAGACTGGGTTCAAAGTGCACTTCTTCACATGGGTTTTCTTCTTGGCGATGCGCTTTCTGCCGTAGTAGACGTTCACCTTGACATAAGGATCTGGGGCCCCCGAAGAGATAAGAAAAAGGGAGACAGGCCTATGACACAGTCCTCTCCTACAACGATTTTGTGTTGGGAAAGAGGGGGCCTTGTTATTTGTATCTTTGGTGGTCATTCAAATGTGGTCTTTAGTGACTGCACAATAAATGCACACTGATTATATGTGAGTCTGTCTGCCTGGAAAAGGGGCCAAGGAAACCAAGCAGGAACAGAACAAAAAAACCTTCTAAGTTGGGTTTGAAGAAACCTCTGACACCAAGAAGCATTTTCAAGGGCAAGGGGACTAACAAATGTCTGCAGTCTTTTTGAGAAGTCTTACTTGGGGCAAGTCTTTCAGAGCACTTCTTGGTTTGTAATTTTACATTTATTAGTGTGATGATTTGATTATTGCCTGTCCTCTGCCTAATCCATATGAATAGGACACTGCTTATCAAAAGGGATATATATATCAGAGGGATATATATGCCGGGCATGCATATCATTTAAGATGACTCGCCAACCGTAAAGAACCCATTTACTTACCCAAAGCATGTCCTGCTAGGGAAATCTATTGGACCTAGATATTAATCAGGAAGAGGATGCAGACAAAGAGAGGAAAGGATGGCAAGTGAAAGTATAAGGGGCACTGAAATGTGGGAGTGTTTCTGGGCTGTAGGTGAGCAGTGGTGGGAGTGGGGTTTCAGACAGTCAGAAATAGGTTGAAGTAAATAGCTGCTACCTGAGAGACCGGTGATATCCATCTTCGGCAAGTGTCTGGCTTTGAGGACCACAACTGTCATTCTCTGTGCCACAGGCTGATATGACAAAGACACTTGGAGTTCCCCTCTGCTAATGCACTTCTGTGAGGAAGAAACAGCAGTTGAGAATCTTGGCAGAGGGAGCAGGACATGGCGCAAAGTATGCAGAGGAGAGGGAAAAGAACAAGTGAGAAGTATATATGAAAGATGTTCGTTCCTTGTAAATATGTTACTATTATACTTAACAGGGAGGGGGAAAAGGGGAAGTGTCATAATCATAATCTTGATATTAAGTAAAAGCTTAGGCATGGAGAAGCAGCATAGTATTTAAGAGCATGGACTCTGAAGCCAGATTGGCCCAGATTCAAAACCTAACTGCTACTTCTTAGCTATGGGACCTTGGACAAGTTACTTGACATCTCTGTATTTCAGTTTCCTCACCTATAAAATGGAAATAATAGTTCACAGCAGCATTAGTCACAATAGCTGAAAGGTGGAAACAACCCAAATGTCCATCGACAGATTGGATAAACAAGATGTGGTATTTACACATAATGGAATATTATTTGGTTGTAAAAAGGAATGAAACTCTGATGCTTGCTACAACATGGATGAACCTTGAGACATCGTGTTGAGTGCAATAAGCCAGACACAAAAGGACAAATATTGTATGATCTCACTGTTATGAAATAATTACAATATGCAAATTCATAAAGTCACCAGGGACTGGGGGTGGGGAATGGGAAGTTAATACTTTGGGGTGATGGAAAATTTTTGGTAATGGATGGTAGTAATGGTAGCATAATGTTGGGAATGTAATTAACACCACTAAATTATAAAATTGCAAGTAGATAAATGGGAAATTTTACTTTGTGTGTTACTAGAATAAAAATTAAAACAAAAAACAAAAAACAATAGAACTGTGTAACACAGAGTAAACCCTAATGTAAACTATGGACTATAGTTAATAGTATAATTACAATAATATTGTTTCATCAATTGTAACAAAGGTGCCACACTAACGCAAATTGTTAATTCTAGATAAAACTGTGTGTGTGGAGGGGTATGTGGGGAACTCTGTACTATCTGCATGATTTTTCTATAAACCTAATATAAAATAATAAAAATGGAAATGATAACTACCTAGATCATAGGATTGACCATTAAGAGGATTAAATAAATTAACATTTGTAAAACACAGCAGTGTCTGGCACCTAGTTTGCACTACAGAAGTGCTTTCACTCCTACTCTCATTTTTTTCTTGTGATAAAAAAGTTTTGATGGCTGTGTAGTGGGAGGTAGGAAACCTGGGTTTGAGGCTTAACTCTGCCACTTTTTCTCACCGTATGGCCTTGGGCAACCCCTGAGCTCTTTAGAGCCTGTCCCTCCATTTCACAGGGTGAAAACATACACCTGCTCTGCCGGCCTCGCCCTGTGCATGTTAGCGTGTCTTCTCCAGCCAAGTCTCCTTCCTCCCCAATGCCCACATCTTTGTTTCCCCATCTTTAAATTTTATTCCAGGCTCTATTTTGAGCTTGAAAAGACTCTAGTCCTCCAAGAACACTTTAAACAACATTGGGATACTTACTATCTGCCAGGCTGAGGGCCCAGAGCTGATAGGTCACAGTTCTTGCCCTCAGGGAGCTTCTCATGCAGAAGAGACAAATGTAAACAGATACAGAGAAGTAAGAGGCCCTAAGTATTCTGAGCACCGAGGGGAGGGCAGGGTCGGCTTGACTGGGAGATTCAGGCAAGGATTTTCCAGCTGACATTTATGGAGGGTGAGCAAGAGATCATGAGGCAATGGGCAGAGTGGGGGAACATGCCAGGCAGAGGGACAGGAATGGCCAGTACAAAGGCATGGAGCCCTGAAAAGATATGCTGGGTTCAGAGAAGAGTGAGAGGTGAGTCTGCCTGGAGTGGGCGTGCCTGGTTTTTCTCTACCAACTTGAAGCCCCATGTTTTGTCCTTACCCATAGCATACATATTGTCGGCTCTTGATTATGTCCATGGGAAATACCCTCAGCCAGTTTAGAATCTCAGGCTGGATGCCTTTGCCAATCAGTATACTTCTGGGATGCTTTTCTTTAGCCATGGGTTAGAATGCAATCCGGAAATGTAAACTCGCTTTCACCATTAGCCACAGCCAAATGGCATCAGGAAAGCAATCACTCATGAAAAAGAAAATTGAATGCCTTCCGAAATTTCCAGAGCTGAGCTATCCAACACAGTAGCCACAGCTACATGTGTTTCTTTACATTTTAATTTAAATTCTTTAAAATTAAATAAAATAAAAAATCTAGTTTCTCAGTCATACTAGCCATATATCAAGTGCTCAAAAGTCACATGTGACTAGTGGCTAGCATATTGGATCGCACAAATATAGAACATTTCCATCATTATTGAAAATTTTATTGGACAGCACTGATCTAGAAAGAACTTTTGGATTATTTAGGCTACTGCTGCCCTCCATTTGCATGAACAAACAAATGTTAACTAGACTTGCTCACTATTTGTAGGACCATCAAGTACTGAGTTTCTAAATATTAAATATGCACTCTTTAAATATAATTCTAACTTCATATATAGAAGTGGGTAGGTGAAGAAAAGAGGAAAATTTGATTAAAAAAGCAAATTTTATTTGTAAGAATAACACTGATTACAAAATTATAGCTTACGCTTCTTGTTTTGGTGTTTAAAAAGCTGTTCCCTAACTTTTCCATTATAGAAAATTCTTCCTAATCTATATCCTTGTGCCCCTTGCCTAGTTAATCGTTTTCTCCCTTCAAGTCACACCTCAGGCAGCTTTCTCCACGCAGATCACCCCCTTCACCTTTGGCCATTTACATGGGTAGATTGCCAGTTCCCATCTGGTGGCCCTTTGTGATGCCCAAGTATGCAGCCACAACACTACCTGAATGCCATTCGATTTTGCATTGAAGGCCAGAGCTCAACATCGTTCCCTCCTTCCCCCTCCCCTTCCCTTTCCACCCAATTCCCATTCCAAGCAGCTCTGTCAATAGCTCTTTCAAAAGAAAGAGCCATTGAATGCTGGGAGTGGGCCCTGTTTCCCAGCCCCTTTGCCCAGTGAAGCAAAGACTCTGTTGGGGGGCAGGCAAGCAGAAGGATAAGGAAGAGAAAGGGTTTTATCCCTGCTGGCAGAGCTGGGAAGCTTTGCTGTCAGACAGTGGGTGCCTTTCTCCTTCAGTGGAAAAGAGGGATAGGAGCAGTGGTCCCAAAGAATACATTCAGATGAAAGGAGTTCTTAGGCAAGGGAAAAGTCTATTTTCCTATAATTAGCAGAGCCTCTTCCAGAGTGACTTTTTAGCCAGAGAGTCTTTGAACTCAGTGGACCAGAGGACCCTCAATAAACCTTTTTTAGGGCCAAGAGTCCTAACAGCCACCTCCACCCTAAATGGCAACCATGGGAAAACAAAAGAAACAAAAACCTTAACATTCAACCGCAGCTCCCCTCTTCTTCCCCCTGTCAGCGCATATAACTTTCTTTATTGTTTTTTCTTTCCCTCTTTTCTATTTTTTTTTTTTTTTCTATCCCTAGAGGATGCCTCTAAGGTCCCTATTAATTCTGAGATTTTAAGAATCTTCTTATTCCCATGACCATACTCTCAGGTCATCAACACCAGATCTGGGCAGTGGAAAGACAGGAAACAGTTTGGAGAAAAATAACCTGAAGAAATTAGGAGGGATCTAACTGCCGTCTATTATCCACTTTGTAAATCACTTCTTTCCCCCTGTCTCCTCTTTCTCCCCCAGCCCTCTCTACACCACCTTCCTTCTCCTCCTGGAGAATTTATGATCGGAATGTAAGTTCACTTTAATTTCCATCTGAGTAAAATATTAGAAAATTTAGCTTCCACTAAAAAAAAAAGCGAGTTCCAAAGTCCAACTCAGGAACTTGGGGTGTTATCCACTGTTTCAAAGTCTATACAGTGATTTCCTTTTACTAATAATCAAGGGCAAATTTTTAATGCTTCTTATATATTTCTGTGCATTCATAAGAACTGGGAGTGCTCTCACAAAGTGACCCGTTAACCTTCACAACACAATCAGACGAATGCTGAGGTCCAGAGAGGATAAATGCTTGCCTAGAGTCAGGCAGTGAAACAGAAACAGACAGAGGTGGACAGTCCTGGGCTTTTTAAGCTGGGCTGCACTGTAACTATGGAAAGGGCAAGAGATGAATTTTCTGCTCAAGACCAGGAAACACAGTTGAGGTGTGCGTTTGCCTAGAGGAATGAAATTTTCACCAGTTTCCACCTAGGAATCTTTGGAGGAAGATAATTTGGCTCCAGATTGCAAGGGAGTGTCTTACATAGACCAGGAAAAAGCTCTTCACAGACAGTGTGGAATAGTCCAGAGCAGCTCTAGCCAATGTTTGCCAAGGTGAAAGCCAAAAAAGGCAGACCCTTGGCTATAGTGGGGGGGATTTGGGGTAGGTATTTGGAAACTGCCCTGCTAGGGAATCATGAGGATGAGTGATTAGGAAGCTGACAGCCCTGACTCAGGCTGGAACACAGCCCTGTCCACACAGACGCTAGTTGGGAAAATGGGCTTGGGAAGCCTGGGAAGCTGCAGAGGCTCCAGGGGTCCTGCCTGGGGCCTCTCCCAGAGGATGTGTTGCTCAGGATCCAGCTCTGGTTTATCTCTCCTGAAGGGAGTTAATAAAGTGGAAAGAAACTTGGTTTTTGCCAAGAGCCCCTGGCAGTTCAGCAAATGCCATTGTCTGTGCTCTCTGTTCAATGCCCTGGATTTGAGGCTGCTTTGTTCCTAGCCCAAATCAGCCCCTTTTCTCACTAGTCTGTCCCCAGCTGCAGCTTGGCACAGAGCCACCCTCCATTCCCTCCCTTGGGCTGAGTGCCTGAGCTGTCTGGAGGAGAACTGCTGGTTGGTGGGGTTACAGGGAAGGGTGTGTTGGTTAAGATACTTCTGGGAGGGGGAGTAGATGAAGGCAGGTATGGGGAGGGGAGGCCAGAAACAGGGGAGGGGGTTGGCAGAGCTCTGGGGAAAAGAGATAGGAGGACAGGAGAAGGGATGGAGAGGGATGAAACATGTCACTTCACAGTTTCTTCTGCCCATGCCTTGGAAACGCAACTTCAGAGGATGCAAGGTCCGAACCCTAGCTGTGTAGGACTCTAGGATGTCTTATTGTATCCTAGCACTGAGCCAGTGTCTTGTGTATGCCCTGACCAAATGCCTCTGATATTCTTCAAAATTCTTTGCCCTTCCTGGCCTATTGAGGTGGAGCTTAGTGTGCCACGTGGGAGCAGCAGTGACTTTGGGCAATGGTGTGACTGGGCTGGCTGCAGTGGGACAAATGCCTATAACAGCATAGATGGCAAGAACGCACACCCTGTGGGGAACTGCTCTCTACCTCCTCCCCAGACCTGGCACACTGCCCTTCTTCAGTGGGTAAACCTTGTTCCTGGCAGCTCACCGCACACTCTGCCCCTGCTGAGCTGGGAGACTCTTCTGTCCAGTCCTGAGCCTACTGCCTCCCCATGAGTCCAGATTGGGCTTGCAAGTAATGGGACCTACAAGTAGGACTCTTTCCAGGAGATGTATTGTTGTTTTCAGTTGGTCCTGATACCCTTTCTGAATCTTCTACCTTCTTCTTCACTGATTCAGGCCTCCCTTGTCTTCCTTCTCTTGTCAAAATAGAGTATAAATATCTACAAGCCACATCTATCTTCCAGGGATCAGAATTTATTAATGATAGAAATACTACTAATAATGATGATAGTGATAGTTCAAATTTATTAAGGGCTTACTATGTGTTAGGGATTATGTGAAGTCATCATTTCACTAAAATTCCTATAAGAAACTGAGACAGAGAGAAGTTAAGCAGTTTGTCCACAGTCACTTAGCTGGTGGCATTTGGATTCAAGCTAAGGTCTGATTTTATAGTCCTTGCTATTAATTTAACCACTTACGTCATTGTCATGCCCTCCAAAAGGAATGAACGCTAAGAGTAAAATTTTAGCAACTTCTTTCATAGTACCTACCACACTCACTATAAGTAATTGCTAAGATTGTCTTTCTCCTCCGCTAGACTGGAAATTCCTCGAAGGCAATAATATGTCAGGTTTATTATCTGAGTTGATCCTCATAACCTTGTGAGGAAGGTAATATTCTCATCTCCATTTTACAGATGAGGAAACAGAGGCTTAGAAGGATTAAGTAATTTACCCGTGTCACATGGCTGGAAAATGATAAGGGGGGGTTTGAACTCAAGCAGTCCAACTTCAGAGCCCAAGTGCTATACCACAGCACTGCACAGCCTCCCCAGTTGTGAAAGAAATGAAAGAACTAGTGGGGTTACATTTTTTGCACCCCTGAAATTACAACTCAAGAGCCAATGCTGGCTCAGTTGTAGGGAAAGGGAGAGAAGGCAGGATGGAGAACTCTCACCACCCTTCGAATGCAAGCACAGAGGAGAGGAGAGGAGAAATGGGGGTATCTGTGGCAAAGGTTTGGGCCAGGGTAAGAGGACAGAAGGGTGTAGAAATTTATTAAGTTGCATTTATAAAATGGTTGTTAAAAGACATATAAATGACACTACTTACACTTCTAGGTTTGGGCTGGGAAAGGGAAGGCCAGAGGAGAATTACTGAACTATTTTCATAACGAGTTCACTGAAGGAAGATCATATATAATTTTGGAGAAGAAATTAGCTTCCATACCCCTAATATGATGGAGGGTCTCGAACTGGTGGGCCAGCCTGCTCCAAGCAAACTGACATAACATCAGCATACCAACCAGTAAGTGAAATTTCAGAAGCTACCAGCCCTTCTTTCCTCAGGAAGTTGCTCCTTGGAGGAAACTAAACCTGACAGGTCTTCAGTCTTACTCTGGCCACTTCTTATCCTTGATAGCCAAGTTTCCTCTCACAGTACTTCTTTGCTACTCACCCCACTCCCCTTTCCCCTTCCCTTTCTCCCCTGAGATATCATCTCCCCCAGCCTGCCACCTCTCCCCAATACATTCTTCCTCCTCACCTGGATGTTCCTCTTGATGATGTCCCTGGTCAGATGCACCTTGCCTGTGCTGGGGTCCACTCCAGCCAACGGCACCATGACCTCCCCAATGACGTCGTCCCGGGAGAAGCGGTCAAAGCTGAGGACGAGGAAGTGCAGCACCAGGTCCTGCAGTTGGCTGTATGGGATGCCGTAGAAGGTGAAAGTCTCGTCAAACACGGGGTCCAGGGTCTTCCGCAGCACTCTGGTCTTCACCCGATGCCGCTTGTCAGGAAGGATGGTCATTTTGATGTAGGGGTCAGAGCCCTGGGTCTGGTCATCCATCACTGGCAGCCCATGGGCCTCCTGGATTGTCACCACCAAAGCTTTTTTCGGGAAGTTATAGTCCACTGAGAAAGTAAGGGATCCTAGCATGACATCCTCTTCTGGAGATGATGGAGAAGTGGTTTTGCTCTCCCCAGGAGTCAGGCTTGCAACAGGGCTCCTCAGTTCTTCCCCATAGTCCACTTCGATGGGTAACTGGTCTATACAAGATCCAGAGCTAGGCCCCCTGGGACATTTGTCTGGGCCTAGCAGGCCAGCCTCTGCCGCGTCCACTAACAGGTTCCCACGTCCACCTTCCCTCCCAGGACCATCTTTGTCTCTCCGTATTTTGATGATTTTCTTCTTGTTGCTGAGGGTCTCTGGGTATATGCTGATGCCTTTGAGCATATGAATGAACTTGTAGGGTGGGGTCTTGTGCTTCTTCTCTGCCTGCTGGTGGCAGCATGTCCAGACAAAGACCGTCACGGAGACACACACCACCAGAACAGAGGCCCCAATGAGGCCAGCCACCACCGGTGACACATCTGAAGGCAGAGACGAGACGTGTCAAGGCAGGTAGACTTCAACCCCTTTCCAGAGCAGCCCTGCTCAGTACCTCTGCCAGAACCAAACTAATCTGCAATCTAACCTCTAAAGCAAAATGTGCTTGTCTGAGCTTTAGGGCTTGCCCCCTCTCTCATGGCTCTCCCTTCCTGACAAACCTGGCTGAAATGTTTGTCTTCTCCAGATAGCCTCTGAATTTGCCCATCTGACTCACTGTTCTTTTCTTGACCTTCCCTCAGCATTTATGGATTCAATATTCTTGTATTGATTTGTGTATTACAGTGTCTCTATAAGTGTTCTAAGGTCACCTTTTTAGATGGGAGACTGTTCACCTCAACTTTAATGCAAGGACTCAAGTGGTGCCTTTGGTTTCAGGAGGCCATCCCACAGCATGCAGTACAGAATTTGAAAACAGTGGGCCAGTGCTGACTGACTGACTGGCAGGGTGGAGTGGAAGGATGAGGAGTTGAGTTCAGTTTCTGTGGGGTGCTCAAGGGTGGTAAAAGTGGGTGGGTGGCAAAAAGAAAAAACTCTGGATCTGTGCACTTTTAAAACAGGTTCCAAACTTTCCCACCTCCCAGGTATTTAAAATGTCAGTAATAGGGACAGTGGAAAATAGCAAATATTTATTCAAATATCCCCTTCTCAGTAAGGTCTTTCCTTACTACCCTATTTAAAAGTGCAACCTTCACTATCCTTGACACCCACACTTCCTAACTCTGCTTAATTTTTCTTCATATGCCCTGACACTTCTCTAGCAGAGGAGACAGACAAAAAAATACAATTTTACTATTTGTTGTCTATCTTCTCCATCGAATGTAAGATTTACAAGGACAGGAATTTTTGTTTTTTTGTTCTGCTCTAGCCCCAGCACTTAAAACACATAACAGGTACCATATATATATTTGTCAAATGAATGAACAACTTAAGAACAATAGACGTTTTCCTTCTCTCTCTATGGTCTTGTCTTTTCCCACTAAAGTGGGCCCCTGACTTGAATACTTTAGGTTTGGACTTTTTACCCCTCAAGTTCCTTGAAGCCAAATTGGGTTAGGCCTTAAAGGTCTGGATAACACCTGTAATTTTCCATATTACTTTTTAAGAGAAGTCTTGGGTAAGGCAGGAAGAACTGAGGAGATAAATGTGATTCTAGCATATTCTAGATTCTGCCTGGAACACTTCTACCAGGATCTGCGCAGCTCCCTCCCTTGCTCACTGCAAGAATCTGAGTATTCCCTGACTGCCCTGAGTAGATATTATTCCAATCACTCTGCTTTAGTTTTCTTTTTAGCATTGGTCACCCACTGACATATATTTATTTGTCTGTCTTCCCTTATCTGAGAAGCTTTATAAGTAAGGGACTTTGTCTAGAACCATGTAGAGCATACAGTAAGTGCTCAGTGAACAAATGAATTGGTGAATTCAAAACAGCCTTCACAGGTTGGAAAAAGAGGATGCGGTCAATACAATTCCATATGACAGGAATAAATGTGAAATCCTATTTGAGCTTAAAAACCCATCTGTCTGGTTGCTGATGTGCTCACAGACATAGGGAACTGGTGGTTTGATGGACTGAGCCCTCTACCACAGGACTGGCCCTTGGGAAGACTGTTGCTGCAAAGGACAGGCTAGGCCTCCCTATAATTGTGCCTAAGAGCCTCCTCCAGAATGCGTCTTTGTTGCTCAGATGTGGCCCTCTCTCTCTAGCTAAGCCAGCTTGGCAGGTGAAATCACTGCCCACCCTGCTGCATGGGATCTGACACCCAGGAGAGTGAATCTCCCTGGCAACATGGAATATGACTCCCGGGGAGGAATATAGACCCAGCATCATGGGGTGGAGAACATCTTCTTGACCAAAACAGGGATGTGAAAGGAAATGAAATAAGCTTCAGTGGCAGAGAGATTCCAAAAGGAGCTGAGGGGTCACTCTGGTGGGCACTCTTATGCACAATATAGATAACCCTTTTTAGATTCTAATGAATTGGAATAGCTAGCAGTAAATACCTGAAACTATCAAACTACAACCCAGAACCCATGAATCTTGAAGACGATTGTATAAAAATGTAGCTTATGAGGGGTGACAACGTGATTGGGAAAGCCATAAGGAACATACTTCCCTTTGTCTAGTTGATGGGTGGATAAGTAGAAAAATGGGGAAAGAAATAAAAAAAAAGGCACCCACTCTTCTTTGTTACTTTAATTGTTCTTTTTCACTTTAATTTTTATTATTATTATTTGTATGTGTGTGGTAATGAAAATGTCAAAAAAATTAATTTTGGTGATGAATACATAACTATATAATGGTACTGTAAACAATTGAATGTACGCTTTGTTTTGTATGACTGCATGGTATGTGAATATATCTGAATAAAAATGAAAAAAAAAAACGAAAAAACAAGCAAAACAAAACAAAACCCATCTGTAGGCAATGAGAGAGCTCACTTGACAACAGTTTGTGCAAAAATGAATTAGTAGTTTAGATGACCATATGCTTGGACCATAGCTAATGCCAACTTATATTAGGAGCACTATGTCCAGCTCACAGGAGGGGTAGGTAGGTATAATTTCATCTGCACTGGTCACATCACTCATGGATGTTCTGTCTAGCCCTGACAATAAAAATGTTATCTTTCGTGTGTATTTACTATGCTCATGCCAGGCATTGTGCTAGAGCTTTCTCTCTCTAACTCAAAGAATTCACTGAAGTAGGTACCAATTATATCCCCACTTTACAACTGAAGAAACTGGGGACTCAGATATCTGCCCTAGGTCACACACTAGCAAATGGGAGTGACTGGATTTAAACCCAGGTCTGCCTGACACCAGAGTCCATAGTCTACATCATGGATAAGCAGTATAGTAAAAGAACTGGAAACCATATCAAATGAAAAACTGAAGGAACTAAAGCTGAGTATGGTCTAGGAATGGTAACTTTCTTTAATTATTCAAGGCATTTTGATGGAAGAGGGTCTGATTTGTTTTTACTTTGGAGGGCAGGACAAGCACCAGTGCTTACAGGCTACAAGGAGAGAGATTTTGTCCCAAAGAAAGGAGTCAAATTATTATTAGAACTGCCTCACAATGATTCAAGTTACTTCATAAGGCAGTGATTCTCCAACTGAAAAATTTCAAAAAGGGGTGGAATCATCATTGGTCAGGCACATTCTAAAAGGAATTCCTTAATTGGGATTGGACTAGATGATCTCTGAATTTCTTTCTACCATAAACATTCCATGGTTCTATGAAAGTGGGACCAGGTCAGAAAAGAAGGAGTTATATTTTAAAATAAGTTAGATAAGGAATAAAATCATTATTAACAAAATAAACCAAGGTGACTATGTCCATATTGAATAATAAGTGTTTAGTCTTCAGAATATTAAATGAAATGAGCTTTGAAAAATGGAGGTGGTCCTGGAGGAAAGTTCCTTGAGGGCAGGGCAAGAACAACATCCTATACATCTTTGAATCTCTCAGAGTCTCTCATATTTAATAGGAGCTCGTAAGTATTTGTTTGAACAACTGATTGGATTCAATTGTTAATCAGAATGGGCACACTCTGAAGAATGGTTCTTCATTCGCCAATCAGGGGCTTTCCTGAACATTGCTTGCTGAATAATGGAACTGAGTGTTGTCACTATGAAAAGTGCAAAGCAGGGAACTACCAAGACAGGTATTGTGTTTTGTTTGTTTGTTCGTTTGTTGTTTTAACTGCTGTATTTTATTATGACAGGTATGTTTTTGAGAATGATTTGAAAGGGCTATCTAAAGGCCCAGGTTGGAAGGTATCTGGGTGATCCTTTTAGTGCTACCATAGATTTACTCTGTGATATTGAGGGAACACTGCTGCTTACAATGCATCAATTTTCATTGTTAGAAAATGGAGGTGGGGTGGTTAAGAGAGAGATTGATTCTCATCTCTTAGGAGGATAGAAAAGAAAAATGAAGCTCTTCCCACTTCTGCCCCACTCTCTTCTTCATTTTAGTATTTGTTAACCCTTGAATATCTCCCCCAAATCCAAGGCAGCGAACTAGAAAATTCAGAGATGTTGAAATTCAGAGTCATTGTCTTGCTTTAGTCAAAAGCTTGGTGGAAAAAGGAAGTTGGAACTGATGGCTGAGGTGTTTCAGAGAAGCTATAAATTGCAGTGACCTGTGCTCGTTGCTCCTTTTGTGCTTCAAAGGCACAGATAATCGAGGGTTGACTTGAGGTACCTCTCAAGGGCTACAATGAAGTACTGTATGAGACATGAAAAAGTCAGGAGCTACAATTACCTACGTGGGAGACCCTCTATGAGGGTCCAGAGACATGTAAGACACATCTGGGTTATGCCCAACTCTCTCAGTCTCTTACCAGACTTGCTTATTGATATTTCCTTTCCTGAAGTTAGCCTTCCCTTGACCAGTAGGCCAGTGTGATCCAGGGCAATGAGAATGAATTTTGCTATCAAACCTTACATTGGTTCAGATCCTAGCACTACCCTCACTAGGTTACTTAACTTTAGGCAAATTATTTGATCTCCTTGTGCCTTGGTTTCCTCATCTGACAAATATATGATAATAATGCCTACACAAGAGGGTCTTTGAAGGATTACATAAAATGTAGCATGTAAAAGGTTGATAAGATTTATTTTTCTTTTTCACTAGTATCCCCTCTAAAGGAAGTCTTTATTTTATGTACCATACCACCGACTTTTCCAAGGACTCTAGAACTGCAATTAGGGAAGAAATCTGTTGGAAAGACGGAACAAGAAGAAAAAGAAAGAGAAGGAAGAAAATCATGGAGATTGTGTGATCAAAAAAGAGACTTCTATTTTGGAAACTTGGGACGCAAAGGGCAGAGATGCAAACGTATAGTGGAAGAAGGAAATACAATCAGGATTTACCTTTAGGGAATAAGTGGGCACAAGTAGTTAATGGGCGTGAAGATCTGTTGTCTGGATACCTTCCCAGATCTAACATCTTGTTCCTAATATTGCGGGATACAGCACAGTGGGTTCTGCTCATTTCTACAAACCCTTGACTCCGGAGTGAGAAAAGTCATTTCCTGGCCAGATTATGTTCCCACCCTAAATACTGGAATCTGATGCTCAAGCCTTCTGGGTGTCAGAAGAATAGAATCTCTTTAAAGGGATTCTAAGCTTAGGCTGATAGCAACTCACTGGCTTCACCCTTCTAAACCGGGGTGAAATTGGCGAAGAAGCAGGGCAATTTTTAAAAATTTTATTTTTGACCAGGAAAGTGTAGCACAGGAAGTTGACTGCTCCCCTAACACATTTTGGAGGATTACCCCCAAAGAGGAAAAAAACTGCTTATCAAGGTTTTCTTTCCCACTTTCTTCCCTATTTTCCACTCCACTGTCTACCCAAGGGAGTGTAACTGATCTTGGAGCCCGTAGCGCCGGGTCCGGGACCAGCCGCTCCGAGATGACGTAATGCTTTCTCCGGTACACAAAGCGGCCTCCCCCTTGCTCGGCCTCTCTCGCCCCTCCCCCTCCGGCCTGGCTCGGGCCATCGCCAGCCGCAGCGCGGGTGAGGCCCCTTTTTGAAAAGCTAGTCCCAGGGAAACAGGGAACAAAGGCCCCGGAAGGAGAGCCGAGGCGCTGCTAGGAGGCTCAGAAATAGACATCACGTCATCCCCCATCCCAGCAGCGCCTAGCGCCATTTGGAAGCTTCTGATAGATCCCACCATTACGATGCAGAACGGAGCCTGCAGGGTTCACGTTTCCTCCAGCCCCAGCATCCAGCTGACCGGCTTAAGGAGTGGCTTCCTTTTCGCTCTCCACCCCCGCACCCCTATTTCCCGCGAGGCCGCGGCCTCCCCTGGCTGCCAGCCACACAGCCCACGATCTCCAAGCTGCCATCTTGCTGCCCCATCCCCCCTGGCCACCTCCCCCGCAGCCCTGAGAAGTGGGAGGGGGAGGAAGGGGCACCGCCCTGCGTGCCCCAAGCGGGAGGGTTCAGCCTACCCCACCTCTCCTCCCACAGAGGGAGGGGTTCACGTCCCCCGCATGCTCGCTGTTTCTCACCTCCGGCAGCGGTGACAGTGCACCATACAAGGCTTTAGCATCCTGGTCTTCCCCACCCCCGGTGTGGCTCTACAGTCCATAGCTTAAGTCTAGACTCTGTCCGCTGTCCCCTACCCACTCTACAGGCCCGATTCTAGCGTGGCTGGCACTTGCACTCCCTACCAAACGCTGGCCTCTCGTGGCTTTGCAACGGTTCTGACCATCCCAAGCATAGTCTTCCCGACTCTACTTACCAAAGCTAGGTCGGATATTGGTGATCTCAGCCATGTCGTAATTAGAGACTGTTGCTATAAATACTTTTGCAGTGGTCACACAACTCTGGGAACCCCGGGTCAGTGCAGAGGCCGCCGCTGTAGAGCGCTAGGTCAGGGGAGGGGGAAGGTATCTGATGGACGCCTTCTGCGACGGTCTAGTCTCTGGTTGCCAGCTGCGGTTGCCTGTTAAGATGCTTCAAAGATGCGCTGAGCTAAGGATGCAGGTGCAGCCAGACTGGTCCTGATGCGAATTAGGCTCCGCCTCCTTCCGAACGGCTGTCGGCTCAAGACTCCACCTCTGTCCGAATAGTTCCGGAAGACCGGCCCCGCCCATTTCCGGCAGCTCTGTGGGAGGGGTCCTCCCGCCACCGAGAATTCCAGAGGAGGCACTGCATGCTGATGGGCTCCGGCAAAAAGTTGGAGGCTAAGTGAGGAAAGCTCTAGGTAGATTATCATATGAGAACCTACAGATCCTGTGATTTCTGTTTCCTGGGCTTAATATAGCTGCAGAATGTTCTGGGTGAGAGGGAGCCCAGGATTTTGGAAAAACAAAATTCTATACTGCTTGGATATAGTATTGATTGCCATTGTTACTATGCATTTCTGAAACCACTAAAGGTTATTATGGAAACTTTCTTGAACTCCAGAACCAAACTACTGATGGTTGCACACTTCTGAAAATTACTAAAAATCATTTAATTGCACACTTAAAATGGATGGATTTTGTGGTGTGTAAATTAAAGCTGTTTTTTTTAAGACTAACGAAGAGTGCCAAAGTTAATTGGTATTGAATATTTATCTTCGTTGAGCCTCAACTGCTTAGAGTTGCTTAGGGGATGGAAGGAGGGGGTGGGGATGGGAAGAGAAAGCCAGACAGGACAAACCAACAGACCAGTGAATTCTGTAAAGTCAAAAAGAGGACACGGATGAAACTTCAGGTTTCTGGAGACTTCCTTGGCATTTGGGAGAATTGGTTTGATTCGGGTTAGAGTCAGACTCCTGGCGGTTATCTCAATGATTAAATCAATTCCACCCTTCAGTTTGGCTATGGATATTTTCATCCCGTCAGATTCTGTTTACAGACGGGATCAGTCCAAACTGACTAAATCCATAAATATTTGTCAGGGGTTTATTTGTAAGATAAGGGAGTTTAATGTGCTTTTTCCAGCTTTGACATTCTGTGTATCTAGTAAAGTGGAAGGAACATGGTTCTAGGAGTCAGTCATTCATTCAAAAAACATGTATTGAACTATTGAACATTGATTATGCCCTAGGCACCTTTCTTGGACACTAGGTCAATGCATTAGGGAGCTGGAGTTAGGATACCTAATTTCTGATTACCTTTGTACCTTTATTAATTTACCTACCCAGCTGAGCCAGAAATTTGTCCTTTATAAACTGGAAGTGATATACTAATACTCGTCTCACAGGGTTTATTGTGAAGACCAAATCACCTACGATAAAGGAAAACATTTTGTAAAATGCAGAGTATTAAACAGATATGAATAGTTGCTATGGACTAAGTCTAAGAATCTGAACGACCCCACCCCATCCCCGGCTCCCGTTTTGTTTGTATAAGATAACTCCCTGGGCAGAGAGAGCGAGCTAGTGTATTTAAATTTTTTTTGCCAACAATTGACGTACCAGTGCTGTGGCTTCACTCGGCCCTAAAATAGGATGGCGACTATTGTTGAGCGCATGCTCCTTGACGCCCTGAGACACCGCGCTCCGCTACGCGGGGGCGCGCACGTCCGTCGCTGCCGTTGGCTGACTTCCGGTGGTGCTGAAGCTGAGTTTCCGCGGGATCAGGCCGGCGGGTGAGGATACTGGGTCGTCTGCGGTGGGGCGGGTAGGGGTAGGTAGGAACGGGCGGTAAGCTGGATGAGGGACGTCCGGGATGAGGGGTTCGTGCCTGAGGGTGGGCGCTGTGTGCGTGCCAGAAAGTGGAGCGTGATGGTATCTAGTTGGGAGTGGGGACTTGGTCCAGGGCTAGCCGCTGAGGTGAAAAGCGCAGCTAGGACCCCTCTTTGAGTTGTTTTCCCAGAAGGAGGCCTCGCCCCGACTGCCTCCAGGTTGGCATTCGTTTACCCACTTGGTCCGATACTGCTGTGCTCGAGGTTCCTGGAGCCGAGCCCTGCACGCTGCTGACTTTGAATAGTACCTGCCTTTCTGTTTTTCTTCTCTGGACCTCACGTAATTCATCTGTGAAATAAAGGACTCGCATAGGCTGTCCCCATTCCACTCCTTACCCACTCGCCAGCTTCCCTCACAGTGATCAGCGGAATCTTTGATTTTGGGGGCAATCTCCCCTAGTGTCCTGGAGAAAGTGAATTAGGAAGATATAAAAACCAACCATATAGTTCGTAGTCAGAGTTAGAAAGAATCTTATTTTTCAGTCCTCTGGCCCAAGTTTTCATTTAGCGCCCTTGGTTCAACATTGCCAGTGAAAGGGAACTCACTGTAACACAAGACAGCTTATTCTGTTCTTGGACCTATTTTGAGAGTAAAGTTTTTCAGGGTAGAAAGATGAAATCAGTATTCATATAATGCTTAACCTTTTGGTCTAAATGCTGTACCCTAGAGAAACATAGAAATTGTTCAAGACTTCTTTCATTCATTCATTGTTTTCAGGGAACACAGAGTGAATAGCTATAATGGGGCAAATACTGCTAGGTACTGGGGATACTACTTGAAAGAGTCCTCTTCCTCACAAGGTCATAGTTTTGGGGGAGATGGGAAGGAGACAGACAAGTAAAGAGGGAAGTGATAAAATGCCTTTTTAAAAAAAGTTTTACAAACAGGTGCTGTAGCAACGTAAAAGAATATATCCTCCAGTTTAGGTCAGTGTGCCCTTAATATGTGATAACTAGAATTGAAGTCAAGGGTTCAGAAGTAACATAGTACAGAGAACAGTAGGAATCTCCTCTCCTTTGTTTTCAACATACAATTTCTATTAATATAGCTAAGCCTTTAGTAAACATTGCAACTTTGTTTTTAGATTGTGTCTAATAATGGAAATACCTGTTTATGAAAACAACAATAGCAAGCATTTATTGATCGCTTACTATTTTGTGACATAGGTGCTATTTTTATTTCCTTTTATGGCTGGAGAAACTGAGATTCAGGTTAAGCAACTTATGCAAGGTCACAAAACTGGAGAAAAGCTGACTTGGGAAACAAATTCAGTTTCACTCCACAATTTGTGCTCAGTTCTACTTCCCTGATAGTCATAATACCTAACACTTTTTAAACATTTACTATTTAATTCCTATGATAACTCTATGAGGTAAGAACAGTTACATTTTACCATTGAGGAAACTGAAGCTTAGAGAGAGGTTAAATCACTTGATCAAGGTAACATAGGTTATCAGTAGTAGAGCTGGGATTTGAACTCAGGCACTCCGACCTCTGTCTCCCATCTCCCAACTAAAGAGATTTTGCATTTGGTATGATATGTTGTGTCTATGATTGAACATGAATAAGTGAAAATATATTTGAGGAAATGTTATTACCATTAATTAATATGAAGGTGATAAGAATTTGCTTTTCTCCTTTCAGGATGGAACAAAAGTAGAACTTTTAAAATGTTGCCCTGTAAGAAGAGAAGAACCACAGTGACAGAGTCTCCACAGCATGAGGGCAACCAGGAAGAAGGTGACTTAGATTTAGAGTCAGCTGTTAAACTAGAATCTGACCTGGTTAAAGACCTGGGCTCAGTGTCACTGACCTGGGGTCCAAGCCATGGCACGGCTGCTGATCTTGAAATACAGTCGATACAGGGCACAAGAAGTCAGCTTGGCATGGAGGATCTATCTTCAAGCTCTAGGGTACCCCCACAAGACACAAGTGTACCAATTCTAGAAGCTGTTGACGTGGCCATCTCTCAGGGAATTACCTTATCTTCTTTGGAGTCTTCCCAGCCCTTTAATATACATATTGGTAAGGGAAAACTCCAGGCCACTGGCTCAAGGAGAGGGAAGAAAATTGCACTCAGGCCAGGGCCGGTTACTGGAGAAGACAGAGGTGATCATCCCATCACAAAGGAGCCTTTTTCAGGCGAGCCTAGTGAAGAAGTCAAGGAAGAAGGAGGTAAGATATGAAATGTCTTTGGGCTAGATTTTTCTTGTAAATACCACTTTGCCATTGCCTTCTCCACGGTATCTTTACAGAACGGTATTTCTGAAAGGGGATACTGACTTGGTATGGAATTAGAATTGAAGTGCTCTTAACAATGGGCAATGAACTTGATGAATGGTTGGAGACTTTCTTCACCCCTCCCCTCCCATTCCCTAGATCCTCATTAGCCCTTTCTTTTCTCTCATCCTTTAATCTGTATGCCTGGAGGGATGACTGTGTATGGCCTTTTGTGATTTGGTGGCTATCTATGAAGTGGGGCTTGTGAATGAGGGGCAGAGGCTTAAAGGGAAAGTCAACTAACTGCCTGGGACATTGGGAAAGGCTCTACAGAGGAGGTGATACAACTGTTGGGTCTTGAAGGTTGAATTGTAATTCTAGGCATGGGGCATGCTAGGCCAAGAACTGTCTGTGCAGAGGCACAGAGGTAGAAGAGGGTGGTGACATAAGATGATTGGATGAAGTGGTGGGAAATGACTTCAGAGTGGTAGATTGTGCTAAGATTGTAAAAGGCTTTGTTTTTCTTGCTGAGGTGTTTGAAGTTTTCCTGTAGGTGATAGCTATGCTAAGCCATGACTTAACAGAGAATATTAATGCTTTAGAAAAGATATCAACTTTTCTTATTTATTCATTTTGACTAAATTTTTAACTTTTTCCCCTTTTTGCTGAATTTTAAGATTTTTAGTCTTATTTTGTCCTTTCTGGTAGGTTTTCATTAAGTGGTTTTCCCCCTCTTAATGTATTGTGTCAGTTTTGACATTGTGTAAGTTCATAATGGAGGATTCATGTTTATGACTATACTGTGTTTGAAAACTGTTGAAGTGGTGCTAGAGTTTTCTGAAGCACGTTGTCAAAGATGGAAGCTCTTGAGGAAAAGTGCTCTCTCATAGAAGTAGCTGTTGGATCTGTAGTTTCTGCCTCATTCTGTAGTTTCTACTCATTCAGAGTAGCTTGTATTATTGGTTCTGAAGCAACTTTTTTTCCTCTGGAAATGTAGACAGGAATAGGAGGTTTTTTTTTTTTTTTTAATGATGAATTACGAATTATTTTCACTGTTATCCTCCTTCTAGATAATTTATTAGGAAAGTAGAAAAAAGTTTAATAAATAAACAGCTTGTGCCATCTTGCTAATTATATGGACTTGACCTTTGAGCACATAATTATAAAGCAAAAACAAGAGAGTACATTGTCCTGCACATAGTAGATACTTCTATAAATTGGACAAATAATTATTGTTAATTTGAAATGACTTATTTTGATCATTGTTTTTCATTTACAAGATGTGTGCTTACCCTCAGCATTTTTTGAGCACTCATACTAGACGTAAGAAAGGAAGGAATGAAGGTTTTCCTTTATTCTCCTCATTGCTTTCATTTTTCTCCTCTTTTCTTTTTCTTAAAATCAAGAGTAGAGTATATTGGATTAGGAAAAGTAAAGGTGATTCTGGAATTTAGGTGTTTTTACCAGAAGAAATGCATTCCTTTTGCTGTGATTATGAAAGCAGCATATGGTCATTGTAGAAAAATTAAAAAAAAAATACAGAAAAAACGTCTGGGTTATTTTGAAGTATTGGCAATTTGTTACAGTTGATATACTCTTAAATCTTATTTCTAGAATGCAGATGCTAATGATTACTCCTTTCTCTTTAATGATATTTATTCTAATAGAATTTTACTTGTTCTTTTTAAGTTGTATGTATTTATGTACCTTCATTTCTACTTATCTTTTTTTTCTTTGTCTCCTAAAAGTGATTAGCATAGACAGATTTCAGTTATGATTAGTTGGTTTGTACAATTCTTAGCTACTTGTGTTCATGTAATCAATTTACAGTTCTTAGGCTGCCATTAAACAAATTCAGGTATATCCTGGTTAAGGCTTTTCTTTCTCTGTATCTTTCCCTGCTCTGCTTCTCTTTCTGAGACTTTCAGTATCTAGCATATCTGTAGAGGGAAAGAAAGACGGATTTCAAAAGGGTTCTAATGGAAGGGGTTTACATTGAGAAACAATGTGATATGGTCAGAGTAAAAAAAGAGTTGCAGAGAAAAAGGGACATTTTCTCCATATAAAGTATGAAAGATGATTTTGTGCAGCTGATAAACTGTATTTTAAATTTCAAAGAGTAGTTCCAAATATGGTTTTTTTCTTTAATCAGTTTTATGGAAATATAATACAATGAAAATGGCCAATTTTAAGTATACAATTAGATGAGTTTTGCCAAATGTGTACAATCTGTTTTAGTTTGCTAAAGCTGCCCAAAGCAGATATTATGAAATGTGTGTGCCCCCCCCCAGCCATTTTTAATGCAGTCTTATTGTGACATATTCCAAATATGTTTTAGGTAGTAAAACTATCAATGGAAGAAGCTCTACCTAACAAAGTGAACTTCAGTATTTTGAAGGGTACTATCTCTTTAGATGTAAGTGTTCTGGTATGTTTGTTTAGGGGGTCATTTGTTTCAGTTCTGGTTTTAAAATGTTAGGCAGGGTTAATTCCATAAGTTATTAAAGAATGCTGATAAAATAAAAAAAGTGTGCTTGTGGTATTGATAAGAAATTTGGCTGAGAGAAACTTTTGGTTTGATGGATTTAGGATTTAATTTGTTGTAGAGTCTCCATTAAAGCCAGGGCCTTTAGGCTTTTTGATATTGTGAAGCAATCATGGGCTACAGAAATAAAGGAAGTAAGATTAAGAGCAAATATAATTAAGGTTTGATTAATGCTTTATTTTTAAATAAAAGTTTTTTTCCACTCTTTTTGTGGGAGACCTACATTTAAAAAGCATGTTTGTCTGTTTAAACTGCTAATGTTGATGAGACAGCATTCAAAAAAGCTTAAAAGCTATTTGTTTTAAATGGAGCTCAGTGACAAATAATTTGATTTTTTTTTTTAAAGCCATTTTATTGAGATCAATTCACACAGCATATGATCCATCTAAAATGTACAAGGTCTTCTAGTATATGTACAGAGTTGTCCTTTCATCACCACAATCAATTCTAGAACATTTTCACCTTCAGGAGCGTTCACTATGTTGTACAGTCCCATGTTTCATCCTCTGGCTTTCCTTCTAGTGACATATACAACCCCAAACTTTCCCTTTCAACCATAATCGCACCCACATATCTCTGCTGTAAATTGCACTCACTATAATGTGCTACTGTTACCTCTATCCATTTACAAACATTTACAATCAACCTTATTACATTTTCTTCACAAATTAAGCATCAGCTTCCTATTCTCTGTCCTCATTCTATCTTCTGGTGACCTGTGTTCTAGATGTTAACACCATGAGTTTACTAGTTAGATTAAGTTCATATTAGCTAGATCAGATAGTATTTGTCATTTTGTGTCTGCCTTATTTCATTCAACGTAATATCCTCATGGTTCATCCATGTAGTCACATGTGTCATGACTTCATTTCTTCTTACAGCTGCATAATGTTCCATTGTATGTATATACCACGTTTTGTTTATCTGTTCGTAGGTTAATGGACACTTGGGTTGTTTGGCAATTGATTTCTTTTTTTTTGAAAAGAAATTTTAACTGACTAATACATGAGCATGGGGAAAAAATCAGAAAATACAGAAGGTACACAGTGAAAAGTTAGACATTCTTCTAGCCTGTTCTCTTGTTCTCCAAGTCCTCTTCCCAGAGGCAATCACTGTTTAACCGTTTCTTGTGTATATTCCAGAGATACTTTGTATATATGCAAGTCTGTTTTTGTGCTTTCTTTCTTTAATGTTTTATTTTAGGATTTTTTTAGTCTCACAGAAAAGTTTCAAAAATAGTACAGAAAAAAATAGTACTGAGAGTTCACGTATACCCTTCACCCAGCTTCCCCTCATATTCACAACATTCATCACCATAGTTCAGTTATCCCAAATGAACAAAGTAACATTGGTACAATAGGATTAACTAACTACATACCTAACTGAGATTTCACCAACATGCTTTTTTTTTTTTGTATATTACATTTTTTTTCCATTTTTTAAATTGTGAACTTTAACATATATACATAACAGTGATAACTTTCAATGTATGATTTCACAAGCAGTTAGAGAGCAAATATCAAAGAATGTCATGGGTCACAGTTCCACAACTTCAGCCATTTCCGTTATTGTAAAATATAACATACACACAGAAAGGTGTCATCTCTCGATTTACAGCTTATAAGTAGTCATATAGGTAATTTCAAAAATTATTATGGGTTGCAGTTCCACAGTTTCAGTTCTTTCCTTATTATGTAATACAAGGTATATACAGAAAGGTGAAGATCTTCAAGGCACAATTCAGTGAGCAGCTATAGAGCAAATCCCAAGGGATGCTGTTCTAGTTTGCTAATGCTGCCAGAATGCAAAACACCAGAAATGGATTGGCTTTTATAAAGGGGGTTTATTTAGTTACACAGTTACAGTCTTAAGGCTGTAAAGTGTCCAAGATAATGCGTCAACAATGGGGTACCTTCACTGGAGGGTGGCCAATGGTGTCCGGAAAACTTCTGTTAGCTGGGAAGGCATGTTGCTGGCATCCACTCCAAGTTCTGGTTTCAAAATGGCTTTCTCCCGGGACGTTCCTCTCTAGGCCATAGCCCCTTTTCAAAATATCACTCTCAGTTGCTCTTGGGGCGTTTGTCCTCTTTTAGCTTCTCCAGATCAAGAGTCTGCTTTCAAAGGCTGTCTTAAAACTGTCTCTCATCTGTAGCTCCTCTCTCATCTCCTGTGCATTCTTCAAAGTGTCCCTCTTGGCTGTGGCAAGAGGCCTTCTTTTTGAGCTTAGGTAATGCTCCAGTAAACTAATCAAGGCCCATGCTGAATGGGCAGGGCCACACCTTCATGGAAATTATCCAATCAGAGTTATCACCCACAGTTGGGTGGGGCGCATTTCCATGGAAACAACCTAATCCAAATGTTCCAACTTAATCCCCACTAATATGTCTGCCCCCACAAGATTGCATCAGAGAACATGGCTTTTTCTGGGGGACATTGTATATGCAAACCAGTACAGGTGCTATAGGCTACAGTTCCACCATGTCATTTACCTCCTTCCAGCCATTCCAACACCGCAGCATCCAAAAAATTTGTATAATTAAATAAAGTTTTGGTATTCATAGACCTTTGTTCAATGTTATCTTGTTTGTTGCTACTCCTTCCTCTCACTTAATCTCTTTCTCCATCTTCAGGGGAGTCTAGGCAGTGAGTACCCTAACTTGTTCATATTACAAGGGTGTGTTGACGGTAGGGAGAAGGGGGCTGCATCTGATAGTTGATCTTAAGAGGCTGTTTCCTCTGGTATTTAGGACTTGTCTGGTATAGGAGCACTCTAGTGGATTTAAGTTTCTGAACAATAAAACTTTGAGTGCATCTTTTATAGAATATCAGGTAGGGATTTAGGTATTTGGGGACTACTTTTGGTAAGGGCATGGCATGCTGTGGCCATTTGGGATGTCTAACTGGAGCTTGCATAAGAGAAACCTCCAGGATAGCCTCTTGACTATTTAGGATCTCTCAGCCACTATGACCTCAGCTTGTTACATTAACATCCTTTTTCTGTTCCAGGATCCAGTCTAGGATCCTATGTTGCATTTTGTTGTGTCTCCTTAGTATCTGTTCTGGTTTGCTAATGCTGCTGTTATGCAAAATACCAGAAATGGATTGGCTTTTATAACGGGCATTTATTAGGTTACAAATAACCTAAGTTCTCAGGCCATAGAAGTGGCTCAAGAAGAGGAGACCTTCACTGAAAAATGGCTGCAATGGTGTCTGGAACACCTCTTTCAGTTGGGCAGGCATGTGGCTGTCATCTTCTGGTCCTTTGCCCCTGGGTTGTATTTCAAAATGTTTTTCTCCAAAATGGCTCTGGGCTTCTGTCTTCACTCCTCTCTCTCAGCTCCTGTGCCTCCTTGCTTCTTTCTCCCAGGGTGTTTCTCTCTAAGAGTCTGGGGCTCCTCCCTAGCTTCTCTGGGACAAACTCTGGGCTTCACCTCTTAGCTTAGCATCTGCAAGTGTTCTTCTGTCTGCATCTCCAAGTGTCTCCAAGCATCAACAAGCATTTGGGTCTGTGTTAGCTCTTCTCTCTTAAATACTCCAGTGAACTAATCAAGACCTACCCTGAATGGGAGGGGCCACACTTCCATGGAAATAATCTAATCAAAAGTATCACCCACAGTTGGGTGAGTCACATCTCCATGGAAGCACTGAATCAAAAGTTTCCACTCTGATCAAAATACTAATAAATCTGCCCCCACATGATTGCATTAAAGAACATGTCTTTTTGGGGGACGTAATATATCCAAACTGGCACAATACCCAGTCTGTCAAAGTTCCTCAGTCTTTCCTTGGCTTACAAAAATTTTTATAAGGGAATGAGAAGAGGCTTATAATATATATGGAGTAAAAAGTGTTATTTCATCTCTTTAAAAATTTATAAGAACCTGAATAAAAATCTTTACTTTTTCATTTAAAAAGTTACAAAAGTATTGTTAAAAAATTGAAACAATATATAAGACAAAGTAAAAAGTGGTGACACATTCCCAGAGATAACTACTGTTAACAGTTTGCTGTATATCCTTTTTTTCCTTGTAAAAATTTTCTGAACAGTTTTATTCACACACCATACAATTCATCCAAAGTGTACAATTAGTGGTTCTCAGTATAATCACAGAGTTCTGCTTTTACTGCCACAATAAATTTTAGAACATTTTTGTTGCTCCAAAAAAGAAAACCCTGATGCCCCTTATCCCCCCTATCATTGACGCTTAGCATTGGTGTGGTACCTCCTTACAAGTGATGGGAGAATATTAAGATATTATTGTTAACTACAGTCCATAGTTTGAACTAGGTGTATTTTCCCCGATATACTACCCTGTTATTAATACCTTGTAATAGTGACATACATTTGTTCTAGTTTATGGAAGAACATTCTTTTGTTTGTACTATTTACCATCTTCATCATCCACAACAGGGTTTACTATGTTATATAGTCCCCAGTTTCATCCTCTAGTTTTCTTTCTAGTGATTTACACAACCCTAAACTTCCCCTTTCAATCACACTCACACGTACAGTTCAGAGCTGTTAATTACACGCATAATGTATACTACCATCACCTCTATTTACAAACATTTACAATCAACATTATTAAAAAATTCTGCACAAATTAAGTTTGAATTCCCCATTCTCTACTCTTCTTCTATTTTCTGGTTAGTTCATGTTAGTGAGATCATACATATTTGTCCTTTTGTGTCTGGCTTATTTCACGTAACATAATGTTCTCAAGGTTCATCCATGTTGTCACATGCATCAGGACTTCATTACTTCTTACAGCTGAATAATATTCCATCGTATGTATATACCACATTTTGTTTATCCATTCATCAGTGGATGGACACTTGGGTTGTTTCCATCTTTTGGCAATTGTGAATAGTGCTGCCATGAACGTCAGTGTGCAAATGTCTGCTTAAACCTTTATGATTGTTATTTCTTCTTGGTGAATTGCCCCTTGTATTAATATATATAATGTCCTTTGTGCTAGTTTGGATGTATTATGTCCCCAAAAATGCCATGTTCTTTGATACAGTCTTTTGGGGACAGATGTATTAGTGTTGATTAGGTTGTTATCCTTTGATTATTTCCATGGAGATGTGACTCAGTCAACTGTGGTCGAGGCCTTTGATTGGATAATTTCCATGGAGGTGTTACCCACACATTCAGGGTGGTCTTAATTGAATCACTGGAGCTCTATAAAAGTGTTCACAGACAGAAGGAGGTGCTGCAGCCAAGAGATACACTTTGAAGAACATACAGGAGCTGAGAGTGGAGCTGGAGCACAACCTGGGATCAGCAGAAGTGCCTTCCCAGCTAACAGAGTTTTTCTGGATGCTACTGGCCTTCCTTCAGTGAATGTATACTTGTGTTGATGCCTTCATTTGGACATTTTCATGGCCTTCAGACTGTAACTTTATAACCAAATAAACCTTCTTTATAAAAGCCAGTCCATTTCTGGTATTTTGCATAACGGCAGCATTAGCAAACTGGAACATCCTTCTTTGTCTATTATAATATTTTTGCATTTAAAGTCTATTTTGTCCAGTATCAGTATAGCTACCCTAGCTCTTTTTTTGATTACTGTTTGCATGGAATATATTTTTTCCAGCCTTTCACTTTCAACCTCTTTGTATCCTTGGGTCTACAGTGAGTCTCTTGTTGACAACATATAAACGGATCATATATTTTTACCATTGTGCCAATCTATGTCTTTGGATTGGGGTGTTTAATCGATTAACATTCAATGTTATTACTGTGTAGGCAGTACTTACTTCAACAATTCTATCCTTTGGCTTTTGTTTGTCATAGCTTATTTTAATCTTTCTTTTTACCCTTTTAGTTACCCTTACTGATAATCTTCATTTTTGTACTTTCCTCCAAGCCTCTATCTCCTGTCTTTTCTTTTCAGCCTGCAGAACTCGTTTAGTATTTCTTGTAGGGTAGGTCTCTTACTACCAAAGTCTCTCAGCTTCTGTTTATCTGTAAATACTTTAAACTCTCCTTCATTTTGATGGACAGTTTTGGTTGATAAAGAATTCTTGGCTGGCGATTTTTTTTCACTTGGTATCTTAAATATATCATACCCTGCTTTCTTGCCTCCATGGTTTCTGATGAGGAATTGGAGCTCAGTCTTATTGAGTGTCCCTTGTCTGTGGTGTATTGTTTTTCTCTTGCTGCTTAAGAATTCTCTTTGGCATTTGATGCTCTGATTAGTATGTGTCTTGGAGTGAGTCTGTTCAGATTTATTTTGTTTGGTGTATGTTGTGCTTCTTAGATATGGATATTTATTTCTTTTTTTAGAGTTGGGAAAAATTTTGGCCATTATTTCCTCAGATATTCTTTTTGCACCTTTTTCCTTCTCTTCTCCCTTTGGGACACCATTTTGTGTATGTTTGTGTGCTTCATGCAGTCATTGAATTCCCTCAGCCCCGCTTGATTTTCCCATTCTTTTTTCTGTCTCTTTTGTTTGTTTGATTTCAGATGTTCTGTCTTCTAGCTTGCTGATCCTTTTTCTGCCTTTTCAAATCTGTTGTTTACTTCCAGTGTATTTTTTTAAAATTCAGTTTTATTGAGCTATATTCACAAACCATACAGTCATCCACAGTGTGCAATCACTTGTTCACAGTATCATTATATAGTTGTGCATTCATCACCACAATTTTTGAACATTTTCATTACCACAAGAAAAAGAATAAGAATAAAAATTAAAGTAAAATAGAACACCCAAAACATCCTGTACACCCCTCCTCCTCCTTTTTATTCATTTACTTTTTGTCCTCATTTTTCTACTCATCTCTCCATACACTGGATAAAGGGAGTGGGAACCACAAGGTTTTCACATCACACAGTCATATATTGTAAGCTATATAGTTATACTGTTGTCTTCAAGAATCAGGGCTACTGGGTTGCAGTTCAACAGTTTCAGGTATTTCCTTCTAGCTATTCCAATACACTAAAAACTATATTGCATAAGAATAACCTCAAGAATGACTTCTCGACTCTATTTGAAATCTCTCAGCCACTGAAACTTTATTTTTTTTCATTTCTTTTCCCCCTTTGATCCAAGAAGGCTTTTTCAATTTCACGATGTCAGGGCCAAGCTCATCCCCTTGAGTCATGTCCCACATTGCCAGGGAGAGTTACAGCCCTAGGAGTCATGTCCCACATAATGAGTTTACCTGCAGAGTTTGCCTAGAGAGAGTGGCCACATCTAAGCAACAAAAGAGGTTCTCTGGGAGTGACTCTTAGGCACAACTTTAGGTAGGCTTAGCCTCTCCTTTGCAGTAACAAGCTTCATAAGGGCAAACCCCAAGATCGAGGGCTCGGCCTTCTAAATTGGTAGTCTCAGATGCTTGTGAGACTATCAGTAATTCCCCACATGGGGAAGTTTAATATTTCCACAGTTTCCCCCAGTCCCTCAAGGGGGCTTTGCAAATACATTTTTATTCTCTACCCAAATCACTCTGGGATGTATTGGGACTTCAACTAACTTGTACAAACCAACCAGATTTCACTCCCTGTTCAAAGTTCCATGTAATTATCGTGTTTGAATAAACTCATCATACAAGTTAAATTATATTGTGTGTAACAAAAAATATAGATTTTACACCTAATAAACCTCTCTTCCTTTGGTCTCACACAGAAGTTGAAGTTTTAAAGCACCATTAAAAATGCCCTTTACCCTTTAGTCTGATTTACCTTAGTCCTAACCAAGTCCGATTTGTTCATATCTCTAATTGAAGTCTGATCTCTTTTTCAGACTCTGTAACATTTGCTATATGGGGTAATACTGACATTCATAGCTGCTGGACTCTGGCTCTGAGTCTCAGGTGTCTCAGATATCCAAAGTTTCAGGGACCCGCCAGGTTATACACAAAGAGCTCAGCATCTCAGAATTTAGAAATAGCCATTATAACTCAGAAATAGATGTAACTGCTGTAAGAGTTTATAATCTAGGAACCTTTACAGTAAGCCTTCCCTTGATATCCTGTGCTCTCAAATTTAATTCTCAGAGTTTGCACATTGTAGTTAGTCCATATTAATGAGACATTATAATGTTTGTCTTTTCGTTTTCTGGTTTATTTCACTCAACATACTGTCCTCAATGTCCATTCACCTAGTTGCATACCTCACAACTTCATTCTCTCTTGTAGCAAGTCAATATTCCTTTGAATATATATAACCACAGTTCACCATTCCTTTTAGCAGCCGATGTACCCTTAGGCCACTTCCATCCATTGTGATTCGTGACTACTGCCACCATAAACCCCACTGTGCAAATGTCCATTTGTGTCCCTTTTTTCATTTCTCCCAAGTATATACTCAATAACAGGGTTGCAGGACCATATGGCAACACCATGCTTAGCTTCCTGTAGAACCACCACACTGCCCTCTAGATGGGCTCTACCATTCTACTTCCCCATCGGCAGTGATTAGGTACATTCCTCTCTCCACATTTTCTCCAGCACTTTGTATCCCTCTGTTTATTTTTTAGACAGTTTAATTCACAAACCATACATTCCCTCCTAAGTAAACTATCAGTGGTTCCCTGTATACTCACATAGTTATGCATTTACCACCACTATCTATATGAGGACATTTCCATTTCTTCCACAAAGAAAGAGGAAAAGGTGAAACAAGCAAAAAGAAAAAAACAAAAAGGAAGAAAAAAATGGCAACTAAAAAAGCAACAATTGAAAAAATAATATTAAAATAATGTACAATAAAAAGATCAGACAACACCACCAATGCCAAGAATCCCAACCCCTCTCTTATATCTCCCTCTTACAGACATTTATCTTTGGTATATTGCCTTTGTTATAATTTATGAAGCATATTACAATGTTACTGTTAACTATAGATTCTAGTTTGTATTGATTGTATTTTTCCCCAAGACCATCCCGTTTTCAACACCTTGCAAAGAAACATTCTTTTGTTCTCCCTCATGTAAAAACATTCTTATTCTTATATTTGTAAATTTGATCACAATCACTGACCACTCTAGGTTTCACTAAGTTATACCGTCCCAATTTTTTTCTTCTCTCTTTCCTTCTGGTGTCCTACATGCCCTTAACCTTCCTCTTTCAACCGTATTCACAGTCATCTTTGTTCAGTGCACTTAACAATATGTGCTGCCATCACCCAGTATTGTGCTATCTATTTCTGGATCTATACAATCAATTGTGTTGAACATTCTGTAATCCTTCAGCTTCAAATGTCTGATCTCTACCCTCTTTCTATGTCCTGATATCTTCATTTCTGCAGTTCAGAATTGTCCTTTTTTTGATTGACTCTGGAGAGTTTTCAGTAGGTGTTTACATTGCCATGTTGATGATGTCACTACTTCCAGTATATTTTTATTCTCATCTGTTTTGCCTTTCATTCCCTTAATGTTATTTTTCCTTGCATGCTTTCAAATTCTTTCTGCTCAGTCAGTGTCCTCTTACTATCCTTTATCTCTTTAGCCATGTTTTCCTTCATCTCTTTGAATTGATTTAGCAGATTTGTTTGAACATCTTTGATTAATTGTTCCAGATTCTGCATCTCCTCCAACTTTTTAATTCGTTTCTTTGACTGGGCCATATCTTCCTGTTTCTTAGTGTGGCTCATTATATTTTGCTAATATCTGGGCATCTGATTATCTTGATGGGATTATTCTGGAGGTTGGTTTCTCTCTCTTATCAAAGTTTTTAGTGTTGATTGGGTTTGTGTTAGCGTTCTTCTTTGACAGTTGGTTCATCAGTATTTCCCAGCTGAAACAGGGCCAGGTACCTAGGGAGAGGGTCAGGAAAGACTCCAAAAAGCCTTTTTTTTTCCCTTCAGCTTCCCAAGGCTGTGCTTTCCTGATCTGCCCAGCAGATGGGGATCTTTTGCAAACTATTCCTTACAGCCCTGTGAAGGCAGGGTATTTTTAGCTCTTTTCCAGCTCTGCCTCAATCTCTTGGTCCTGTATTTCTCTGGCTGCTTCACAGTACTCCCCTGGTTTCTGGAGCCCCATAACAGTTGATTCGGTGAGTTTCTGCCTAACCACTCACTGTTTTTGGAGAGGAATGAGCCCTATTTTGCCATCTTCCTGGAAGTCTGTATACGGATTCTTGTATTCTGTGTGTACTGAGTTTATTTCTGATACTGAATGCAAGTTTTTTTGCTTTTAAATGGTATCAATAAAAAAAAGAGAGGAGCAGGTAAAAGAAAACATTCATATAGAGTTGAGGTGAAACAGTTCTCTAATGAACTATAGAACTGTATGTTTGTACTTTCTTGGTGATTTTTACTCCTCTGCTCTGTAAAATTGATTTACAGAATCATAGTTTAGGACATGTTATAATGTATATCATTTATAGTTGATTAAATGTGGTATTACTTATCATCTATATCAAATGTTGCTCTATCAGCATCCAACTGTAGTATTATGAATATGTGTTTTCCCTGGGAGAAAATGCATAACTCAAAGCATATTAGAACTAGAAGATCTTAGTAATTTTCTAGTTTAACTCCCTGGCTTTACGTATGAATAAATTGGACATAAGCTTTGATTTCAGTATTTTTTTAATGACACTGTCTGCAAGAGAGGAGTATCCCTTTATAGTATGTGCTTAATTCATGAAGTGATCTAATTAAAAAGGACTTTTTAAAAAGATGTTGATTCTGTAACAGAATTTGGTTGAGAATGGGCAAAGAGTGGAATGATATTTGTGGTTCTTCCAGGAAAATCTCAAATACATTCTGGAGGGGAGATACCTTCACAGCCATCAAGCAGCCTCTCTGTACAACCAGGGGCCCAGCCTAGGAAATCATCCCAACCCAGTGTCTCTGCCTCTCCTCAAGAAAAGTCACCTAGGACTCAAGCTTTCCAAGCCGAGGAAGAGATAGAGGATGGTGGACTCTTCATTCCAATGGGTAGGCTTGCTTTTTATTCTACTTTTTTTTAATTTTAAAGAAGATTTTTACTGATGTGTAATATGTAGAAAACTGTGCATATCCTAAAATGTATAGTTCACTAAATTTTCACAAACTGAATACACCCATGTAACCAGCAATCAGATGAATAAACAAAACATTACCAGTACCCCAGAAGATGCCCATATCCTCCCTTTCTATTATTATTAACTCCCTCACCCATTGGTAATCACTAGCCTGATTTCTACCAGGATAGATTGGTTCAACTATTTTGTATTATATATGAATGGAATCATGTAAATGTACTTCTTGTATTGGTTTTTTTCACTTAACGTTATGTTTATGAAATGTATCCATATTTTTGCAGGTAGCTGTAGATTGTTCTTTTTCATTGCTGTATTATATTCCATCACTTGAATATTCTACATTTTCTTTATTCTTTCAACTTTTTTTTTTTGACAGAGATGTTAATCTTTTTTTATTGTGGTAAAATATATTTAACATAAAATTTGCTATTTTAACCAGTGTACAATTCAGTGGCATTTAATTACATTCACAATGTTGTGCAACCACCACCAGTATCTATTTCCAAAACCTTTCCATCACACCAAACATAAACTCTGTACCAATTAAGTAATAACTCCCTATTCTCTCTTCCCATCAGTGCATTGAAACCTCTAATCTACCTTCTGGAATTTGCCTGTTCTAGATATTTTGAAAAAGTGGAATCATCCAATATTTGTCCTTATGTATCTGGCTTATTTCACTCGACTTGATGTTGTCAAGGTTCATCCATGTTGAGGAATGTAACAGAACTTCATTCCTTTTTATTGTTGAATAACATCCAATTGTATGGATATACTACATTTATTTATGCATTCTTCTGTTGATGGATACCTGGGTTGCTTCCACCTTTGGCTACTGTGAATAATGCCACTGAGAACATTAATGTACAAGGATCTGTTCAAATCTCTGTTTTCTGTTTTTTTGGGTATATACCAAGAAGCGGCGTTGCCAGATCATGTGGTGATTCTATGTTTAACTTTCTGAGGAACCGCCAAATTGTTTTCCACAGTGGCCGCACCATTTTACATTCCCACCAGCAGTGTATGAGGTTTCCAATTTCTCTACATCCTTGCCAAATTTTATTTTGTTTTTTTTTTAGATTAATACCATACTATTAAGTGTGAGTGGTGGTTTTGATTTGCATTTCCCTAATGGCTGATGATGCTGAGTACCTTTTCATTTACTTTTTGGCCATTTGTGTATCTACAGAGATATATTCTGAGTGGGTGTGGAATGTATATACACATCTTTATGTGTGCTGCTTATATTAGTAGTAGTTTTATTGGTTGCATCACCTGATCAGTCAGATAATGATAATAAGTCCACCTTTATCAATGATAAGTGTTAGACTGAGTAAATGTATTTTCCCAAATCTTAGTATAAAAGGCAATTTAAAAATGGACAATATATTTATTTAGTTAGGAAAGAAACGTGGAAATTTTGTTCATAAGATTTTTAAATATTGTGAAAGCTAAATAATACCATCTAATATTTATATAGCGCTTGATAGTTTAGCTGCATAACATCTGATTCTCCCCAAATCCCTGAAGTAGGCAGAGAAAATACTATAAAGATTTCACTTTTTAAGGAGTATTAAAGTTACACAAAAATTACAGCCATATTCACATAATATCAGATAGAAGAACACATTTGTCTAAATCCTGTTAACCCAACAAATGAAATTATTTAAACTGGTGTTACATGAATAATAGGTTTGCTGGACAGAGCAAATGCTTGCACAAAAGGCTCAGCAAGATCTGGAAGTTCTATTTAGATCATGTCTATATTATTAATTTTTAAAAAACTTTTTACTTTGAAATACTTTCAAACTTATAAGACAGTTACAAAAATAACACAAATCCCATACAGAGAACTCCAACATCCCCCTGTCCCTCCAGATACACAGATCCATCAATATTAACATTTTTTTAAAATGCAGTTTTGCTGGGATATATTCACATACCAAATAATCATCCAAAGTATGCAATCAGTGGTTCACAGTATCATCATATTGTTGTGCATTCATCACCATAATAAATTTTTGAACATTTTCATTACTCCAAAGAAAAAAATAAGAATAAAAGTAAAAATAAAAAAGAACAGCCAAAACCTCCCATACCCCTTTTCCCCCCATTATTTATTTATTTTTGTCTTTATTTTCTTACTCATCTGTCCATACACTGTATAAAGGGAGTGTCATTTGCAAGGTTTTCACAATTAAACAGTCACACCATAAAAGCTATATAGTTATACAATCATTTACACTAATCAAGGCTCCTGGATTACAGTTCAACAGTTTCAGGTGTTTCCTTCTCGCTATTCTAATACTGAAAACTAAAAAGGGATACCTATATAATGCATAAGAATAACCTCCAGAATGATCTCTAGACTCTTTGAAATCTCTCAGCCACTGAAACTTTGTTTCATTTCTCTTCCCCCTTTTGATCCATGAAGGCTTTCTCAATCCCATGATGTCAAGGCCAGGAGTATGTCCCATGTTGCCAGGGAGATTTACACCCCTGGGATTCATGTCCCACAAAGCGGGGGAAGGCAGTGAGTTTATCTGCAGAGCCAGCCTAGAGAGAGAGGCCACATCTGAGAAACAAATCAAGTTCTCTGGGGGTAACTCTTAGGCGTAATTATAAGTAGGCTTAGCGTCTCCTTTGCAGAATAAGTTTCATAAGGGCAAGCCCCAAGATCAAGGGCTTGGCCTATTAAATTGGTAGTCCCCACTGCTTGGAGAATATCAGGATTTCCCCAGGTGGGGAAGTTTCATATTTCTACTTTCTTCCCTCAAGGGGGCCTAGCAAATACTTTTTTATTCTCTGCCCAGATTACTCTGGGATATATTGGGGCATCACACTAATCTGTACAAACCAACAAGATCTCACTCCCTTTTCAAGGTTCCATGTAATGATGGTGTTCATATAAACTGACCATACAAGTTAAATTAGTGTCCTATAGAAAATACATATTTTGCACCAAATAAACATCTCTTCCTTTGGTCTCACACAGAAATTGAGGTTTTAAAACACAGTGAATATCATCCTTTACCCTTTGGTCTGATTTGCCTTAGTCCTAACCAGATTAGCTTCATTCATATCTCTAATTGAAGTCTTATCTCTTTTTCAGCTTTTTTGTTGTTGTTGTTCTTTTTCAGCTTTTTTTTTTTAACAGTTACTGTTTAGGGTAATGCTTTCATAGTTGCTGAACTCTAGCTCTGAGTCTCATGTGTCACACAGATACCTGAAGTTCCAGGGAACAACCAGGTTATACACAAAGATTTCTCAGCATCTCAGAATTTAGAAATAACCATTGACAACTAAGGAATGGATGTGACTGCTCAAATAGCTTACAGTCTAGGAACCTTTACAATAAGCCTTCCCCTGATAACCTGTGCTCTTGAATTCAATTCTCAGAGTTTGCACATTTTATTTAATCCATTTTAGTGAGGTGTTATAATATTTGTCTTTTCACTTCTGGCTTATTTCATTCAACACACTGTCCTGAAGGTTCTTTCACTTAATTGCATGCCTTGCACCTTCATTCCTTCTTGGGCGGCTCAGTATTCCATTGTATGTATACACCACAGTTTGCCCTTCCGTTGATCTTGATGTACCCTTAGGCCACCTCCATCCATTGCAAAATAATAACATTTTGCCAAATTTGCTGTATCTTTCTACTTTATCTGTCCGTCCATCCATCCGTTTTGGAACATATGAGTGTTAAGTTATACGCATCATCCTCCTTGAACATTTAAAACTGCCGTAAACATTTCCCGAGAAAAAGGATACTCACTTATGTAACCACCATAAGTGCAGTAGTCAAGTTCAAGATATTTAACATTGATCTAAAGTTCACAGTCTTATATTCCCATTTTTTCATATGCCCCAATAATACTCTTTAAAAAAATTTTTTTTTTTTCACTTTCTTTCAAAGTTTTTAATTCTCTGGGATTGAGCTCAAGGGGAGGGTGGAGTGCAGAGCCTGGCTTTCCAGGAAGCCTTTCTGGGGGCAGTAGAAGTTGCTGGAAAGCTGGTGCTGTTATGCTTGTTCTGGCTGAAGGCTGTCCTGGGCCCTGAAGGTCTCCAGGATGTCTGTTGCTGACAGGGCGACGCAGGAATGAGACACGGACACAAAGCTAAGAATTAAGCTAAGTGGACGACAGTGCAGCCTTGCTCCAGCTATTTATTTCAGAAGATCGGATATATATGCTAAAGGTGCTCAGGAGGGGGAGAGCCCACCAGATACCTATGTTTACATCAGGTGTATACAATCTAGGTTTACATCAGGTGAATACAATCTAGGTTTAAGACAATGGTAGTCACAAGACACACATCTTTACAGGGCGGGCCTGCATGGCATTCTATGCAGGCCTGCGGCTCAGCGTTCTAAGCCACCACCCTAGATATGCCTCAGGCAACATGGAAAACTCAGTTCCCCACAGATGTCCTTTCTTCCAGGTTTCTCTTCTGGGACATCTCCAGGAGCTGGTGTTTGGCTCACAGCCCTTCTAGGAACATGATGTCATGCTTCACTCATTTGTTTATCTGATGGGTACTTATGGGGTGCATGTGTCAGGAGCTGCTCCCTGGAGACACAATTGTGAGCGAGACAGAGAAGGACCCTGCTCCCATGGAGGTGACATTCAAATCATATGCTTCAGTGACTTCCAATCTGTTTATAATATGCGGAATCCAATGTTGGAGTGAAATGTTATGCAGATCTGTTCTGAGCCCTTGCAAACTGCAGAAAACTGGGAGTGGCATCCAGGTATAAAAAATTTTTAAATCCAATTTTATTTATATCTACTCACACAAAATACAGTCATTCCAAAGTATACAGTCAGTGGTTCACAGTATCATCACCTGGTTGTACATTCATCACCTTAATCAATTTTAGAATATTTTCATTACTCCGATAAAAAATAAAATAGAGGAAAAAAGAAAAAGGAAAAAGAAGGCTCAAAACATTCCATATCCCACATTTCCCCCCTCCCTATTACTGACCCCTGGTATTGGTGTGGTACATTTGTGACTGTTGATGAAAGAATATTAAGACATTACTATTAACTAGGGTCCATAGTTTGCAATAGGCACATTTTCCCCCATATATCACTCTGTTATTAACTCCTTGTAATAATGTTGCACATTTGTTTTAGTTCAGGAAGGAACTTTTTAATATTTGTACAGTTAATCACAGTCATCATCCACCACAAGATTCACTGTGTTATACTATCCCATGTTTTATCCTCTAGCTTTTCTTCTGGTGACATAGGTGACTCTAAACTTCCCCTTTCAACCACATAACACACAGTTAGCACTACTGATTATTCACAATAATGTGCTACTATCACCTCTATCCATTTCCAAACATTTAAATTCAACCTAGTTAAAAATTCTGCACAAACTAAGCATCCACTCCCCATTCTCTATCCTCATTCTATCTCATGATATCCTAGATTTCAAATCTATGAGTTTACTTATTATAGTAAGTAGTTCATATTAGTGAGATCATATAAAATTTGTCCTTTTGTGTCTGGCTTATTTCACTCAACATAATGTCCTCAGGGTTTATCCATGTTGTTGCATGCTTCAGGACTTCATTCCTTCTTACTGCTGAATAATATTCCATTGTATGTATATACCACCTTTTGTTTTCCTGTTCATCGGTTGATGGTCACTTGAGTTGTTTCCATCTTTTGGCAATTGTGAATAATGCTGCTATGAACATTGGTGTGCAAATGTCTGTTTGTGTCCCTGCTTTCAGTTCTGTGTATATACCAAGTATCAGGATTGCCAGATTTTAAGGCAACTGTATACTTAGCTTTCTGAGGAACCACCCAACTGTCTTCCACAGAGGCTGCACCATTCTGCATCCCACCAGGAGTGAATAAGTGTTCCTGTTTCTCCACATCCCTTCCAACACTTGTAGTTTCCTGTTTGTTTAATAATGGCCATTCTAGTAGGTGTGAAATGCTATCTCATTGTGTTTTTTTTACATTACTATAAAGGCAGTACTTATTACAACCATTTTATCCTTTACCTTTTATTTGTCAGAACTGTTTTTTCTCGTTTTATCCTTTTAGTTACCCTTACTGATAATCTTCATTTCTGTAGTCTCGTCCAAGCCTCTCTTTCCTGTTTTTTCTTTCTAGCCATATTTCTTTGTAGAGCAGGAATCTTGTTAACAAAGTTTCTCAGCTTCTGTTTTACCTGTGAATATTTTTAATTCTCCTTTATTCTGAAAGACAGTTTTGCCAGATAAAGAATTCTTTGCTGGCAGTTTTTCACTTTCAGTATGTTAATTGTATCATACCACTGCCTTCTTGCCTCCATGGTGTCAGATGAGAAATCAGCACTTAGTCTTATTTGGCTTCTTTTGTACATGATGATTCCCTTTTCTCTTGCTGCTTTCTGAATCTCTCCTTCTCTTTGGCATTTGACAGTATGATTAATATATGACTGTGAGTTGTTCTATTTGGATTTATTCTGTTTGGAATACATTAGGCTTCTTGGATTTGTATATTTATGTTTTTTATAAGGGTTGTAAAATTTTCAGTCATTATTTCCTGAAATATTCTTCCTGGCCCTTTTCCCTTCTCTTCTCCTTCTGGGACACCTGTGATGTGTACGTTTGTGTACTTCTTTTTGTCAATCATTTTCCTGAGACCCTGCTCAAATTTTTCCATTTTTTTCTCCATTTGTTCTTTTGTCTATTCAAATTTGGTTGTTCTCTCTTCTGGCTTGCTGATCCTTTTTTCTGCTTCTTCAAATCTGCTATTGTTTGTCTCTATTGTATTTTAAATTTCATCTACGTTGTCTTTCATTTCCATTAAGACCTGCTTTTTTCCTACGTATTCTTTCAAATTTTTCTTTGTGCTCACTTAATGTCTTCTTAATATCCTTTATCTCTTTAGCAATTTTGTTTGAATTTGTTTGGGAGATTTGTTTGAACATCTTTGATTATTGTTCTAAATTCTGGGTCTCCTCTATTTAATTTGTTCCTTTGGCAGGGCCATCTCTTCCTGTGTTTTAGTATGCCTTGTGATTTTTTGCTGATACCTGGTCATCTGATTGTTTTGATGGGTTTATTCTGAAGGTTGCTTTCGTCTCTCCTGGGATATTGCTTGGATTTGTATTAGGGCACTTCTTTGACAGTTGGATCATCAGTATTTCTCAGCAAAACTGTGCTGGGTGTCCATGCAGGGGCCATAAATCAGCTCTCATGGGCCCTGGGATATGGTCTGGAAAGATTCCAAAAAGCCCTTCTTTTTTCCCCTGCACTTTCCAGGCTGTCCAGCAGATGACACTCTGGGTAATTCTCCCTCCTCTAAAGCAGCTGAAACTGTGGCGCCTGTCAGCATCTGACCGGGTCTGGCTGAAACTCATGGAAACGTGTTCTTACTTTGCTGGCCAATATCTGGCTCAGTGTTGGACTGTGTCCCCCTCTGTACTTGGGATGGAGGACTCCTGCAGCCATCCCCCAGGCAAAGATTTGGCCGCCTGCTGCTGCTTCCTTCAAGAGTGGGAATATTTTTACCTATTGAGTAAGCTGCCTTTGCACCTGTTTTGACAAAGTCCTTTGACATACAAAAATATTTTGAGGAGGTCTCGTTTATCTGTTTTTTTCTTTTGTTGCTTGTGTTTTGGGTATCAAGTGTAGGAAATACCACCTACTACAAGATCTTCAAGATGCTTCCCTGCATTTTCTTTTAGGATCTTTATTGTCCTGTCTCTTATATTTAGGTCTTTGATTAATTTTGAGTTATTTTTTGTATATGGTGCGAGATGGGTGTCCTTTTTCATTCTTTGGGATAAGTATATCCAGTTCTCCCAGTACCATTTGCTTTTGTTTTTGTTTTCAGAGCAAATACCAGTACTTTATTTTTTTTTTTTTTTTTTTTTTAAATCATCATTTTATTGAGATATATTCACATACCACGCAGTCATACAAAACAAATTGTACTTTCGATTGTTTACAGTACCATTACATAGTTGTACATTCATCACCTAAATCAATCCCTGACACCTTCATTAGCACACACACAAAAATAACAAGAATAATAATTAGAGTGAAAAAGAGCAATTGAAGTAAAAAAGAACACTGGGTACCTTTGTCTGTTTGTTTCCTTCCCCTACTTTTCTACTCATCCATCCATAAACTAGACAAAGTGGTGTTTGGTCCTTATGGCTTTCCCAATCCCATTGTCACCCCTCATAAGCTACATTTTTATACAACTGTCTTCGAGATTCATGGGTTCTGGGTTGTAGTTTGATAGTTTCAGGTATCCACCACCAGCTACCCCAATTCTTTAGAACCTAAAAAGGGTTGTCTAAAGTGTGCATAAGAGTGCCCACCAGAGTGACCTCTCGGCTCCTTTTGGAATCTCTCTGCCACTGAAGCTTATTTCATTTCCTTTCACATCCCCCTTTTGGTCAAGAAGATGTTCTCCGTCCCACGGTGCCAGGTCTACATTCCTCCCTGGGAGTCATATTCCACGTTGCCAGGGAGATTCACTTCCCTGGGTGTCTGATCCCACGTAGGGGGGAGGGCAGTGATTTCACCTTTCAAGTTGGCTTAGCCAGAGAGAGAGGGCCACATCTGAGCAACAAAGAGGCATTCAGGAGGAGACTCTTAGGCACAAATACAGGGAGGCCTAGCCTCTCCTTTGCAGCAACCGTCTTCCCAAGGGTAAAACTTATGGTAGAGGGCTCAACCCATCAAACCACCAGTCCCCTATGTCTGTGGTCATGTTAGCAACCATGGAGGTGGGGTAGGCGAATACCCCTGCATTCTCCACAGGCTCCTCAAGGGGGCACTACATCTTTTTTTTTTTTTTTTTTCCCCTTGTTTGTCTTTTTACTTTTTTTTTTTTTTTTTTTTTTTTTTTAACTTTCCCTTCTTTTTTCAAATCACCTGTATGAAAAAAAAAAGTTAAAAAGAAAACAAACATACAGTAAAAGAGCATTTCAAAGAGACCATAGCAAGGGAGTAAGAAAAAGACAACTAACCTAAGATAACTGCTTAACTTCCAACATGTTCCTACTTTACCCCAAGAAAGTTACATAATATAGCAACATTTCAGTGAACTTGTTCCTACTACAACCATCAGAAATTAACAGACCATAGTCATTTCTGGGCATCCCCAGAACGTTAAATAGCTTATCTGTTCTTCCTGGATTATTGTTCCCCCTTCCTTAATTGCTCTCTACTGCTAGTTCCCCTACATTCTACATTTTAAACCATTTGTTTTACATTTTTCAAAGTTCACATTAGTGGTAGCATATAATATTTCTCTTTTTGTGCCTGGCTTATTTCGCTCAGCATTATGTCTTCAAGGTTCATCCATGTTGTCATATGTTTCACCAGATCGTTCCTTCTTACTGCCGCGTAGTATTCCATCGTGTGTATATACCACATTTTATTTATCCACTCATCTGTTGAAGGACATTTGGGTTGTTTCCATCTCTTGGCAATTGTGAATAATGCTGCTATGAACATTGGCGTGCAGATATCTGTTCGTGTCACTGCTTTCCGATCTTCCGGGTATATACCGAGGAGTGCAATCGCTGGATCGAATGGTAGCTCTATATCTAGTTTTCTAAGGAACTGCCAGACTGACTTCCAGAGTGGCTGAACCATTATACAGTCCCACCAACAATGAATAAGAGTTCCAATTTCTCCACATCCCCTCCAGCATTTGTAGTTTCCTGTTTGTTTAATGGCAGCCATTCTAACCGGTGTTAGATGGTATCTCATTGTGGTCTTAATTTGCATCTCTCTAATAGCTAGTGAAGCTGAACATTTTTTCATGTGTTTCTTGGTCATTTGTATTTCCTCTTCAGAGAACTGTCTTTTCATATCTTTTGCCCATTTTATAATTGGGCTGTCTGTACTATTGTCATTGAGTTGTAGGATTTCTTTGTATATGCAAGATATCAGTCTTTTGTCAGATACATGGTTTCCAAAAATTTTTTCCCATTGAGTTGGCTGCCTCTTTACCTTTTTGAGAAATTCCTTTGAGGTGCAGAAACTTCTAAGCTTGAGGAGTTCCCATTTATCTATTTTCTCTTTTGTTGCTTGTGCTTTGGGTGTAAAGTCTAGGAAGTGGCCTCCTAATACAAGGTCTTGAAGATGTTTTCCTACATTATCTTCTAGGAGTTTTATGGTACTTTCTTTTATATTGAGATCTTTGGTCCATTTTGAGTTAATTTTTGTGTAGGGGGTGAGGTAGGGGTCCTCTTTCATTCTTTTGGATATGGATATCCAACTCTCCCAGCCCCATTTGTTGAAAAGACCATTATGGCTCAGTTCGGTGACTTTGGGGGCCTTATCAAAGATCAGTCGGCCATAGATCTGAGGGTCTATCTCTGAATTCTCAATTCGATTCCATTGATCTATATGTCTATCTTTGTGCCAGTACCATGCTGTCTTGGCAACTGTGGCTTTATAATAAGCTTCAAAGTCAGGGAGTGTAAGTCCTCCCACTTCGTTTTTCTTTTTTAGAGTGTCTTTAGCAATTCGAGGCATCTTCCCTTTCCAAATAAATTTGATAACTAGCTTTTCCAAGTCTGCAAAGTAGGTTGTTGGAATTTTGATTGGGATTGCATTGAATCTGTAGATGAGTTTGGGTAGAATTGACATCTTAATGACATTTAGCCTTCCTATCCATGAACATGGAATATTTTTCCATCTTTTAAGGTCCCCTTCTATTTCTTTTAGTAGAGTTATGTAGTTTTCTTTGTATAGGCCTTTTACATCTTTGGTTAAGTTGATTCCTAGGTACTTGATTTTTTTAGTTGCTATTGAAAATGGTATCTTTTTCTTGAGTGTCTCTTCAGTTTGTTCATTTCTAGCATATAGAAACATTACTGACTTATGTGCATTAATCTTGTATCCCGCTACTTTGCTAAATTTGTTTATTAGCTCTAGTAGGTGTATCGTTGATTTCTCAGGGTTTTCTAGATATAAGATCATATCATCTGCAAACAATGACAGTTTTACTTCTTCTTTTCCAATTTGGATGCCTTTTATTTCTTTGTCTTGCCGGATTGCCCTGGCTAGCACTTCCAGCACAATGTTGAATAACAGTGGTGACAGCGGGCATCCTTGTCTTGTTCCTGATCTTAGAGGGAAGGCTTTCAGTCTCTCACCATTGAGTACTATGCTGGCTGTGGGTTTTTCATATATGCTCTTTATCATGTTGAGGAAGTTTCCTTCAATTCCTACCTTTTGAAGTGTTTTTATCAAAAAGGGATGTTGGATTTTGTCAAATGCTTTTTCAGCATCTATTGAGATGATCAATTGATTTTTCCCTTTCGAGTTTTTAATGTGTTGTAATACATTGATTGTTTTTCTGATGTTGAACCATCCTTGCATGCCTGGAATGAACCCCACTTGGTCATGGTGTATGATTTTTTTAATGTGTCTTTGGATTCGATTTGCAAGTATTTTGTTGAGGATTTTTGCATCTATATTCATTAGGGAGATTGGCCGGTAGTTTTCCTTTTTTGTAGCATCTTTGCCTGGTTTTGGTATTAGATTGATGTTAGCTTCATAAAATGAGTTAGGTAGTGTTCCATTTTTTTCAATGTTTTGAAAGAGTTTGAGTAAGATTGGTGTCAGTTCTTTCTGGAAAGTTTGGTAGAATTCCCCTGTGAAGCCATCTGGCCCTGGGCATTTATTTGTGGGAAGATTTTTGATGACTGATTGGATCTCTTTGCTTGTGATGGGTTGGTTGAGGTCTTCTATTTCTTCTCTGGTCAGTCTAGGTTGTTCATATGTTTCCAGGAAATTGTCCATTTCTTCTACATTATCCAGTTTGTTGCCATACAGTTGTTCATAATATCCTCTTATAATTTTTTTAATTTCTTCAGGATCTGCAGTTATGTCACCTTTTTCGTTCATTATTTTGTTTATATGGGTCTTCTCTCTTTTTGATTTTGTCAGTCTAGCTAGGGGCTTGTCAATCTTGTTGATCTTCTCAAAGAACCAACTTTTGGTGATATTTATCCTTTCTATTGTTTTTTTGTTCTCTATGTCATTTATTTCTGCTTTAATCCTTGTTATTTCTTTTCTTCTACTTGGTTTAGGATTGGTTTGCTGTTCATTTTCTAGCTTCTTCAGTTGATCCATTAGTTCTTTGATTTTGGCTCTTTCTTCCTTTTTAATATATGCGTTTAGTGCTATAAATTTCCCCCTTAGCACTGCTTTTGCTGCATCCCATAGGTTTTGGTATGTTGTGTTCTCATTTTCATTCGTCTCTATATATTTAGCAATTTCTCTTGCTATTTCTTCTTTAACCCACTGATTGTTTAGGAGTGTGTTGTTTAACCTCCAGGTATTTGTGAATTTTCTAAGTCTCTGATGGTTATTGACTTCTAATTGTATTCCATTGTGGTCAGAGAATGTGCTTTGAATAATTTCAATCTTTTTAAATTTATTGAGGCTTGTTTTATGTCCCAGCATATGATCTATTCTGGAGAAAGTTCCGTGAGCACTAGAAAAGTATGTGTATCCTGGTGATTTGGGATGTAATGTCCTGTAGATGTCTGTTAAATCTAATTCATTTATCAGATTGTTTAGGTTTTCAATTTCCTTATTGGTCTTCTGTCTGGTTGATCTATCTATAGGAGAAAGTGATGTGTTGAAGTCTCCCACAATTATTGTGGAAACATCAATTGCTTCCTTTAGTTTTGCCAATGTTTCTCTCATGTATTTTGTGGCACCTTGATTGGGTGCATAGACATTTACGATTGTTATTTCTTCTTGCTGAATTGCCCCTTTTATTAGTATGTAGTGGCCTTCTTTGTCTCTCAAAACATCCCTGCATTTGAAGTCTATTTTATCTGAGATTAATATTGCTACACCTGCTTTCTTTTGGCTGTAGCTTGCATGAAATATTTTTTTCCATCCTTTCACTTTCAATTTCTTTGTGTCCCTGTGTCTAAGATGAGTCTCTTGTATGCAACATATTGATGGTTCATTTTTTTTGATCCATTCTGCAAATCTATATCTTTTAATTGGGGAGTTTAATCCATTTACATTCAACGTTAAAACCGTGAAGGCATTTCTTGAATCGGCCATCTTATCCTTTGGATTATGTTTGCCATATTTTTCTCTCTCTCTATTAATATCCTTTATTGTACCCATACCGAATCTCTTTAGTACTGAACCTTTCTCCAAGTCTCTCTGTCCTGTCTTTGTTTCTCTGTCTGTAGGGCTCCCTTTAGTATCTCCAGTAGGGCAGGTCTCTTGTTAGCAAATTCTCTCAGCATTTCTTTGTCTGTGAAAAATTTAAGCTCTCCCTCAAATTTGAAGGAGAGCTTTGCTGGATAAAGTATTCTTGGCTGGAAATTCCTCTCTCTCAGAATTTTAAATATATCGTGCCACTGCCTTCTCGCCTCCATGGTGGCTGCTGAGTAGTCACTACTTAGTCTTATGCTGTTTCCTTTGTATGTGGTGAATTGCTTTTCTCTTGCTGCTTTCAGAACTTGCTCCTTCTCTTCTATGTTTGACAGTGTGATCAGTATATGTCTCGGAGTGGGTTTTTTTGGATTTATTCTATTTGGAGTTCGCTGAGCATTTATGATTTGTGTATTTATGTTGTTTAGAAGATTTGGGAAGTTTTCCCCAACAATTTCTTTGAATACTCTTCCTAGACCTTTACCCTTTTCTTCCCCTTCTGGGACACCAATGAGTCTTATATTCGGACGCTTCATATTATCTATCATATCCCTGAGGTCCATTTCGAGTTTTTCAATTTTTTTCCCCATTCTTTCTTTTATGCTTTCATTTTCCATTCTGTCATCTTCCAGGTCACTGATTCGTTGTTCAACTTCCTCTAGTCTTGTACTATGAGTGTCCAGAATCTTTTTAATTTGGTCAACAGTTTCTTTAATTTCCATAAGATCATCCATTTTTTTATTTAGCCTTGCAATGTCTTCTTTATGCTCTTCTAGGGTCTTCTTGATTTCCTTCATATCCCGTACTAGGGTCTCATTGTTCATCTTTAGTTCTTTGAGTAGCTGCTCTAGGTGTGTCTCTTCTGGTCTTTTGATTTGGGTGCTTGGGCTTGGGTTATCCATATCGTCTGGTTTTTTCATATGCTTTATAATTTTCTGTTGTTTTTGGCCTCGTGGCATTTGCTGTCCTTGATAGGGTTCTTTTAGGGTTTGTAGACCAGTTGAAGTCCTTATCTCTAATTTATCAGATCTACAGCTTCGTGGAGTACACTTTCTCTAACTAACCAGCAGGTGGCGTCCACGAGCCACCTGTTCTCCACAAGCCAGATCTCCCCTGCTTAGCCTTTTTGGTGAGTGGGGGAGTGAGTCTTGTGGGGCCCAATTGGTGTCCCAAGCTTGCGTGTGTAGTTGGTGTTGCCTGCCCTGTATGTGGGGCGTGTTTCTGGGCAGTCGGGGAGGGGGGGTGGCCCTAACAATCAAATCTCCCTGATGATCCTAGAGTTTTAAAGCTACTGCAATAGTCTAATCCTTCAGTTCAGTACTGCCACAGTTTGTCTCTGCCACTGACCCACCAGTCTTTGGTATTGGCGTATGGCTCCTGAGACTTGCAAGTGGGCCCCTCTTCCAGGCTGTGCACCCCGGGTCCTCTGTTGAGGGATGACTGTGCTATGTCACAGGTGAGTGCCGTCCCCCCAGGGCAGTTCTGGGCTGCTGGGCTGTGTTGGGAGGCTCCCAGTCTGCTCAAATGATGGCTGAATGGGGCTCTGTTAATTCACACTGCTCCCCCTTCCCAGCTCTGGGACATTCAGCTGAGGTTGCAGGGAAGGCTAATGTCCACGCCCAGTTTTGTGGTGTGTGCCTGTTATTTGAAGCACTTCCGTCACACTGGGTTGTCTGGGGCAGCTCTGGGCTATGGGGCTGGCGATGGGCAGGAGTGTTTCCTGTCCACCAGGATGGTGGCTGTGAGCGGACACCCCCGTTTTCTTGGGAAGTTGTGTTGTTTAGTGAATTTTCTCAGCCACTGGATTATTGCCTTTTGTCTCAGAGCTCTCTTATTTCTGCTCTTGACTTGACGTGCCCAAATTTCAATTCTTTGAAGCTTTCTGTATTGAGCTTCTTAGAGTAATTGTTTTAGAAAAAGCAAAAAGGATTTAAAAAAAAAAAAAAAAAAAAAAAAAAAAAAAAAAAAACGGCCCTCCTCAGAGATCTAATGGGTTATTGAAATGCTAATAGACAAAGCAACCAGGGCCATTAAGGAAAGGTGCCCTGGGCAGAGAGATCAGCCTTGCTTCGGGATTTGCATATGCGCCTCAAGGCCTGATCTCCGCCCTTCCCCTTTCTGTGTTCACCAGAACTCCAAAAATCCTCTGCTTTTACTTTGGAGCTTCTCGTGTTGTTTTCCTTCTATGCCCGTCTCCTCTCTGCTGGGCTGGCTGCTCTCAGAGTCTCTGGTGTCTGGCCTCAGTCTATCTATGGTTGGAGTTTGAATCAGTAGAATGAGTTTCCGATGAGAGCAGCCACTGCAATTCTCCCTTCTCCTTCCTGGAGCTGACAGCCCCTCCTCCCCCGGGACTGAGCCTGGCAGGGAGGGGCGCGGGTCCCCTGGCCGCAAAAACTTACAGATTTCGCTGATCTCAGCAGTTCCACGTTTTCATGAGTGTTGTATGAAGTATGCCCAAAGACAGATTGCTCTGTGGTGTCCAGTCCACGCAGTTCCTGGCTTTTTACCTACTTTCCTGGAGGAGTAACTAAAACATACAGCTCACCAGTCTGCCATCTTGCCCCCCCAGTACTTTATTTATGTATTGTAACTTTTAAATTCATTTGGGACAATCTAGGTTGGGGGAAACTTTAAAAAATGTATTTCGATTCATTGCCTTTCATACAGAGATAGAAAATGGAAGACATGGTTTGATTTTGAGATGAACCCTATTGATGCTTGGTACTTCATATTTCTTAAAATCTTCTAAGAACCAATAATTTTTAAAAGACAAAGAGATTTTTCAACTTCCCTAACCAAGGAGGTAAGCAAGGCCAAAAGACTAATGTATGATAAATTGTTCTCCCAGTACCATTTGTTACAGAAACCATTCTGTCCCAGTTCAGTGGACTTGGCAGCCTTGTCAAAAATCAGTTGACCATAAATGTGTAGGTCTACTTCTGAACTCTCAATTCAGTTCCATTGATAAATATGTCTGTTTTTATGCCAACACCATACTGTTTTGACCACTGTAGTTTGTAATATGCTTTAAGGTCAGGCAGTTGTGAGTCCTCCTACTTTGTTTTTCAAGATTTTTTTGGCTATTCAGGGCCCTTTGCCTTTCCAAATAAAGTTGATAATTGGCTTTTCTATTTCTTTAAATTGGCTGTTGGAATTTGATTGGGATTACGTTGAGTCTGTAAATCAGTTTGGTAGAATTAAAATCTTAACGGCATTAATCTTCCAATTCATGAACACCGAATTTCATTTCATTTATTTAGGTTGTCTTTGATTTTTGTTTTTAGCAATTTTTTGTAATTTTCTGAATATAAGTACTTTACCTCTTTGATTAATTTTATTCCTAGATATTTGATTCTTTTAGTTGCTATTGTAAATAGAATTTTAAAAAAATTATTCTTCAGATTGTTCATTACTAGTATATAGAAACATAACTGATTTTTCAGGTTGATCTTGTACCTTGCCACATTGCTGAATTCATTTATTTGTTCTTGTAGCATTATTGTGGATTTCCTACTTTTAAAGTTGCTTTTTTCTTGATTTGATACTTGCCCTGTTACTGCAACTATTTAACTGCCGCTTTGAGATAGAGCCACTACTGGCTCTTGTTTGTTGCTTAAAAGCTTCTGTAGGGGGACAGAGTCCTGGAGTGGTTCAGTTTACCATCTTGTTGACTGGAACCTAAAAAGACAATTTTTAGTGGTTTAATTATACCAATACAAGGATGTACTGTAGTCACTTAACTATTCTTTTAATATTGGACATTTAGTTGCTTTCCATGTTTTTGCTAAAATATTTAATATTTAATCTATACCTAGATTTTTCACTAAGTCTTTCCAGAGAGCAACTTGAAAATTATAAAATCTTTTTAGGCAGAGAACGTCCTCTTGATACCAACTTCTCCAACCCATTGTTTTTAGATAGAAACAGACCAAAAGTATCAGAGAAATGAGAACCTGTTTTTGTTGTTTCGTATTAATTTATTCCAAGACTTTACCAAGTTCTAATAGTGAATAAGTTCTGTTTGCAAGATATATATGGGCTCCCTTTGAGACTACTTCATAGACACTTTGCCCCTTTTCTTTGTATAGTTCAGAGAGTGGAGTTTTTAAAATTGGTTTAGTCCTAGTTTTTCTTTTCTCTGGACTGAGTTGTATAATAATGATAAATTAAGTTTGTATAATGTTTATTGGGTTGTAAAGCACTTTGATATATATATATTTTAATTCAGTCTTCATGACATCTTTGATGGGCAGAGATCTGTATTTTATGAGAGAAAGCAATGGGTCTATAACCTAGTGAGACTGGGTCACAAATCCAGGATTTCTGGTTTCTCTTGGCACAATATAGTACCCATTAAGTTGCAAATTCTAGAGCTAGAATGCTTGGCTGTAAAATATGGCTCTGTCACTTGCTGGTTCTTGGGCAAGTTTCTTAACCTCTTTGCCTCAGTTTCCCCATCTGGAAAATGGGAAAAATAGTGGTACCTACCTCATTGGCTTGTTATGCAGAATAAGTGAATTAACATGTATAAAGTGTATAGAAGAGTGCTTGGCATAAATTAAAACATTCACTGAGCATTAGCTATTATTATTACTATTACTTGTACCATTACCATTTCTACCATATCATAGTCTTCTCTGATTTCCAGGACCAGATAGCTGGCAGCTCGTTTTTCTTTTATTTGTTGGCTTTCTGGGCTAAATTTCTGGCCGCAGTTTTGGAGATTCTTGTAATGCTTTTGGTTTATTTGCAGAAGAGCAAGACAGTGAAGAAGGTGAGAGAAGGCGAAAAAAGAAAAAGGGTACCAAGAGGAAACGAGATGGAAGGGGTCAAGAAGAAGGGACTTTGGCTTATGACCTGAAACTGGATGATATGCTTGACCGTACCTTAGAGGATGGCGCCAAACAGCACAATCTAACAGCGGTCAATGTGCGAAACATTCTTCATGTGAGTAAAACTGGGGCAGCTGTGTAATTGTAATGGAAATTTTCCATGGAAAACAAATAAATTTACTTGAAAAATTCTTGAGTCTTGGTATGTGCGTTGCTAATTTTGTGGGTTACCTGTGATAGACATTTTATATTTCAAGATGGCTTTCTTTGCACTCAGGACAAGTTTGAAATTTGAACATAGGTTAAAGAACTTAATTAACTGGGAAGATCAATTGTTCCTCTGCCTCCTTCCACTGATTTGATTGTTTACTGTATTGTTTAGCAAATTCAAAGATGATAATGTTGAAAGTGGATTTAGTCTTTTGTGGATTGACATTTACATTTGCACATATGTAAAATTTGTTTTTATGTTATGTAGCAGCACAGCTATATGTAGAGCCTTTGCTGTTTGTTACTCTTTCTCTTAAGCATATGATTAGTTGCTTCAGAATCTTAAGTGAGCCATTCCTATTCCTCATAATACTAATGAGATTGGTCCATTTGTTGCTACATTGTTTGAAGCTGTGTGCTTGCTTCTGCCTTCTTTGCTTTCAGCCTTACTTTAACCCAATTTGAAGCTGTTTGAACATCAGGCTCTTGTTTATCTTCTTTGTATGTCTAGCAGAGTTACATAAAGATGAGTATGGTCTAGATGACAAACCCTTGTTGCATAAAGTGAAATTTCGTCTTTCTCCAGGAAGTAATCACAAATGAACATGTGGTGGCAATGATGAAAGCAGCCATCAGTGAGACGGAAGATATGCCGATGTTTGTGAGTAGTTGGCTGTCACCCTTTTAATGTCATGGAATAGAGTTTCTGTAGACTAATTGTAGGAGGTCCCTTGGGTGTTTGTAAATAGTTTGTTAGTTCGGGGCATAGTTAGTATCTCAAATCCAAGAATCACATGGTCATTTTTATTGACTATTTTCTTCCCACTTTCCCCTCCTTAGGAGCCTAAAATGACACGCTCTAAACTGAAGGAAGTGGTGGAGAAAGGGGTGGTGAGTGTTCTGTTTTTTTTTTTTTTTTTTTTTTTTTTTTAAAGTTTATTTGGCTTAGTAAATCAGATCCGATTCCAGGATATTTGTAGAGAAAAAGGCATAGTAAAGATTTGTTGTTGCCTAGGTTTGCCTCTTTAAAGAAATGTTTGTAAAAGATAAGGACAGAATATATAAAAATATTGTAATAGTTTATTTTTATTTTAGTTGATGCTGAAGTATTGCTTTTTGGAAATGCTAGATAGATTACCATTTAGAATGGTTTAAACCAATGAGGTCAGCTTTCTATTCATATTATGATATATGTTGGTAAAATTGCTTAGAGTAGTGTTTTCAAAGTGTGTTTCAGGGACCACTTGGATCAAAATCCACCTTGGTATGGGGTCTCTCAGAAGTGCTTATTAAAAATATGCATCATTGGACCCACCTCAGACCTGGAAATCGGAATCCGTGAAGAACAATTTATCTTCCTGTGGGGTGGGCATGGGAATATGCATTGTTGAAAACACCACAGGTCATTGTTTGCACACTAAATTTTGAAAACCACTTGAAGACTTCTGAAGTATTTAATACAGCAAGCTCTTTGATGTTTGCAATTATTCTATATCCTTCTTAAAGCACTGGTCCAGTTTGTGCTTATCTTCTTTGACAGTCCTGAGGGAGCCTGTTCTATCTCTGATGGTAAGGAAGATTTGCCTAACTTGGACTCAAAATACGTAATTGAGTTTCTATCCGTTCGTCCTGGTTCTGCTCCTTGGAGCCCTATAGAATTAAAGTCTTTTCCTCTTCCACATGACGTTTCCTATATTTGAAGACAATTATTGTGTTTTTTCTTAATCTTCTTTTTCTTGCTAAATATCCCCCAATTTTTTATTGTTTTCCATGTGACAATACGTGGGTACCATCTTGTGAGTACCCTCACCAATTTGGTCCTTTTCTTCTGAATGTGCCTATTTGTCTAAATCCTTTTAAAAGTATACCTAAAGTGGAATCTACTGCTCCAGATACGGTTTAACTAGTACAGATAATTCCCTCAGTGTTCCAGATAGCATATTTTTGTTAGTGCAGTGTGAAGTTGCTTGGGCTTTTTTTGGCAGTCAGATCACATCTTGTCTAGCTGACAAACCCTTGTTCCATAAAGTGAAATTTCATCTTCCACTAGGAAGTAATCACAAGTGAACATGTGGTAACAGTGATGAATGCAGCCATCAGTGAGGCTGCAATTCCATGAAGTCTACTTGACATTTAATTAACGTTAATTCCATGTGTGATTTGGAAAAAAAAAAGATCCAAATCAGGCTATGGATTACATTTACTAATTACTCATATAGGTGTAGAGAAATTGGGCAACCCAAATTATAGTTTATGTGGGCAAACAAGGATTAGAGTCCAGGTCACTTGCTTTTTAATGCTTAACAGTCTTACTCCAACACTCTTCCAGATGTTGGCGTGCTTTTGTGATGAATTTGGCAGTGGGGAAACTGATTGGTTAAGAAGCAGAGATGGGAAGGAATATGAACCTTCACATTATCCCATTCACCCTGTAGTGGGACCACCCACACAGAGGTAGCTATTTGTCAAAGACATGACAGCTGCAGGGATGTGGAAAACCTAAGGCTCCTTGAGGAGACAGAGTCTAGTGGCCATTTGGATTTTGTTCATGAGCTGATTTTGGTTGGGTCACAGTTAAATGGCCAAGAGATTATATACCCCAATGGCATTTTGTCAGCAGTGTGTAGGAGCTTTTAAAAAATTCTTTAAAAATGTATTTCCCAAATTCTATTATAAAAATTTTAAAACACAGAAAAGTTGAAAGAATATTACAGTGAATCTAGATTCCATCTAGATTTAATAATTGTAGCATCTTGCCACATTTGCTTTATTTCTCTGTATCTGTATCTGTATCTATTTTTTCTTGTATTATTTGAAAGTAAGTTGTAGACAACATGACACTTTCCCCCTACATCCTTCCATAAGAGCTTTTCATGGCTGGCTTTTGGGAAGTGTACTTGTGGTGGATTTATGAGCTGATTTTGAAGGCGTTCATGACAAAAGGCTACTGTAACCTATCATATTTTTGTTTTGTGTAGTTTTATAGTTTACACATAGTTTTCACAGTTATTATTCCATGTGAACTGACAGCTGTGCTATTAAAGTAGGCAAGGTATACATTGTTGTCACCATTTTGTAGATGATAAAACTGAGTCTTACCAGGCTTGAGGCAGAAAATGCCAACAAAAGATTCTTTTCTCCTTTTCTTCCATCCAGCTCTGACAAATATTTGAGGGTATACCCTCAGAGATAATCGACACTCTTAGAATCACTTCAGCTGTGTGTGAGGTAGATGACTCTGAGACGGTGAAGAGGAAGTAAAAATGGAAAACAATCTATTTCAGATAAGAACTTATTTATATTCTTTGTTTGTAGGTAATACCAACATGGAACATTTCACCAATTAAGAAGGCCAATGAAATTAAGGTAAACTTGGAAGAAATATTTCTTTTTCTTATCCAGAAAGTCTTCATCACTATGGAAAACTAAGTATTTTTTTCTGTTTGTTTTTGTTTTTGTTTTTTGGCCTATCTTTTTTTCTTTTTCTTCTTTATTAGAGAGATTGTGGGTTTACACAGCAGTCATGCATAAAATACAGGATTCCCATATACCACCCTATTATTAAGAACTTGCATTGGTGTGGAGCATTTGCCACAATTGATGATAGCACATTTCTATAATTGTACTATTAACATAATTCATGTTTTAACTTACGGTTCATTATTTAAACTCTTCTTTTTGTTTTATTTCCAGGTTTAGTTTTTCTCATTCCATTACTGTTAGGAATCTTTTTAATCCCTACTTTTTGTCTACTTGCTTTAGCTGGTTATTTTGCTCTTTGGAATTTTTTCTGCCCTTTTTTCTTCCCCTTATTTTCCAAATACATAATATTTGTGTTTCTTATCACTCTATTTCTTTCTAATTGTACTTATGTAGCCTCCTCAGTTTGTGGATATCCACCTTGAAGAAGATGATTCCTCAGATGAAGAGTACCAGCCAGATGATGAAGAAGAAGATGAGACTGCTGAAGAGGTTAGTGGTTACACTTGTGATTATTTGTTGGTAATATAGGAAAAAAAGTTTGAGTCAACAAAGTTTAATATATTTTGTTTCCTTAGTAATGTTGAGATAGAAAGGATTGAGATACAGTTCTTTTTTTCTACTCTCCTTTTTACATATATCAAAGACTGAGGATTTTTGTGTTCTTCACATTTCCTTAATTTTTATAACTTCTTAGATTTAAAAAAAAACATACATACAGCTATGTGCATAGACTAAATATATACAGCTTCAAAGTTATTATAAAGCAAATCCTCGTGAAACTTCTTCCAAAGTCATGAAATATAACACTGTTAGGGCCCCCCTTGTGTGACCTTTGGAATCCCAATCACCTTCCTCCACCCTAAAGATAGCCACTATCCTGACTTTTTGGTAATCACTTCCTTGCTTTTCCTTTTAGTTTACTATCGAAATGTGCATCCCTAAACACTAGTTCAATTTTTACTATTTCTGAATCTTATATAAATGGACTCCTAGTGTGTATATTCTTTTGTGTCTGGCTTTTTGTTGTTGTTCAGCATTATGCTTTTGAGATTTATCCATACTGTTACTTATAATTATAGTTTGTTCACTTTCATTGCCATGCAATATTCCATTCCCCTAATGTGTTCTTTGACTTGTTCCTAAAAGGATTTTTTTTTAAAAGCAGTTTTATTGAGATATATCCACATACCATATAGTCCATTCAAACTATACAATCAGGGGCTCTCAATATAAAAACAGAATTGTTCATTCATCACCACAATCAATTTTAGAATATTTTTATTGCTCTAAATAAAAACCCTTTATCCCTTATCCACTGCCATTATTGACCCTTAGCATTGGTGTGGTATGTTTGTTACAGTTGATAAAAGAATATTAACATATTTTTTAGCTATAGTCCACAGTTTGCATTTGATGCATTTTTTCCCATATACCCCTCTATTATTATACCTTGTAATAATGATGTACATCTGTTCTAGTTCATAAAAGAGCATTCTTGTATTTGTACTGTTAACCACAGTCATTGTCCACAACAGGGTTCATCAAGTTATACAGTCTCATGTTTGATCCCCTACCTTTCCTTCTAGTGACATACACAACCATAAACTTCCCCTTTCAACCACAATCACACACATAATTCAGTGCTGTTAATTACATGCACCGTAATGTACTACCATCACATCTATCCATTTACAAACATTTACAATCAGCCTAATTAAACATTCTGCACAAATTAAGCATCAGCTCCTCATTCTCTACCCTCATTCTATCTCCTGGTAACCTATATTGTAGATTTCAACTCTATGTATAATTAGTTCATGTTAGTGAGATCATACAATATTTGTCCTTCTGTGTCTGGCTTATTTCACTCTCCATAATGTCCTCAAGGTTCACCCATCTTGTCACATGCATCAGGATTTCATTCCTTCTTACTGCTGAATAATATTCCATCATATGTATAGACCGTATTTTGTTTATTCATTCATCGATTGGTGGACACTTGGATTGTTTCCATCTTTTGGCAATTGTGAATAATGCCACTATGATCATCAGTGTGCAAGTGTCTGTTTGCCTCCCTGCTTTCAATTCTTCTGAGTATATACCCAGTAGCAGGGATTGCTATATCGTATGGCAGTTTTTATACTTAGCTTACTGAGGAACTCCCAAACTGCCTTCCACAGATTGCACCATTCTACATCCCATCAGGAGTGAATAAGTGTTCCTGTTTCTCCATATCCTCTCCAACACTTGTAGTTTTCTGTTTGTTTAATAGCGGCCATTCTAGTAGGTGTGCAATAATATCTCATTGTGGTTTTGATTTGAGGTTCCATAATAGGTAGTGATGTTGAGCATCTTTTCTTGTGCTTTTTAGCCATTGATATTTCCTCTTTGGAAAAAATGTCTATTCGAGTCTATTTTTTAGTTAGGTTGTTTGTCTTTTTATTGTTGAGTTGTAGGATTTCTTTATATATTCTGGATATTAAACCCTTACTGAATATGTAGTTTCTAAATATTTTCTCCCCTTGAGGAGGCTGCCTTTTCACCTTTTTGACAAATTCCTTTGATGCACAAAGGTGTTCAGTTTTGAGGAGGTCCCATTTATCTATTCATAAAAGGAGTTTAAAGCAATGTCTTTTGTTTTCTTTAAAAAATTTTTTTATTAGAGAATTTGTGAGTTTATAGAACAATCATGCATGAAATACTGGATTCCCATATACCGCCCCATCACTATCACTTGCATTGGTGTGGAAGATTTGATACAGTTGATGGTAATACTTAAAGCAATGTTTTACAGTTTTACAAGGTTGACAGTGTTGATGAGGATAATATGATCCCTACCCCCACCTTCATAATATAAGCTTATATATAAATTTTATTTTCCCTTACTCTGACTGATAGATATTTTGGTACATTCATTCTCTTGAGAGACTTCAATCTTAGTGAAATGAGGTAGGGGCATAAATATAAATGTGAACTGGATTTATTTTGTAGAGTTTATTGGAAAGTGATGTTGAAAGCACTGCTTCATCTCCGCGTGGGGCAAAGAAATCTAGAGCAAGGCAGGCTTTTGAAATGATGGAAACAGATGAGGAGAGTGGTATAATACCAGAGGTAAGTCAGCCTCATACATGCCAAACATGTTATTAGCTTTCTGGAATCTGTGACTGGTTGTAACTGTTGAGGGTTCAGAATCTCTTAAGTAAATGAATGGTTAAAAGACCAGAAGAACATAGTGATAGGGAAAGAGCTTTTTTGATTTCTCGTTTAGCAGCTAAGGGCATGAGACTATCAGAACTACTTCTTTTCTCCTATTCTTCTCCTTTCTCATACCTGTGTTTTCTAATATTGCCATAAAGCCATTTTTATTAGATTTCCTAGTTTTTGGTAACCTAAGTAGCTTTCTGATTGCTTGTCTGGAAATAGGATGAAAGCTAATGGTTTTAAATCAGTATACTTGTTGGTTGCTTTTATTTTTATGTACTTCTATCTGGGTGGGAAGGAAAAGCTCATTATTATATGAAAATCCCCTAATTTCCCCCACCTTTTTAACACAGTTGCCTCTTTTAATCAGGCTGAGAAAGTTACCACACCTACCATCAGACACATCAGTGCTGAGGTAGTACCCATGGGGCCTCCCCCGCCTCCAAAGCCAAAGCAGACCAGGGATAGCATGTTCATGGAGAAGTTGCATGCAGTGGATGAGGAGTTGGCTTCCAGTCCAGTCTGCATAGATTCTTTCCAGGTAAACACTATTACTCTAAATCACTGAGAAAGTCAAATGGAGTAATTTCTTGTTACTCAGGTTGGGAAGAGAGACGGAAATATATTAAATTTTGATATAATAATAAGGAATGTGAAATTGTCGGTGTTTGATACTCTATTTGGTTTATGCTGTTTTTGTAAGTGAGAATGGTTACTTGTAAGGAAGGAATAAGGTATGTGGCAGAGAAACATTTTTCTTTGTGAAACATAGGAACAGCCTCTACCCAGATTCCCAAACTTATTAACGTTTACCACAATTGCTTTATTCCTCTAGATACACATTATTTTTCTTTCTGAATCATTGTAGAATATGTTGCAGACATGTTGCTCTTTTATCCCTAAATACTGTTATTGATATTTCCTAAATATAAGGACATTGTCTTATATTACCACAGTATAGTTATCAGAAATACATCTAATCTTTTAAAGTGCTTATTCAGACTTTGTCAGTTGTTTCAGTAACATCCTTTGTAGCAAAATAATTTTTTTTTCCTGATCCAGGATTCTGATCCAGGATTGTGTATTTAGTTATTTTGTCTCTTTAGTCTCCTTTAACCTGGGACAGTTTCTCAATATTTTTGTCTTTCATATTCTTGGCTTTTTTTTTTTTTATTAAAGCAGTTATAGGATAATTTTGATATTTTGAAGACTACAGGTCAATTATTTTATAGAATATTCCTCAATTTGTATTTTTCTAATATTTCCTCATAATTAGATTCAGGTTGTCCACTTTAGGCAGGAATACCACAGAAGTGATGTGTCCTCAGTATACCATATCAAGAGGCCCATGATGTCTATTTGTCCTGTTTCTGGTAATGTTAACTTTGATCACTTGGTTAAATTGATGTCTGTTTGATTTTTCCACTGTGAAGTTATTATGCTTCCACTTAAAAAAAAAAAGTTTTACTGAGATATATTCACACACCATGCAGTCCATCCAAACTATACAATCAGTGGCTCGCAGTATAATCACAGAGTTGTGCATTCATCACCATAATCAGTTTTAGAACATTTTTATTACTCTCAAAAGAAAAACCCTATACCCCTTATCCCCCCCATTATTGACTCTTAGAATTGGTGTGGTACCTTTGTTACAGTTGATGAAAGAATATTAAAATGTTATGCTAATTATACTACATAGTTTGTGTTTGGTGCATTTTTTCCCATATACCACCCTATTATTAATACCTTGTAATAGTGACATACATTTGTTCTAGTTCATGAAAGAGCATTCTTATATTTGTACCGTCAACCACCGTCATTGTCCGTAACAGCATTCACTGTGTTACACAGCCCCATGTTTGATCCCCTACCTTTCCTCCTAGAGGTATACACAACCCTAAACTTCCCGTTTCAATCACAATCACATACCTAATTCAGTGCTGTTAATTACACTCACCATAATGTGCTACTGCCACCTCTATACATTTACAAACATTTACATTCAACCTAAGTAAAAATTCTTCACAAACAAGCATCTACTACCCATTCTCTATCCTCAGTCTATCTCCTTGGAATCTGTATTCTAGATTTCAACTCTATGAGTTTACTTATTATAATTAGTTCATATTGGTAAGATCATATAATATTTGTCCTTTTGTGTCTGGCTTATTTCACTCAACATAATATCCTCAAGATCCATCCATGTCATTGCATATATCAGGACGTCATTCCTTCTGACTGATGAATAATATTCCGTCATTTGTATATACCACATTTTGTTTATCCATTCATTGGTTGATGGACACTTGGGTTGTTTCCATCTTTTGGCAATTGTGAATAATGCCATTGTGAACATCAGTGTGCAAATGTTTGCATCCCTCCTCTCAATTCTAAGTATATACCTATCAGTGGGATTGCAGGATCATATGACATAACCTGTTATGGACAATGATGGTGGTTGACAGTACAAATATAAGAATGCTCTTTTATAAACTAGACCAAATGTATGTCACTATACTTAGCTTCCTGAGGAACCCCTAAACTGCCTTCCGCAGAGGCTGCACCACTCTACATCCCTCCAGGAGTGAGTAAGTTTCCTATTTCTCTACATCCTCTCTAACACTTGTAGTTTCCTGTTTATTTAATAGTGGCCATTCTAGTAGGTATGAAATGATATCTCATGGTTTGTTTTTTTGTTTTTTAAGTTTTTATAGTTTTATTAATCCTCTGGTAAAATCTGCACAATCACGAATCACGTCATTCAAGAATCTTTACCCCTTCTGTTATCCAATCTCTAGCTCATTTTTTGCCAGCACCAACATTGGCCTTTGCAGTCCCCCTGACTTTCTTCATTCTGTTCTTAGGTTCCTTTCGCTATTTTCTGGAGGTCTTTTTCTTCTCATACTGACCATGTCTTGCAAGTCTGTGTTTGGGTTCATTTTTCTTTGCATAATCCAAGGAGTCAAAAATCATGCCAAAGCCAATTGTCTTGCCACCACCAAAATGGGGTCTAAATCCAAATACAAAGATGACCTCCGGTGTAGTCTTGTACATTTTGGCTAGTTTTTCCCAAATTTCTGTCTTAGATACTATTGCCTTTCCAGGGTGAAGAACATTGATGACCATTTGTTTCCACTGAAGTAGTTGGTTGTTCATGAATTTCCTGGTCCAGATGGTTGCCGTGTCATTCATGATGGTGGGTAATCCTCAAGCAGGCAGAGAGGAAAAGAACTCATTATGGTTTTATTTGTATTTCCATAATAGGTAGTGATGTTGAGCATCTTTTCATGTGCTTTTTAGCCTTTTATATATCTTCTTTGGAAAAATGTTTATTTAGCTCTTTTGTCCAGTTTTTCATTGGGTTGTTTGTCCTTTTATTGTTGAGTTGTAGGATTTCTTTATATATTCTGGATATTAAACCCTTACTGTATATGTGGTTTCCAAATATTTTCTCCATTGAGTAGGCTGCCTTTTCACCTTTTTGACAAAATCCTTTGAAGCACAGAAGTATTCAGTTTTGAGGGGGTCCCATTTAACTATTTTTTCTTTTGTTGCTTGTGCTTTGAGTGTCAGGTCTTAAGAAACCACCACCTACCACAAGATCTTAAAAATGCTTCCTTACATTTTCTTCTAGGAGTTTTATTGTCCTGTCTCTTATATTTATAAGTTTTTGACCATTTTTGGTAAATTGCTGTATGAGGTGTGACATAGGAGTCTTGTTTCATTCTTTTGGGTATGGGATATCCAGTTGTCCCAGCACCATTTGTTGAAGAGACTGTTCTTTCCCAGTTGAGTGGACTTGGCCGCCTTGTCAAACCCATTGACCATAAATGTGTGGGTCTGTTTCTGAACTCTCAGTTTGATTCCATCAGTCACTATGTCTGTATTTATTCCATTACCATGCTGTTTTGACCATTGTAGCTGTGTAATACGCTTTAAGGCAGTGTGAGACCTGCAACTTCATTCCTCTTTATCAAGATGTTTTTATTTGGGACCTCTTACCCTTCCAAATAAATTTGATAATTGGCTTTTCCATTCTTCAAAATAGGCTGTTGGAATTTTGATTGGTACTGCATTGTATCTGCAAATCAATTTGCATAGAATTGACATCTTAACAACATTTAGTCTTCCAACCCGTGAATACGGAATGTCCTTCCGTTTATTTAGGTCTTCTTTGATTTTTTTTTTTTTTTTTTTAGTAATTTTTAGTAGCTTTCTGAATATAGTTTCTTTACATACTTGATTGTGTTTATTCCTAGATATTTGATTGTTTCAGTTGATATTGTAAATGGAGTTTTTTACTTGATTACTTCCTTTGATTGTAGTACTGTATAGAAACACTACTGATATTTGCATGTGGACCTTGTATCCCACCATTTTGCTGAACTTGTTTATGAGTTCTAGTAGCTTTCTTGTAGATTTTTCAGTACTTTCTGAATATAGGATCATGTCATCTGTAAATGATGAGAGTTTAACTTCTTTCCTATTTGGATACCTTTTATTTATTTGTCTTGTCTGATTGTTCTAGTTAGAACTTCTAGCACAATGTTGAGTAACAGTGGTGAAGTGGGCATCCTTGTCTTGTTCCTGATCTTAGAGGGAAAGCTTTCAGGCTCTCAGCATTGAATATGATGTTAGCTGTGGGTTTTTCGTATAATCCTTTATCAGGTTGAGAAAGTTTCCTTCGATTCCTGCCTTTTGAAGTGTTTTTACCAAGAAAGGATGCTGGAGTTTGTCAGATGCCTTTTCTGTGTCAATCAAGATGATCATGTGGTTTTTTCCTTTTGATTTTTTAATGTGGTATAGTACATTAATTGATTTTCTTATGTTGAACCATCCTTGCATACCTGAAATAAAACCCACTTGGCCATGGTGTATAATTCTTTTAATGTACTGTTGGCTTCTATTTGCAAGTATTTTGTTGAGGACTTTTACATCTATATTCATTAGAGATATTGGTCTGAGTTTTCTTTTCTTGTAGTATCTTTTTCAGGCTTTGGTATTAGAGTGATGTTGGCTTCATAGAATGAGTTAGGTAGTGTTCCCTCTTCTTTAATTTTTTTGGAAGAGTTTGAGCAAGACTGGTGTTAATTCTTCTTGGAATGTTTGGTAAAATTTGCTTGTGAAGCCATCTTGTTCTGGGCTTTTCGTTTTGGTAAGTTTTTCATGACCAGTTCAGTCTCTTTACTTGTGATTGGTTTGTTGAGATCTTCTATTTCTTTTAGAGACAGTGTAGTTTATTCATGTGTTTTTAGGAAATTGTCCATTTCATGGAAGTTGTCTTATTTGTTGTCATACAGATGTTCATAGTATCTTCTTATGATCTTTATTATTTCTTCGAGGTCACTTCTCATTTCTGATTTTATTCATTTGCATATGCTCTCTTTTTTTACTTTCTCAGTCTAGCTAAGGGTTTGTCTATTTTATCGATCTTTTCCAAGAACCAACTTTTGGTTTTGCTGAGTCTCTCTATTTTTTAATTCTCCATTTCATTTATTTCTGCTTTATCCTTGTTTTTCTTCTGCTTGCTTTGGAATTAGTTTGCTGCTCTTTTTCTATTTACTCTGTGTGTGCAGTTAGGTTTTGATTTTAGCTCCTTCATTTTTAATGTAAATGTTATATTTGCAAGTATAAATATTTGCAACTATCAGTTTTCCTATCAGCACTGCCTTCACTGTATCCCGTAAGTTTTGATACGTTGTGTTCTTGTTTTCATTTGTCTTGAGATAGTTACTGATTTTTCTTGCATTTCTTCTTTGCCTCACTGATTGTTTAAGAGTGTGTTGTTTAACCTCTATATATTTGTGAATTTTCCTGTTCTCCGGTTGTAGTTGATTTCCAGCTACATTCCCTTATGATCAGAGAAAGTGTGTTATGTAATTTCAGCTTTTTAAAATTTGTTGAGACTTGCTTTGTGACCAACATGTGGTCTATTCTGGAGAATGATCCATGAACAGTTGAGAAGAATGTATATCCTGCTATTTTGGGCTGCAATGTACTGTATATGTCTATTAGGTATAGTTCATTTATCATTTTATTCAAGTTCTCTGTTTCCTTGCTGATCCTCTGCATGGATATTCTATCTGTTGATGAGGGTGGTGTGTTGAAATCTCCAACTATTATTGTAGATACTTCTATTTCTCCCTTCAGTTTTGTCAGTGTTCACCTCATGTATTTTGGGGTAGCCTGGTTAGGTACATAAATATTTATGATTTTTATTTCTTCTTGGTGAATTGCCCCTTTTATTAATATATAATGTCCTTCCTTGTCTCTTACATTTTTGCTTTTAAAGTCCAGTTTGAATGCTGTTAGTATAGTTGCCCCTGCTTTCTTTTGGTTATTGTTTGCATGCAAATCCTTTTCCAGCCTTTCACTTTCAACCTCATTGTATCCTTGGGTCTAAGGTGAGTCTCTTGTAGACAGCATATAAATGGTTCATATTTTTTTATCCATTGTGCCAATCTGTGTCTTTTGATTTGAGAGCTTAGTCCATTAGCTTTCAATGTTATTACTGTAAAGGCATTACTTACTTCCACCATTTTATCCTTTGGCTTTTATAGGTCTCTTTTTATCCTTTTAGTTTCCCTGTTCTTTCCGCCAAGCTTCTCTCTCCTGTCTTTTCTTTTCTGCCTACAGAATTCCCTTTAGTATTTCTTGTAGGGCAGGTCTCTTACTAATTAAATCTCTCAGCTTCTGTTTATCTGTGAATATTTTAAATTATCCCGTATTTTTCAAGGACAGGTTTGCTAGATACAGAATTCTTGCCTGGCAGTTTTTCTCCTTCAGTATCTTAAATATATAATGCCACTGCCTTCTTGCCTCCATGGTTTCTGAAGAGAAATCTGCATTGAGTCTTACTGGGCGTCCCTTGTACGTGATGGATGTTTTTCTCTTGCTGCTTTCAGAATTCTGTCTTTATCTTTCGCAGTTGATATTCTGCATGGTACTCCCCTGGTCTCGGGAAGCCCAGAACCATGGCTTTGGATGGTTTCTGCCTGTCCTCTAGAGGTGTTTTTGGTGGAGCAGTGAGCCCTGCTGTCCCTACATTTCACCATCTTCCTGGAAGTCCCTCATTATGTGTCTATTTTTAATTAATAAGTATATGGTGATTTACTTGAGGCCGCATGTTCTTTCAATGTTAGTTTTAGCAGGCTTTTCTTGCCTGAAACAGTCATTCTTATGGTTATTGTCAAATGATGACTTTCTAATTCTATCATTTAACCAGTTGTTTTTAATAACCCAAGCTTTCTCTCAGCATGCTTGTAGGTCACTGAAATATGTCTGTCTTAAAATTAAAAAATAGAGTATTGAATGGAATAGCTCTCAAAGTGTCATTCAGTTCAATCACTTTACTTTTTTTTTTTTGGTGATAGTGTGTCCCAATTTATTTATTTGTTTATTGTTTTTTATATTAGAGACATTTAGATTTACAGAAAGATCATGCACAAAATAGTTCCTATATACCTGCTCCCATTTTTTACATTTCTCATTAGTGCTCTAACTTTGTCAACAATTGACAAGAGACTACTATAATGTACTATTAGCTATAGTCCATCGTTTACATTAAGGTTCACTGTTTTGTTGTTCAATTTTATGATTGCTGTTTTTAAAAAATTTTTTGTTCTAGCAACATATACACCACTAAAAATTTCCCTTTAGCCACATTTAGATATATATTTCAATGGTGTTAATTACATTCACAATGTTGTGTTACCATCACTATTCTATTATTAACAAAACCTTTCCATCACAACAAATTCTGCGTCAATTATGAATTAACTCCCCATTCCACATTTGAAGGAATGGTACAAATAAAAGAAGTTGGTGGATGTAAATAAGGTAAAAGTAAACGAAACATGTATCACTGCTCTTGTGACCATGGAAGTCATCCCATGGTTCTGGGGAAGCTGCCTAAGGCTTAGCTTCTGTCATCACTGTTTCCTAGGTTGTGCTTGTCATAGAGATGCTCTATCAAGCCAGATTCGAGGGTCCCCATCTTGCACAAGTTGGTTATGTAGTCACCCAGTTCTTTGATGGATTTCACCTGTTCATCTAGGTAATGAGGCTCAATGAAGGCACACAAGTGAGGGTCTTTTTTGTCTACGTCCAGTTTGTGCAGTTCCAGTAGTGGCTGGTTAACCCTTTTTTCCCAAGTGTAATGCATACTCTGTTGCATTCAGCCTTCCCTCCCAGTTGTCATCTTCTGGTTTACTATCCTAAAGGAAGATTCAGCCACCTCATTGGTTTTTCAGCCTTGTGAGTTTCTCAGCATGCTCCCACTCCTCATGAGACTGGTGAAGAAAAATATTTTGCAAAGTTCTTAAAAGCCATGTCTTTATGGTCAAAGTCATGAGACTTTGACAGGTAGACGTAAGAGGCGTCAGACTCTAGTTTGATCTGGCGGTTGATGGGGCCTCTGGATCCTGGTTGTAGTTCTGGAGGAGGACATAGTCGTCCTGGCAGGTGGCTGAGAAAAGGTGACTGCGAGGGCCTTGGGGTGATCCCAGGGTGTTGTAAGGAGGTGGTGGAGGCCTGGCTCAGAGTGGCTGGCCTAGGAGGGTGTGTACTAGGTTCTGCTCAAGCCCCATTAAAGCGGGAAACTGCGGTTACTCTCTGCGAGGACGTCTGGCTAGTTACCCTGCTTTTGAATGGATATATAGTTGTGGTGATGGAGAATAGTTTTTTAAATCTAATAATTTATTCAGCAAGCACATGCTGAGTGGTTGAAGTTATGGCACAAGAAATGTAAAAGATAGAAAAGGTCTTTTCTCATGGAGCTTGCAATCTGTTGGAAGGGAGACAGATTACAAACACATAAATTATTGAAGATGGTGCTAAGAACTATGAACTAAATAAAAACAAAGAAAAAGTTAGTGACTGTCAGAGTACTTTAGGTAGGATGATCAAAAAATGCCTCCTGGAGGCCCCCCAAGGAGCTGGGGAGAAATGTGAAGGTGTTAGACTTCCCCACCTGGGCTATTGCTGATTTTCCCACAGACATTGAGGACTGCCAATTTAGTGGGCGAGCCCTTGATCTGGGGGCTAGTTGCTGCAAGGGAGAGGCTAAGCCCATTTATAATTGTGTCTATAAGTCCCCCAAAAAGAGAGCCTCTTTGTTTCTCAGATGTGCCCCCTTCCCTCTCTAAGCCCACATGGCACGTGAACTCACTACCCTCCCTGCTATGTGGGATGTGACTCCCAGGGGTGTGAATCCCCCAGGCAATGTGGGAAATGACTCCTGGAGATGATCTGGACCCAGCACTGTGGAATTGAGAGGATCTTTTTGACCAAAAGGGGAAAGAGAGATGAACCAAAGTAGGATTCCAGTGGCTGAGAGATTTCAAATGGAGTCGAGAGGTTACTCTGGAGGGTATTAGTATGTGTTATATAGATATCATCCTTTAGTCTTTAGTGTGTTGGAATGGCTAGAGGGAAATACCTGAAGCTATCAAACTGCAACCCAATGACCTTGATTCTTGAAGAAGATCATATACCTATATAGATTGCATAGTATAACTGTGTGACTGTAAAAATCTTGTGGTTTGCACTCCCTTTATCCAATATATGGATAGATGAGTGGAAAAATGGGAACAAAAATTAGATGAAGAATAAGGTGGGATGGAGGGAATGGAAAGATTTAGGTGTTCTTGTATGCTTTTATTTTTAATTTGGAGTAAGTAAGGAAAAGTTTAAAAAATTGATTCGGGTGATGAATGCACAACTGTATGATGGTGCTGTGAATAATTGATTGTACACTGTGGATGACTGTGGGGTGTGTGAATATATCTCAGACTATATAAAACAAGTGAATGAACAATGGGGGAAGGAGGAGAATGGGATGTTTTGGGATTCTTTTTTATTTTAATTTTCATTTCATTTTTTGGAGTTACGAAAATGTTCAAAGTTTGTGGTGATGAAAGCACAACTATATGATGATACTGTGAACAACTAATTGTACACTTTGAATGATTGTATGTTATGTGGTTATATCTCAATGCAATTGCGTTAAAAAAAAATGCCTCCTGGAGGAGATGGCATTTGAACTGAGACCTGAATAATAAGGAATCAGCCATATAAGATATATGGGAAAAGAGTGCTCCATACAGAAGAAATAGCATATTCAGAGCCCCCTAAGATGGGAACAGTCATGACATGTTTAAGGGACAGAAGCTGGCTGAAGCATAGGGATCATGGGAGAGAGTCGTAGGAATGAAGTCAGAGAGCTAGGCAAGGGCTAGGTCATGAGAGTCTTGGGAGGACATGGTAAAGAGGTTAGATTTTATTTCAACCACTAGAAAGATATTTGTGATATTTTCTGATGAATGTTCAAGTTTTCCTTTTGGTTCAAGTGTGAGGAAACAGAGAAACCAGTTAGGAGATTGTTGTAGTAGGCTAGGGGATAACCTCCCCAGTTGATCTACACGTTCAATGCAAATCTCTACTAAAATCCCAGCTTCCTTTTTTACAGAAATTGATTAACTGATCCTAAAACTCATATGGAAGTGCAGGAGACCCAGAATTGCCAAAACAATCTTGAATGAGAAGAAGATAGTTGGAGGACTCACACTTTCTGATTTTAAAACTTATTACAGTTACAGTAATTACAACAGTGTGGTACTAATGTAAAGATAGACCTATGGATGGATAGTATAAAATTGAGAGACCATAAATAAACCCTTACATTTGTGTTCAATTGATTTGACAAGGTACCAAGACCATTTAATGTCTTTTCAACCAATGGTGCTGGGGAAACTGTATGTCCACATGCAGAAGAATGAAGTGGCATCCATACCTCAGGCTATAAACAAAGTTAGCTCAAAATGGATCACGGACTTAAATTTAAGAGCTAAAACTATAAAACTCTTAGAAGAAAACAGGAGTAAATCTTCCTGACTTTAGGTTAGGCAAAGGTTTCTCAGATATGACACCAAAAGCAGAAGTGACAAAAGAGAAAATCAGTACTTTAGACTTCATTAAAATTTAAAACTTTTGTGCTTCAAAGAATGTCATCAAGAAAGTGCAAGACAACCCACAGACTGGGAGAAAATATTTGCAAACATCTATCTGATAAGGGATTTGTATCTATAATATATAGAGAACACTTACAACTCAATAATGAAAAGACTAAAACCCAGCTTAACATGGTCAAAGGATATGATAGACATTTCTCCAAAAAAGATGCACGGAAGGCCACTAAGTGCATGAACAGATGTCCAACTGCATTAAATATAGGGAAATGCAAATCAAAATCACAATGAGATACCACTTTACACCCACTAGAATAGCTATTGAAAAAGATGAACAATAATAATTGTTGGCAAGGAAGTGGAGAAATTGGAAATCTCATACATTGCTGGTGGGAATGTAAAATGATGTGGCCACTTTGGAAAAGAGTTTGTCATTTTCTTAAAAAGTTAAATAGGAGTTACCATATGACCCAGCAATTACACTCCCAGAGAACTGAAAATGTGTCCACACAAAAACTTGTATACAGATATTCATAGAAGCATTTTTCATGATTGGCCAAAATGTGGAAACAACCTAAATGTCCATCAATTGATGAATGGATAAACAAAATGTTGTATATCCGTGTAATGGAATATTATTCAGCCACAAAAAGGAATGAAGTATTAATACATGCTACAATATGGATGAACCTTGAAAATGTCATACATAGTGAAAGAAATCCGAAACAAAAGGCCACATATTATGTGATTCTATTTATATGAAATGTCTGTGGTAGGCAAATCAATAGAAATAGGAAGTAGATGAGTGGTTAACAGGGAAGCAGGGGGAATGGGGGAATGACTAATGGGTACAGGATTTCTCTTTGGGGAGCTGAACATGTTCTGGAATTTGATAGTTGGGAAGGTTGCACAACCCTGTAAATATACTAAAAGTATATATTTGTGTACTTTAAAAGGGTACACTTTATGGTATGTGAATTATATTTCAATAAAGATGTTACAGAAATTCCTGAAATGTTGGTTTAACAATTGATGTCATTTTTCTTAAATTTTTTCGGACAAATAATAAAAAAACCCAAATTGTCTACAAAAGAAATCTTTTGGTTTAAGCTAAGAATAGAAGCACAGAGGAGAGATGAGGTTTGGAGAATTTGGAAGCAGTAGGCATTCAGTGGCAGTTTTTTTTTTTCCTTCTCTGTTGGCCAGCCTATGGATGACAGCCTCATTGCATTCCGAACCCGTTCTAAGATGCCCCTGAAAGATGTTCCCCTGGGGCAACTAGAGGCAGAACTCCAAGCTCCAGATATCACCCCAGACATGTATGACCCCAATACAGCAGATGATGAGGACTGGAAAATGTGGCTAGGGGGACTCATGAATGATGACGTAGGGAACGAAGGTAAGTGGTTTTTTTGTTTGCATTTATTATTTGTGATCTCTGTGGTAAAATTTCATTAATTAGAAGCTTCAAGAATGGAATGTTTTGGTTAATTGAAGTTAATTTTGTGGTTGACAATTTATAATTACTCCCCTCCCTTTGTGTTTTTAAGAATTTTGGGGGAAATCTTTTGAAAGCTTAGGATCTTCCCCTAAATTATATATGTACACATAATTTTGTATAAAATTTCATTGGGGGTTCACTGACTCACACAAAGACCATGGTGTTAGTTAAGTTTCCTTAGGGAGGGAGGTGGGGCAAGATGGTGGCATAGAGAGGTGTGGAATTTAGTTAGTTCTCTGGAGCAACTAGTAAATAGCCAGGAACAACTAGTAAATAGTCTGGAACAACCGTTGGGGAACATCCATCACTGGACACACATTGTACACCAGTCTGGAGTGGGTGGAATGGCTGAGATTGCAGCATAGACCTGTAAGTAAGCTCCCCAAACTGTGGCACTGGTGCTCCTCCCCCACCGACATGGCAGGCTGAGTTGGAAAACATCACTGTGGGAAAAAGAAGCAGACTACCTGGAGCGAGAGAAAGTAACTCAAGCTCCAATTACAATTTTAATTAACAAACTTGGACTACTTAATACAAGCTACAAGCACAGATAAACCCAGAGCAAGCAGCACAGTACCCTGAGGTTGCTCCCAGCAGAGAAGAGGTAGGGCTGATGGGAAAAACAAACAAATAAATAAAAACAGAGGCTTTTGGGGAAGGCTGAGCTCAGAATACTGGAAAACTGCTGTGTCCCAAGAAAAGGCAAACAGTGAACCAGGTACCAATACTGGTCACCTGGCAAAACTGGGGGTGGGGACTGGCTCTGAAAAGGAGCTTTGTCTTTTTTTTCCTTTTTTTTTCTCCTATTTCAAGTAGCTCGTTAGAGAAAGCCTCAGGCATTTTCATTTGTCAGCCCTGATCCAGGCAAAGGTGATGTTAAGAGTCAGAAAGATAAAGGAATTCAAGTGTACAAGATAATTCCCGGAAGGGTACTTCTTCCCTAAATAAAGGGGGGTAGGTCCAACTCAGGTGGCTGCCCTCCCTCAGAGAATTCAGACCCCATGGCCTGGAGGGAAAAAAAACAGAAACAGCTTAAGTTTGGCTTCTTACACCCTTAGTGTAAGAACACCCAATGTGTTCTTTATATCCTTCATCTGTTTTGCCGTATCTTCCCTCAACTCATAGATATGATTTTTGATTTAGGAGATACTGATTTAGGAGATATGTTTGATTAATAATCAGCTGTTTAAATTCCTTTATCTCAGTTGAAGTACAAGTTTGTTCCATTGATTGGGCCATATCTTTGCTCTTCCTAGTGTGACCTGTAAGTTTCTGTTGTCTGGGCATCTGGTTTCCTTGATTACCCCTATCATATATTCTCCGACCAGACAGGCCCAGGTCTCAGGAGGAGACTGTGTTCAGTATCAGGTTTTCCTGAGGGTGAGACCTACCAGATTGTCAGACTTTCTTGTGAGGCCTCTAGATCTATGCTTTTCCTATCCTGCCTAACAGGTGGTGCTTGTCAGCCCACAGTTCCCCACCAGTGTAAAAGGTGCGGTGTATTTAATTCTCAGTGGACCCTGTCCAGGCCAGAGACCAAGGGTATAAGAAGCTAAGCTTAAGCTGTTTCTGTTTTTTTTTTTTTTTTGCCCCCAGGCCCTGGGGTCTGAGTTCTCTGAGGGAGAGCTGCCACTTGAGATGGGCCCCACCTCCCCTGTTTCTTAGGGAAGGTAAGCCTTTTAGGGAATTGTCTCCTACATTTGAGTTTTTCCTTTGACTCCCTGACTATCTTAACTCCACCCTTGCCTGGGTCAGTGCTGACAATTTAGAATGCCTGAGGTTTTCTCTAATGAGCTACTTAGAAAGACAGAGAGAGAGAAAAAAAGGAAAAATAAAGAAGTCCCCTTTTCAGAGCCAGTCCCCAGCCCCCAGTTCAGCAGGCAAGAACTGCACTTGGTACCCGTTTCTGTGTGCCCCTTTTCTTGGGACACAGCTGTTTTCCAATACTCTCAGCTCAGCCTTCTCCAAAAGCCTCTGTTTTTGTTTATTTATGTATATTTTTTCCATCAGTCCTGCCCCCTCTCTGTCAGGATAAACCTCTGGGTTCTTTTCCTGCTTGTTCCCGGTTTGTCTGTGCTCATAGCATGTATTTAGTAGTCCAAATTTTTAAATTAAAGCCGCAATTGGAGCTTGGTTGAGCTACATTCCCTTGCTCCTGGCAGGAGCAACTCAGCCTGCCTTGCCAGTGGGGGAGGGGCACCAGCTCCACCGTTTTTTGAGCTTTACTTAACAAGTTCTATGGTGCAATCTCAGCTGTTCCACCCATTCCTGACTGGAGTTTGATGTTGTCCAATCACAGATGTCTCTGCATCATTTGTTCCATACTATTTTCTAGTAGTTCCTGGCTATTTACTAGTTGTTCTAGGGGACTAGCTAAATTCCACACCTCCTTGTGCTTCCATTTTACCCTGTCTCCTGCCCTTTTTTTTTTTTTTTTGTTTGTTTGTTTGTTTTTGGCTCTTACAATGGGGTTTTATTTGGTTACAGATTTACAGTCTGAAGGCCATGAAAATGTCCAAATTAAGGCATCAGTACAAGTGTACCTTCAGGAAGGAAGGCCAATGTCCTGCCCATTTTTTTAAAAACCTTTTTTATTGTGAAATATAACATATATACAGAAAAGTGACCTTCTTGGTGCTCTTTTGTATTCTTCCTTCCCCAGCAACTTGAGTCCTGCTCTGGGTCCCTTTGGACTAAGTAAGGTCTCTGTGTCTGAATATATGTAGGGATCTGTCTCACTGCTGTGAGAGATTTTGTAGTCTGTGTACCTGATGGGAGATGGAAGGATCCCAGCAGCTGCCTCTGGGCACTTCCCAAGCTGAGTGGGTCCGAGTGAGGGGGAGAGAAGAGGTCTGATTGGTCCGGGACAGAAGTTTCCTACCTGATATTTTTCTCTTTCTTTGATTCAGTTTTGTAGGATCCTTCTCCAGTCTTTACCTTCCTCCAGTTTTGAGCATAAGAGATTTGTCCTTTTTTTGCTTACTCTCTGGGGAAAGGTTTTCAGTAGATGTCTTATATCGCCATATTGATTACGTTACCTATTATAAGATTTTATGTGTTGAATAATGGTATAAAGTAAAGAAGACAGTACATACAAATGGTAGTTGGGTAGGTGAGGCTAGGATTAAATCAGGAAAAGTGAATGAAAGAAAATAAGTGCATTTGATACTGTTAATAATTGTAATGTAAATCATTTGCCACATTTTTCTTTTAGGCATTGTGCTTAGGTGCCATGAGGGATAATTGTTTTCTCAGGCATGTATGAATGACCGGTGATTGTTTAGGTGTGCAGTACATTCTAGATGAATGAAATTGTTGAATAAACCGAGATGCCATTTAAGCCATGCAAGTTGTATTGTAAGGTTTAAGAAGAAGGAGAGGTATATAATTCCTGTTTAGTACAATCACAGACAGCTGCATGAAAGGGGTGTCAACTCAGATGAGCTTCTGAGAGAATTCTGGAAACAGTTACAGGAAGGAGGGGGACATTTTAGGCAGATGAGTGGAAGTAACATGAGATAAAATGTTTTGTGTGTTATACTTGTTATAAAGAAATCAAATAGTTCAAAGTGTTCTATTTCTTCACATCCTCTGCAACACTTTGTTTCCGGTTTGTTTAACAGTGGCCATTCTAATAGGTGTGAAGTGGTATTCATTGTGGTTTTGATTTGCATTTCCCTAATAGCAAGTGATGTTAGCATCTTTTCATGTGCTTTTTAGCCATTTGTATTTCCTCTTCAGAAAAATGTCTATTTAAGTCTTTTGCCCATTTTTAATTGGGTTGTTTTTCTTTTTATTGTTGAGTTGTAGGATTTCTTTATATATTCTGGATATTAAACCCTTATCAGGTATGTGGTTTAAAAATGTTTTCTTCCATTGAATAGGCTACTATTCTAGTTTGCTAATGCTGCCGGAATGCAAAACACCAGAGATGGATTGGCTTTTATAAAAGGGGGTTTATTTGGTTACACAGTTACAGTCTTAAGGCCATAAAGTGCCAGGGTAACACATCAGCAATCAAATACCTTCACTGGAGGATTGCCAATGGTGTCTGGAATACCTCTGTTAGCTGGGAAGGCACATGGTTGGCGTCTGCTCCAAGTTCTGGGTTCAAAATGCCTTCCTTCCAGGATGTTCCTCTCTAGGCTTCAGTTTCTCTCCAAAATGTCACTCTCAGTTGCTCTTCAAAATGTCACTCACAGCTGCACTTAGTTCCTTCTGTTTGTCAGCTCATTTATATGGCTCCACTGATCAAGGCCCACCCTGAATGGGTGGGGTCATGCCTCCATGGAAATATCTCATCAAAGTTATCACCCACAGTTGGGTGGGGCACATTTCCATCCAAACTACCTAATCCAAACTTTCCAACTTAATCCCCACTAATATGTCTGCCCCACCAGATTGCATAAAAGAATATGGCTTTTTCTGGGGGACATAATACATTCAAACCAGCACAGCTGCCCTTTCACCTTTTTGACAAAGTCCTTTGATGCACAAAATTATTCACTTTTGAGGAGGTTCCATTTATCTGTTTTTTTCTTTTGTTGTTTGTGCTTTGGTGTCAAGTCTAAGAAACCACTGCTTACTGTAAGATCTTGAAGATGCTTCCCTAGGAGCTTTGTGGTCCTTTCTCTTATATTTAGGTCTGTGATCCTATTTTTTGTTTTTGTTTTTCATGGCAAAGATTTGTTGCTTTAAATTGATTACCGGTACATTAAGCAATAGCATGAACAAGTTCTTGAAGTCTGTATAGTAATTATTAAGAGAAACTACAGACAGGACAAACAATTATTCTAGTATTCATTGTTCTAACTTGAAGCTAGGTTTGCTACTCTAAAAAGTGAAAGGACCTGTTTTATAATATACAGAAAAAATTTAATACCTTTCCACAAGAAGATAACTCTAGCTTTGCTAATGCTTCATATTCCATGTGAAGACATCTAAAATGCCAATCCATGGGACAGGTGCTTCTTCTCCCCTATCCATTTATGTGATAGTTTCCATGGATTTCTGGCTGGATGTTGTGGACAAAGGCCAAGAGGTTATCCATGACTTCATCCCTGTTCTGCTAGAAGTAGGTCTGGAGCTAGGTTATTTTCTCCTGGGTCTCCTTCTCCACTTTAGTGTTACAGCTGTTGTGGGATCCCAGAACCGCAGCTTCCTTGGTCTTGAACTCATTCTCCCTCTGCAGGTGGTACGGTTTGATTTCAACCAGAGCTGCTTCTTTAGCCTGCTTCATCCTCTGGTTCTATTGCTTGCGAGTCTGGGATACCTTCTTGGTGGCACACTTCTTGGCCTGCAGCAGATGCTGGATACTCTGAGACTGAGAGGCCATGGTGGTGGTGGTGACTCTCCAGGCCGAAGCCATTTGATCCAGTTTGAGTTAATTTTTGTATAAGGTGTGAGATAGTGGTCTTCTTTCCTTCTTTTGGATATGGATATCCAGTTCTACCAGCACCATTTGTTGGTTAGGCTGTTCTATCCCAGTTGAGTGGACTTGACAGCCTTATCGAAAATCAATTGACCATAAATGTGTGGGTCTGTTTCTGAACTCTCAATGTGAATCCATTGATCCACATTTCTGTCTTTATTGTAATACTATGCTATTTTAACCACTGTAGCTTTGTAATATGCTTTAATGTCAGTGTGAGTCTGCCTGTTCAATTCTGCTGTTACATGTCTCTAGTGTATTTTTAATTTCATCTGTTGTGCCCTTCAGTCCCTAAATTCTGGTATTTTCCTTTTCATACTTCCAAATTCTTTATGCTCACCCAGTGTCTTTTCAATAACCTTTGCCCTTCTGGCCATATTTTCCTTGATCTCCTTTAACTGGTTTAGATTTGTTTCAACATTTTTGATTAGTTGTTCCAAATTTTATGTCTCTTCTAATTTTTTAATTTGTTCCTTTGGGCCATATCATCTTTTTTTCTTCATATGGCTTGTAATTTTTTGCTGGTATTTGGGCATCTGATTATCTTGATAGATTATTCTGATGGTCAGTTTCTCTCTCTTGTCTAGGATTTTGTTGTTGATTGAGTTCATGTTAAAGCTCTTCTTTGGCACTTGGTTTGCAGGATTTTCCAGCCAAAAGAGGACCAGAGACTTAAAGAATTTTTATTGGTGAGATGAAAAAGGCTTGATATTCAAGTAGTTATATATAAACAGTGCAAATTAATGTATTATAAACTGAGTATGTAAGTGTTGAGTGAAGAATGGTCAAGTTAGATTGGGGTCAATCAGTATATATTTCTCAATGATTGTGATTAAAAATATCTGTGTGTGTATACATTAGCAAAAGATGCTTGTTTATTTTGAAAATTTTAGACATTATAGAAGGCTATGAAGAGAAAAGTAAGTGTGCTATTTTCCAACCTTTGTTATTAATATCTTGTGTGTCTTTCTAGATGTTTCCTGTGTGTTCAAGTACATATTATATTCAAGCACACGCTCAAATAAAATTTTTTCCACAATAGGAATCATACCGAAAATACTGTTCTGCGTTTGCAACCTGCTTTTTTCATTTAACAATATAATTTAGATATTTTTCCATTATGGTATATAGAGAGCTGCTTTTGTTTAAGGCTACACGATAATAAGGATTTTAGTTATTGTCTTTTGGTATTCTGTTTTTTTGTATTTATTTATTTATTTATTTTAAATTTTAGTTCCTTAGTTACACTAGCCACACTCCAAGGGCTCAGTAGGCTCATGTGGCTAGTGTCTACCATATTGCATAATGCATATATAGAACTTTCCATCATGGCAGAAAGATCTATTATATCATTGATTTGAAATTGTCAGGGGAGAAAAAGCACCTTAATATAATAGTTCCATAATTCAATGACTCCTTCACAGTCTTTATTTATTGAGAAGACATCATAGACCGACATTAAGGAAAATTATGAGGGAAAAAAAACCCATATTTTTAGTACCCTAACATAACAAATCTTTTTTTTAATAATTCGATTTTATTGAGATACATTCACATACCATGCAGTCATATAAAGTGTACAATCAGTTGTTCACAGTACCACCATATAGTTGTGCATCCATCACCAAAATTAATTTTTGAACATTTTCATTACCACACACACAAAAGTAATAAGAATAAAAATAAAAGTGAAAAAGAACAATTAGAGTAAAAAAGAACACTGGATGCGCCCCTCCCCCCTCTTTTTCTACTCATCCATCTGTACACTGGACAAAGGGGAGTGTGATCCACATGACTTTCCCAATCACATAGTCACCCCTCATAAAGTACATTTTTATACAATCATCTTCAAGATTCAAGGGTTCTGGGTTGTAGTTTGATAGTTTCAGATATTTACTGCTAGCTATTCCAATTCATTAGAACCTAAAATGGGTTATCTATATTGTGCGTAAGAGTGCCCACCAGAGTGACCTCTTGGCTCCTTTTGGAATCTCTCAGCCACAGAAACTTATTTCATTTCATTTCACATCCCCCTTTTGGTCAAGATGTTCTCCAATCCACGATGCTGGGTCTAGATTTCTCCCTGGGAGTCATATTCCACATTGCCAGGGAGATTCACTCCCCTGGGTGTCAAATCCCACCTAGCGGGAAGGGCAGTGATTTCGCCTACCAAGTCAGCTTAGTTAGAGAGAGAGGGCCACATCTGAGCTACAAAGAGGCATTCAGGAGGAGGCTCTTAGGCACAATTATAGGGAGACCTAGCCTGTCCTTTGCAGCAACAGTCTTCCCAAGGGCAAGTCCTGTGGTAGAGGGCTCAGCCCATCAAACCACGAGTCCCCTATGTCTGTGAGCACATCAGCAACCATCGAGGAGGGGAAGCCCAACACCCCTGCATTCTCCACCAGCTCCTCAAGGGGTCTCTGCATATTTTTTTTTCATTTTTTTTTTAATTAACTTTTTTTTAAAATCAACTATATCAAAAAAGAAAAATTAAAAAACATACAATAAAAAGAAACATTTCAAACAAACCATACCAAGGGAGTAAGAAAAAGACAACTAACCTAAGATAACTACTTTACTTCTAACATTTTCCTACTCTATCCCAAAAAGGTAACCTAATATAGCAACATTTCTGTGAACTTGTTCCTACCATACCCATCAGAAATTAACAGACCATAGTCGTTCCTGGGCATTCCCAGAATGTTCAATTTACCCACAATAGCTTATCTGTTCTTATTGGGTTATCATTCCCCGTTAATTGCTCTCTATCACTAGTTCCCCTACATTCTACATTGTAAACCATTTGTTTTACATTTTTCAGTGTTCACATTAGCGGTAGCATATAATATTTCTCTTTTTGTGCCTGGCTTATTTCGCTCAGCATTATGTCTTCAAGGTTCATCCATGTTGTCATATGTTTCATGACATCGTTCCTTCTTATAGCCATGTAGTATTCCATTGTGTGTATATACCACATTTTATTTATCCACTCATCTGTTGAAGGACATTTGGGTTGTTTCCACCTCTTGGCAATTGTGAATAATGCTGTTATGAACATTGGCGTGCAGATACATGTTTGCGTCACTGCTTTCAGATCTTCCGGGTATATACCAAGAAGTGCAATCGCTGGATCGAATGGTAACTCTATATCTAGTTTTCTAAGGAACTGCCACACTGACTTCCAGAATGGCTGAACCATTATACAGTCCCACCAACAATGAATAAGAGTTCCAATTTCTCCACATCCTCTCCAGCATTTGTGGTTTCCTGTTTGTTTAATGGCAGCCATTCTAATTGGTGTGAGATGGTATCTCATTGTGGTCTTAATTTGCATCTCTCTAATAGCTAGTGAAGCTGAACATTTTTTCATGTGTTTCTTGGCCATTTGTATTTCCTCTTCAGAGAACTGTCTTTTCATATCTTTTGCCCATTTTATAATTGGGCTGTCTGTACTATTGTCATTGAGTTGTAGGATTTCTTTATATATGCAAGATTTCAGTCTTTTGTCAGATACATGGTTTCCAAAAATTTTTTCCCATTGAGTTGGCTGCCTCTTCCCCTTTTTGACAAATTCCTTTGAGGTACAGAAACTTCTAAGCGCTTGAAGAGTTCCCATTTATCTATTTTTTCCTTTGTTGCTTGTGCTTTGGGTATAAGGTCTAGGAAGTGGCCTCCTAAAACAAGATCTTGAAGATGTCTCCCTACATTATCTTCTAGGAGTTTTATGGTACTTCTTTTCTGTTGAGGTCTTTGATCCACTTTGAGTTACTTTTTGTGTAGGGTGTGAGGTAGGGGTCCTCTTTGATACTTTTGGATATGGATATCCAACTCTCCCAGCCCCATTTGTTGAAAAGACTGTTATGTCTCCAGTTCAGTGACTTTGGGGCCCTTATCAAAGATCAGTCGGCCACAGATTTGTGGGTCTATCTCCGAATTCTCAATTCGATTCCATTGATTGATACATCTGCCTTTGTGCCAGTACCATGCTGTTTTGACTACGGTGGCTTTATAGTAAGCTTCAAAGTCAGGGAGTGTAAGTCCTCCCCCTTTGTTTTTCATTTCTAGAGTGTTTTTTAGCAATTCTAGGTGTCTTCCCTTTCCAAATAAATTTGATAACTAGCTTTTCCAAGTCTGCAAAGTAGGTTGTTGAAATTTTGATTGGGATTGCATTGACTCTGTAGATGAGTTTGGGTAGAATTGACTTCTTCATGACATTTAGTCTTCCTATCCAGAACATGGAATATTTTTCCATCTTTTAAGGTCCCTTTCTATTTCTTTTAGTAGAGGTATGTAGTTTTCTTTGTATAGGTGTTTTACATCTTTGGTTAAGTTTATTCCTAGGTGCTTGATTTTTTTAGTTGCTATTGAAGTAGTATCTTTTCCTTGAGTGTTTCTTCAATTCATTCATTTCTAACATATAGAAACATTACTGTCTTATGTGCATTAATTTTGTGTCCTGCTACTTTGCTAAATTTATTAGCTTCAGTAGCTGTTATCGTCCATTTCTCAGGGTTTTTCAGATATAAGATCATATCATCTGCAAATAATGACAGTTTTATGTCTTTCTTTCCAATTTGGATGCCTTTGATTTCTTTGTCTTGCCGGATTCCCCAGCTCTTCTAGGACAATGTTGAATAACAGTGGTGACAGTGGGCAACCTTATCTTGTTCCTGATCTTAGAGGGAAGGCTTTCAGTCTCTCACCATTGAGTACTATGCTGGCTGTGGGTTTTTCATATATGCTCTTTGTCATATTGAGGAAATTTCCTTCAATTCCTACCTTTTGAAGTGTTTTTATCAAGAAGGGATGTTGGATTTTGTCGAATGCTTTTTCAGCATCTATTGAGATGATCATTTGATTTTTCTCTTTTGATTTGCTAATGTGTTGTGCTGGTTTGAATGTATTATGTCCCCCAGAAAAAGCCATATTCTTTGATGCAGTCTTGTGGGGCAGACATTTTAGTGCTGATTAGATTGGAATTCTTTTATGTGTTTCCATGGAGATGTGCCCCACCCAGCTGTGGGTGATGACTCTGATTGGATGGTTTCCATGGAGATGTAACCCCACCCATTCAGGATGGGTCTAATTTCAATCACTGGAGCCATATAAATGAGCTGACAAACAGAAGGAACTCAGTGCAGCTGTGAGGGATGTTTTGAAGAGGAGCTACAGCCAAGAGGGACACTTTGAAGAAAGCACAGGAGCTGCAGATGAGAGACAGTTTGAAAACGGACGTTGAAAGCAGACTCTTGCTCCGAAGAAACTAAGAGAGGACAAATACCTCAAGTGCAACTAAGAGTGACATTTTTGAGGAACTGCAGCCTAGAGAGGAACGTCCTGGGAGAAAGCCATTTTGAAACCAGAACTTTGGAGCAGACACTGGCCACGTGCCTTCCCAGCTAACAGAGGTTTTCCAGACGCCATTGGCCATCCTCCAGTGAAGGTATCCGTTTGTTGATGACTTACCTTGGACACTTTATGGCCTTAAGACTGTAACTGTGTAAACAAATAAACCCTCTTTTATAAAAGCCGAGCCACTTCTAGTGTTTTGTGTTCTGATAGCATTAGCAAACTAGAACATGTGTTGTATTACATTGGTTGATTTTCTTATGTTGAACGATACCTTGCATGCCTGGAATGAACCCCACTTGGTCATGGTGTATGATTTTTTTAATGTGTCTTTGGGTTCAATTTGCGAGTACTTTGTTGAGAGTTTTTGCGTCTATATTCATTAAGGAGATTGGCCTGTAGTTTTCCTTTTTTATGGCATCTGCTGGTTTTGGTATTAGATTGAAATGTGTTAGGTAGTGTTCCATTTTCTTCAATGTTTTGAAAGAGTTTAAGTAAGATTGGTGTCACTTCTTTTTGGAAAGTTTGGTAGAATTCCCCTGTGAAGCCATCTGGCCCTGGGCATTTATTTGTGGGTTTTTTTTTTTTTTTTTTTTTTTTTTTTTTCATTTTTATTGAGATTGTTCAGATACCATACAATTATCCAAAGATCCAAAGTGTACAATCACTTGCCCCTGGGTACCCTCATACAGCTGTGCATCCATCACCACACTTAATTTTTGTTCAATTTTTAGAAACTTTTCATTACTCCAGACAAGAAATAAAGTGAAAGATGAAAAAAGAAAAAAAGAAAAGGAAACTCTAAACCTCCCCTATCCCTAACCAACCCCCCTCAATTGTTGACTCCTAGTATTGATATAGTACGTTTGTTACTGTTTATGAAAAAATGTTGAAATACTACTAACTGTAGTATATAGTTTGTAATAGGTATATAGTTCTTCCCTATATGCCCCTCTATTATTAACTTCTAATTGTATTGTCATACATTTGTTCTGGTTCATGAAGTGATTTCTAGTATTTGTACAGTTGATCATGGACATTGCCCACCATAGGATTCAGTTTTATACATTTCCATCTTTTGACCTCCAACTTTCCTTCTGGTGACATATATGACTCTAAGCTTCCCCTTTCCACCTCATTCACACACCATTCGGCGCTGTTAGTTATTCTCACATCTTGCTACCAACACCCCTGTTCATTTCCAAACATTTAAGTTCATCCTAATTGAACATTCTGCTCATACTAAGCAAGAGCATCTACATTTCTTCCACAAGGCAGGAGGGAGAGTCAAAGAAGGTAGAGAGGCAAAAGAAAGAGGAAACAAAAAAAAATGACAGCTAGGAAGCAGCAAAAGGAAAAATAACCTTAAATCAAAGTAGAATAAAGAATCAGGCAATACCACCAATGTCAAGTGTCTAACATGCCTCCCCTATTCCCCCCTTATCTGCATTCACCTTGGTATATCACCTTTGTTACATTAAAGGAAGCATAATACAATGATTCTATTAGTTACAGTCTCTAGAGTTTATGCTGATTGCATCCCTCCCCCAATGCCTCCCCATTTTTAACACCTTGCAAGGTTGACATTTGCTTGTTCTCCCCCGTAAAAGAACATATTTGTACATTTTATCACAATTGTTGAATACTCTAGATTTCACCAAGTTACACAGTCCCAGTCGTTATCTTTCCTCCTTTCTTGTGGTGTCTCACATGCTCCCCATCTTTCTCTCTCAACCATATTCATAGTTACCTTTGTTCAGTGTACTTACATTGTTGTGCTACCATCTCCCAAAATTGTGTTCCAAACCACACACTCCTGTCTTCTATCACCCTGTAGTGCTCCCTTTAGTATTTCCCAGCCCACCTGGAAGATGGCTGTAAGGGGTGTTTTTTTTCCTCCTTTTGGCTAACATCTGCCCTCCTCGCTCTGAGACAATTAGCAGTGGGTGTGCAAAAGGCTATTGTCCATGCCAGATATTGAGGCGTACCCACAGCCTGTCTCTGCCGTGCTTTACTGTGTGCTTCTCGCTGCCGTATCTGCAGCCGCTTTTGGGTTTTTTTAAAAAAGAACTAGTCCGACTCCAAACGCCAACCACGGTTTCCCCACACCGCAGCCTGGCTGCCAGATATTCAGCAGGCTTACTCACTTGTTTCAGAACGCAGACTCGTGGTTTCACCAAGTGCACGGTCCCTGTGGATTTAGCAAACCTTGTCTAGCTAGTGCATTGCGGGAACTCAACATAACAAATCTTTATTATTTTTTGTAGAGTTTTAATTATTTAACTTCTGATTCTTACCATTGTAGAAAAGTAATTTTTCATACTTATGATTATTATGTGTGTATTATATCACGTTGTATTTCTTTTTTACAAACTATAACCAAACAAAGGAATAATAAAAACAAACAACCTAAAATAAGTACATTGCTTCTTAGACCCAGAGACACAAAGAAACTGAAAGTTGTACTTTTTTCATGCATGTATAAACATTTATGGAAGAGCTACATGTTTATATTTTATATGCATGTATTTTTTTTCATATTAAGACATCATTATTACATAGTTATTTCCTAATTATTGGGAACTTGACTCTATTTCTGTTTTGAGAAGTATTTTCGTGAAATATTCTACTCAGAGTAGGATTACTGAGACAAATGTTTTTAGTTGTATGTATTTTGCTGCATATTAAGAGATTTAAATCTTGTTTCCAGGAAGAATGAACCTGGCTTGTGGGTAAGAACAGGTAAGATGACTCAGCTGTGGAGAGAGATCCCTGCAAAGGCACTGAGGAAAGGTCTTATTTAAAAAGTGAAGAATAGTCATGCTTTATTGAACAGACTCCTGTGGTATCAAAAATCTTAACTTTTGATCATTGTTACGAGTTCAGAGTTGGGAATAAGTGTCTGAAACACTTTTTTTTCCCTAGATGAGGCAGATGATGATGATGATCCAGAATATAATTTCCTGGAAGATCTTGACGAACCAGACACAGAGGATTTCCGCACTGACCGGGCAGTGAGAATCACCAGTGAGTCTGTTTATTATGAGTACAGCTCTTGACTATTCCACAACTACCTGCCTTTGTTTGCATTGTACATTTTTGGGGGTGACATTTTCAGCCCATCAAAGTTAAGCCATTTAAGTTCCCTATATCCCATCTATTTCTTTAATTCTTTAAATTTAAGTACATCCTCCCAGGATGCCTATCAGTCAGTTATAGAGTTCACTGTTGTATATTGAGTCTCTACTCTTTGACATGTATTGTACTTGGAATACCAAGATGAACAAGACCGGGCCTGAGCTCAGCTTAGTAGGGAAATACAAACAGAAAAGGTTAGACTATAAAGTGATAAAAGGTATAATAGGTTGTGTGTAAGGTATACTAGTGGCCTATCAGAGGATTTAATCTACTAGTATATGGGATTCACAACATGAGATGTTTTAGCTTAGTTTTGAAGGATGAATAAGAGATTTTTGGTGGAAAATCTCTTTCCAATAGATATTGCAATAGATGGAAGAGCATCTATAAACCCTAGCATTGTGAAACAACAAAAAGTTTGTTTTGAAAATGATGAGTAGTGTGTTTGAAAATGATAAATAGTTGTGGATGTAAGTGGTAGTAGAAAAGATATGCAGTCTTCATATCATGGAGGACTTTGGATTTGAATTTTGTTCTATCAAAAAGGAGAGCTCAAAGAGTTTTAAACAGGAAATTAATGGAAACTGTTTTGGATTTTGAAAAGACCACTTTGATTTGATATCAATTAATGGATTGATTTGGTGGGTAAAGAGAATAAGCTTGGAGGCTTTGAAAGCAAGTATGATGATAACTTGATTTGTCTGGAGTCATTTGTTTGAAAAATTCCATGATTGTCTGGTGTACCAATGATGGAAAACCATGTACTTTAGAAACCATTGTTTTTTATTGAGTGTATGCATGACCCTGTACTAGAATAGCATATACAACATCGAGAAGGTAAAGTATTAGCTCTTGACCAGGTTACAGAGAATGTTTTATAATTATCCAAAAATATTTATTGTATGCCTAAGTAGTAAAATTCTCTGTGCTAAGAGAATTGTGTAAACACAGTCCTTTAGGATTTACATTCTATTTTTGCTTTATTATCATCTTTCATGTTGTATTAAGATTATAGTACTATTTTCTTTATGAAGAAGATCTTCAATTTAATTTGATATGTTATGATAATTAAAGTTAGAGGAGAACACCAGGAATCAAAGAAAAAGTGTAGAGTGAAAATGCTTCGAGGATTTAGGCCTTGAGGAAACTGTGAAGGAAGGTTCAGGGAAGAATGAGAAAAACCTATAGAGTTTAGTTTCATAGTAACCAAGGGAAGAGTCTTTCAAGAAGGAGAGATTGGTCATTCGTGCCTTATTCTGGTAAGGAAACATTTTTCTGTTTAAAGCAGAAAAGCATGAGATCTCATTTCAATTCAGCCTTCTGCCTAGCATATGCTTGCCTTTTCTTTTTGCTGTCTTACTCTTCTTCAGTTTTTGTACATTTATCAGGGAGTCTTACTCAATTAGGATGGATCTTCTTGCTTTGCACTCCGATGCCACTTTATATGTCCTTCTTTTTAATATTCATTGTTCTCAAAATTACTTATGTAGTGTCTGTCTTATTGCTCTCCTGAGACTCTGAGCTTCTCAGGGGTGAAGGCTTTGTATTGTTTATTGCTATAGGATCCGTGTTTAGCACAGTGCTGGCAACATTCCCCAGTTGGATAGTGAGCTTTTCTGGGATGTCTGAATGAAGGGCCATCCTTTCTAGTAGTTGAGTTTTGTGATCGTAAGGGAAAAATGTTAGAGAAGGTTTATTTTGTTCTTACCCCTTGTCCTCCTGCATCTTATGTTCTCAGTTTTGATCATAATCCCTTTAAGAGGATTTATTGTTACATGGATGACTAAAATTTAAAAAGCATAGAATTACAGAGTCTGAAAAATTCCATGTGATCATATATTTCCCTCCCACTTGAGAAGAGTGTATTTACAGATTCCTCAACGCAGCCTTTCAGTCTCTGCCTACTTCCAGTGTCATCAATTTGGAAAATTCTGAAAATCCGGCTCATCATTTCTGCAGATAGTGTTTTAGTCTTAAAGACCTCCTCAGTTGACATTTTCCTTACACTGAACCAAATTCTACCATTTATGTTCCTCTTGTTTGTCCTTTGTTGCAAAATAATGTTATTTTACTCTCAGTAGTATATGTTAAAACATTGTTTCTTTCCCTGAGTTTTGTCTTTCTTATGTTGATGGACACGCTGGGCTCTTTCCAGTTTTTCTGCTATCATGAATAAAGCTGCTTTGAACTTTCTTGTGCAAGTCTGTGGACATATGTTTCATTTCTCTTGGGTAAACTATCCAGGAGAGGAGTCATTGGGTCATAGGATAGGTGTATGTTTAGTTTTACAAGTAACTTCCAGATCTTTTTCCAAAGAGGTTTTCAGTTTTCCATTCCCGTTAGAGTTCTGCTTGCTCCATGTCCTCGCCAACATTTGATTTTAGCTTTTTAATCCCTCTTAAGAAGGGTTTTTATAGAATTGATCACAGTCCTCTAGACTTGTTTTGGGATTCTGCTTTAGTTCAGTGATGTGCTTACCTTCTTGGATATGGGGGCTATTTTGGAGCAGCTATGTCATAATGAACTTGAGGTCAACAGGATTTTCTGGGCTTTTTCAGATGAATTATTTTTGAGCCTGTTTACCTTTTTCTGTGCTTAAGAAACTGGCTTTTAAAAATCCTAAATGTAGGACTTTGCATTTATCCCCATTATGTTCCATCCAGTTGATTTGAGAAAACATAGACTCTTGAAGCTGTCAACAACTGGACTGGCAGTCCCTACCAGCTTTTTGTGTTATCTACAAAACTGATAAGTGTATTTTCTTAGTCTTCTAAGTCATTGATGAAGCTGTTTGATTACTTCAGGCCCAAAGATGGGATCCTATGGCACACTGCTGAGACTTCTCTCTTGACTCCATTCTGTATTATATGGATAGAGTGGTTCAACCAACTATGAGTTTACCTAATTTAAAATCTAGCTCATATTTTCTGTATATCTCCCCACTACTATTTAAGATTTATGAGAGAAGAAATATTTGTTTTGTTTACTCATGTATTTGAAGCATCTAGAACAGGGCCTGAGGCTTTGTTGGTGTTGGTAAATGTTTTTGAATGAGTGAAAGAAATATAAACCAATATGAGGGTTTAGTCAGATCCCTTGCTGAAAACAACAGGTTGTCCTCATGGAATTCTCCATTATTGCTAAATAAAACTAACTTACACCACTGTTTTAAGACACTGTTTGGGTTTCTTGCAGAAAAGGAAGTGAATGAGCTGATGGAAGAGCTGTTTGAAACTGTGAGTAGTGGTCCTCAAATGAGAACTCTGGATGGTAAAAGTGAATTCCCCAGAAGCTCAAGGGACCCTTGCTTCAGAAGGATGTTTTTGACTGAGCTATTTCCCCTTTAGTCCACCTAGGAAAGAATGTAGCAGCAGGGTAATTTAGCTAATTATCAGTAAACTCTTGATTATCCACATGTAGGTTATTCTTAGTACAATTTCCAAACTTTTGGATGGCCTCCTCAGCTATCATATGGTGCATCCTGAAAGATTGCAAATTTGTTTTAGACTATTCCAAGTACAAATAATTAAATAATTACCTTTCTGCTAGATCTGTTTCTTGCAAAGATATTTCTGCATAAAAGGTTGATCATTTTGAATAAACTTTCTGTTCTTGATATTACGAATTGGCTGGTTGAGAGACTTTTTGCTGGCATAATAGTCATCCTACGTGTGGGGTAATGGGATCCCTGAAGTGAGAATAGCTCTGCTGTGGGCTCTTTCTGGGTACCAGCATTATTAAAGTCCTGTACTGTATACTCTTCACTTTCCCCTCACCACTGGGGTGAATTTCATAGGCCTATTCCCCAGGAAAACCTTCTTCCTTTCCCCTCAGTTCCAAGATGAAATGGGATTCTCCAATATGGAAGATGATGGCCCGGAAGAAGAGGATCGTGTGACTGAGTCTCGGCCTAACTTTAACACCCCTCAAGCCCTTCGGTAGGCTAGCTAAAGACCTTGAGACTTAGAATCAAGGAAAACTGATTTCTGAAAAGGTTTTCAGAAATTGCAGTAACCTCGTGAGGAGTTGGCTGTCAAATCTATATGTCTCCTTGTTATGGGGCAGTGCAGCTATAGACCAAGCTGTATCTGTTTGGGAAGGGAGGAAAAACAGCAGCTGGCATCCATACAAGCTTTCTCCAGGTGAGTGGTGCTGGAGAGATATATAGGATTTATGGCCAGCCACAGAAATTTCCACATATCATAATATCCAGTTATATCCCTTTTGTTCTCCTATTTGCCACTAACATCTTGTAATATTAATGAAAGTTTATCAGTCATCTGGGCATTAATTGAGCAAACCATGAAGCTATAATGCCCTGGGAGTTCGAAATATATGTGCTGCCTTTTTCATACAAAGTTGGTACTTCTATTGCCCCATTCAGAAAATAGAGGCTTTTCTCCCTGTTTTTGTGATGGATTTCCATAATTAACCTGTACTTTAATCAATTGTTACTCATTGCGAGTGGTAGTATACAGTCCTTAGATGAATGGCTAGAGGTGATTGTATTGTTCATTCCATGGGTGGAACAATGTAAAGCTAACATACAACTTCTGTTAATCCATGTTTAAACTAACACCTTTACCTACCTAGAGAGCTGGGGATCCATGTGATAGCAGGGCCTTCAGGCACTTTGCGATTTAATGAAAAAGGCAGTATACTAACCAGTGATAAAACCAGAAAAATCAGTCACATTCCATTACAACAAATACCAAAATACCATCAGAGCAAGAATCTCAAAGATTCTAAAGGTCATTATTTGACCCACTTATTTCAAGCCATAATTTATAGAACAAAATCCTGGTATAACAGAAGAATGGAACCATTCTTTTTTGGGAAGTTGTTATAATTTTTTTTTTTTTTTTTTTTATTAGAGAAGTTGTGGGTTTACAGAACAATCATGCAGAAAATACAAGACTCCTGTAATTAGGTTTTTTTGAGCTATAATATTGTTCAATCTCAATAGTCAACTCTGTATATGGATTTTTTAAATTTGGGAATTTTGTGACTTTTAAAATCCCTGATCAAATTCAGTTACTTTCTGATATTCAGTGAATCTACTTGAGTTGCTGCTGCTTCTCTTTTAGTTGGAAATGCAAGCCTCGTTTAATTTTTGACTAAATAAAACATCATGGGGAAATTGAGTCATCTGTACTCCCTTTACCACCTAGCTAAGTAATACTTATTAAAGGCAGTTGCAGGCAAATTTTGCGTTATCTACCTTTTTATGTTTCTGCTTTTCTGTTCCTCTGATAGTAGTATAGATAATCAAGAGTTTTCATTTCTCACACAGAAGACAGTTCCATGATCTTTAGGTTTTTACCCTGTGCCTCCCCAAACCTGTGGTAAATACTGTAAAAGGAAATATAATCTTCATCCCCAGAGACCATTGAAAAAAGTATTTTCAAAAATATTTAAAATTTTTAATTAAAATTTAAAATTGTCATTTAACTGTTGCCTCAATAAAGGGGATTTCTTGAAATATGAATACCTGCTTGACATAGCTCCTTGAGCAGGACTTATCCGGATTGTATAGCATATCAGCATCTGCTTAGTGATTTAAATATCTTGCTCTGACACTAGAACTAGTATGTTAGGTATTTGAATTCTTGCTTCAGCCCTGGAAAGTGTCTCTTTCAGGAGGTGGGAAGAATGGGGAAGGGACTCAAATGGCCAAGAGGAGATCTTTTCTTGGAGGATTATAGGGTAATAGTTGAACTAACTTCTCAATTCTTCTCTTCATTTAAACTACCATGTGTTTCAGTATACCTTCTTGTTTCAAGCTGGAAGGTCTTTGATGTTTTAAGAAAGGAAGGCAGTGCAGCCTATATGGATAGGGAGATAGGAGAAGCTTGACCTGGGATGGGAGTAACAGGTAAATTAGAGAACAAGTGCTGTGCTTTCAGAAATTATAAGAATTACAGCTAAGAGGAAGCCCCACATTAATGTAGGTTAATGTAATCAGCATGATTAATATAATTAATGTGATGTAAGAATGACACGTTTCCACTGGCTCTGCTTCTAGATTTCTGTTTATTTTCCTTTCCATATGTATTTAGTTTATAGGAGTGATTATAGAAGGATCGGGGAGGAGGGGCTAATTCAAAATCATCTTTTTTGAGCCTTTATTAACAATTTAAGGAAAAGATTTGGATAAGGCTGTGGATTCGACTGTTGGTTAATGTGGGATTTGGGAATTAGCAGTAGATTGAAATTTTCTGGCTCTCTTACCCGTCATTTGCAGGAATTGGTTGTGTGTGGATCTAGGAAAATATTTAAATTCAGTCATCTCTCTTTTGGGGATAGATTTGAGGAACCATTGGCCAATTTGCTAAATGAGCAGCATCGGACAGTGAAGGAGCTACTTGAACAACTGAAGATGAAGAAATCTTCAGCCAAACAGCAGCAGGAGGTAGAGAGGGTCAAGCCTCAGAGTGAGAAGATTAATCAGACTTTGGTTCTAGACCCAGCACAGAGGAAGAGACTCCAGCACCAGATGCAGCAGGTAAGACTCTTCTTGGTAGAGTTAATACTACATCATCCTATGACCTGACACTGAGGCCAAAAATTAATAACTTTGTAAAAGTCAGAAATGTGCATCTTCATACCCAGTAAAACCATGGACCATGGGATCATCACATCAGTTAGGACCTTGAGTGGCTGTCGTGTGCCGGTCCTATGGCTCAGGCAAAAATGTATGTAAGAACCCTGAAAGCATTCGGAATTATAGATTTTGAGGAGCCCTTAGTCATCTGTTCTGAAATTTAGCAGCCTTCACTGTCAGAAGTAGTTTTTTTCCTTTTTCTGGCTCTGTCATTTTGCTCAAAGTAAACACATCTGAGAAATTCATGCTTAGATACTGTGTTATTTTCATAGTCTCTCTGACGAGGAAAATAGGTGTGATAAATTATAGACATCTTGGTAAGATCTGTCTGGGTTCCTGAAACGACAACATCATATGATGTTACTGTATTTTCTTTTTATTCCCCAGCATGTTCAGCTCTTGACACAAATCCACCTTCTTGCCAGCTCCAACCCCAATCTCAATTCGGAGGCCAATACCACCAGGATATTTCTTGTAAGTATCTAAATATTCCTAACCCTAAAGACTAGGCCTTGACAAGTCATTTCTCATTCACCCATCATAACCTACATTTATTTTGGTAGATATTTATTCTGGATGTTTTGGTAGATAAGTCTACTTTTTTCTAAGTTTTCTAAGAGAAACCTAAGCCACTGACTGATTCCAATGAAAGAATAGCGAATGTATTCAATTTTCTGAAAATTGTGCCTCTGACATTTTAAGTTCTCTGTCTCGTTTGTAGATCCACCCTGACTTCCAGATTTTTGGTCTTGATATTCTCTATATAGATGTTGAATTTATTGTTAATTCATTAGGCTAAATACCAGTGTTTTGTGTATAGAAATAATTTTGCTCATGTTTTTAAGTATTTTGGAGAAAAGGCTTTTAATTTTGAAATTTAAACCCTATAAAATCTGAATTTTATGACAGATAATGACTATGATCCGTGCTTCTGGGTAAGTTTCTTGGGAGATCTACTAGTATGTTTGCTAATATACCAAGCTTTCTTGGTGGTTAACAGTGTGTACCCACCTCCTCTTGTGTTCAGAGGAGTACTTTGTTCTAGCTGTTATTCAGAGAAACCAAAAGACCAAAAAAAAAAAGAGTAATCAGCCTCAGCCTCATTCCTGAGATTGAATTCTAGCTAGGGTGCTAGTCCAGATATCTAAGAGGCTAAGGAACACTCAATCTAAACATCAAAGCAAAACAAATGAGTATGTCACAAACATAATCCTTGAGTATCTGAAGATTTAGCCATAGAGTAACCTCAGTGAAGTAATGTTAATCGTGAAAGACTCTATGATGATTTCTACCTATTTTTACCCTTTAGTAGGAAGGACAGAAGCTAAGGGCTACTGGTATTAATTGTGTGGAACTTAGATCTTCTTTGTGTCCTGTTTTTCCCAGAAAGAGCTGGGAACATTTGCTCAAAGCTCCATTGCTCTTCATCATCAGTTCAACCCCAAGTTTCAGACCTTATTCCAACCTTGTAACCTGATGGGAGCTGTGCAACTCATTGAAGACTTCAACACACATGTCAGCATTGACTGGAGTCCTCGTAAAACGGTCAAGAAGCCTGGTAAGGGACAGATGTGTCAACTTCAAGTTTTTATTTGTAGTGAGAGGTGGGAGTCTTATTCCATAGATAATTTCCTAGGAATGGAGGAGACAGGGTTTTGCAATTTCTTCCTTCTCTCTATTATCTTCCCTTTGTACTCAGTGATCTAAGTTCTGGAATTACAGGGTAATATTGGGGCTTAGGTAAGAGGTGGAGGCAATGGGCACAACTGGTGTGGGGGACTAGAGATGTGGGAATTGGGCTAAGAATTGGACTTCAGATACGCAAGGGAGGGTAAGTGTTAGGAGTGAGATCAAGACATACTGGGGTGTGGTAAAGAGGGAAGTCAAGTGGTTGAGATTTTTACGCTCTTCTTCATTAAGATCAGTTCATTTTATTTCCCATGATTCTCAGTAGATACTGTCTACATTTTGGGTGGAAATACATTTGGTTATTAGGCACAAATTAGAGATGATGTATCTTTGTTGGGTTCAGTATTTTAATTTTCGGGTTTGGTTTGTGCCTTGCATAGGTTTAGTACTTATTGAGAAAGCATTTGGTTTGTTTGCTTTTACCTTAAACCATGTATTGGCTTCTAATTTGTTTCTTAGTTTAGCAAATTAGTTGTGGTTTGTTCTGGATTTAAGTTTATCTTTGGATTTCATTTTAAATCACTATTTTATAATTAAGTGCATTTTGTTATAGGCTCTGGTCTCGGATTCCTTTAATAAGTATATGTTGTATTGAAAGGTTAATATCATACCACACCTGATGCTAGCAGCTTGTACATCTAGTGTCCTGTGTTTTTCTTCTGGGGATTTAAAATCCCAGATTTTTTAAATGTAAGAAAGTAGACTTTTTTTTGTTGTTGCTCTATGTAATTCTTCATAATTCATTTAGGGACCTAGAAATATTGTGTGAAAATGTATAAATATCACCCAATATTTATATCTGCTCTATATTTAAAAAATATAGAATAATTATATTTGTAGTAGCCCTGGCTCTAATTCTTTAGGGCTTGGCTATTTAATATTTTTATGGAAGAATTGTTTAGTTCTGGAAAGCATAAATGCTTGTATATATTTTTGCAGCCTGGGATCTCCCTTACTCCATTTCTGCCTTTAATTTAAGTGGCAACTGTATATGTCTTCCCTGCTGTGTTAGAAAAAATGGGGGCTGGATATCCCAAGAATCAGAGGTTATATAAAAATACTGCCAAGTAGACAGCAGACATATGTAATCTACCAAATGCTAACTTAAATTTTGGTCCACACTGAACATTTGGAAATAGATTTATTGTGTTTAATTAGAGTGATTTCTTAAATCTGAACTAAATTGCTTTTAGACTTCTTTTTCTTTGAAAGCATTGAAAATGCTAATAAATCCTGTTAATTTTTTTTTTTTTTTACTGCATGTTATGTTGAAATAAAAATAAAGTAAAATGCTAAAAAAATAAAAAAAACTTACAAAAGAAGAAATAGAGTAAAGGATGCTTGTCTCTGGAAAGGCAGAGGTGCCTGAATTGAGAGATTTAGGCAAGAAGACTGAAAAAAAAATGAGACTGAATTGTCTCATTCCTTTTATGGTTTTTTGTTCCCAAACTCAGGAAGAATCTGGGAGAACTTAATGAAAGTTAAGTAAGAAATAAAATAAAATTTGGAATACCAGATTTGTGAGGGGGATTAAAGAAGTTGGAATCTTATCCTGGAAGAAAGAAATCATTGTTGAAGGTCACTTATCCTTCAAGGATTTAAAGGGGGAAGGAGGTAAAAATTTTTGAGCATACACTAATGTGCCAGGCTAGGTGCTTTATAAGTGTTTGTATTACTTAGTGGGTTGTGCTTCACATAGGAAAGAATAAGAGAGTCAACTTTTATTGACATTGAATGGGACTCCCTTTAAGAATATGTTAGGTTGAAAAAGATTGTGGAAACTTTATTCGCGCGGGAGGGGCATGGGAGGTGAGAGTGCAGGGAGAGGAGGTTAGAAAAGTATGGCTTTAACTAAATGCAGAAATGAATTCAGCAGGTTTTGTGAAGCCTTCATTTTTCTAGAATTCCATTTATTGTGGATTTTTTCTTACAGCCTATGAATTTCCCTGTTTGCCAAAGCAAGTGGCTTGGATTCTGGCCACAAGCAAAGTTTTCATGTACCCAGAGCTACTTCCAGTGTGTTCCCTGAAGGCAAAGAATCCCCAGGATAAGATCATCTTCACTAAGGCTGAGGACAAGTAGGTGTTTATACTATGTGGAGAAAAAAAGAACAAACTGTTCCGAGTAAAAGATGTAGTTCTTCTTAAGGAGCTTAGGGGATATAAGGCACGTACAATAAGTCATGAATACAAAAGGCAAAAAGAAAAGGATATTAGATGGTGTTCTACAGGGTGTGCTTTTTCCAGCAGTACCAAATATTGCTCTTTGTGGTGATTACACATACGTTTTTGAAACATTTTAATTTGTTTTGTCTTTAATTTATTGTAAAACCCATCTTGTAATATAGTTAAAGGAAATTTTTTGAAGAAAAAAAATTTATTCCTTTTTCTACCACTCCAAGACAATGGCTTCTTTCCCTCTGCATTTTGTTTATATAATTCCTGTCAAATTAAGTGAAAGTTTGTATTTTTTAAAATCTAATATCATAACGAAATTGTGTTTCTATACAGTAACATTGTCATTTTTTCATTATATATATATATATATATTTTTTTTTTTTTTTGGCAGACAGATGTGCTACAGTGATTTATTAGAGGAAAATCAAGGCGTTCAAGTTCGCAGGGCCATGCCAGGGGCCCTAGATGGTGGCTCTTTTTAAGCCTGACCACATAGAGCAGATTATATTATATTTTAAAGCAATGTTTAATGGCCTTTTGGTATCCCTTTTCTTGGCCGTCTCTTTTTCTTTTATTTTGCTATTATAAGTGATGCTTCACCAAGGATCTTGTGCATAGAGGTTTTAATATTTTTTTAGTTTATCCATTAGCTAATAAACACTTGTATGGCTTTTGATAAGTGTTGCGGAACTGCCCATGAAGAAATATGAACATTTGTAATCATAATTGAATATGTTATGTTTGAGGGGTGCTGATTTGGTATGTCTAATATGGTACCTATTATTAATTTTATATTTGTTTTATTGGCATTCTTCTTCCTTTGTATTGCCTTTAGATTTAGTTTGTATTGCTAGTATAAAATACATCGTGTTCTGACATTTATTGGTGATCTGTGCCTAGTAGGGAAACTTTCACTGCTTGATTGTAAACTCCTGATTGATCCTTATTCACATTTGTAACCCACACAGTACTTATTATTAGCACATAGTAGGACTCAGGAAATGTCTGAAATTTTCTCTTGACTACCTATTGACTTAAGCAAGAGTTAGATATAGAAAAAGTGGGTTGTAAAATTTTTTTAGTTAGTCTGAGGAGGCTTTTTAGAAGAAAGGACTGTGAAATGGGATTTAGTGTCATTTCTCCTTTCTCAGCTTGATAGCTTTAGGACTGAAGCACTTTGAAGGGGCTGAATTTCCTAAGCCTTTAATCAGCAAGTACCTTCTAACCTGCAAGACTGCCCACCAACTGACAGTGAGAATCAAGAATCTCAACATGAACAGAGCTCCTGACAACGTCATTAAAGTGAGTGCTTCCTGCATGGGCCACTTGGGGACTGAGCCTGTTGGCACCCATTCTTTTTTCTCTTCTTAGTCTCAATAACAAAGGGGACCTTCCTTTATCCAAGGCTAATGTCTCTTCCCTATATGCTGGAAGCATTCCCCTCTTGCCTCTTAAGGGACATTGAGCCATCATATTCAAGAGTGTCTTTATCTTCTTCCTCTCTTACAGATATTTCCCCTAAGTAAAAAATTGTTCAGGGCTGTCCCAACTTAAAATATTTCTTGAATCCATGTTTCCCTCTAGCCATACATTCTCTTTGTTTCACTCTAGTCTTCTTAAAAGGGTAGGCAACACTCCACTTACAACTTTCTCCTTAACTTTTCTTTTTTTGTTTAGATCTGTTAATCAAAGTTATACAGTTACACATGTATAACTTTGTATAAACCAGTTATACATGGTTTAAAGAGTCTAAAAGCTCTATGAAACTTGTTATGAAAACCAATATTTTTCTCCGTTTCCTGCTAATACAGGTATACATTTACCTCCATATCTAAATAACATACTGTTCCAGTTTGCTAATGCTGTGTTTTTGCAAAACACCAGAAATGGATTGGCTTTTATATAGGGGATTTATTTGGTTACAAAGTTACAGTTTTAAGGCCATAAAGTGTCCAAGGTAAGTCATCAACAATTGGGTACCTTCACTGGAGGATGGCCAATGGCGTCAGGAAAACCTCTGCTAGCTGGGAAGGCATGTGGCTGGCGTCTGCTCCAAGTTCTGGTTTCAAAATGGCTTTCTCCCAGAATGTTCCTCTCTAGGCTGCAGCTCCTCTTCAAAATGTCACTCTCAGTTGCTCTTGAGGCATTTGTCTCTCTTAGCTTCTCAGGAGTGAAAGACTGCTTTCAAAGGTTGTATCCAAAATGTCTCTGTAAGCTGCAGCTCCTCTCTCAGCTTCTGTGCATTCTTCCTCTTGGCTGTAGCAAGCTCTCTCCTGTCTGAGCTTATATAGTGCTCTAGTAAACTAATCAAGGCCCATGCTGAATGGGCAGGGCCACACCTCCATGGAAATTATCTAATCAGAGTTTATCACCTACAGTTGGGTGGGTCACATCTCCATGGAAACACTCAAAGAATCACAATCTAATTAACACTAATATGTCTGCCCACACAAGATTGCATCAAAGATAATGGCGTTTTGGGGGACACAATACATTCAAACTGGCACACATACTTATAATTGCTACTTAATGATGTTTTGGATTTAGGCCTTATGTGTTAACCTTAAACCATGGAAGGTAAGAGTTCAGCTGTCTCTTCATTCCCTACTGCCACCACATACATGCATATTTTCTCCAATCTTGCCACTGTATTTGTATCACAATTTTGTTTAGATTATATTCAGGGTTTATAGTGTAAGCACTGTAAACACAATGTAACTGTTCCTCACAGCTGAGCTATATAGTGAATCATGATTACTTTACCTTTCCTGCTGAATATTTTGTTTTTCCTGGAGTTAATAATTGCCCTATTTTTTAGGTAGTGATGGGGTTATTATGTAATTTTCACTATTCAACACTAAACTTCACTTCAGTATTGTAAATTTCCTTTCATTTCTCAAAAATTTTAGATGTTCTTTCATTTTCATCTCCCTGAAGAAGTCTCTGCCTGAGCCCTCTGAAGCTCTACCACTTGAAATTTGTTACACTCTCAGTTTGCTGCACTTGGGCTTTTTCTCTACCATCATCCAGGGATCCCTTTTGCCTGTTAATTTGTGTTTCATCTCCTTATTTCCTGGATCCTATATCTTCTTTAGTTTGCTAACTTGTTTTAGTGGAGCATGTCCTAGTAGCATTCTGAGGAAGAGTGCTTTAGAAGTAAATTTTCACATTTAAACTGGCTCTTCATGACTGGTGGTTTGTACCAATGTCAATTTCCTGTTTTTGATACTGTATTATAATTACAGAAGATGCTAACATTGGAGAAAACTGGGCAAAGGATACATAGGACTTCTGTACAATTTTTGCAACTTCCTGTGAATATATAATAATTTCAAAGTAAAAAGTTAAAACAAAGTTTCTATTCTATACTCACCCTTCACTGGGCCTAGAATTCTAGGTTGGAAATAATTTTTGTTAGAATTTTTTGTGACCTAATTCCATTTTCTTCTAGCTCCTAGTGCTGCTGTTGAAAAATTTGATGCCCTTTTGACTCTTTCACCTGTTTTTCCATCCTCTAGCAAGATATAGGATCTTTTCTTTGTCTCCAGTGTTTTGAAATTTGATAATATACCTAGTATAGGTTTAGTTTCATCCATTGTGCTAGGCATTCAGTAAACCTTGTTACTCTGGAAACTCGTGTGTTCTAGATTGAGGAAATTTTCTGAAATTGCATATTGATGATTTCTTCCCCTTCATTTGGTCTGGTTTCTCTTTTGCAATGCCTAATGTCAGAATTGGACTTCCTAGACTGAATTTTGATCTTGTCTGTCTTTTTTTCCCCATTACTTTGTCTTTTTGTTGTACTTTCTGGGATATTACCTTACCTTTTTCTTATGTCACTTCTGCCAAGTTGAGTTCTTTATTTCTTCTATTATATTTTTTCATTTTCCATAGATTTTTTTGTTTGATTGTTGAGTATTTTTTTAATGGCAGAGGGCATGAAGGGAAGTAGGGTAGGAGAAAGTCTGAAATAGTCTGTGTTTTTTCAGTATAGTCCTGCTGTTTTCAGCTATACCTGATAGTCCAGAGACCATCCTTTCCAGCAAATTATGCCTTGGCTTCTGCTAGAGGAAAAGGAGGGGCTGTTACTTTGCTGCACCAAAAGTTAGAGGGGATTTGGCGGTCTGACTTGCCTCTTCAGCAGATTTGCAATCGTTTTCATCGTTACCTGCTTTTAATTTCACATTTACCTATTTTAACTCCAGCTTCATACTCACTTCTAGAGGTGTATCTGGTGTGTTAGCCTTCTGCTGGTTCTAATATAAATTTAGTCCCATAACTTTTACCACTTAGGATTCAGTTTTCTGTATTTTGCAATGTCAGCTACCAGTTGTTCTAGTTTGCTAATGCTGCTGGAATGTAAAACACCAGAAATGGATTGGCATTTATAAAAGGGGGTTTATTTGGTTGCACAGTTACAGTCTTAAGGCCATAAAGTGTCCAAGGTAATGCATCAACCTTCACTGGAAGATGGCCAATGGCATCCGGAAAACCTCTGTTAGCTGGGAAGGCACGTGGCCGGTGTCTGCTCCGGAGTTCTGCTTTCAAAATGGCTTTCTCCCAGGACGTTCCTCTCTAGGCTTCTGCTCCTCAAAAATGTCACTCTTAGTTGCTCTTGGGGCATTTGTTCTCTCTTAGCTTCTCTGGAGCAAAAGTCTGCTTTCAAAGGCCGTCTCCAAAATGTGTCCATAAGCTGAAGCTCCTCTCTCAGTTCCAGTGCGTTCTTCAAAGTGTCCCTCTTGGCTGTAGCAAGCTCGCTCCTTCTGTCTGAGCTTATATAGTACTCCAGTAATTTAATTCAGGCCCACCCTGAATGGGTGGGGTAACACCTCCATGTAAATTATCCAACCAGAGGTCTTGTCCAAAGTTGATTGAATCATATCTCCATGGAAACACCCAAAGGATTCCAAAATCGAATCAACACTAATATGTCTGCCCACACAAGATTGCATCAGAGATAATGGCTTTTTGGGGGACGTAATACATTGAACTGGCACACCAGTTATCCATCTGTGTTTCAAAGCTTTGTTGCTTTTGTCTTTTCTCACATTGTCTTGGTCCTTGTAGGTTTCTGCCTAGTCTTAGTTTGTGAGGGCTGCTGTAACAAAGTACCACAGGCTAGTTGGCTTAAACAACAGAAATTTATTGTTTGATGGTTCTGGAGGCTAGAAGTCCCAAATCGCGGTGTTGGCAGGGCCATGCCTCCTCTGTCAGGGGAGAAACCTTTGTTCTGTGCCTCTTGCCTGGCCTCTGTTGGGTGGCTTGCAGTCTGGCATGCCTTGGCTCGTGGTGGCGTAACTCCAAGTCTCCCTCTGTCACATGGCCTTCTCTCCCTGCCTCTGTCTCACTGTGCCCAAATTTCTTCTTCTTGAAAGTACACCAGTCATACTGAATTAGGGCCCACCCTAATCCAAGTTGACTTCATTTTAACTAATAACATCTTCAAATACCATATTTACAAATAAATTTATACTCGCAGACCTAGGGGTTAGTTCTTGAGCATCACTCTATTACATACCTTAAAAAAATTCCTTTCTGGTATTTTCATGGGATTTCAAGAGGGACAAGCCAGATGGTTGTGTTTAATCTGCTTGTTTTAACAGTAAATTTCTCCTTACCTCTCTAACCCAAGCAGGTATTGATATTACCCCTACAAAGATCTCTGTTGATTTCCCAACTGCCATATCTAGTGGATTCTTTGCTGTTCTTAACCTGTTTAATGTCACAATTGTTGCTATAGTTCATTCATTCCTTCTTCAGACTCTCAATTCTCTTAGATTTTGTGATACCAGAACTCTTACCTCACACTGCTCCTTCATGAGCTCTTCTTCCTCTACTTAACACATAAATGTCAGTGCTCACAGTGACTTTCTCAGTGTGTGGAATCCAAATCCATGATTTTTAGTACCATCTGTTTCCTGATTATTCCTAAATCTTTATCTTCAGTTCAGATTTTGCTGCCTAGTTCCAGCTTAGTTTAGCCAACTGTTTCAAGGAATTCTCAACTTGGTTGCCTCACTGGCTCCTCAAACTTAATTTGCCTCAAACTGAACTTAGTCTCCTCTGTATACCCTCCTGTTGTTGCTACTGCTGCCACCACTAACTGCATACTCTCCTCCCCCAGTTTACCCCTTCTGTGATTTTTGTCTGTGTATATTACCTTACTGTCTAGCCATCTCTTCATCCACGAGGCTGGATTTATCCGTGACTCCTCCTTTTTGATTACCAGGATCCGTTAGTAGTCACCAAGTCCTCGGTTTTCCTCCTCTGTCACCAGCTGCTTTAGTTCAGGCCTTTGACAAACCAGGATTAATGGAATAGTTTTGTAACTGGTGTCTCTCATTCTGATTCATTTATTTTGTCCATCACCTGCTGCCATAGCCACCTTTATCATATCCTTCAAGATAAAGTTCAGACTGCTTGGCATGGCACAGCCTACCTCTGGCTTCGTTTTTTCAAGTCTTCTCAACATTCCTTTAGCTCGAACCAAACTTCTTTCTGTGATTCCTTAAACATCTTCATGATTTTGCAATTATGTATACTCTGTCCTCATTTGCCTCATGTTGCAAATTTTCACCTGCCTCGTGTAGCAAATTTTCTGTTTCATTAAGACTCATCTATAATCGTACCCACTCCAGAAAAGTCTCTTTTTGTTGTTCATGTTTGAGTTGTGTGTCATTTTTTTGTGCACATGTTGTACGTTTTTATGCACAATGTCATTATGGGCCTCCTTGCCTATCTCTCCCACTAGTCTGGAAGATTCTTGAGTGTAGGGATGGCTTCTTTTGTCTGGATGCTCAGCTTATAATATAGTAAGGACAGTAACAAATACTGGATGAATGGATGCTTGTTGTCAAGTTTTTAAGTTCATTTCTGCTCTTCATTTATTCTTCATTTACTCTTAAAATGGAACTCTTACATAAAATTACTCTGACCATCTGCTTCCTTTTCTCTGTGACCTAAGCTTCTCCCTTCCTGGTGACCAGAATGGAGATAGTCAGGAAGTATTGAGAAACTGTAAAACCTTTATTAATTAGAGATTTAACTTGAAATTCAGAAACATTCTGCATATACACTGTTTGTATTTATCTATGTGTGTATGGTACAGTGTGTGTGTGTGTTTGTGCTTGTATCAAACTGATGCCCGTTACCCCCACCCCCATTCAGACTGAGGGCAGTGTTTCTGGAAAGAAACAGTCTATATTTTTTCATGTTCAGTTTTATAAGAAGACCAAACAGCTGCCCATCTTGGTAAAGTGCTGTGAAGAGATCCAGCCACATCAGTGGAAGCCACCTGTCGAGCGGGAAGAACATCGGCTCCCATTCTGGTTAAAGGTACATCTCCTCCTCAAAGTGTGTAGGGCAGATGGTCATTGAAAACCCTGGCTGAAGTGTCAAATGCTACCTTAATCCTTTAACGCTTTGGTTGTAGAACAGGGTCTTAAGTCTTCCTCATTTGCCCTCCTCCTGATTTTCCTCTCTCCCCTCAGGGGATTCTACAATGTTTTAAAAATATTGGGTAAATTAATAGCTTCCTAAAAGAAGTTCAGAGAAGAGTATCTAGAGTATATAATTGCAATGAAGTCTTAGTAGAAATCTGTTATTGTACAGAAAAATCCTTCTTGGAAAGATATATTGAGACTGTCTTGGAAAGATCTCTAAAATCTAGAAAGCCCTGTTCTTTTTAATGAATTGTGACTTGTGATGAATCAGAGTGTTCTTGTTCCCAACAGGCCAGTTTGCCGTCCATCCAGGAGGAACTGCAGCATATAGCTGGTGGTGCTGGAGAGGTAGCAAATGTGACTGGAGCAACTGAGACCAAGTCTGAGCCAGGCCTAGAGAAAGGCAGCTCAGATTTGAGGGGTGAAGCTCAGTATCCACTTCTCTTGCCTAAGGGTGTAGTTCTGAAACTGAAGCCAGTTGCCAACCGTCTTTCCAGGAAGGCTTGGAGACAAAAGCGGTCGTCAGTCCTGAAACCCCTCCTTATCCAACCTAGCCCATCTCTCCAGTCCAGCTTCAACTCTGGGAAAACTCCAAACAGGTCAACTCAATCAGAAGCCCCTCCAAGCAAAATGATGGTCCAGGTTCCTCACCTGACCCAACCAACCACTGCCTTACAGACAGTGCCAGGTGTCACTACACTGGGCATCACTGGGGGTAATTGTTTTGAGTCTCCTATGGCGCTGCCTACCATGTCCTCAGAGGCCAAAATCAGCTTACCTCTATCTGAGTCCCAGAACCTGCTCTGCCCTGCCTCTGTGCCCAAGGTAATGCTGCCTTCACTCGGCCCTTCTAAATTTCGAAAACCCTGTGTGAAACGGAGACCTCCAAAGAGAAAGGGGACCAAGGCCTCTCCGTATCTAAAACCTGCCCCCCTCATCCACCATGCACCTGTTATCTTCACTGTTCCTGCCACCACTGTGAAGGTCGTGAGCCTTGGCAGTGGCTGTAACATGATCCAACCTGTTAGTGCAACTGTGGCCCAGAATTCTCAGGCCATTCCCATCACAACCCTCTTGGTTAACCCTACTTCCTTCCCCTGTCCTTTGAACCAGCCCCTTGTGGCCTCCTCCATCCCACCCTTAATTGTTTCTGGTAACCCTGTGCATCTTCCTGTACCATCTACCCGTGAAGATAAAGCCCAAGTCGGTGTGGATATTGCTTGTCCTTTGACTGAAGGAAAAAGTGCCTTTCCAGGCATTAAACCCAAATTGGAACCCCAGGAACAATCTCCTCTCTGTACTACTGTCTTTCCCAAAGAAGAGCACAGCCCAGGGCCTCCACTGGCAGAGAGGAGGTTCCAGGAAGAATTGTCAAAGAACAGCGCCTATTGCTGGACAACTGTGAAAACAGAAGAGGGGAGGCAAGTTCTGGAGCCACTGCCTCAGGGCTTCCAGGAGTCTCTAAACTCTCCCCCTGGGGATTTAGAGGAAATTGTCAAGATGGAATCTGAAGACACAAGGGAGGAGCTTTCCAGTGGATTCCCCAAGCAGGACCTTGGTGATGAAGTCAAAGAAGAACAGTCTGTGGAATTGGACACTAGTTCCCCAAATGAGGGGTCAAGTGGTATGAAAGAAGTAAAGAAACAGACAGGCCTACAAAAGGAAGAAGGGAGGAATCAGCCAGTTAAAACCCCTTCAACTCCTCAGGATTCTCCTGATGATGGAAACTCAGGAGGAGATGTGAGCAAAGGATCTCCAAAGAATGCTTCATCCTCCACTGATCCTGAAATGGTGCTTAGCAGTCCCCTGGGCAGGCCTGAAGACTCCTCCAGTGTTGATGGTCAGTCATTAGGGACCCCAGCTGGGCCAGAAACTGGAGGAGAGAAGGATGGGCCAGAGGAAGAAGAGGAAGAGGAATTTGATGACCTTACCCAAGATGAGGAAGATGAGATGTCATCAGCCTCTGAGGAGTCTGTGCTTTCTGTTCCAGAACTGCAGGTGAGAGTTGGGGAATGGTCTCTATTATTTTGTGTATCCAGTAGTGTGTTTAATTTATTGTTATGCTGTGCCAGGCTTCCTGCACTACAAATAGTCCTAAAATTAGTTGTATTTGACTTTTCAGTGTATTATGGAATGTAATTTTGGAGGTGAAGGTAGTGGAAAAGTGAAGGGGTGAAATTTTATTTCCTAATTGTATTTGACTTAAACTTATTTAAAATATAGATTGAATCACAGAGTATACTTTAAATACCTAAAAAAGAGTAGTTCACAAGTATGTGTTGTCTCCAAGGATTTAACTGTTTTTTTCAGACTAGAGGGGGATCTTTCAGAATGTATCTTTTTCTCCACTTTTGCTCCAATCCCACCTACCCCTGTGAGTCTGTAACCCAGGGAGTCAGGCTTTTGATAACTGTGGTGGGCTCCTGAATGTTTAACCTCTCTTCCTTCTGATATAAGTGCATACAGTTGGCGCTGTCTGAGACATTAGAAGCACTCTTTGGGGGTTTTGCAGGAAACAATGGAGAAACTGACTTGGCTTGCATCTGAAAGGCGCATGAGTCAGGAGGGTGAGTCGGAGGAAGAAAACTCACAGGAGGAGAACTCTGAGCCAGAGGAAGAAGAGGAAGAGGAAGCAGAAGGAATAGAAAGCCTGCAGAAAGAAGATGAAATGACCGACGAAGTAGTTGGAGACCCTGCTGAGAAGCCCCCTTCCCCTGTTACCTCACCCCAGCCTGCTCCAGAAGTGGAGCCCAGCAGAACCCCACCAGGTGAGTTTGGCAAGCCTGTTCTGAGGGGTTTGTCTCACTTAAGCCTCATTGCCTAGAGGACCACGTACAGAGTGGCTACTTGCAAACCGGTTTGGAGGATTTCTGCAGGAAAGCCTCTGGATCTTCCCTGCAACCTCTCTTTTCCAATTCAAATGTTTAGCCTGGTGCCTCCACAGAGAAGAGATGCTCAGAGATTTTTTTTAACTTGATTTTCATCAGCTGCTAGATTTGTATTGGGCTCATGCAAGTTAATACTGGTTCTTACCTCATCTATCATGTATGAGGCTAAAAGCTATGTTTCTTTCAAAAACACACTGCTTGTTCCCCACCAAGACATAGTCCCTTGAAAGCCCAACATGAGGCCATACCCACACTTTAGACTTCCTTTCTCGGTGTGCAGTAGCTGATTATCTCATTATCATCTCCTTTGATGCAGTTGTCCTGCAGAGCCTGCTTGGAGCTGACTTGACAGAGAAAGACTTGACTCTCATACCATTGTCCCAACAACTTTTCTCCTGAGTTGCTTGCTGGATAACATTAAATGTGACTTGGGTGGGGTGGGTGCATGTGGTGGGATGGGAGGAGTAGGGGTTGCAGGGACAGAAAAACAATCTTTTTCACGTGTGCTCTAAGGAGAGAGCATCAAATCTGCTGGCAAGGGCCGGAGCAATCATCGAGCTCGCAACAAGCGGGGGAGTCGAGCCCGGGCCAGCAAGGACACCTCTAAGCTGCTGTTGCTATATGATGAGGACATTCTCGAGCGGGATCCACTCAGGGAACAGAAGGACTTGGCCTTTGCCCAGGCTTATCTGACCAGGGTAGGCAAATGCTGCTTCCTGTTACTGTCAGTTCCTATGAATGAGACTGCTTTTCCTCTAAGGAAGGGTTTTAAAGACAAATATCTGTTTTTCAGCTCTAAACAGGCATTTGTTTGCCTCTTTAGCAGTGCCAGAATTACCAAAAGATCTGTTGTGAGAGACCCACAACGAGACACAGAGTTCAGTCTTAAGGTTTATTGTTAGTACCCTAGAAACCCCCCTCTATTGCCCATACATATTGGGGAAGGATGATACCACCATCACCTTGGGAGGTTGTGAGCTCTCCAGGTAGGCTTATGAGGACCTTTTTTGGGCCCTTAGCTAGAGCAGAAAGACATGTGGGACACTGTCCAGAGAGTGGATCTCAGAGAACCACCTTGATCATCAGAGGCATGACCCATCCTTTTCCTCAGAGTTGTCCCGGTTAGCTGTCTTATTCTGTTGCTAACCAGCCATTTTGTTTATCCGCCCCTCAGAAAAGTAGAGTACTGGCAGAGGTAGTCATGGCTTTTTCTTGTCTCCTAATATTTTATGAACATTTTTTATTTACATACTATTTACCCTCAAGTGACACCCTGCTGAAGTACATGTACAAAACACTCCTTATCTATTTCAATATTGGGCTATAATGAGGAAGGGGAAGTGACACTGTGACCTACAGAAAAGCATAACCTGGTTTTGAGTAGGGCTATGGTCTCTGGACAGTGAAGAATTTCTGGTTGCCCATTACCAGACACAGCACATTGCTCTGTGTCTTCCATTAATAGTCAAGTCTTTAGAACTGTCAGAGGAGTAGCCTCTGAAGGATAATTCTTAGAGCTCTCTAGCAACAATTCCCTCCTTTGTACCCTTTGTACCTTTGTTTCTAGTTGGAGTCCAGAGACGGTATTGATGATTGACAGCATATTGATGATTGAAAATTTTCTCGTGTAGGTACGAGAAGCCCTACAACATGTTCCTGGCAAGTATGAGGACTTCCTACAGATTATCTATGAGTTTGAGTCAGGTACCCAGAAGCAGACAGCTGTGGATCTCTACAGAAGCCTGCAAACTCTGCTCCGTGATTGGCCTCTGCTGTTGAGAGACTTTGCTGCTTTCCTATTGCCAGATCAAGCTCTGGCCTGTGGATTAGTAAGTAGATGGGCCAAAATAGTACACCAGGACTCCTGGGTCTGAGCAAGGCTGGGATTGAATGGAGTTGAATCACAGTGTTCCAGCCTGTCAGCTGCTTCTAGACAGATAGCCTTCCCCTTGCCCAAGGTGGTAAGAAACTGCTTCTTATTAAGGGATAGTCTCCTATCCCCTATTTTTATATTTTCTTTACGTGTGGAAAGTGAGGAGGTTTTGCTTTTTGCTGCAATGAGGACTAGGTATAAGTCATATGTCCTTTGCTCCTCCCTGTATAAAACAGGCATTCATTCAACAAATATTTATGGAATGCCTACTATGTGTCACGCCAAATTCTAGGTGCTAGGAATACAGCAATTTTTTTAAAAAAGACTTAGAATCCTTGCCCACAAGGAGCTTACATTCTCAAGGGGGATAGTTAGATGATAAACAGATAAGTAAGTAGAATATGTGGTTGCTTCATAATGATAATGCTTTATGGAAAAATAAAGCAGGAAAGGGGAATAGAGTTGTAGGTTATATGGTTAAATGATAATAGGGTGATTATGCCTATCATGCCAATCCTCTCTTCTGGTATTATTGTGACAATCAAATGAGTGTTTATGTCAAAATTCTTTGTAAACTATGAAGTGCCACAGGAGTTTGAGTGTCCAGTTTCACAATCCATAAAATAAAACAATAAACAACTTGAGATAGTCACATCTTTCTGAATCCTTCATTCTCATATTAGTTATCTTGGGTTGGTAGCTCCTAGTGGCCCAAGGTGGAGGGATGTTAGTGTCTTAAATAAGATCTCACAGTTGTAAACTAGAGTCCTGTTGTCCCTGCCCCGTCTCTCCCCCCACCCTGTATCCCGTAATACATTGTTATTAGAACCCTCAAGTCCTGCTCTAGTTGTATAGGTGACTCCTCTTTTGTCCTTGTTCTCTTCTGGAAGTTTGAGGAGCAGCAGGCTTTTGAGAAGAGTCGCAAGTTCCTTCGGCAGTTGGAGATTTGCTTTGCAGAGAACCCCTCGCACCACCAGAAGATTATCAAGGTCCTACAAAGTTGTGCAGACTGCTTGCCCCAGGAGATCACCGAAGTAATTTTTCCTGTCTTGCTTCTCCCTATTGTCATCTTGGCCTTAGGCCATTCCATTCTTTCCTCCCCTATCTTATTCCATATTCTTTTGTCCCTGGGATACTCTGGACTTTGTGGAGGAGATGAGGAAGGCCAGGGCTACTTGGTCTTACCTAAAACTTTACTAAAGCACTGTGGTAGGAAGGAGTTGCCAGCTGAACCTGGAGTCTGACTGATCTGCACAGGCTCAGGAATGTCAACAGTGCCCTGAAAGGGATGGTCAAGGAAGGAGGTTAGGTGGCCCTGGGAGAGGCCTTCCTCCTTGTTCTGCTTGGGTTAATGCCCTAGCTGGAAAGCAGTAGGGCAGAAGTAGAGAATTCTATTATTAGGAATCAAACCTATTATTAATACCCTTCTCCTTTGGCCAAGCGAGGAAGGAGAAATTTAAGAATTCTTAGCTATCAAAGAGAGGCTTCTGGATGTCTCCCAGTTGACCAGGAAAGCAGAACTTGAAAGTGTATGAGAATGGTTTGGAATGGCTGCCTAGAGAGGCTCTGGAGACTTCATCTTTCCCTCTTTTACTCACCACAGCTTAAGACACAGATGTGGCAGCTCCTCAAGGGCCATGACTACTTGCAAGATGAGTTCTCCATCTTCTTTGACCATCTGCGCCCATCAGCGAGCCGGATGGGTGACTTTGAAGAGATCAATTGGACTGAGGAGAAAGAGTATGAGGTACAGGCCCTGAGGCTGCAGGGAAGTTTTGAAGTGGGAAGGCCACATGTGGGAGGGATATCATTCCAGAGTCTGTGTTGAGTGGCACCAACTCCTCCGCAGTTTGATGGCTTCGAAGAAGTGGCATTGCCTGATGTGGAAGAGGAAGAGGAACCTCCCAGGATACCCGCAGCCTCGAAGAACAAGAGAAAAAAAGAGATTGGGGTTCAAAGTCATGATAAGGTATGCCATGTTGTTTGTTGAGGATTGTCCATTTTTCATGAACCAAGTCTTGAGTTTTCTCTCTGAATGTTTCTCTGGTATAAAATGATCCCAATTCTGGCTGATGGGGATCCATGAAGATCATAGAGCAGGAACTAAATGGAAGGCTGCTGTGGAGTATGCAGAGACCATGGGAAGAACGGGCAGTTGCTGGAGAGAGTCTAACATTCTTTCGTCAGAGGATTTATTTCCCCCCTTTTGTCTCTAACTCAGAGCTGTTTGTTTTACACGCTTGGGTCTTAACCTCTTCATTTCTCTTTAAGTGAGGAAATAGTACCAAATTTTCTCATGTTAACTATAATGTTAATAGCTAATAATTTTTGAGTTGTTTCAGAGCATTGGGCATCACTTCTAAGAACTTTACATTATTAGCTCATTTAATTCTCCCAATAATCCAATGAAGAGATGCCATTGTTTGCGTTTTACAGAAGCGGAAACTGAGGTGCAGAGGGAGGCTATTGCTAGGGTCTCATATTTAATATGTGGTAGTGCTAAGATGTGAACCCTGGTTTGTACTCTGACTCACCGCTTTCTACTGCTCTTCAAGAAGGTCTTTCTTTGATCCGTGTCTTTACTCTTTCCTAAGGAGAAACTGCTTTTTAGTGGCTGAATGATCTTGACCAAATTATTTATTCTCTGTTTGTTTCATTTTCTTCATCATAAATGGGGATAATAAAAGCACTTTTGTCTGGGGTTTATTAAGCAGAGTGCCATTGATTGAGCCTTCCATATGTACAAAGCCATCTCTCACGTGGCTTAGAAAAGAGGGGCAGAGCTCAAAGCACAGGGAGACAGAAACAGACAAATGATTAGATTATATCTCAAGATGGAACTCTCTAGTGACTTTGCCTCAGATTTTATTAAAATTTTTTTGGAACTTCTGGACAGTATTGATACATCAGTTTTGGTCATCTAGGGATTGTTTCAGGAATTCATAATAGGCTTTCATCTAGTTTGGGGCATTGATTTTCCCAGGCACTGTGAAGAGATGGCACATACAAAAAGAGAAGTGACTAGGGCAGGGTGGGACTCGTGTAGATGGCTCACAACGTGGCTCCCTCACTTGGTACCAAAAATGTTTGGCAGCTAACCAAGCCCAGGTATTTCCTAGGAGGCTGAGTGGCCAGACGGGGCCAAAGAGTGTGCGTGTGCCTGCCATGAGGGAGGTCCCGATTCCAAAGTGAAGAAGAGCAAAAGGAGAAATTGTAGCCACTGTAGCATCAAGGTGAGGCAGAAACTGGTACAGAGGGTTATCACAGCAGCCTGGTGCAACCCAGGACTTACTGTTTGGGAATTGTTTGCTACTAAAGAATTGTACTTCATTGAATTCCTAAAAAGATTTCACATATATAAATAATGTGCAGTATATACATGTATAACTGTGTGTGTGTGTAAAATAAATAGACTCTTTAAAAAAATATATATGAATGGATTTTGTTTCTTAAAGAGAATGGCTAAAGTTTTTGGAAATGGGAAAAATATAGCAAGTCAAATACTTCCCTCTTAGATTTTATTTTATTTTTTTGAATATAATAAACCTGTGTCAGGAATACAGCCCTCTAAAGGTAATGCTGGTTTCCTCAAGTGGGGTTGATTGAAAGCAAAAATACAGTGACAGCTTAGGGAATGCTTGGTGGAATCCAATACTCTCTTCTGAGCCACTTGAAATGGCTGGAGTAGGCATGCATGTTGGTTAGCAAGGCTTCTTCCTTAGGTGGGCCCCTGAGATACAGGTCAGGAAACCCTTGACCCATAAGGCCATTCCTGCAGGTCTGTGACAGCAAATCCTGTAAGAGCAAGGAGCCCCATGAGTTGGTGGGCAATAGCCCCCACCGAGAGGCCAGTCCCATGCTTGGTACGAAGGAAGCTGTGCAGCGCAAGGACGTGGTGGAGGAGGAAGCATCAGAGGAGCGAGAGAGCACTGAGGCAACCCAGAGCAGGACAGGCAGGACCTCCAGAAAGGGAGAGACCCCTGTTGCAGGTGAGTGATCTGACTGCCTATCCTAGTTTTCCAGGCCAGCCCAGCCCCCTTCTCCCTTTAGTTCTCATTCTCATATTTTTCAAGCAGGAACCTCTTTGAGCTTGGATAAATAACAGTCTTTTCAGGGGTGAACATACCACCTCTTTCACCAATAGATCAATAGGAAACGTTCTTCTGTCAAGCCTTAATTTTGCTCTCTGTGGCCTCAATCTTCTTGCAGAAGTAAATGCTATGAAGTCTCCATGATTCAGCATTCTCCTGTGTTCCCATTCCTAAAGCCCTATCCCCAAGCCCTGTGTAATTTACATTCTTAAGATTGAGCTACACTTAGCTTTGGCTGTAGGACTTTGTATGTTTGCATTAAGTGACTTTATCCTCCCTTGTTAATTTAGGATTTTATCCCAGTAGCTCACCAGAGTGACCTGTGGTAATCTGTGGTCCTTAGGTACATCTTAACCCTTAGACCCTTATTTTCCTAAGCAGGATTGGCAGCAGGGAGCACTTTCCTGTCCCCTCAAGAAGTGACTCTTACGGAGCAACTCCTCCTGGCTGAACCACCACCTTGCTCACCTGAGATTCCTCAGCTTTTTCCCAAAACTGGAGCTGTACTACACCCTGTTAGAAGAAACCAGACTGGGCCTGAGGTTGTCTCCTGTCCCAAGGCATCCTGCAAACTTCAAAAAGAGAGGGAAGGTCCTAAAGCAGTGGATGAGTCAGAGGCTTTACTTGTCCGGGATGCTTCAGAAACTGAGAAATTGCCTGGAACTGTTGAACTCTCAGCTTCTCCCCTATGTCCTGTTTCCTCAAGAACCAGAGACTTAGGGAGAAGACAGGTGTCTGGAAAATCCAATACTCAAGAAAACTTGCTGTCAGGTGGCACTGGGATGAAGAGAGCAGACAGGATGTCCCCTGCCCCTGAATCTTCATTAAGAATTGATACCTCAGAGGCTTCTCCCAGAGCCTCTAGCGGGGGTTTGGCTAAGGACAGTGGAATGCAAGGGAAGGGTCCAGAGGGGGAACAACAGCCAAAGGCCACAGAAGCTACGGTATGTGCCAACAACAGCAAGGTCAGCTCCACTGGGGAGAAGGTTGTTCTTTGGACAAGGTAGGTAGGAATGGATGGGGGGTGGTGGGGGTGGTGTGTGTATTTGGAAAGAGCATAGAATATATCCACGTGGCTCCTTAGGCACTGATCCTGTTTGGATTACAGGGAAGCTGACCGTGTGATTCTGACCATGTGCCAGGAACAAGGAGCCCAGCCACAAACCTTTAGCGTTATTTCCCAACAGCTGGGAAACAAGACCCCTACTGAGGTAAGTGGGGGAAGGACTGGCAAGGAGTGTACAAGGGTGGCCAAGTAAGAGACAGAAAGGCAGAACAAGGAGTTTTCAAATACAAGACAGGAAACGTTATTGTAAAGATCTGCCCTAAGGAAGGACTAGAAGAGATATTTAGACATACAAACCCCCAGGATTCCTTTCCCGTTTTGTTTCTGGAAGTAGTGTGAAGTAGTGTGACTGGGTAAAATAGGCTCTTAGCATGAGTCTTCTTTCTATAAGGACACAGTCTTCACAACCTTGGCAAATAAATAAATTGGTATGCAGTGCCTAATGTTGAAATGTTACTAATTTAGGAACAGTGAAGCAGCCCTCTTTTCCTCCTAGGTTTCCCACCGTTTTCGAGAACTCATGCAGCTCTTCCACACAGCCTGTGAGGCCAGTTCCGAGGATGAGGATGATGCGACGAGCACCAGCAATACAGACCAGCTTTCTGACCACGGGGACCTTCTGTCTGAGGAGGAGCTGGATGAGTGAGACTCAGGGAGTGCGTGGGTGTTATCTGCACAGGACCAAACCCAACATGGCACCCTGATGTTGGGAAGACGGTGATTGTAGTTTGTAGAACATCTGGGCCCAGTTTACAGAGCTGGAGGGGCAAGAGGCCCAAGGCCAAGGTCAGGCTGGGGGTTGGAGTAGGGCCCAGGAGCTCTCCCATCCTATGTCAGTCATGGTCTCTTATGAAAACCTTACAAACCTACCTTGTAAATAGTATTGTAGGAGTGGGACTCACCTCCTTTCTCTACCTTTTTTTTTTGTCTAATGGTACTTATTTATTGGTCTGTGATCTAATCACAGTATTTCTAAATGTAATAAATATTGATACAGTGAGCCTTGAGACACAGTTTCTCTGCCCCAAGACACTGAGCTCCTGCATCCAGCAGTTTTTATTGGCAACTAGTTCTTTTTCCTTCTTGTAACTTTAGTCTGTGAGGCTGTCACCATCCTGATAGCACTGGGCCAGTCTGCACAGCTCCTGCAGCATCTCCTCCATGTCATCCTGTTCCACTCCAGTGGCCATGAAGCTGGCCCAGCGCCGCAGGTCGAGTTTGGAGAGTTTCTTGGCCAAGCCTCCTAGAGCCCGGTGCAAGGATGAAGAGGAACAGAGGGTCCCGAACACAGGGATGCTCTCCACTGCTGTGGAGGGAAAGAAAAATGAGACCCATGAGTGGACTGTTATAGAACCTTAGGGTCACACAGATAGGGAAATCTGGGTCCTTAATAGACTTGACTATAAAGTTATCTCTGAAAGTGTTGGGTATGGTCCCCTTAGCACACCGCTACTCCAGAGGGTGAAAGAACACTTGTCTTAGGAGCCACAGGGTGAATAAAAAAGCATTTAATTGTGAATGTTTTAAGTACCCTTAACCCAGGGAGACAGTAAAATGTCTTCCATGCTTAAAATCTTGGTTTTCTTCACCTCCTGCATACCTGCTCCAGTTCGGGGACCATCCAGAATCAAGCCCTGCTTGCTGAGGCTTGAGGAGAAGAGGTGGGGGTAAGGAGGAACCACCTTGCAGGGAGTCAGCAGCAGATGGGAAGAACTGTGGGGGCAAGAGAATGGAAGTTGAATGAGCAGAAAGTCTAGGGAGGTTGGAGGTCTGGAAAGAGGACAGGAGCAAGCAGTCTACTGACCTCAGGACTCTTGGCTGCTGCTGTTGTAAATACTGGGCCAAGACTTCTTTCCCCGTGGCACACGCATGAAGTGGGGAGGGCAGAGGTGTCCCTGGGGTGAGCTGACTGCCAGAACAAAGCCAAAATCGCCTTTATTCTGTGGCAGCATGAGTAAGAAAGTAAGAATCCTTATATTCCCGAACATCAGAATCCTCAGAGGCTTTTTTTTCCCTTTTAATTGGGAGGTAGGGGAGGGAGTGCAGTTAGAATGCTGAGAGGCATTAGGGAGAAATGGACATGGAACAAAAAACCTGATGAGGGTTCCCAAGGAGTGGCAGTCCTCACCTGGTGTGGCATGCTCTGTCTATACCCCTCAGTACCACTGATTGGGCAAAGCAGCGTATTCCAGCTAGGTCCCCACATGCAGACAGAGGGGTCCATGGGGTTGCTCCCCCAAGCTGAACCAGTGTATCAGGAAGGGACTGGCCTAGAGTCAAGGGGAAGGGGATGGTTGCTCCCACTGTCACCACCTAGAGGTAAAGAAGAGCTCAGGTAAAGAAGAGCTTGTTCTCAGTTCTGACCTTCCTCCTCTCAAAGCTCCATACCTTTCTCCCAGAGAAGCTCAACATATCAGCCAGGTGAACCATGGAAACTGGAGAGGAACGCAGTCGGTAAGGAACTGTGACTGTATCTAGTGCTGTAGCCAGGATAGCACTGCAGTGGAAAGGCAGAGTGGCCTGTAAAGAGGATAATGAGAGGAGCATTTGGCTTCTTTGGCCTGGAAAAGAGAATGTAGAGGGAGAATATTAACTGCAGAGAGTTCCAGGTGCATTGGGAAGAAGCAGGGGTGTGTTGGAGTCGAGGCTGGACAAGCATTGGCCCAGTAGGATTTAAGAGGCCACTTCATAGCTGAGTCCAAGCTCAGGCTTCAAGGACAGAGCCAGTAACATGTGGGGAGTATGAGTGTGCACCCTGTGGTTAATTGTGGTCAGAAGAAGAGCGTTGGGCCTTACATCATAATGCAGGTGAGGGAAGCAGACAGGTGGCTCAGATCGCAGGCCCAGGCTTCCACTCAAGGATAAGGGGCACACAAGAGAGCTGTGAGCAGTCAGGTGCACCAGTCCGAAAGCTGTGTTTAACAGACGATAGATATTTTTCTGGGGCTCCTGGTGGAAGAAAGGAGAGTAGAAACGCTTTAGGCAGCTTTCTCATGGGGGCATTATTCCCTCATTTCCCCCTCTCCACTCTGTGGCTGTTTTCCCCCCAAGTTCCACTTACCTGAAGACTGTAGGGACCAGGGAGCAGGCCCCAGGCTATTATTCCCCGCCCTGAATACTCATCTTGTAGCAACTCAGCTGTCTTAGCGCCTACCCCAGAGAAGCCATCATGCAGGTCACACAGGATCTGGAAGCCCTGGAGAGAAGTTAAATGATGAAGGATGCTCAAGTAGGATGCGAGAGTTTCTACCTTGCTGTCCACCTTGCCACACAGCTACCTGCAGGTAGTCACACTCCTCTGTGTAGAAGTGCAGCCTGTCTTCCAGCTCTTCCAGATAGCCAGGTTCCTTCAGGACATTCTCTCCTTGGCCAAAAGCCTCCAGTCGACCTGCTTCCCTGCCACACAAACACAACCCGGGACTTAGGAATCCTTCTGCCCTCCTGGATCTCTTGTATTGGGAGAAGGTAGTGAAGGTGGCCTCAAAAGCCTTATCCCGCATTGGTGAGGACTCAAGTTTCCTGCCACACAGCCTCTGGGGTCCACATACCCATCATGGTTGTACTTGTGAATCATACAGATGCTCCGGGGATGGAGATGGACTCTGAGGAAGTCTGACCAGACTCTGATACTGCCCTCTGTGGGGATGAGTCGTTTTGGAGTTATGGCAGTGGTATGTGATGGGAGACCTGAAGAAAAAGCAAAGCAACTGTGCCTTTCTCCATGTTCCTGCCCTGCCCAGTTCCCCCAGATAGCAGTAGCTGGAGAAGTCTCACCTTTGCTACTGGGAGCGGATTTGACCCTCCAGACACCATCACTACTCAGCATTTCCTGGGAGGGGTGAGAAAAAAATCTGCATTTAGTCCCATGTAGTCTAGGAGCAAGGGCTGATCTACCCTGCCTCAGTTTCCTGGCCACACCCCACAGTCTCCTTTCTGTTCATGCAGTCACAGTGCTTAGGAAAACAAGTGTTTTTTCCCAAGATGCCATTCTATGGCATTTAAAATGATTAAAGCCCTCTTTTTCTCTTGAGTGCAAGTTTAACACAGTGGTTTTAGCAGCGAATTGAAATTTTAGGGCAGAGAACCTCACCTCTGCACTTGGAAGGTCCTGGAGATAAGGATTCTTGGGATAGGGTTCTTCTTTGTGTGTGGTGAGCTTCCCCTCCCTAAAAGAGATTGAAGATTGAGCATAGTGAGTTTCCTTCCCTAAGTGCTCCAGCTTTCTCTGCACACATCTTCCACCTCTCCATGAATGGCAAATACATACCATGCTACTGCAGCATCTAGCTGTTTGTCCCTGTAGAGTCCACCTTCCTGTTTTAGGGAGCTCAGACTGCCTGTACAGAAAGAAGGAAAAGTCAGGTCAAAATCCAAGGTGTCTCTTCCCACCCCAAGTGTTCTTTGCTTCAGTGACAACTTGCTGTCATCCCTCCAGCACTTAACTCTTCCAAGAAGCCTTGTTATATATACATGAATTGGGGGTCAGGGAGAGGGCAGGAGAGGGACCCTTCCTTAGAAGTTAGAGAATCTAGATTCGATCCTTTTATTCCAAGCTCAGTCATTATCCGTGGGACCTGGGGCAAAGTCTCCATCCAGGGGTTTTACAGGCGTGCTGCAGGTGAACATCTCACTGTCTCCAGTGGCAAGGAGATGGCTCTTGAGCGGTATAAAGTTGTGCCTTCCTGCTCCCCTGGTGTGGCAAACTGGTTTGCTCCCTATGGCTCCTCATCTCTGGTCTCAAACGGATGCTGGTTTCCACACGCGAAAGGGGAAAACTGAACATCTGCTGACCTCTGCCCCCGCCTCACCCTTCAGATCCATGAAGATGAGTCGCGGCGTGTAGGTCTCCTGGCCGTGCAGGGTCCGGCCCGTCCGGTATAGGACGTCTGGGCATAGCTCTCGCGGTGGCTCCTCGGCATCGGTCGGGCAGCCCAACGCAGCATCCTGCGGAGGCGCACAGGGGAAGACAGGGCTCAGAGGTCGGGAGAGGGGCAGGCCGAAGTCAGGGCTGGAGATCCCGAAAAGCTCCGCTGGAGCTGCCGCCGGGATGTCTCACCTGCTGGTTCCACCAGTGCGCTCCCACGAAACCGGCAAAGTGTCCCAACTGCAGGGTAAGCACCTCCCGGGCCCCGCCCGCCATACTTGCTCAGTTCTTTGGGGCTGCTCCACGCGTACCTGCCCACTCGCCCCTCCGATCGGATTGGCCCAGCAGGCTAGTGCGCAGGGCCTCACTCGCTGCTCTCCAATGGGTCCCACGCACATCCTCTCACGCAGGACAAACGATTCGTTGATTCTAGAGACTCCGCCCATAAGTCCCTCCCCTTTTCCTGGCGTGAACCAATCCTGCTTCTCCGGCCTTGGCGACGGGGGTTGGGGCCTCGCGGCGTCGCCTCTGACGCCGGAAGTCGTGGTCACTGGCGCCGTGTCCTCGGCCTGGCACGGGTGACCCCGACCCCCGCGCGCGGAGGGTGGTCCTACCCTACACCTTCTTTGCGGCTCGTTACTTTCCAGCCAAGCCGCATTCTTCTCTCGCAAGGTACCTCTGTTGCATGTACCAATAAATTGGTTTATTTTTCATTTTTTCAGAGTAGTCCATTGTATGACTATACCACAAGTTATCTATATTGTTGATGATCGGCTTTGGAACTGTTGCCAGTTTATGGCTGTTAGGTGCTGGAATTAACATACTTGTGCATGTGTATACTTACCTGTTGAGTTTATGTGTAGGAATGGAATTGTTGGGTAAGGAGGTTGGGTGCTTTGGAACTCGGTAAATAATAATATGTGTCTAAAACTGCCAGTTTACAATTCCACCAGCAGTGTATGAGTGTTCAGTTCACGTTCCATGACTGTGCCAGCACTTTTGAATTTTAGTCATTACCTCTGGTTTGTATCTTCCTAATGTACTAATGAGGTTGAGAGCACCTTTTCACACGTTTATCGGCCTTGGGATATCCTTTTTTTGTGAAGTACTTGTTGAGGTCTTTTGCCCATCTTTCTTTTGTGCTGTCTGCCTCTTACTGATTTGTAATCTGAATACAAGCCTTTTGTCAGTTATATGTGTTGAGGATATCTTCTCCCACTCTGCCTCACCTCTTCATTTTTTTTAAAAGGGTCGTTTGAAGAACAGTTTTTGTTTTGTTTTGTTTTGTTTAAAGGAACACGTCAAAGTTTTATTTACCTCATTAATTAGTGAGGGAAAGAGTAAGATGTTACAACCACTTCAAAGGAGAATTCAAAGAACACAGACTCCTAAAGGCAATTAGGAATGCTGATACGAATTTTCAAATAAACGCAAAACTGGTCATGCTCCACAAGGCAATAGCCAATTGAATTACACCAGAAAAAATTTATTTGCATTTCATAGATAAGAATCTTTTGCATTACTACGGGTTTTCTACAGCTGGGCTTTATAGACTTATTAAATAGCTCAAAGTCAATGAAAGACACAGATAACCCAGAAGAATGCACAAGTCAGGATATCCAGTAATCATTTTGACCCATTCAGAGTCTTTTACGATTTTCCCTGACACTGGAAAGAACTGTTGAAATCACACTGGTTTAAGGTCAGCAGGCCCCATAATTCTTGGGGGCCTGGTCAGGGAGGCAGCCTGGGGGATGGCCAGAGACAACTGCCGAGAGTGTAATTTGACACTTATAAGAGAATCAGCAATGACCAAGATGGATTAAAGAAACCAAAGGTGGCTTTTCCAAAGCCTCAGGAGCTAGGAAATCTGGCAAGTGGAGAGATCCACCCATGAGACTGAAAGCAGCTGGTGATGGCTTGGGAAGTTCTGTGTAAAGGAAAACACATGTTTCTCTTTGCTACTCTATCTTGCAGAGCTGAGCTTAGGACATCTGGTTGAAATACAACACCTTGATTCTTGCCTGGCAACAAAGCACAAGTAAATACAATCCCCCAGAGCAGGCCCTCTGGGAAACTTCAGGAACACATTAGGGAGGACTGTGAAGAATTCTGCCAGTTTTTCTAGCACTTCATATATTATGTAACTAATTTCCTATTAAGTGTCAGTATGCCATTGGGTTTTTTTTTTTTTTTTTTGGCTTTTTTTTTTCTTTTATCTTCATTTTATTGATATATATTTACATACCACGCAGTCATACAAAACAAATCGTACATTCGATTGTTCACAGTACCATTACATAGTTGTACATTCATCACCTAAATCAATCCCTGACACCTTCATTAGCACACACACAAAAATAACAAGAATAATAATTAAAGTGAAAAAGAGCAATTGAAGTAAAAAAGAACACTGGGTACCTTTGTCTGTTTGTTTGTTTGTTTCCTTCCCCTACTTTTTTATTCATCCATCCATAAACTAGACAAAGTGGAGTGTGGTCCTTATGGCTTTCCCAATCCCATTGTCACCCCTCATAAGCTCCATTGTTATATAATTGTCTTCGAGATTCATGGGTTCAGAGTTGTAGTTTGATAGTTTCAGGTATCCACCACCAGCTACCCCAATTCTTTAGAACCTAAAAAGGGTTGTCTAAACTGTGCGTAAGAGTGCCCACCAGAGTGACCTCTCGGCACCTTTTGGAATCTCTCTGCCACTGAAGCTTATTTCATTTCCTTTCACATCCCCCTTTTGGTCAAGAAGATGTTCTCCGTCCCACGATGCCAGGTCTACATTCCTCCCCGGGAGTCATATTCCACGTTGCCAGGGAGATTCACTCCCCTGGGTGTCTGATCCCACGTAGGGGGGAGGGCAGTGATTTCACTTTTCAAGTTGGCTTAGCTAGAGAGAGAGGGCCACATCTGAGCAACAAAGAGGCATTCGGGAGGAGGCTCTGAGGCACAATTATAGGGAGGCCTAGCCTCTCCTTTGCAGCAACAGTCTTCCCAAGGGTAAAACCTATGGTAGAGGGCTCAACCCATCAAACCACCAGTCCCCTATGTCTGTGGTCATGTTAGCAACCATCAAGGTGGGGTAGGCCAATACCCCTGCATTCTCCACAGGCTCCTCAAGGGGGCTCTACATATTTTTTTCCTTGTTTTTTTTTTTTTTTTAGATCAACTGTATGAAAAAAAAAATTAAAAAAAAAACAACAACAATAAAAGAACATTTCAAAGAGACCATAACAAGGGAGTAAGAAAAAGACAACTACCCTAAGATAACTGCTTTACTTCCAACATGTTCCTACTTTACCCCAAGAAAGTTACCTAATATAGCAACATTTCTGTGAACTTGTTCCTACTATATCCATCAGAAATTAACAGACCATAGTCATTCCTGGGCATCCCCAGAACGTTAAATAGCTTATCTGTTCTTCTTGGATTATTGTTCCCCTTTCCTTAATTGCTCTCTATTGCTAGTTCCCCTACATTCTACATTATACACCATTTGTTTTACATTTTTCAAAGTTCACATTAGTGGTAGCATATAATATTTCTCTTTTTGTGCCTGGCTTATTTCGCTCAGCATTATGTCTTCGAGGTTCATCCATGTTGTCATATGTTTCACGAGATCGTTCCTTCTTACTGCCGTGTAGTATTCCATCGTGTGTATATACCACATTTTATTTATCCACTCATCTGTTGAAGGACATTTGGGTTGTTTCCATCTCTTGGCAATTGTGAATAATGCTGCTATGAACATTGGCTTGCAGATATCTGTTCGTGTCACTGCTTTCCGATCTTCCGGGTATATACCGAGAAGTGCAATCGCTGGATCGAATGGTAACTCTATATCTAGTTTTCTAAGGAACTGCCAGACTGACTTCCAGAGTGGCTGAACCATTATACAGTCCCACCAACAATGAATAAGAGTTCCAATTTCTCCACATCCCCTCCAGCATTTTTAGTTTCCTGTTTGTTTAATGGCAGCTATCCTAATCGGTATTAGATGGTATCTCATTGTGGTCTTAATTTGCATCTCTCTAATAGCTAGTGAAGCTGAACATTTTTTCATGTGTTTCTTGGCCATTTGTATTTCCTCTTCAGAGAACTGTCTTTTCATATCTTTTGTCCATTTTATAATTGGGCTGTCTGTACTATTGTCATTGAGTTGTAGGATTTCTTTATATATGCAAGATATCAGTCTTTTGTCAGATGCATGGTTTCCCAATTTTTTTTCCCATTGAGTTGGCTGCCTCTTTACCTTTTTGACAAATTCCTTTGAGGTGCAGAAACTTCTAAGCTTGAGGAGTTCCCATTTATCTATTTTTAGTTTTGTTGCTTGTGATTTGGGTGTAAAGTCTAGGAAGTGGCCGCCTAATACAAGGTCTTGAAGATGTTTTCCTACATTATCTTCTAGGAGTTTTATGGTACTTTCTTTTATATTGAGATCTTTGGTCCATTTTGAGTTAATTTTTGTGTAGGGTGAGAGGTAGGGGTCCTCTTTCATTCTTTTTGATATGGATATCCAACTCTCCCAGCCCCATTTGTTGAAAAGACCATTATGGCTCAGTTCAGTGACTTTGGGGGCCTTATCAAAGATCAGTCGGCCATAGATCTGAGGGTCTATCTCCGAATTCTCAATTCGATTCCATTGATCTATATGTCTATCTTTGTGCCAGTACCATGCTGTTTTGACAACTGTGGCTTTATAATAAGCTTCAAAGTCAGGGAGTGTAAGTCCTCCCACTTCGTTTTTCTTTTTTAGAGTGTCTTTAGCAATTCAAGGCATCTTCCCTTTCCAAATAAATTTGATAACTAGCTTTTCCAAGTCTGCAAAGTAGGTTGTTGGAATTTTGATGGGGATTGTATTGAATCTGTAGATGAGTTTGGGTAGAATTGACATCTTAATGACATTTAGCCTTCCTATCCATGAACATGGAATATTTTTCCATCTTTTAAGGTCCCCTTCTATTTCTTTTAGTAGAGTTATGTAGTTTTCTTTGTATAGGTCTTTTACATCTTTGGTTAAGTTTATTCCTAGGTACTTGACTTTTTTAGTTGCTATTGAAAATGGTATCTTTTTCTTGAGTGTCTCTTCAGTTTGTTCATTTCTAGCATATAGAAACATTACTGACTTATGTGCATTAATCTTGTATCCTGCTACTTTGCCAAATTTGTTTATTAGCTCTAGTACCTGTATTGTCGATTTCTCAGAGTTTTCCAGATTATATCATCTGCAAACAATGACAGTTTTACTTCTTCTTTTCCAATTTGGATGCCTTTTATTTCTTTGTCTTGCCAGATTGCCCTGGCTAGCACTTCCAGCACAATGTTGAATAACAGTGGTGATAGTGGGCATCCTTGTCTTGTTCCTGATCTTAGAGGGAAGGCTTTCAGTCTCTCACCATTGAGTACTATGCTGGCTGTGGGTTTTACATATATGCTCTTTATCATATTGAGGAAGTTTCCTTCAATTCCTACCTTTTGAAGTGTTTTTATCAAAAACAGATGTTGGATTTTGTCAAATGCTTTTTCAGCATCTATTGAGATGATCAATTGATTTTTCCCTTTTGACTTGTTAATGTGTTGTAATACATTGATTGATTTTCTTATGTTGAACCATCCTTGCATGCCTGGAATGAACCCCACTTGGTCATGGTGTATGATTTTTTTAATGTGTCTTTGGATTCGATTTGCAAGTATTTTGTTGAGGATTTTTGCATCTATATTCATTAGGGAGATTGGCCGGTAGTTTTCCTTTTTTGTAGCATCTTTGCCTGGTTTTGGTATTAGATTGATGTTAGCTTCATAAAATGAGTTAGGTAGTGTTCCATTTTCTTCAATGTTTTGAAAGAGTTTGAGTAAGATTGGTGTCAGTTCTTTCTGGAAAGTTTGGTAGAATTCCCCTGTGAAGCCATCTGGCCCTGGGCATTTATTTGTGGGAAGATTTTTGATGACTGATTGGTTCTCTTTGCTTGTGATGGGTTGGTTGAGGTCTTCTATTTCTTCTCTGGTCAGTCTAGGTTGTTCATATGTTTCCAGGAAATTGTCCATTTCCTCTACATTCTCCAGTTTGTTGCCATACAGTTGTTCATAGTACCCTGTTATAATTTTTTTAATTTCTTCAGGATCTGCAGTTATGTCACCTTTTTCATTCATTATTTTGTTTATATGGGTCTTCTCTCTTTTTGATTTTGTCAGTCTAGCTAGGGGCTTGTCAATCTTGTTGATCTTCTCAAAGAACCTACTTTTGGTGATATTTATCCTCTGTATTGTTTTTTTGTTCTCTATGTCATTTATTTCTGCTTTAATCCTTGTTATTTCTTTTCTTGTACTTGGTTTAGGATTGGTTTGCTGTTCATTTTCTAGCTTCTTCAGTTGATCCATTAGTTCTTTGATTTTGGCTCTTTCTTCCTTTTTAATATATGAGTTTAGTGCTATAAATTTCCCCCTCAGCACTGCTTTTGCTGCATCCCATAGGTTTTGGTATGTTGTGTTCTCATTTTCATTCGTCTCTATATATTTAGCAATTTCTCTTGCTATTTCTTCTTTAACCCACTGATTGTTTAGGAGTGTGTTGTTTAACCTCCAGGTATTTGTGAATTTTCTAAGTCTCTGATGGTTATTGACTTCTAATTGTATTCCATTGTGGTCAGAGAATGTGCTTTGAATAATTTCAATCTTTTTAAATTTATTGAGGCTTGTTTTATGTCCCAGCATATGATCTATTCTGGAGAAAGTTCCGTGAGCACTAGAGAAGTATGTGTATCCTGGTGATTTGGGATGTAATGTCCTGTATATGTCTGTTAAATCTAATTCATTTATCAGACTGTTTACGTTTTCAGTTTCCTTATTGGTCTTCTGTCTGGTTGATCTATCTATAGGAGACAGTGATGTGTTGAAGTCTCCCACAATGATTGTGGAAACATCAATTGCTTCCTTTAGTTTTGCCAGTGTTTCTCTCATGTATTTTGTGGCACCTTGATTGGATGCATAGACATTTATGATTGTTATTTCTTCTTGTTGAATTGCCCCTTTTATTAGTATGTAGTGGCCTTCTTTGTCTCTCAAAACATCCCTGCATTTGAAGTCTATTTTATCTGAGATTAATATTGCTACACCTGCTTTCTTTTGGCTGTAGCTTGCATGAAATATTTTTTTCCATCCTTTCACTTTCAATTTCTTTGTGTCCCTGTGTCTAAGATGAGTCTCTTGTATGCAACATATTGATGGTTCATTTTTTTTTATCCATTCTGCGAATCTGTATCTTTTCATTGGGGAGTTTAATCCATTGACATTCAACGTTATAACCGTGAAGGCATTTCTTGAATCAGCCATCTTATCCTTTGGTTCATGTTTGTCATATATATTTTTCCCCTCTCTCTATTAATATCCTTTATTGTACCCATACCGAATCTCTTTAGTACTGAACCTTTCTCCAAGTCTCTCTGTCCTTTCTTTGTTTCTCTGTCTGTAGGGCTCTCTTTAGTATCTCCAGTAGGGCAGGTCTCTTGTTAGCAAATTCTCTCAGCATTTGTTTGTCTGTGAAAAATTTAAGCTCTCCCTCAAATTTGAAGGAGAGCTTTGCTGGATAAAGTATTCTTGGTTGGAAATTTTTCTCACTCAGAATTTTAAATATATTGTGCCACTGCCTTCTCGCCTCTATGGTGGCTGGTGAGTAGTCATTACTTAGTCTTATGCTGTTTCCTTTGTATGTAGTGAATTGCTTTTCTCTTGCTGCTTTCAGAACTTGCTCCTTCTCTTCCGTGTTTGACAGTGTGATCAGAATATGTCTCGGAGTGGGTTTATTTGGATTTATTCTATTTGGAGTTCGCTGAGCATTTATGATTTGTGTATTTATGTTGTTTAGAAGATTTGGGAAGTTTTCCCCAACAATTTCTTTGAATACTCTTCCTAGACCTTTACCCTTTTCTTCCCCTTCTGGAACACCAATGAGTCTTATATTAGGACGTTTTATATTATCTATCATATCTCTGAGGTCCATTTCGATTTTTTCAATTTTTTTCCCCATTCTTTCTTTTATGCTTTCATTTTCCATTCTGTCATCTTCCAGGTCACTGATTCGTTGTTGAACTTCCTCTAGTCTTGTACTATGAGTGTCCAGAATCTTTTTAATTTGGTCAACAGTTTCTTTAATTTCCATAAGATCATCTATTTTTTTATTTAGCCTTGCAGTGTCTTCTTTATGCTCTTCTAGGGTCTTCTTGATATCCTTTGTATTCCGTACTATGGTCTCATTGTTCATCTTTAGTTCTTTGAGTAGCTGCTCTAGGTGCTGTGTCTTTTCTGGTATTTTGATTTGGGTGCTTGGGCTTGGGTTATCCATATCGTCTGGTTTTTTCATATGCTTTATAATTTTCTGTTGTTTTTGGCCTCTTGGCATTTGCTGAACTTGATAGGGTTCTTTTAGGATTTGTAGACCAATTGAAGTCCTTATCTCTAATTTATCAGATCTACAGCTTCGTGGAGTACACTTTCTCTAATTAACCAGCAGGTGGCGTCCATGAGCCACCTGTTCTCCACAAGCCAGTTCTCCCCTGCTTTGCCTTTGTGGTGAGTGGGGGAGTGAGTCTTGTGGGGTCCAATTGGTGTACCAAGCTTGCGTGTGTAGTTGGTGTTGCCTGCCCTGTATATGGGGCGTGTTCCTGGGCAGTCAGGGAGGGGGGGTGGCTCTAACAATCAAATCTCCCTGGTGATCCTGGAGTTTTAAAGCTGGTGCAATAGTCTAATCCTTCAGTTCAGTCCTGCCACAGTTTGTCTCTGCCACTGACCCACAAGTCCTTGGTATTGGAGTATGGCTCCTGAGACTTGCGAGTGGGTCCCTCTTCCAGGCCGTGCACCCCCTGGTCCTCTGTTGAGGGATGACTGTGCTATGTCATAGGTGAGTGCCCCCCGCAGGGCGGTTCTGGGCTGCTGGGCTGTGTAGGGAGGCTCCCAGTCTGCTGACATGATGGCTGAATGGGGCTTTGTTAATTCACACTGCTCCACCTTCCCAACTCTGGGACAATCAGCTGAGGTTGCAGGGAAGGCTAATGTCCACGCCCAGTTTTGTGGTGTGTGCCTGTTATTTGAAGCACTTCCGTCACACTGGGTTGTCTGGGGCAGCTCTGGGCTATGGGGCTGGCGATGGGCAGGAGTGTTTCCTGTCCACCAGGATGGTGGCTGTGAGCGGACACCCCCCTTTTCTTGGGAAGTTGTGGTGTTTAGTGAATTTTCTCAGCCACTGGATAATTGCCTTTTGTCTCAGAGCTCTCTTAGTTCTGCTCTGGTCTTGACCTGCCCAAATTGCAAGTCTTTGAAGCTTTCTGTATTGGGCTTCTTAGAGTAATTGTTTTAGAAAAAGGAAAAAGGATTAAAAAAAAAAAAAAAAGGGCCCTTCTCACAGATCTAATGGGTTATTGAAATGCTAAGAGACAAACCAATTAGGGCCATTAAGGAAAGGTCCACAGGGCAGAGAGATCAGCTTTTCTTTGACATTTGCATATGAGCCTCAGGGCCTGATCTCTGCCCTTCCCCTTTCTATGTTCATCAGAACTCCAAAAATCCTCCGCTTTTATGTTGGAGTTTTTCATGCTGTTTTTTTCTATGCCTGTCTCCTCTCTGCTGGGCTGGCTGCTCTCAGATTCTCTGGTGTCTGGTCTCAGTCTGTCTACGGTTGGAGTTTAGATCAGTAGAATGAGTTTCCAATAAGGGCTGCCACTGCAGTTCTCCCTTCTCCTTCCTGGAGCTGACAGCCCCTCCTCCCACGGGACTGAGCCTGGCAGGGAGGGGTGCGGGTCCCCTGGCCACAAAAACTTACAGATTTCGCTGATCTCAGTAGTTCCACGTTTTCATGAGTGTTGTATGAAGTGTGCCCAAAGTCAGATTGCTCTGTGGTGTCCGGTCCACGCAGTTCCTGGCTTTCTACCTACTTTCCTGGAGGAGTAACTAAAACATATAGCTCACCAGTCCGCCATTTTGCCCCGCCTCCCTGTTTTTTTTTTAAATGTACATGTATCAGTCTTTTCAAATATTGCTAAAGCTCTTGATGTTATCTTTTGGACTTTTGATACTCTTCCATTGCTCTGTTCATTTCACACTGACTTTTTTTTTTTTTTTTTTTTTTTCTTTTTTAAAATGCAATTTTATTGAGATATAATCACATAACATACAGTCATTAAGTGTACAATCAGTTGTTCACAGTATCGTCATATAGTTGTGCTTTCATCACCACAGTCAAACTTTGAACGTTTTCATAATACCAAAATATAAAATGAAAATTAAAAAAGAATATCCAAAATATCCCATTCCCCGTGTCCCCCCATTGTTCATTTACTTTTTTAAATACAGTTTAATTGAGATATATTCACACACCCTAAGTCATCCACAGTGTGCAGTTATTCACAGTACCATCATACAGTTGTGCATTCATCACCAGAATCAATTTTTTTTATTAAATTCAGTTTTATTGAAATACATTCAAACACCATACAATCATCCATGGTATGCAATCCACTGTCCACAGTATGATAACATAGTTATGCGTTCATCACCACAATCTATCTCTGAACATTTTCCTTACATCAGAAAGAACCAGAACAAGAATAAAAAAATAAAAGTGAAAAAAGAACACCCAAAGCATCCCCCCATCCCACCACATTTGTCCTTTAGTTTTTATCCCCATTCCTCCACTCATCCATACACTAGATAAAGGGGGTGTGATCCACAAGGTCTTCACAATCACACTGTCACCCCTTGTAATCTACATTATTATATAATTGTCTTCAGGAGTCCAGGCTGCTGGGTTGGAGTTTGGTAGTTTCACGTATTTACTTCTAGCTATTCCAATACATTAAAGCCTAAGAGGTGTTATCTATATAGTGCATAAGAATGTCCACCAGAGTGACCTCTCGACTCCATTTGGAATCTCTCAGCCACTGAAACTATTTCGTCTCATTTTGCATCCCCCTTTTGGTCAAGAAGATACTCTCAGTCCCACGATGCCGGGTCCACATTCATCCCCAGGAGTCATACTCTGCGTTGCCAGGGAGATTTACATCCCTGGGAGTCGGGTCCCACGTAGAGGGGAGGGCAGCGAGTTCACCTGTCGAGATGGCTCTTCACACTGACTTTTAATTATTTTAGCCTAATTAGAAGTCTTGCTATCTGGTCTTCCCATCATGTTTAAATCACTGGGCCCACAATAAGACTAAAAAAGGGGTTGGGAGTAGTGTTAGGGATTACAGAGAATGGCAGATAATAAGTGTAGAAGGAGCTAGAGGATTTTAAAAATTTACCATTTTTCAGCTATCATTTAATAATTCATTCAGTTGAGGATCATCGAAACCACTGGGAGACAATTTGTTGAGAAACAGGATGTTTACAGAATTTCAAACTATCACTCCAAGGATTACTTGTTATTTAGGCAGGGTAAACCTTTACAATGGTAAAATCTGATGGACAACATACTTAAACAAGAGATCAAACTATCTGCTTCCTGATGTGGCAGTGTGGGTAGTACAAAATATCATTGATGGTATTATGTTTGCCAAAAATGTTAACTTGTATCTAACCTGGTAGAAACAGACAAATACAGATTTGTGGGACAGTCTGCAAGGCAACTGGCCTAGCTTCTTCAAAAAGTGTCAGTGTCATAAAAGACAAAAAAAATTAGCATCTGTTAAAGATAAAAGAGCACCAAAGAGATACTTTGGCTAAGTGTAATGTGTGATCCTTGATTGGAACCTGGATCGGGGAAAAACAGCCATAAAGGACAATGTTGGCATAACTGGAGAAAATTGTAAATGGACTGTAAGTTATACATTGTATCATTGGTAAGTTTCTTAGACATTATAAGGGTATAATGGTTATGCAGGAGAAAAATCTGTTCTTAGGAGATATGTGCTAAAATACTTAGGTGGTGAGGTGTCATTATGTCTGCAATTTACTTTCAAATGTTTTAGCAAAATAAAATAAATATGTAGACAGACAAAGCAAATGTGACAAAATGTTAATTAAATCTAGGTGAAGGTAAGGTTTCAGTAGCTAAGAGATTTCAAATAGAGTCAAGAGGCAATCCTGGAGGTTACTCTTATGGAAGCTCCAGCTAGATATTCCACATGCCATCAGTATGCCAAGCCCAAATCATCAATAGTCCCAAAAATACTGAAGAATACTTAGGAAAGAATGTTATGGTTTACAGTTCCACAGTTTCAGTTATTTCCTTATTGTAAAATATAAGATATATACAGAAAGGTGATAACTTTCAAAGTACAATTTAATGAGAAGCTGTAGAGCAAATGGAATGAAGAGTTTTTGTAGATACCTTTTGTCAGGTTAAGGAAGTTCCCCTTTTATTTCTGGTTTTTGAAGAGTTTTGATCATGGAAGGATTTTGAATTAAAAAAAAAGGTTTCTCTTTAACTTAAGACAATCATATTTGTCTTACCTAATTTGATTTTTACATGTAATCCTGTGTTGCATTTCTGGATTTTTATTCCTGGATTTGTTTCTCATATATGTTTTATTATCCTGTAAACCTGTTGCTTGCTGGATTTGGTTTCTTCATATTTTGTTTGAAATTTTTATATCCACATTTATGAATGCAATTGGCCTATAATTTCCCTTTCTTGTAATACTCTTATCAGGTTTTGATATCAGGGTAATGTTGACTTCAAAAAGCAAGTTGGGAGTGTTTCTTTTTCTGTTCTCCAGAAGAGTTTCCATGAGATTGGAATTATTTCTTCTTTAAATGTTTGGTAGAATTTGCTGTTGAAGTTATATGGGCCTGGAGTGTTCTTTGTAGAAAAGTTTTCAATTATGAATTCAATTCCTGTAATAGTTATACAACTAGTTAAACTTTGTTTTTTGTATCAGTTTTGGTAAGCTATATTTTTCTGAGAATTTTCCCATTGCGTCTTATAATTTCAGAGTTCTTGCCATCAAGTTGTTCCTAACATACTGATTTAATCTTTGTAAGGTCTTATATAAGGTTTTATATTCTTGATATTACTTATTTATAATTTTCCCTTTTAGTTGAATAGTGTCACCAGAATTTTAATCAATTTTATACTATTTTCAAAGGAAAAAAGTTTTTTTTAAGTTTCAAGATTAGTATTTTCATAATCATTTAGTTTGAATTACTTTCTCAATTCCACTATGATTTTTCTCCCTGAGCCATGGGCATATCAGAAAAGTATTTCTTAATTTCTAAATACATGAGTCTTTTATAGCTATCTTTTTGTTACTGACTTCTAATTTAAATTGCTTTCACATCAGAGAACATGGTCTGTATGACTTCAGTTCTTTGAAATTTGTTGACTGGGTTTATGGCCCAGTGATAGTCAGTTTTGAACAGGTTCTGTATGTGCTTAAAAAGAATGTATAATCTGAAGTTTTGGGGTAAAATTTCTGAAAACACTTCTACTAGGACAATTTTGTTAATCATGTTATTCAGATCCTCTATATCCTTACTGATTCTTTTTGTCTCTTTTCTTCTGTCAGTTACTGTGGTATATTAGATTTTCCACTGTATTACCCAGGGTTTTCTATGGAAACAGAATCAATAGGAGATATCTGTAAATATGAGATTTTATAAAAGTGTCTCACACAACTGTGGGGATACATGAGTCCAAATTCCATAGGGCAGGCCATGAGCTGGCAACTCTGATGAAGGTTTTTGATGAACTCCCCAGGAGAGGCTGGCTGGCTGAAAAAAAAAAAAGTGAAAATTCTCTCTTCCATTTTAAATGTCTTCAATTGATTGGATGAAATCCAACTGATTGGATTCTCTCTTTGTGAAGATACTCCCTTAGTTGATCATAGATGTAATTAGCCATAGATGCAATCAATTGACTGATCATTTAATAAACCAGCCTTCTGGTTTATTAACTAGCCATGAAATGTTCTTGTAGTAATGGTTAGGCCATGCTTGTTTGACCAAACAACTGGGTATCATCACCTGCCCAAGTTGACACATGGTCCTAACCATCACAGTCCACCCCTTGTAAAATTGGCAACCATACACATCACCTTAAACCATACTTAATCTCTAAATAAAACACAATAACAGACATATGTTTCTCCTAACAATACTCAGCTATCCTGCATACAACCAGAAATGCACTAAACCTCTTCAGAATAGGGTGCAAGTCCTTGAGTAACATTCACTCTTTTTTTTTTTTAATCATTTTTTTTTGTTGTAGAATATAACAGATATACATAGAAGTGGTAACTTTTCAACTGCAATTTACCAAGTAGTTATATAGAAAATTTCCAAAGCTGTTATGAGTTATAGTACCATAGTTTCAATTATTTCCTTGTTGTGAAATATAACATACATACAAAAAGGTAATAGCTTTCAAATTGTAATTTAATAAGTAGCTATAGAACCAATTTCAAAGAATGTTATGTGTTAGTTCTACCATTTCAATTCTTTCCTTCTAGCTATTCTAATACTCCAGCAACTCAGAAAAAGAAAATTATATATTCAGTATTCATAATTCTTTGTTAAATCCCATCTTATCTGTTGCTACCCCTTCCTCTAGTTGAATCACTTTCCTGATTGTATTAGTTAGGGTTCTCCTTGGAAACAGAATCAATGAGAGATGTTTCTTATTATCAAATTGTAAAAGTAACTCACGCAACTGCAGGCACGCACGAGTCCAAATTCTGCAGAGCCGTCAACAAGCTGTCAACTCCAAGGAAGACGTCCGATGAACTCCTCGGGAAATGAACCGACAACTTTGACGAACTCCTCAGGAAACGAACCGGCAACTTGGACGAACTCCTCAGGAAACGAACCAACAACTTTGACGAACTCCTCAGGAAACGAACTGGCAACTTCGACGAGCTCCCCAGGAAAAGCTTCACTGAGCAGCTGAAGAAGAAGTGAAGGTTCTCTAACCGTCCGGCTTATAAGCCTCCAACTGATCACCCAGACCAAATCCAGCCAATTGCATTCTCTCACTGTGGAAGCACGCCCCTTGATGAGTCATCAGTCAGCTGCAGTCAACTGACTGATGATCTGACAAACCAGCCCGTTGGTTTATTAACCAGCCTCAAATATCCTCACAGCAATCGTCAGGCCAGTGCCCGCTTGACCAGACAGCTAGGCCACCTAGCCAAGTTGACACATGAACCCAACCATCCCACCGATCTTCAGGGATGTCTAGGCAGTGACTACCCTAACCTATTCATGTTAAAAAGGGGTGTCAACTTTATGAGAAAAGGGTACACATCTAGTTGATGTTCTTGAAGAGGGTATTGCCTCTGGGTTTGGGGACTTATGAGTTCTCTGAAGAATTTATTTTTCTAAAGAATACACTTAGTGAGTCTCAGATAGGGATCCAGATCTTTAAGGTTTTTGGGACTACTGTTTACTTGAGCTTATCATACTGTGACCATTTGGCATATCTAGCTGAAGCTTGCATAGAAATAACTTCCAGGACAGCCTCTCGACTCCAACTGAAATCTCTCAACCACTGAAGCCTTATTTTGTTGCCTTTCTTTTCCATCCTTTGCTCAAAAATGCATTCTGAATCCCTCGAAGCTAAGGTCAGGCTCATTCCTGGAATCCATGTCCCACTTGACTGGGGAGACTCATTCCCCTGGGGGTCCTGTACCACTTCAGGGGAGGGTGATGAATTTATTTGCAGAGTTGGGTTTTGAGAGAGAAAGTCCACATTTGAGCAAAAAAAGAGAGTCTCTGGAGGTGACTCCCAGGCACAGTTACAGGTGGGCTCTGCCTTTCCTTTACAACCTTGGGCTTCATAAGAGCAAGCCTCAAGCTCGAGGGCTTGACTTATAAAGTAGGAGGTTCCTATGTTCACCTTACATATGTTCTGTCTGTGATAATACATCCCTATCTCACATTATCATCATTTTTTTTGCCGTTTCCTTTTACTGGACAGTTTGGTAGAGAAAATAAATATAATCAAATAAGCTACATATAAGCTTTTTAAAAATTATGTACACTGCATAATTATGTTTAGTATAAATAGCATTTATTACAACCTTACAAAAATAAAGTATCTACACAAGTATCTACACATTGTGCCCCTAAACCACATTAAAACAACTTAAATATGCTTTAAATAGAGCAAAAACTAACAGCTCAAAGAAAATGCCCAAAGGATTGAAAAAAAAAAACTTCCCCACCTTACTTTTTTCACATTGTGCTGGTTTGGATGTAATATGTCCCCCAAATGCCATGTTCTTTAATGCAGTCTTGTGGGGGCAAATGTGTTAGTGTTGATTAGGTTGGAACCTAGTGATTGAGTGTTTCCATGGAGATGTGATTCAGTCAGCTGTGGGTGAGACTTTTGATTGGATGATTTCCATGAAGGTGTTACCCCACCCATTCAAGGTGGGTCTCATTAAATCACTGGAGTCCCATAAAAAGAGTTCATGGACAGAGGTTGCTGAGAGAGCAGCTGTGTGTAACATTTTGGAGAGCAATTGAGAGAGACATCTCGGGGACGGCCATTGAAAGCAGACTTATGCTAGCCCAGAGTTTGCTCCGGAGAAGCTAAGAGAGGACAAAATGCCCCAAGAGCAACATTTTGAAGAATACACAGGAGCTGAGAGAGGAAACAGAACATAACCCAGGATCTGCAGATGCCAGCCATGTGCTTTCCCAGCTAACAGAGGTTTTCCAGACACCATTGGCCTTCCTTTGGTGTTGATGCTTTAATTTGGACATTTTTTATGGTTTTCAGACTGTAGCTTTGCAACTAAATAAACCCCTTTTATAAAAGCCAATCCATTTCTGGTATTATGCATAATGGCAGCATTAGCAACCAGAACACACATTAACTTAAAATGCAATTTTAAGGATGCTAAATAATTTTGATACCTGCTCAAAAGGGGTACACACTGAGTAATTTACAGATTCTGACCAGTTTAATCTAGTTTCCTATCTACAATAAATTAAAATAACTTAAATCTTTGCAACTACTTTGTGGAAAAGTGTGTACTCTATCATCATTTAGTTGCACAATCCTCATCATTTTCTATTTTGAACAATTCTTGTGACCCGAAACACCTGATAGCTCTTTTCAACCCTTAATTATTTGTCCCTAGTATTTGTTTGGTACAAGTAAAGTATTCTTATTAATTATAGTCCCTAGTGTGCAACAGGTAGATTTTTCCCATATGCCATTCTGTTGTCAACTCTCTGTACTGGTGTCATACCTTAAAAGTATATCATGCACACACCTATCTATATTTGTAGTGCTGATTTGTGGGATATATGCCTTTGAACAATTGCTTTCAATCCTATTAACGTTCAGTACAGCTCTAATACTTATAATCCCATTAACAAACAATCACCACCCCTATCCATTCCCAAACCTTTGAATTCACTATCATTAACAAATCTGAACACATTAGATTATCATTCCCCCTTCACTAGCCTGTCTATCACTAGGTCCCCAATATTCTACATTATAAGACATTGATTTTACATGGTTCAGGGAGTTCATAGTAGTGGTAACATACAATATATCTCATTATGTGTCTGACTTATTTCACTCAGCATTGTATCTTCAAGGTTCATCATGTTGCCATATGTTTCAGACCTTGTTCCTTCTTACTGCTGCATAGTATTCCATCATATGTATGTACCACATTTTGTTTATCCACTTGTCTGTTGAAGGACACTTGGATTGTTTCCATCTCTTGGCATTTGTGAACAATACTGCTATGAACATCAGTATACAAATGCTTTCTGATCTTCTGGGTATATACCGAGAAGTGGAATTGCCAGATTGCAGGGTAATTCAATATCTAGTTTTCTGAGAAACCGCCAAGCTGTCTTCCACAGTGGGTGTTCCATTATACAGTCCTAACAGCAATGAATAAGAGTTCCAATTTCTCCACATCCTCTCCAGCATTTGTAGTCTCGTTTGCTTAATGGCAGCCATTGTTATTGGTGTGAGATATCTCATTGTGGTTTGGATTTGCTTTTCCCTAATAGCTAGTGAAGAACAGTTTTTCATGTGTTTTTAGCCATTTGTATTTCCCCTTCAGAAAAATGCCTTTTCATATTTTTTGCCCATTTTATAAATGGGCTGTTTGTATTATTGTTGTTGAGGTGTAGGATTACTTTATATATAGATGTTATCAGTCTCTTATAAGATATATGGTTTCCAAATATTTTCTCCCACTGCGTTGGCTGCCTCTTAACTTTTTTGACAAAGTCAAAAGTTGAGGCACAGAGGCTTTTGATTTTGAAGAGTACCCATTTATCTGTTTTTTTCTTTTGTTGCTTGTGCTTGGGGTATAAGGTCTAAAAAGCTACCTCCAATTACTAGAAGTCTTGAAGATGTTTCCCTGTATTATCTTCTAAGAGTTTTATTGTGCTATCTCTTATATTGAGGTCTTTGATACCCCTTGGGTTAATTTTTGTACAGGGTGTGAGGTAGGGGTCCTTTTTCATTCTTTTGGATATGGATATTCAGTCCTCATGGCTCATTCTTGAAGAGACTGTTCTGTCACAGTTCAGTGGATTTGGGGGCCTTACCAAAAATCATTCGACCATAGATCTGGGGGTCTGTTTCCAAACTCTCAGTTTGATTCCATTGATCAATATGTCTATCTTTTTGCCAATACCATGCTGTTTTGACCACTGTAGTTTTATAGTAGGATTCAAAGTCTGGAAGTTTAAGTTCTTCCACTTTGTTCTTTTTAGGAAGTTTTTGGAATTCGAGGTCCCTTACCCTTCCAAATAAATTTGATAAGTTTTTCCAACTCTGTGAAGTAGGTTTTGGGATTTTGATTGGGATTATGTTGAATCTGTAGATCAGTTTGGGTAGAATTGACCTCTTAATGACATTTAGTCTTCCTGTCCATGAGCATGGAATATCTTTCCACCTATTTAGATTCTTTCATATTTCTTTTAGTAAAGTTTTATAATTTTCTTTGTAGAGGTCTTTTACATCCTTGGTTAAGTTTATTCCTAGGTACTTGATTTTCTTAGTTGCTATTGTGAATGGAATTTTTTTTTTTTTTGATTGCCTCTTCAGTTAGGTCGTTACTAGTGTACAGGAAGTTTACTGACTTATGTGCATTAATATTATATCCCACTACTCTGCTGAACTTTTTTATTAGCTCAAGTAGCTTTATCATCGAATTCTCAGGAGTTTCCTAACATAAGATCATAGCATTTGCAAATAATGACAGTTTTACTTGTTCCTTTTCAGTTTGGATACCTTTTATATCTTTGTCTTGGCAAATTACTCTGGCTAGAACTTCTAGCACAATGTTGAATAATAGAGGTGACAGTGGGCATCCTTGTCTCACTCCCAACTTTAGGAGGAAGGTTTTCAGCCTTTCACCAATGAGTACCATGCTGGCTGTGGGTTATTCATATATGTCCTTTATTATACTGAGGAAGGTTCCCTCAATTCCTATCTTTTGAAGTGTGTTTTTATCAAAAGGGGATGTTGAATTTTGTCAAATGCTTTTTCAGCATCTATCAAAAAGATTATTTGATTTTTCCCTTTTGATTTGTTAATGTGTTGAATTCCATTAATTGGTTTTCTTATGTTGAACCATCCTTGCATGCCAGGAATGAACCCCACTTGGTTGTGGTGTATAATTCTTTTAATGTCCTTTTGGATTCAATTTGCAAGTATTTTGTTTAGGATTTTTGCATCTAAATTCATTAGGGTGATTGGCCTACAGTTTTCCTTTTTGTAGTCTCTTTATCTTGTTTTTGTATCAGTGATACTAGCTTCATAAAATGAGTTAGGTAGTGTTCTTTTTCTTCAATTTTTTGAAAGAGTTTGAGCAGGAATGGTGTCAATTCTTTCTGGAAAGTTTGGTAAAATTCCCTCGTGAAGCCATCTGTGCCTGGGTTTTTATTTGCAGGTAGATCTTGATGACTCATTGGATCTGTTTGCTTGTGATTGGTTTGTTGAGGTCTGTTTCTTTTTGGGTCAGTCTAAGTTGTTCATGTGTTACCAGGAAATTGTCCATTTCCTCTAAATTTTCTAGCTTTTTCACATAGTTGTTCATATTATCCTGTTTTTGTTTTTTTTTTTGTTTTTTTTTTTAAATTTCTTTGGGACCTGTAGTAATAACCCAGCTCTCATTTCTCATTCTGTTTATTTGGGCCTTCTCTCTTTTTGACATTGTCAGTCTAGCTAAGGGTCTGTCAATCTTGTTGATCTTCTCAAATAACCAACCTTTGGTTTTATTTATTCTCTCTGTTGTTTTTTTGTTCTCCAACTCATTTTTTTTCTGCCTTAATCTTTGTTATTTCTTTTCTTTTACTTGCTTTAGGGTTAGTTTGTTGATCATTTGCCAGCCTCATTAGTTGTACAGTTAGGTCTTTCTTTCTTTCAATATAGGTGTTTATAGTTATAAATTTCTCTCTCAGCACCACCTTCACTGCATCCCATAGGTTTTGATATGTTGTTTTCTCATTTTCATTTGTCTCTAGATATTGACCTATTTCTCTTGCAATTTCTTCTTAACCCATTGGTTATTTAGGAGTGTGTTGTTTAATTTCATATATTTGAAAAGATCTGGTTCTTTGGTGGTTATTGTTTTCTAGTTGCATTCCATTATGGGTAGAGAATGTGCTTTGAATAATTTCAGTCTTTTAAAATTTATTAAGACTTGTTGTGTGCCCCAGCATATGGTCTGTCCTGGAGAACGTTCCATGGGCATTAGAGAAGAATGTGTATCCTGGTACTTTGAGATGTGATGATCTATGTATGTCTGTTAAGTCTAATTCACTTATCATATTGTTTAGGTTCTCAGTTTCCTCATTGGTGTTCTGTCTAGTTCTGTCTATAGAAGAGAGTGTCATATTGAAGTTTCCCACTATTATTGTTCTGGTTTTCTAATGTTGCCATTTGTAAAACCCCAGAAATGGATTGGCTTTTATAAAGTGGGTTTATTTGGTTACAAAGTTATAGTCTTAAGGCCATTAAGTGTCCAAGGTAAAGCATCAGCAGTAGGGTGCCTTCACTGGAGAAAGGCCATTGGCATCCAGTAAACCTTTGTCAGCTGGGAAGGCACATGGCTGGCATCTGCTTGCTCCCAGGTTGTGTTTCAAAATGGTGTTCTCCAAAATGTCAGGATCAGTTTTCAACAGCTGTCTTCAAAATGTCTCTAAGCTGCAGTATTAAGCTCCTTCTGTCTGAGCTTATATAGAACTCTAGTAAACTAATCAAGGCCAATGTTGAATGGGTGGGGGCACGCTTCCATGGAAATTATCTAATCAGAGTTATCACCTACAGTTTGGTGGGTCACATCTCCATGGAAACAACCTAATCCAAAGGTTCCATATTAATCAACACTAATATGTCTGCCTCCACAAGACTGCATTAAAGAATATGGCTTTTTCTGGGGGACATAATATATACAAACTAGCACAATTGTAGACATGTCTATTGCTCCCATCAGTTTAGCCAATGTTTGTTTCATGTACTTTGGAGCTCTTTGATTGGGTGCATAAACATTATTGTTATTTCTTCTTGGTGAATTGTCCTTTTTACTTATATATAGTGTCCTTCTTTCTGTCTTATGACATTTTTGCATTTAAGGTCTATTTTGTCTGTTAGTATAGCTACTCCTGATTTCTTTTGTTTGCAGCTTGCGTGAAATATTTTTTTTCATCCTTTCACTTTCAGTCTCTTTGTGTCACGGGTCTAAGATGAGTCTCTTGTTAACAGCATGATGGTTCATACTTTTTAATCCATTTTTCCTGTGTATCTTTTAATTGGAGAATTTAATCCATTCACTTTCAAAATTATTACTCTGAAGGGAGTTTTTAAACCACACATCTTTTCCTTTCGTTTTTAGTTGTCAGATCTATTTTTTCCTCTCTCTTTTTCCTTTAAGTTGCTCTTACTTAATAATCTTCAGTTCTGTGCCCTTCTCCAGACCTTCCTCTTTCTTTTTTTTCTCAGCTGGTAGATCTCCCTTTAGTCTTTCTTGAAGGGCAGTCTTGTGTTAACAAATTCTCTCAGCAGTTTTTTGTCTGTGAAAGTATTAAACTTTCCCTCAATTTTGTAAGAGAACTTTGCTGGATAAAGATTTCTTGGCTGGCAATTTTTTGTCTTTCAGAATCTTAAATATGTCATACCACTGCATTCTCGCCTCCATAGTGCCTGCTTAGTAGTCAGTACTTAGTTTTATGTGGTTTCCCTTGTATATGGTGAATCACTTCTCTCTTGCTGCTTTTGGAACTTTCTCCTTCTCTTCAGCTTATGACAATCTGATCATCTGGGAGTGGGTTTATTTGGATTTATTGTTTTGAGTTCATTGGGTACCTTTGATTTGCATATTTATATCATTTAGAAGGGTTGGGAAGTTTTCCCCAACTATGTCTTGAAACACTTCCTAGGCCTTTTCTATTCTTCTGGGACATCAATGATTCATATACTTGTGTGCTTCATGTTGTCCATCATTTGCCTGAGCTCCATTTCAAATTTTTCGATATTTAACCATTTGTGCTTTTGTTTGTTCACATTCAATTGCTCTGTCCTCATTTCACATATCCTTTCTCTTCAAACCTGTTGTGTGTCTCTAGTAAATTTTTAATTTGATCAACAATATCTTTTATTTCCATTATGACCTATTTTTAAATTTACTCTTTGAAATTCTTCTTTAGGGTCTTCTAGAGTCTTCTTGATGACCTTTATGTCTTTAGCCATGTCGTTGAAATTGTTTTGTAGGTTTGTGTTTACTTCAATTGCTTCAAATTTTGTGGTTCTTCTTGCTTTTTAATTTGTTCATTTGGCTTGCCCATGTCTTCTAGATTCTTCAAGTGCTTTATGATTTTCTGTTGGCTTTGGGGCATTTGCTTGTCTTGATAAAGTTATTTTGGGAAATGCAGGATTATTTGAGCATTCATATATAATTTGGCAAAGCTACAGCTTGCTGGAGTGAAGTTTCCCTATCCTACGAGCAGGTAGCACTCTTGAGCCACTTTTTACCGGCCTTCCCTGAACTTCTTCTGTGTGGTGGGCAGAGTCCAAGCCAGGTGAGGAACCAATCAGTGCACCAGTTCTCCGTATGTACTGGGGACTGCCTGCCCTGAGGACATGATGTGGGTGCTGTGCAGTTGAACAGGAAGTCCCCTCAAGGACACCCTCCAGATCAAATGTGCCCTGTTCTCTGCCTGCTGTTTGCCCTCAAGCCTCTGCAGTGTGGGATGGTCTCCTGATTTGTCAGTGTGGCATCTTCTATCCCTGTTTCTTGCCTATGCACACCCCAGATTTCCATGGGGAGAAAGCAAATGCACCCTCCCAGCTTCCCTCTCAGGAGCTCCCGGCCATACAGATGTGGTAGATCACCTTCCAGTTAATTGCCAAGGTGGGTGCATGGGAGTGGAGAGCCACTGCTCAATCGCTTGCCTGGTGGCTTTCTTGCTACTGCCATCCCCTGGAGGTGGTCCCGGCCTGAACAAGCTCACCCCATCCCTCAAGGTGCCATCTCCCCTTTTTATCCACATCATCACCACAAACTGTAGGGGTACCTCTATGGCTGGTTATACCCCAAAACTGCAGTCCAAGGCATCCTCTGGCCCCTCTGTAGTTTCTTTCACAGAGAAGCCTGCTCTGCCTCTCCCATTCTGCCATTTTCCCAGAAGTTCCCTCCTTTAGTTCGTTGTACATGAATTTCTCTAGCTCACTGATCCTATTTAAGATGGTTGATTTAAAGTCTTTAACTAATAGTTGCACTGTATGAGCTTCCTCAGGCATGGTTTCTGGCAAATTCTTTTATTCCTGTGAATGTGCCATATTTTCCTATTTGTATTTTATTTTTTGTTGAGAACTGGGTATTTTAATATTATGTTGCTTTAACTCTGGAAATCCATTTCTCCCACCCTTTTGGGAGCACTGAGCATTACAAAGCCTCCACAGGGGGTGACTGGGAATTGGTTCAAGGGTGGAAGTTGTATTTCTGATAGGAAATCCTTGGGATTGTGATTTTGAGGTATTGGAAACTGGCTTCCTTATGAGAAAAATGTTGACTTATATATTCACAGAATTCTCATATGATTCTCCAAATAAAGCATTATAAAATGCAAGTTATAAAGACAAGTACCTACTATTTAATGAGCACCTAGTATGCGTTAGGCACTTTACAAATATTATGTGATTTAATTCCCACAGAAGCCCTGCAAGCTGGCATTATCATCACCATTATATAGGGAAGGAAATGGGCTAAGAGACACTAAGACATCCAGTTAATAAGTGGCTGACTTGGGAACCAAATTTCTGACTAGGTATGATGAAAGAATTAAACTCTATTGAAAATGATTTGAATCAACATTTTCTCAACTCTCTCAAGTATGGTACATAGCTATATGTACTCTTCATGTATTAGAGATAATTAGTTACATATTGTGTATGCTATAGGCTTTTAATGCTTAATTCTCTCAGGAACTGGTAGAAAATGGCTGTATCATAGAGAGCTGCCAGGAACTCTGGTTGGAGTTTCAGTAAGGCTCCCAAGGACCATCAAAGGATAAAAGTACAGATAGGAAGTTAAAGAGTAAGTGTCTGCAGGGAGAAGTTAAGTTGTGCATCTCAGTTTTCTGAATTGAATAGTTTGGAAAATAGAACTACTGGAAATTTCTATAAAATTGAGTCTTTTCAAACCCCCCATCCCCCACACCCCCAACAAGCAAAATGCCAGAGAAAATCAATTTGGCCAATCTGAAGGCCCTTTCCATATTATAAATCTAATGTAACATTTTAAGAAAGACATTTAATTTTATTTTTTAAGGAAAAGAGCCATGATTATCGTAAATGTGAAAACTACACCAAAAAACTGGTATTAGTTCAGGCAATAGGGTACTTGTTACTATTACAGTCATTTTTCAAGGAATCCATTCCAGGGAATGTTGGCAGGTAACTGCAGTTACGTCCAATCCCATGAGGGCAGGGGCCTGCCTGCTTTTCCTGTGTCCTGTGGGATTTCCCCATCCGATTAGGTCCCGCTTAAAGGAAACGTCCATTGTCTTCCAGGGATGTTGTGACCCTGGCTTAGAGGTAGGCACAGAGCCGCTCCAGCTGCCCAGGATTTGCATTACTTAGGAATAACAGCTCCTTTTTCCCTTCTTCAGTTTGAGCTAAAATGGAGTCAAACACAGATAAGTGTCAGTTTCCTCCTGCTGCACTTGTGTTTCCCCCAAAATTCAGTAGCCAAAGGCTACATTATGCAGATTACATTCTAATATAATTAGTATCTCCCAAGAGATCTCACTTCTAGATCCTTTATCCAAATAAACTATTATTTTTTTCATTAATAATTTCCCTTTTTGGGTCTACTCCTCCAATCCAAGGATTCCTCCCTCCCTTCCTAGAGTATCTCCTGGACTTCAGTTTTTCAAAGCTCCCAATCCCCTTAGAAATCTCTCCATTGCATCTCCCAACCCACAGCTCTTTTATACTCTCTCCTCTACTCCTTTAATAACTTATTCCAATTACAGTTAACTCTAAGTAAGCATAGAACAGCCTTTACTTTTCCTTTACATCCCTTCTCATGCCCAGAGGTCAGGACAAAGGTAAAATGAACAGATGGAATGCTTTCACTCAAAGTGGATGTTAAAGTTAACAATTTTTTGTTGTTTTCTGTCTTTAAATCTGTGCTTTATCTATCTCCCAATAAGTACATATACTAGGATAGCTATAGTATAAGGATTTGGTTTGCTGTGGGGTAGCCTCTTACATAGTATTAACTATTATTCTGTGGTTGCTTGGACACACCAGTCACTCAATCATGAAGCATGAATAATGAGAGAATGGAAGCAACCCGAACTCCTAGAAACTCTACCTAGCGGTTAGACTTAACCTGGCCTCCTCATTTAGGATGGCATTTTATTCTAGACTAAGATGAGAAGTGACGGAGAGATATAATCTCTTTTGAATATTAAACCTTAACCCCCCCCACCACAAACCACCTTTCTGTCCCATCGAATCAGACAGAAAAAACACAGTAAAGAGGGAAAAAGATGAAATATAAATTACAGGTACTGTTGCAGGAAGAAATAAGAGCTCAAGGCTCTGTTCATTGGGACTCTTCTGTGAGCACAAAGCCCTCATAGAAAAAAATAAAAACAAAAAATAACTGACATTTCTCATGTTGAAGCCAATTGTTCTCCAAATAATACTGAATACAACTTTCAAATTCCCTTGGGTTGTAGTTGGAAACCAAGATGGGAATAAACGGATCCAGATTATCAAATCCTTCCTGGAGAAGGTAAAGGATAAAAATACAGTATTAGTTAAATGATAAATCAGAAGAGAGACATTATATTTAAATACTTTGTGGGTAAAATATTTGTTTTTCTTCTGTTCTGTTCCTCATTCTCTGGCTAGCCACTCATCTGTGTAAACTTTTTTTTTTTTTGACAGCTATAACTTTTGAAAACTAGTTAATATTTCATATACTCAAAACAAAATAAATAAAATCAACAAAGATGGGTAAAAATATTTTATATGGAATATAAATTGAAATGAATGAATCAAATCATATTTCAAATGTTCAGCATAAAAGGGGAGGGGAACTACCCAAGTAACTTTGGAATAGAGTATTTCATTTTGAGAGTCAAAGGATAGCATTTCTGAAACTATTTTCATTGTATTCTAGGTTTGAATATATCTCTTTTGGAGATGGGGGTTACAAAATGGAAAGGAGGAATGATATAATGAATGCTGTGTTGCTAGACTAGAATTGGAAGTATCAGTAAGAACTCATGGGTTTTAAAATAAACAGATGTGTAAATGTATATATATAAACATCATATGAGTACATTATAAATGCACATACAAATGTGTGTGTATACATATACACTTATAAGTATGAGTATACACATATACATCCATACATATACATTTAATAGCTCTACTAAGAAGGCTAAGAAGAAATGACATCCCAGTAGCAGTGAGTACACCTAGCAGCCAAGTCTTGGTTTCTAAATACCATTCTTCTATAAAACAAACCAAGGCTCCTTAGAGAAATGGCTGATTAAGGGCTGGGTCATGGAAAGTACAAGATGAATGGAACATATTCTTGTGGCAGAAAATTAAGAAGTACTCGAAGAATGATGAGACATGTGAAAAGAACATGTGACCAAAGGGTAAAGGATGAGACCGACTGTGTTTTAAAACTTCAACTTCTGTGTAAGACCAAGGGAAGAAATGTTTATTTGGTGCAGAATTTGTATTTTCTGCAGCACACTAAATAATTTAACATGTGGCTCATATTCCCTTTGTCCAGATGTATGGACAGATGAATAGAAAAATGGGAACAAAAACTAAATGAAAAACAGGATGGGTTGCGGGGGTGGGGTGGGGATGGAATGTTTTGTGTGTTCCTTTTTTACTTTTATTTTTTTTTTTTCTTGGAGTAAGGAAAATGTTCAAAAGTTGATTTTGGTGATGAATGCACAACTATATGATGGTACTGTGAATAGCCGATTGTACACTGTGGATGACTGTAGGGTATGTGAATATATCTCAATAAAACTGTATTTAGAAAAAGAAATACAAGATTGTAACACACTACAATGATATACTATACAGTGAGAAAGGGTAAGTGAAGTTTATATGTTCCAAGAACTTTATATTGTTTTAAGTGAAGATAGGCCTGCTGTTAATATTATATTTTTACAAACTAATGATGACTGTGGTAATTTAAAAAAAAAGAGAGTAATGCACCAATGTTGGTTTTTTGGTTGTGACAATTGTACCATGGTAATGTAAGATGTTAACAATTAGAGAAACTGAGTGAGCGGTCTATGGAAATTCTCTGTACTATCTTGAAAACTCTCTATAAATCTAAAATTATTCCAAAATTAAAGAATTTATTTTTTTAAAAAAAAAGGACATTTGAGCCAACTTGAAAGGGCCCCTACTGGCCAAATCTGGGATAATTTGAGCATCCAAATAAATAATGATAATAAAGGTTTTAGAATCCACTATTAGATAAGGATCCACAAGTCTACACCAGCATGCATATATACATACATTTGGGTATAAATAGAAGTGAAAGTTCTTACTTACAATAGAATGCCAACTGATAACATTTAGAAGAAATGATGGAGCTAGAAAATATCCATTTGACAATCATGATAGTAACTGATTTAGGGAAGAATCACCAACGGATGCTAAAACTAGTAGGTGAAAGTCTGAGGATTAACAGGATATTTATCTTGTCTGAAAGCCTATCTCCAAAAGATACATAAATAATTACAAAGGAAAAGTAGTAACTTTACTGAGGGGAAACCAGTGTTCAATGTTAACAGCATCAGTAACGGGAGAAATAGACTTCATGTGGCTCCTGATATGATGCACAAAGATACATCACTTCTGTGATGTTCCAGGCAAAAGTGGTTAATCTAAATCTAATCAGAAGGAAACAGACAAGTTCATAAAATAAATGTCCTGTACTCTACAGGGATACAATTTTTCTCTAAGTTTAAAACTGAGTCAAAATAAATAGACAAAAGGTGGGGAAAAAAGAGTTATCACTTTAGACAGCATAAATATCTAAAAGAAACCAAATTTTCCAATGCTTTGACCTTTCCCAGCAACTCCTGGGGCATATAGGCTCTCCGGGGCTTAAAGAGAGAACCAGTCTGGCTCAAAGCCAACACAATGGCACCTCCATGCTGCAAGAAAAGAGAAAAGGCTGTATTAGAAAAACCTAGAAAAAAAAATAAGAAGTACACTTTTAGCCACTTTGTATTTCTTCAATACCATGAGTGGTATGGCAGTGTGGTTAAGCATATTTAAATGGCAATGAAATTGGTTATTTCTAAGTTTGACTCTGACAATAAGTTCTTTCATGATCTTCAATTTTCAAGACATATTTTTGAGTCTCAAAATCTTTTCTGAAGATGGTGGGAAGATAGATAAACACTTTGAACAACTGCAAACAAAGTAGAAAAATGTTTAAATACAATGGCTTTGAATACGCTTACTCAAGTCAAATAGAAATATTAGAAATTACATAGATTTTTTTGATCCAGATCTTACTCCTAACTTTCCATAGATATGGGAATTAAATAAGATGTAAGAACTTCCTGTCCATGAAATTAGAGAGAGACTGGAAAGTATTAGCAATTATCACAGGATAATATCTCTACTGAGGAATCCGATAATGAGGATGCTGACTCCTTCCCTCTGTGGTGCTCTCATACCATCTGATGTTTTCTGTTCTGATAGTGAAGAACCAGTTATTCCTTCTGATATAGAAACATATTTAACAGATCTTTTACCTAAAAACACTCAAGAACAATTTCCAAATGATAAAAAGTGGAAAGGCCTTACTATAATAGCTAGGACAGATGATTCATATCCTTCAAGTCCTATATTAGAAGATTTACTGGAGACGCTAAACAGTTAAAAAAGCTGGGAAGATTTTCAGGAAAGCAGAAAGGCCCTTTCAACCTTTGTAGATAAAGATAATATGTAACCATCTGTTACATATGGGGCTACAGCTGTTACTTTAATCATAGATAAGTCATAAGTAATGCAGCACGGCTGAATATAGTTCTAATCAAATGTATGTTTATCAAAATGATGTAATGGCTAAACTAATCATAGAATAAAATAAAAAACTATATTAACAAGTTAGAGATAAGTAATAGCAATAATTTTTCTAATTTTCAGATTTTATATAAGTAAAAAGTATGTTATATTCCTCTTACAAAAGTCATAGCTTAATTAGCAGAAATATCAGTAGAGTTGTGCAGACATTCAAAGCTAAGTCTCTGATAACACTGTGCATACCCCTTTGATCTTGAACTACTCATCGATCAAGGTGCTTCGTCAACCACTCATGGTTCAAATGTAAAAACAGAATATATTTGATTGAATGTAAATAAAAAATGCTATAAATACTCTGTAACTCATATAAGGGGGAGCTCTCTGATCTCATGTCCAGCTGCATCTGGAGGAGCAGGGGCTCCCAGGCTTAGTAATGTATCAATTAATTTTTACACTGTAAATTTGTTCCTTTTACCTTAAGTGCTCTTTCAGTAAAAATGTGTTGAAGTTGAATTCTTGTCCTGAGTGCTCTTTACTTTTAAACTAGTGTCTGTTGCTATACTCTTAACTGAGTGGGAGGTTACTTGATGAAGCCCAAACCAACTGAATCACTAACCTGTTAATAAGGCTCAGGCCTTTTCTAATGGAGATCATAGGTTTGAGGTGTAAAGAGATGGAATTCATGACACAATGAAGAAGTAGAATGTCTTTAAATTAAAATACAATTCTTTTTGAAATATGTTAGCCATCCTATGCACTCACCCAATCATTTTTCACCATTTTCCTCAGGTTGTAAATAAGTGCTAGTTCCTCTGGGGCAATCTGCATATTGGTCAATGAGAGAGAGGAGATCATTACTTGCTCTCCTGAGACAACTGAATTGACAACATTAAGAAAATTCCTCAACTACTTCATAACCATAGTACCTGCTATACTAATACCATAGTACTCTGGGATAACCTTTTTACTTCTGGAGTGGAAGGAATGCAAGAGAGATGAGAGAGGGTACAATTACAGAGGCAAAGAGCCAGACAAGCAACAGTCCTTTCTTTCTATATAGCTGCTGGCCCTGGAACTGACATGTTTCTGGAGATTAAGAACAGATACCAAGGATCTTCATAACCTTTAGAAAGGACATTGATAGGATAACACAAGTATGAGCAAGGATAGAAAAAAACAGATAAACTGGACTTAATCACAATTAAAACTTTTGTTCATCAAAGGACAATTCTAGAAAGTGAAGACAACATACAGAATAGGAGAAAACCATATATTTGGTAAGGGTTTACAATCTAGAATAAAGAACTCCTACAACTCAACAACAAAAAAGATAAAATCTAATTTAAAAAATGGGTGAAGGACTTGACTAGACATTTCTCCAAAGAGGATTTACAAATGGACAATAAGCACATGAAAAGCTGCTTAACATGATCAGTCATTGCGGAAATGCAAGTCAAAACCACAGCGAGATACAACTTCACTCCTACTAGGATGGCTATTATTAAAAACAGAAAATAACAGATGTTGTTGAGCATGTGGAGAAAACTGGAACCCCTGTGCATGCTGGTGTTTGAATGTAAAATAGTACACCCACTGTGCAAAACAGTTTGGTGGTTCCTCAGAAAGTTAAACGTGGAACGATCATGTGACCCAGCAATTCCATTTATGGGGTATATACCCCATAAAACTGAAAACAGGAACTTAAACAGGTGTGTATATACCAGTGTTCATAACAGCATGATTCACAATAGCAAAAAGGTAGAAACAAGTACCCATCAGATGAATAGATAAACAAAATGGGGCATGAACATACAATGGAATATTATTTAGCCATTAAAAATAATGAAGTTCTGATACATGCTACAACATGGATGAAAACTGAAGACATCAGGCTAAGTGAAATAAGCCAGACAAAAAAGACAAATAAAATATGATTCCACTTATATGAAATATCTAGAATAGGCAAATTTATAAGAGACTGAAAGTAGATTAGAGGTTACCAGGGGCTGTGCAGAGGGGAATGGGCAAATTATTGCCTAAAATGGATGCAGAGTTTCTGTATGAGGTGATGAAAGGTTTTGGAAAAGACAGTGGTGATGACTGCACAACACTGAATATCATTAATGCCACTGACCTGTACATTTAAAAATGGTTAAAATCATCAAATTTGATGTATATTTTACAAGAATAAAATTTTAAAAAGAAAACAAAACGAAGAGTCTTTAGGAATTGTTACATATCTAAATCAAAACAAAACAAAAACAGTTACCAAGGGGAAAACACCCAAAAACACCCCCTTCTCCTTGATGCTTGTGATCTTCTCCACCTATCTCACACACAGCCTTATTTGAAAAGAGAATAAAGAGAAAGACAGTAAAAATTAAGACAGAAAACATAACTCCTACTGTAATGGTCTTTTCAAAACATTCTCCAATAGTTTACAATGGATGGTGGAAATCTTGGCATCACCTTCTCTTCGACACTGTTTTTACTATACATTTTTAATTTGCATACTCCCAGGGCAAGAAAATATACTGCATGTTTTAGAAGTCCCTGTCCAGCCTCTGCACATGATGGAACTGGCAACTTGAGATACTAGAATAGAAGACTCCCAGTTTTCCTACCAGGCTCTTATCTTCTCTTTTCAGTGTGGTCCTCCCCCAGAGAGCATTGATTCCATCCACTGCCACCAGCAGATGAAAAATACCCAAAGAGCTTTGCCTCTTTAGCTCTTTTAGCACAACCCCAACTGCATCTGTGGCATTCTTCACCCGTGTTATGCCCTGTAGGGAAAGAGACAGTGGCTTACATCCCTGTAACAGGCCTTCTCTGTTTACATCACGATACACATGCAGTGTCTTTTCCTTTACCTGTTCAATCACTTCTCCCAGAGGGCTGCCTTTCTCTGTGCTTTCTCGCTTATTCCAGACATATTTCTCTTGAACTTTTATCTAAAAACATACACACAAAATAAAAACAAAAAACAAGGCTACTTAACCTAAGGGTGAATCCATGTCTAGTTGAGAAGGTAGGAGGTTAAGGTTAACAGGAGTCGTTTTAATCTATTTTTCAGGTCCTGTAAGAGACCTCTGTACGAGTATACAAGTAAACACTTACTAGTACGTTCCATCTGGACCTTGTAACAAAATGTGTAAGGGATTCTTATTTAAAAGGTCTAGGATGAGGCCTTGGCGTATGCATTTTTAACAAGCTCCTAATCTAATCTGATGCGATTCTCATTTACATCCAGATTTGAAAACCCTGGCACAGATCATATCCAAGAATCACTGGCGTAAAGAATAATCTTACCAATACATTTCTTCTTTCCAAAAAAGATCTGGACAAAATTATGTAGTTTAAAATGTGCTTAAAGAGGTTTTATGGCTGTGAACATGGGAAGTCAATGAATCAATATGGATTTCACCTTGCCACCCACACAATGGGAGGAGCTTTCTGCTGCCTATTTCACATGGATAAATCAGTTTCAAGTTGTGAACCTACTCTGAGCAAAATGTATAAAAGAAATACAAAATGGTATAGTTATTCTAACTGCAATATCAGTTCCTCACAGACTACCAGGTACTCAGAGCACCAAGAAGATAGAACATACATGAAGACTGTCAAACACCAAACTTCTGGAATCTAGTCACCTGGCTCAGAAAGCGTTCATTTGCAGTTTTGAAATTCTTCAGCCAAGTTGAAGCCTCTAAGGGTTGATCAAAGCGCTGTTTGTTGTAGGTGGACTGCAGAAGATCCCGACAATTTTTCACCCAATGATGAGCTAACAAAAGGCACAAGAAACAAAGTAGGAAGGAACTCACCGTATTCAATTCACAATACTCTATGCCTCTTAATGTTATGGGAAATGTTTTTAGTTTCCCATATATAATTTGTAAACCCTCCTTGCTTTAGGGTTTGTCCTATCCATCTTAGACCAAATACCATTACAATCGGTATACAAAGCATACTAAGTGGATTAAATGTCATCTTTGCTTCCTGGCAGTTTTTAAGCTAAGTCAAAAAATGTGGATGCTTACAACACTGAACAAAGGATATATGCAGAGTGTGAGAGAGGGAGTTTTTAAGATCCATCCTGACAACTCTAGAACTCTGAGAAACAGTACCATGTCAAAGGCTCAAAGAGTACTCAAAATTGTTAACTGATAGTATTAAAGCCTGTGTGACCTCTAAGGCTTGAGTTCATGTTTTCAGGCATTAAGTCAATGTGAGGACTGCCAAGCCAACACACTTCGTTCTAGTATCAAAAAGCTCTAGAGAGCTTTTAGCTTAGTTTCCTCTTGTCGCATGTATTTTATCTTGTAACTTGCTTGGCATTATCGTCATGAAGAAATCATGAAGAACTAGCTCAGACTGCTTTACATCTGGAGCAAAGGCTTTTCCTTTAAACCCTCAGAGCATTGTCAGAAAATTAAAGCCACAGGGTTACCCCCATAACAAGATATTTAAACTTGACATAGTGAAGATAGGAACTTCTCACCATCTGGGATATGCAGTATCAGCCAGTCCTGTTTAGCACAGAAATGAATAGCATGGCAAAGACTGAGGGTTTTTCCAGTTCCCCTTTCTCCATCTAAAACACTTGTTGTTAAAGAAAACATCACCAGAAGGGATACTTCTACTGTCAACAGCACTCCTGTATCTTTTTCTCCCCCACCTGATGGGGAACGCATTAGCTCAGAGGGTCCAGGCAGGCAGGAAAGGATACAGAGAACATACCGAACAGCTGGATGAGCAAAACTGGTATTTTTCAGATAATGCAGAAGCTCTAGGGCTGGTTTCCTTACCATCAGGGAAGCTTCACTGAATGTCTTCACCTAATAAAAAGGAGGAGGAGGAAAGAGAGGGAGTGGGTGGGGTGTGGTATACACTGAGCCTAATACAGCAACCAAAGGCATCAAATTGCATGTCTTTAATTTATTCAGTTGGGAGAGGCTGGGTTGATATTTAATTTGAAAATCTACCCCATGTAATTTAGCTGAAGTCTGAATAATTATCTTATACCAAGTAACATGGTCAGCTTTTGATTATTCTTGTGAATGAAGTACAGATATTACACCAATTAATGACAATCTATAAATAACTCAGACATCTCATAATATAACTGTATGCCACACTTAGGGTCGATGTAAATATCTGATGTATGTAAAGCACTTAACAAAGTATCTGTCACATGGTAAGCATTCAATAACTTAATTTTAGTTAATTCTTATTCTAACCATCTAGACTTTTCTCTAAAACTATACACAAGACAGCTCAGGAGCTGGTGTGGTCAGCTGACCCACAATTGAGGCTGATGGTATACCTTACACCATCTGCATACTGACATCAGTTTATGTGTTCATTCACCTTTTATGACTAAGAATACTTTTATGGAAAATTTTTGCCAGCACTGATATGTGTGAAAGTGATTTGCAAATAAAGTAATTATGTCTACTAATAACAATAAATATCTACACAAATACTATTCAAAAATACATTAGATAAGCTTTGTGGGTATTTTTGAAAGGAATCCTAAGAAAACAATTGGATGGGAGATGGAACAGAGAGGTAATTGCAAACGGTAAAAAGTGCAACCTTTGAAAACATGATACAGATATTAAAACAGAAATGCCAGATTAGGTAATGACAGTATTAAAATAAATAAACAATGGTAAGGGCATTGGCCTTCACTTACATGGAAATTATTAAAGGATGAATAATTACCTCGAGGACACTGGTAATTACACCAGTCTGAAAGCAACTTGAAATGGTTAATTAAAAACAGGCCCTCCCATCTGAGAGCAGGGACATGAATGGACATTTGCACAGAGGTGTTTTTGGAGAGTATGCATGATTTATAATGGGTGGAGGGGGCCTAAGGGTACATCGACTGAGGAACAGAATGGTGAACTGTTGTGTGTACATACAATGAAATACTGAGCTACTGGGAGAAGGAGTGAAGCTGTGAGACAAGCAAGGAGGTGAATGGATACTGTAGACAGCTTTTTGAGTAAACTACGCCAGAAACAAAGGCAAACACTATAGTGCCTCACCAATATGAATTAACTACAATGTGTAAACTCAGAATTGAACCTCAGAGCACAGCTTATCAGGGGAACGCTTATTGTAATGGTCCCTAGATTGTAAGCCCTTACAGCAGTCACATCTATTCCTGAATTGTAATGGTTATCTCTAAATCCTGAGATGCTGATCCCTTTGTGTGTAACCTGATTGATCCCTAGAATTTTGGGTATCTGTGTGACACCTGAAACTCAGAGCTAGAACTCGGCAGATATGAATGTCAGTATTAGCACATATAGCAACTGTTAAAAAAGCTGAAGAAGAGTCCAGACTTCAAATAGAGATATGAATGAAGCAGATGTGGTTAGGACTAGGGCAAATCGGGCCAAAGGGTAAAGGACTATATTGACTGCGTTTTAAAACTTCAAATTCCACGTGAGACCAAGGAAAGAGATGTTTAGTTGGTAAAAGATCTGTATTTCCTGAACAATTTAACTCGCACAGTTGGTTCAAATACCATAATTACATGGAACTTTTAACAGGAAGTGAGACCTGGTAGGTTTGCATAGGTTAGTGTGAAATAGCGACACATCCCAAAGTAATTTGGGCAGAGAATAAAAATACATATGCTGGGGGAAAATGCAGAGGTGTTGGGCTTCCTCACCTGGATTGTTGCTGAAGTTTTCACAAACACTGAGGACTGGTGTTTTCATATGCCGAGCCCTCTATCAAGGGACTTGCCCTTATGAAGCTTGTTACTACAAAGGAGAGGCTAAACCTGCGTATAATTGTGCCTAAGAGTCTCCCCCTGAGTATCTCTTCTTTGTTGCCCAGATGTGGCCCTCTCTCTCTAGCTAAGCCAACTTGGCAGGTGAACTCACTGCCCTCCCCACTGCGTGGGATCTGATTCTCAGGGGTGTAAATGTCCCTGGCAATGCAGGATATGACTCCCAGGGATGAATCTGGACCCTACATCATGGGATTGAGAACATCTTCTTGACCAAGAGGGGAATGCAAAATGAAAGTTTCAGTGGCTGAGATTTCAAATGGAGTTGAGAGGTCACTCTGGTGGGCACTCTTATGCACTATATAGATAACCCTTTTTAGGTCTTAATGCAATGGAATAGCTAGAAGTAAATACCTTTGAACTGCAACCCAGTAGCCTTGACTCTTGAAGACAATTGTATAGCAATGTAGCTTACAAGAGGTGATAGTGTGATTATGAAAGCCTTATGGATCACACTCCCGTTATCCAGTGTATGGATGGATGAGTAGAAAAATGGGGACAAAAACTAAATGAAAAACTGGGTGGGTGGGGTGACTTGGGTGTTCTTCTTTACTTTTATTTTTTATTTTCACTTTTTCTGGTACAAGGAAAATGTTCAAAAAATAGATTGGGGTGATGAATGCACAACTATATGATGGTACTGTGAACAACTGATTGTACACTTTGGATGACTGTATGGTATGTGAATGTATCTCAATAAAATTGAATTAAAAAACAAAACAAAACAAAACACAAAAACAGGTCCTCCTAACCCTGAAGCTAGAGATTCTACTGTTTAGTCTTAGAACAGTTTAAAATGCTATTACAGATGATTCCCTCTGGTTGTGTCCTAACTATTTCTAATCTCATATTGGTGTCTCATCTGATTTCCTTAAAGCAGAATGAAGAAATGACATCTTCTGGCTCCTAAGCTAAAAAATCACCTGAACAAATTTGGTAATTAATTAAAAAGGAATAATTTCTGAGGCTGAAAATAATTCAGCAGGAGCCAGTAAGAACCAACGAAGCCAATAAACTATGTTTATTGTTAATCAAGAGTTCTCTGAATGCCTATAAAGAGAGTCAAGATTGTAATACACTTCGGGTTGATGTTACGGCCACAGAATTAAATTTTTCTGAAAATTTGTAAGAAGAAAACAATGATGCATCTAATCCAAATGGCACTTCTATTTGGCTCAAGAAGGTATTATGTTCCACCCTCCCAACCCCCTACCCCATAGCATATTAACTATTTTCATGATATTTTGCTCAGGCAGATATTAAATTCACTTTAACATTCATTCAAATGCCAATGTTTCTAGAAATCTGCTGCATAATCCAAGAAAAAACTAGATATTGTTTATTTATTTAAGAATAATTTACCTGGCACCAAAAAGGATTTAAGGTGTTTAACAGAAGCTAAACATTGGCTTAAGGTAACTGTAGCAATTGTGCTATTCACAAAAGATAATCAACAGCTGAATTTATCTGTTTTTCAGATTCAAATTTCATCTTCTATGGTTTTCTACTCACTCAATCCCACCCCTCTGCTATCAACAGTCTGTGTTCTGGGCTCCCCACAATTCCCTGTTTTGAGCACCTGCATTAAAAAGCGGGGAGGCAGGCCATGGGGAAATACAGTCTTCAAATCCTGGAAGGGGATGTTGTAGTGTTGACCTTCATGCTGCTCCCCATGCTTGGCCTATGAAATCAAAATACAAATAGGTAATGGGGACTCACACAAAGTGACAAAGACTTTGCAAAAGTAGATTGGCCTTGTTAAACCATGCTGGAGAAACATTCATCTACTCATCTAGAAAAGGTATCTTTCTTTCATTTCTTCTCTCACCCCAAAATGCTGGTGGTTGTCCCTAAATCCACAGTGTGTATATGAAGCTACTGGTGGCTTGAATGATGAAGCCAGTTGCTCAGCAACTAGATGTGGGAATGCCAGAGACAATTCCTGCCACCTGGATTCTTCTGTGGTGTATACAGAGATGCTCCAATCATGTGACAAGATCATCTGCATGCTGCTGTTTCCATAGAAACCCTAGAGGAACTGGCAGATAAAGGGACTACAATTTCAAAGGGAGCTGAAAGATATTTCAATGACCTCATTCATTTATTCCATTCCATTTTATGCTTGTGAAAATAGGTGAACACTAGAGACATAAATAAAATAGACCCTGCTGAGATGGTGTTTTGGGTAACAGGGTTATTTTTTTCTTCTGCACAGCCCATGTTAACATGGGAAGACTCAGACAGCAGGGACAGGGATAGAAGGAGAGGAAAAGAAAGTTATTCATTACCTTCACATTTAAGGACAGACCACACAGCTAATTTCATTTATGAGAGGCATAACAATGCTGGGGAAGGAGAAAAGAAATCAATATCTAGTCTAATGGGACCTGAACTAGAAAATGCAACACTGGATACTGCTAGAATGCTGGCTTCTGCTGACGAACTTAATTTTAAATGCTGCTCTTCTCATAAGATAATTAGTTCCCTCTCCAGACACTAGGAAGTCCATTTTAAAAAGTGGAGACAGCACTAGATTGGTTATTAGGAAAACTGTGTTCTGTACCTGTCCTGCTGTGTGATCTTGGGCAGGTAATTTGATTTCTCTAGCATTCTTCATACCAGGGATTGGTAAACTATGGCCAACCACCTGTTTTTGTAAAGAAAAGGTTTAATGGAACACAGCCATACCCATTTGATTACGGCAGAGTTGAGTAGCTGTGAAAGAGTTGGTCATGGTCCACCAGCCAAAATATTTACTATCTGGTCCTTTAAGGAAAGATCAATAATAACTGCTAAACTTACCATGTGAGGAATTGAACTCAGTAAGTATTTACTTTGTACCTACTGTGCCCAGCAAAATCCTTGGCACTATGGGGAGTTCACTGGTAGGAATTAGTTCAGAACAGATGTGGACTGATCTTTTATCTCTATCAGGCACAGGGGAGGTCTGCATTCTGAAATGCTGATTCAGTTGCACTGTCTGTCTGACTGTATGTAAATCTGCCAACTTCTTTAGATTTCTATTTTCCTGATATTTAAATGAGGAAAGTAACACAAATTATTATCCCTGAAACAAATCCACATACACATTAGCAACTCACCGGGTCACTCTCACTGGTGCGGGAAACAGCTCTGGGACTCTCAACTGGAACCTGGTTATCTAGGTGAGCAGCAATGCTTTGGGGTGCCTGGGTCCCCGTATGCAAAAAATATCCAGGGTTCAACTGTAAAATAAATTGTTTTAGTGTTTTGGAGTGGTCAGGCTTTTTATACTTGCTGTAACACTGAGGGTGTATGCCATGTATGTAATGGGAAAATATCAGTAACATACATTTTAATTCTATATAAAAGGGTCCTTGTTATTATTTATAAATCTAATCACATTACTGATACCCTGATTCTGTTACAGCCTGTGTATTACCATGTCAAGGTTCTGTCCCATATGGGGATAAATAATTCTCTTAGAGGTTGCTGGGGAGCATAGCATAGCCAATAATAATCAAAAGTAGGAAACTTCTTATAGTTTTTGCAAACAGTGACGAATGGTGACCAATATTGTACAGTTCTCATCTGTTTAATAATCCATAGACACCTCAATTATCAGGGGATTAGTGCAATATTCCTAACTATTTCATAGTTATAATTACACTCCCTGCAACAATTTTCTTGCTAGCTGTGCCCTGGAATGAAGACTCTTTCATTAAGGACATTTAACGATGGAGTATGTAAAGCATTCAGCTAAGTGAAAGGCAACTCAGTGAACTGTACACTGAAACTTCTTAACCAAGGAGGTGGGGAGAGATGAGATTTCAGGAGACAAATCTGAGGAAATGCTAAGTGGAGAACCCTAAAATTGAGCTTAAGGATAACAGGCCTTAGGCAAAAGTGAAAAGATGCCAGTATGAGGGAAAGATTAGGGTATGAAGCCAGAAAGAATCAGGAGAACAGGGATGTGAGAGATGCAAAATGGGAGTTGCTTCATAAATCAACAGATAATATGAAAGCTGCCTGTATTTAAATTTAGTCTAATCAAACAGCTTCTTGAGAACAGAAAATATATATTCTTTGTTTGTACTCCCCCTTTATAACACTTACAACCACTTTGTTAGAAGGCTGTAAACTCCAGCCTGTTCATTTCTCCTAGTCCATAAGATTTGTCCTCCCAAATCATAGGTTTAACCTCAGGTAATCAAAAAGCTTGTATGGATCCCTACTACTGTCAAAATAAGTCTCAAATTCCTGAGCATGATAATCCAGGCCATCGTGATGACTTCATATGACCTATCTAGTCTCATTACTTCATAAACTCCAGCCACTCAACCATGCTAAAACATGTGTTTCACCTTTATTCATATACTTCTCATTCTACTTCAACTACCCTCCCTCTCTATTTAAATTTTACCCATCCTTCAAGGCTCATCTCTGATGACACATTCTCTGGGAAAATTTGTCAGACACCTCCAGTCAAAAGTAATTATCCTTCCCTGTTTGCTAACAATACATTCTTTGTATTGCCTGACAGTTTTACTCTGCCTTGAACTGAATGTGTGGCTGTTGTTAACTGAGTACCCACTAGATGCTAGGCACTATAGTGTTTTACATGCACTATTTTTGAGCCCAAAATCCTAGAAGACAAGTATAATATTATCATCCCTGTTTTACAATGGGGCTAACTAAGAAACTAGTGTTCAAGGAAGTTAAAAAATTTTGCCTAGGGTCACAGAGTTGGTAATGGTAGCACCAGAATTCAAATCTAAGTCTTTCCAATTACAAAATCTCTGTTCTTTTCAGTATAGCATGTTATCTTATATTCAAGTCTCCTATTCCAGGCCATACATACTTGTGAAAGAAAGGATCATATTTTATTCATCTTTGTCTCTCCTTCTCAGAGTACCTAACACATTACAAATATTTAGTAATCATAGATTTCAATACAAAGTAAAGGGGTAACATAATAGAATTGTTTCAACTTTGTCTGAGAATGTATGATGGTAAATTAACTGTGTCCACCCCACCTCCCTTGCCTGTAGTCCCTACTCATACACATACTGCTCTTCTGTTATGTTAAGCAGTTGAGAATTCAAGGTTTGTTACCTCAGCGTAACATTCTGAATAATATACCCTAGTACTAATACTCAATTTTGTCTACGATGGAGAAAGTACCATATCTCTTTACAAAATAGCAGCCAAGTGAAAAGTGAAAGATATTCAAAGGCCACGAGATGGTGCTATTTCTACAGTAGTCCTATGATTTTAGAGTTAGGCTTTTTGCAGCAAATTAAAAGCTAACAAAATGGATTCCTTACTTCTCACAGTGCTATATGTGGCATCACTCAGCTAGTCTCTAGTTTCCAAGGAAAACAACTATATGTACAATTGCCTCTGCATGGTTCCTGAATGAACATCATACAGTTCCTGAAAGAACAGCATTCGTGAATCAATCAAGCAAGTTACCCTGAACCAAACAACAAAAACCAAAATATTCTCAGCAACACCTCTCCAGTCTGGCCTGAGGAGGTATTTTTTGTCTGGTATTAAGGAGAAATGTCAGACTTCTAGCATAGTAAGTTTAGACCAGAATCTATCCCTGCTTTTATTTTTATTTTATTTTATAATAATGGTTTATTTTATGTTAGGTTTATCATGAACCCCTAAAAAAATTAGGAGGAAGGGCTCCTTCTCTGGGAAATCTAATCTGCAATTTAATTATCAGATGAAATGTGCCCAAGTTGCTCTGGCTCAATTATCATCCCTCAGGTCTTGGCTCTGGGATTTTTTCGTGGACCCTACTAATACAGGTTAGGTGCTCCTCCTGGGTGCTGTAATAGCACTGTACTGTAATTTATTTATCAATTTTATATTTAATTAAATTTAATTAATTTGTTTTTATTCATGTTTCTACCACTAGACTGAGCTTCTTAACATGGTCCATGAGATGCAATATACCATAGGAGTTAAGGCCACAGGCATTGAGTTCAAATCTGACATTTAGTTCGAACTCTGCAACTTCATAGCCTGTTACCTTAGGTAAATTACTTAGCCTTTTTGATCCTCAGTTTCTGCCTCTGTGAAAGAGGGATAATATCTACCTCATGTGTTGGTCATGAGGACTAAATAAGATAAAGCACTTAGCACACTGCCTGGCACATAATGAATGCCCACCAAATGAAAACTATTTTTAGAATCTTGCATACTCGCTTCATGGAAGGTACTGAGAAATGATTTATTAAATAATAAAAAGAAAAAAGTAAACCAACAGAGTGGTGTTTTTCATATATAGTTTTACCATTTTGTTCAATCAGCAGATGCTGAAGTTCTTAACTAACAACTTATTTTTACTTTAGATACTTTATTAAGGGATGATAAATCAGATCCTGTATACAATAAATCCACCTAAAAACAAGAAGCTCACATAAATAGACAGTCTGTACAAAATGTTCAGGTCAGTTAGAACTTACCTCATGAACCCTTGAGATAAGCCTCGTCATTCCTTTCAGCATTGTCCTCGACTCTTAAAAAAAGTGAAAACGTAAGCCATAACTGGGAAAAGATATTTGCAACATGTAAAACTGGCAAAGGAATAGTATCTAAAACATATAAAAAACGTCTACAAATTGACAGAGAAAAACAAATGAAAGACATAAACAAGCATTTCACAGAAAAGGAAACAAAAATGGCTAGTAATCCCAGGGAAAGATTTTTCAACCTTATTACAAATCAAGGAAGTACAAATTAAAACCACGGCAATGAGATACCAGTCACAACCACTATATTGAGAAACATGAGGAGTTAAGATAACACCAAGTGTTAAGGAAGCTGGGAAGCATTGGGAACTTTCACATATTGTTAATGGGAATCTAATTTGGTACAACTCTCTTGGAAAGCCAATTTGAAATTATATTTTAAGTTGAAAATGTGCAACCCTCTGACCCAGAAATTATACTTCTTGGTAGTCACTGTAGAAAAACTCTTATCCATGTACCCTGGGAAACAGGAATAAGAATTTTATAGTAGTAGAAGTATGAATTAAAAAAAAAAAACGGTAAAAAACCTAATGTTCATTGATAGAAGAGTGGATTGAAATACAGTTATACAATGGAATATTAGCAGTAACAAGAATAAACTATGGTTACATGCATTGACACGGATAAACCTCAAAAAGCTAATATTGAGAGAAAACAATTACAGTATGATATAATTTATATAAACTCCAAAATCATAAAACTTAATTCATTATTTGGGGTATACACATATATGTAGTATAACTGAACCAGAAAGGCAAGAGAATGATAACCACAACACTTAGAATAATGATTTCTATTGGGAAGAGGGAAAAGGATAAGACTGGGGCAGGGCACATAAAGAAATTGGTAATGTTCTGTTTCTAATGCTGGGTAATGGGTACACAAGTATTTGTTTTATTATTTTCATGCCATGTGTACTACTGATAGGCTTTTGTATGTTGGAAATGTTTAATTTTAAAAATCTGAATCTTTTGGGAGCTAAAAGATGTTTAAAATATTCATATGCAACTGAATATCCAGAGGTGATGGAATAACTAAATTAAATCTCCAGATAACTAATCACCTTATTTTGGTCAATAATTCTCACCTTTCTTACAACCAAAATCTTAACAACCACAACAACAACAGAGTCGTATCCATTTAACAAACATTTACCAAACAACTATGGTGTGCCAGGCTCTGTGAATACAGTGGCAAACAAAACTGACATAATCTGTGATCTAATGGAGCTTACAGTACAGTCAAGAGATCACATAAACTCTTGAGTTTCATCTCCTTTTAGTTTTCAAGTTTACTTTTCAATGAAGATGCCAATGCATTCCTTTAATCAGTCATTCAAGAAATGTGTGATGTACAACATTGTGAACATTAACACTGAAATATGAATTTGTGGTTAGGTTGTAGATATGTTACTAGAATAATAATTTTTAAAAATATCCATAAGACTGTATAGCACAAATAGTGAACCTAGAGTAAACCATGGACTATAGTTAACAGTACAATTATAAAAACATTTTTTCATCAATTATAGCAAACTTACCACACTAATGCAAGATGTTAACAATAGGGTAGTATATGGGAACTCTGAATTTCATGCATGATTTTTCTGTAAACATACAACGTCTCTAATTAAAATTGAAAAAAAAAAAGAAGGAAGGAAAGAATGGAAAGAAGGAAGAGGAAAGGAAGGAAGAAAGAAAGAGAATTGTATGATATGCTTCCACATGCCCACACTATACAGGGTACATACAATGGTGAATATGACAAGCATGCTCACTACTGGCTTGCCTCCCTTTTATCCGTTGGATTCTAGGGCTCTTTTGCTGTATTAGAAAACCAGAAGTCTACAGAGGCAGTTCCCAAAGTGAGTTTGGTGAATATTAATTAGTCCTATAAAATACACCAGCATTCCACGGCCAAAAAAATTTGAGAAATGCAGCACAGCAATTGGTTTCTAGGATAATTACAATACATATTAGCAAACTGAACACACTGCGAAAAACTACATTAAAGAGACTTTTGCGTCCCAAACTTAGCTGATTTTGGAACCCTTGGAACCCCTCTACTGCAGAATACTATCATCACTGTTCTCCTGGATGCTGGTGGAGGGGTTGCTGTTGTGGAGTAAAGCAGTGGCTGTGAGCCGGCACCTAGGACCAAGGATGAAGTTCTACTTATGCCACAGGTTGGGGCAAGGCCCCTATTCTCCCTGTTCTCCTCAACTCTGTCTTACACGGCCCTTACACTGCTGTTCAACACCGCCCAAGGCCTATCTATACCCACAATTCAACACGAAGGTGCAGAAAAGAGTTAACAATGCGGACCTGAGATAGCTATCCTTAGAAAGATCCGCTTATAAGTTTGGCCCTTAACTGGCTTCTTGGAGCTTGGATATCAGGCGAGTTCCCACCATTTCTAGAACTGATGAGTGGCTCACTATGCCACTCTGTACAAACAATGTAGTTTATGTTGAATACCTTCTTTCCTTCTGGGAATCTGGAATTTTGGTATGTGCCAGGCAGACGATGCCTACAAGACCAGTCCCTAACAAAAACCCTGGGTACTTCAACATGCTTCCGCAGTACACAACATTCCACATGCGTTGTCACAACTCCTTGCCAGATGAATTAACTGCATTCTGTATGACTCCACTGGGTGAGGACTCTTGGAAGCTTGCTCCCAGTTTCCTCTGGAATTTGCCCACTGCCCTTTTCCTTTGCTAATTTGGCTTTGTATCATTTTGCTGTAACAAATCGTAGCTGAGTATGACTATATGCTGAGTTCTGAGTCCTTCTAGCAAATCAAAGAACTTAGGGGTTTTCTGGGCAACCCCTGACACAAATACCCAGCACTTGGCACTTGTATTAGTTAGGGTTCTCTAGGGAAACAGAATCAATGAGAGGTGTCTGACTATAAAATTTATAAAAGTGACTCACGCAAACTGTGGGTATGCACAAGTCCAAATTCTGTAGAGCAGTCAGCAAACTGTCAACTCCAAGGAAGATGTCCAATGAACTCCTCAGGAAATGAACTCCTCAGGAAATGAACCGGCAACTTTGACGAACTCCTCAGGAAATGCTTCACTGGGCAGCCGAAGAAGAAGTGAAGGTCCTCTATCTGTCTCGTAAGTCTTCAACTGATTAACTGGATTAAATTCAGCCAATTGCATTCTCTCATTGTGGGAGAGACGCCCTTTGGTGAGTGATCAGTTACAGCTGCAGTCAACTGACTGATGATTTAATAAACCAGCCTGTTGGTTTATTAACCAGCCACAAATGTCCTCACAGCAATTGTTAGGCCAGTGTTTGCTTGACCAGGCAGCTGGGTGCTATCACCTGGCCAAGCTGACACATGAACCTAACCATCACAGCACCCAGTATTAGCTCGTGCCCATCTCTATCTGCTACCCAATACCACCTGACTCCAACACCACCCAATGTCCATTTTTGACAAACTCAATTTTCTCAGCTCTGTCAACCTCCAACTTTATTCAACCCCAATTCTTCTTAACACTCCCCCATTTCAATTAGCTCAACCTTCCTGCCTCCAGCATTGGTCTCCCCAATCTATGACCAGCTAACCCCATACCAGTTGCTAATCCCTAGGTTTGCTGATAGGCAAGCACTCAACCCAATCTCGAGCTGCTCATGGCTCCATTGCTACCCCAACAGTATCCAGCTCAACCAACCCTGCTTCTAGATCTTCCTAACCACTGTGCGACAGTTGTGGGCTGCGGCTCTGTAAGAGGTGAGCTGGGTCCAGGAGAACAGTAGGTCACATGGTCCTAATATTACTTCCTTTTCCCCCTAGGCATGTCCATGGTCATCATGGCCATCACTCTGGACATATTTTCAACACTTTGGGAAATGCTGACGAGGAAAATGTGAGAAATTATGGTTTATAAACTTTGGATGTTATAAACCCACATTCTCCATAATTTTAATCAAAAAGATGTGCTGTGAAAAGTCTTAGATAGGACATCAAAATTATTATCCACAAGAGAAGAAACTGATAAAGTGGACTTCACCAAAATTAAAAACTTTTAACCAGCAAAAGATCATGTTAATAGAATGAAAAGACGAGCTACAAATTGAAAGAAAATATATGCAAACCACATATCCAACAAAAATCAACCTAAAATATATAAAGACTCTGAAAACTCAACAAGAACATAGTGAGTGTCCTTGTTCTCAGGAAATGTACCTGCAAATGTTAAGTATTCGAGGAGGAGATGTATGCGATCTACTGTCAAATGTTTAGATTAATAGATGGACAGACAGATAAAAAGAATGAAATAATAAATGTCACAAAATGCTGAAAGTTGGTAAATCTGGGTATCTGGGTGAGGGGGTATTAAAAAAAAAAAAACTACCACAACAAAAAAACACTTAACAGTAAAAAACCCAACTGTTCAATTAGAAAATGGTTAAAAGATATGAACAGATACTTCAACAACAGAGAGATATGGATGGAAAACAAGCACATAAAAAGTTACTCAACATCATTAGCCATTAGGAAAATGCAAATTAAAACCACAATGAAATATCACTACATGCCTATTAAAGCACCGGAAAAAAAAAATAGTGATAATACCAACTGTTGGTGAGGATGAGAAGAAATTGGATCTCTGATTATATTGCTGTTGAGAATTTAAAATGTAACTGTCACACTAGAAAGTTGTTTGGTAGTTTTTTTTAAAACTAAACATATACTTAACATGTGATCAACCAATTGCACTCTTGGGCATTTATCCCAGAGAAAAGGAATCTCGTGTTCACGCAAAAATCCACGTGAATGTTCCAGCAGCTTTATTTGTAACAGCAAAATACTGGAAAGAACCCAAATGTCCTTAGGTGGGTGAATAAACACAGTCTGGTACATCATACAATGGGATGCTATTCAGCAATTAAAAGGAAGAATCTGTGGATACATGCAGCAACCTGAAAGGATCTCAAGGCCATTATGCTTAGCAAAATAGGCCAATATCAAAAGTTATACATGCATGACTTCATTTATAAAACATTCTCAAAATGACAAAATTATAGAAACAGAGAACATATTAGTGACTGTTAGGGGACAAGGACAGGGTAGTGGTGCAACTTTAAATGGGTAGAACAAGTGAGTTCCTCCTGAAATGATGGGATGGATCTGTATCTGGACTGTGGTAGTGATCACAGGAATCTACACATGGGATAAAACCAAACAGAACTGTATACACAAACATAAAGAAATGGTGAAAACTGAATAATATACCAGTATGGTATCAATGCCAATGTCCTGGTTTTGATTTTTGCATTATACCTACATGACATGTCTCCATTGGGGGAAAGTAGGTGAAGGGTACACAGGACTCTACTATTTTTGCAACTTCCTGTGCATCTACAGTTATACTAATAATTATTATTTTAATGTTAGCGGTGCCAGTTTGGATATATTATATCCTGCCCCCCCCCCCCCCCAAAAAAAAGCCATATTTTTTAAAGCAGTCTTGTGGGGGCAGACGGATTAGTGTTGATTAGGTTGGAATCTTTTGATCGAGTGCTTCCATGGAGATGTGACTCAATCAACTGTGGCCCAAAGATATGGAGATATGGACCCCACCCATTCAGGGTGGGTCTTGATTTAATCACTGGAGTCCTATAAAAGAGCTCACAAACAGAAGGAGACATTTTAGAGAGAAGCTAAGAGCTGACACTGACACTGACACTTGGAGATGCTTGGAAACATCTGGAGATGCAAGCCCAAAGTTTGCTCCAGAGAAGCTAAGACAAGACCCCGATGCTTAGAGGCACAGAAGCTGAAGAAGCTAAGAGAGACCCAGAGACATTCTGGGGAAAGCCATTTTGAAACGCAACCTGGGAGCAAAGAATAGCAGACGCCAACCACCTGCCTTCCCAGCTGAGAGAGGTGTTCTGGACTCCACTGGCTATTCTTCAATGAAGGAATCATCTTGTTGCTGCCTTAGTTTGGACATTTTTATGGCCTTAGAACTGACTATACATTTGTAACAAAATAAGCCCCCTTTATAAAACCCAGTCAATTTCTGGTATTTTGTATAATGGCAGTATCAGCAAACTGGAACATCAGCTGTAGATTTTTTTTTCCCCTTTATTAGAGAAGTTGTGGATTTATAGAACAATCATGCATAAGATACAGGATTCCCATATACCACCCTGTTATTAACATCTTGCATTGGTGTGGAACATCTGTTACAATTGATGAGAGCACATTTTTATGACTGTACTATTAACTACAGTTCATGGTTTAATGTAGGGTTCACTGTTTGTGTAGTGTAGTTTCATGGATTTTTAAAAACCTTTTTATTCTGTTACCATATATAGAATCTAACATTTCCCCTTTTGATCACATTCATATATATATATGTTATATATTATTTGAATTACATTCACAATGTTGTTGAATCTATAATTCTTTCAAAATAAAAATTACAAAGAATAAAAAAAAAATCTGCTGTCACAGACCTCTGTGGTCTAGGGAAATGAAAATTCAGTAGATGGCAAAGGTAAAGTTAGAAGTTAACTCACGTACTATTTATTGTCTACTATGTGCCCAGAACTATATGAAGATTTATTTACCTTCTAGGAAATTGCCATCTGGTTATTAAAAAGGAAAAAACAACGATAACATCGAAATACTATTCTCTTGTAGTAAAATGTCCAGATGAAGAAAACTGGCAAATACTACAGGCCTACTTGTCTCTTACCTTCCCTTAATTTACACCTTCATTTATTGCATGGTTGTGAAACCAGGCATTCTGGGGAACATAGCAAGAAGGAGAAAATGAAGGAATTCGTCACATATATTTAAAACAGAGGCAAAAGGTCAAAGCCTTAAGATTCTAGAAGGGACTAAACCAGTAATTACTAACCTTTTTTAGAGGTCACAGAAATCCTCTAATAATTTGTCAAAAGTGAAGGACAATTTCCCAGAAAAAAACAAATATTTTATAAATACTTTGAGAGAGTTCATAGGTACTCTGAAGGTCTTCAATGGACCACCTAAATCTTATTGGAGTCAAAGATTAAAAATCCTATGACTAAGTAGAAAATTCAAAAGAAATAATATGGATGATAAAGGGGGAAGGGAAAGAATTTTAGGAATGGGGATTGGGGGCAGGGAGGGACTCAATATTTTTCCTTCATATCCAATCACAAAATCACATCAATTTTCCTTCCCTACAGAAAACTCATCCACTTTTCCAGTCCAGGACACTATCGTCTTATACCCAATGACAACTGGCTACCAACCTTCAGCCTTGAACCTCTCTTCCAACTGATTAAAAAATTTTTTCTTACAAGAATATACTCCCCATTTCCCCTCCATGTGGAAATACTTCACGTTTATATGAGATCATATTAGATGGAAAACCCAGCACCTTTTCTTGATAAAAAACATCCAGAAAACTATGAATAGAAGGGAATTTTCTCAACATGTTAAAGTCTGTTAATGAAAAACCCACAGACATCATACTCAATGGTGAAAGACTGAAAGCTTTCCTCCTAAGATGTGGAACAAGACAAGGATGCCTGCTTTCACTACTGCTATTCACTATTGTACTAGAAGTTCTAGCCAGTGCATTGGGGGAAAAAAAAAGAAATAAAATGTTTCCAAATTGGAACAGAAGAAGTAAAACTATCTCTATTTGCAGAAGACATGATCTTATATATAGAAACCCCAAAGCAATCCATAAGAAAACTATCAGAGATAAGAAACGAGTTCAGCAAAGTGGCAGGGTACAAGATCAACATGCAAAAATCAATTGTGTTCCTATATACTACCAATGAACAACCCAAAGAGGAAATTTAGGAAATAATTTCATTTACAATAGTATCTAAAAGAAAATCATACCCAGGAAAAAGTTTAACCAAGGATATAAAAGACTTTACACTGAAAACTACAAAGCACCGCTGAAAGAAATTAAAGATCTTAGTAAATGTCAAGACATCCCATGATCATGGGTTGAAAGAATTAATGTTGTTAAATGTTAATATTATTCAAAGAAATCTACAGATTCAATGAAATCCCTATCAAAACTCCAGCAGCCTCTTTTGGAGAAATGAAATAACTCTTCCTTAATTCATATGGAATTGGCAAGGGGCCCCAAATAGCCAAAACAATTTTGAAAAAGAACAAAGTTGGAGGCTCACACATCCTGATTTCAAACAGTACTACAAAGCTACAGTAATCAAAAAAGCGTGGTCCTGGTATAAAGATAGACAAACAGACCAATGGAACAGAACTGAAAGCCCATAAATTCCCAGACATTTATGCACAATCATCTTCAACAAGGGCATCCAATACATGTAATGGGGAAAGAATAGTTTCTTCAGTAAATGGTGCTGGGAAAATGGAATATCCACACGCAAAAGAATGAATTAGACCTTGTGGTGGTTTGGAACTGTATGCACCCCAGAAAATGATGTTCTTAAAGCTAATTCATTCCTTTGGGTGTAAACCTATTGTAAACAGGACCTCTTAACGAGGTTACTTCAGTTAAGGTATGACCCAGGGTAGGTCATAATCCTCTTACTAGAATCCTTCATAAAAGGGATGAAGAGAGAGAGAGAAAGGGATGGGGAAGGGAGGAAGAGAGAGGCACCATGAGCACTTGCATGAGCCACAAAGGAAGAAGCTGAAAGCAATGAAACTCGGAAGACAAGGGAGAGACCAGCAGATGCTGCCAGGTGCCTTGCCATGTGGCAGAGGATCGACGGATTCCTGGCAGCTGGTTTTTGGGAAGAAAGCATTGCCTTGATGATGCCTTGATTTGGACAGTTTTGTGACCTCAAACTGTAAGCTAATAAAATTCCCACTGTTAAAAGCCAACCCATTTCATGGAATCTGCTTGGAGCAGCCTAGGAAACTGAAACAGACCCCTACCTCACACCATATATAGAAATCATGTCAAAATGGATCAAAGACCTAAATATGATATCTAAAACCATAAAACTCTTAGAAGGTAAAAAATAGAGGCACATTTCATGACCTGGGATTTGGTAAAGGATTCTTACACATGAGACCAAAACAAGCAACAAAATAAACAGTAAATTTGACTTCATCAAAATTAAAACTTTTTTACATCAAAGAACATCAGCAAGAAAGTGAAAAGAAAACCTACAGAATGGGAGAAAATAGTTGCAAGCCATATATTGCGTAAGGGCTTAATATCCAAAATATATATAGAACATTTACAATGCAACAAGAAGAGAACAATCTCATTTAAAAATGGGCAAAGGCCTCTATCTCGGTACTTGCCCTTATGAAGCTCATTACTGCAAAGGAGAGGCTAAGCTTGCTTACAATTGTGCCTAAGAGTCTTCCCCTGAGTACCTCTTTGTTGCTCAGATGTGGCCCTCTCTCTCTTTAGCTAACCTAACTTGGCAGGTGAACTCACTGCCCCCCCCCCCACCATGGGATCTGACTCCCAGGGGTGTAAATCTCCCTGGCAATGCAGGATATGACTCCCAAGGATGAATCTGGACCTGACATCGTGGGATTGAGAACATATTCTTGACCAAACAGGGGATGCAAAATGAAACAAAATAAAAGTCCAGTGGCTGAGAGATTCCAAATGCAGTTGAGAGGTCACTCTGGTGGGCATTCTTACGCACTATATAGATAACCCTTTTTAGGTTTTAATGCATTGGATAGCTAGAAGTAAATACCTGAAACTATCAAATTGCAACCCAGTAGCCCTGACTCTTGAAGATGATTATATAGCAACGTAGCTTACAAGGGGTGACGTGTGATTGTGAAAGCCTTATGGATCACACTCCCTTTATCCAGTGTATGGATGGATGAGTAGGAAAGTGGGGACATAAACTAAATAAAAAATAGGGTGGGGGGATTATTTGGGTGTTCCTTTTTACTTTTATTTTTTATTCTTATTTTTACTTTTTCTGGTACAAGGAAAATGTTCAAAAAATAGATTGGGGTGATGAATGCACAACTATATGATGGTGCTGTGAACAACTGTACACCATAGATGATTGTATGATATGTGAATATATCTCAATAAAACTGAATTTTAAAAAAAGATAGATGGAGAGAAAGCAAGTGAAAAATTATGGCAAATATGTAAGCATTGGTGGATCTAAATGAAGGGTAGATAGGAGCTAATTGTACTGTTCTTGCACCTTTTTGTGGCTTTGAAATATTATCAAAGTAAAATCATCTAAAATGGTCAGTAAAATACAAAAAAAAAAAAAGAAAGGACAAAGGACTTAAATAGACATTTTTCCAAAGAAGAGACACAAATGGCCAACAGGCATATGAAAAGATGCTCAACATAATGAGATACCACTTTATGCCCACAAGGATGCTATTATTAAAAAAAGGGAAAAAAACAAGTATTGAAAAGTATGTAGAGAAATTGGAACTCTAGTGCATTGTTGGTGGGCATGTAAAATGGTGCAGCCACCATGGAAAGAAATATGGCAGTCCTCCAAAAGTTAAATATAAATTACAATGTCACCCAGCAGTTCTACTTCTAGGTATATACATAAAGAAAGTGAAAACAGGGTCTCAAACAGATACTTTTACACCAAGGTTTACAACAGCATTATTCACAACAGCCATAAGGTGGAAACTACCCAAGTGTCCATCAACAGAAGAATGGATATACAAAATGTGGTACATACACACAATGGAGTATTATTCAGCCATAAGAAAGAATGAAGTTCTGCAACATGCTGCAACATGAAAGGCGCTGGAAACATTATGCTCAGTATAATGCAAGGCACTTAAGGACAAATATTGTATGATGTCACTTATAAGAAATAACTAGAAACAGCAAATTCACAGAGACAGAAAGTAGATTAGAAGTTACTAGAACATGGGGAAAGGGAAAGAGGAAGTGTGTGTATGGTGGATACGGACTGTGTGTAAATAAAATTCATTTTTAAAAAGGTGACTGATGGATGTTGAGTGAAATAAGTCAGACACAAAATGACAAATATTGCATGATCTCACTGATACGAAACAATTAGAATAAGTGAACTCACAGAGTCAGAATCTAGAATACAAATTACCAAGGGATAGGGTGGGGATAGGGAAAGGGAAGTTAAGGCTTAAAATGTACGGGATGGGGAAAAGAAAGGTAACAAAATAAGGTTACAGTGGCTAAGAGATTTCAAACAAGAGTAGAGAGGCTATTCTGGAGGTTACTCTCATGTAAGTTCCAGCTAGGTATCCCAAATAGCCACGGTATGCCAAGGACTAACCAACAGTAGTCCCAAAATACCTAGGTCCCTAACTGAGATTCTATAAAAGTTTCACTGACTAAGTTTATCTCTCAGAAATTTAAATCCACCATCGTTCCTATGCCAGACAAGTCCTAAAAATCAGAGGCAATAGCCTCTTTAAGAACAACCAGATGCAGCCCGCTTCCCCATAATGTCAACACCCCCTTTCAATATGAGCAAGTTAGGGTGGTCACTGCCTAGACACCACCGAAGATCAAAAAAGTGATTTAACAAGAGGAAGGGGTAGCAACAGACAAGACAGGAGGGGTAGCAATAGACAAGATGGGATTTAACAAAGGATTACAAATTTTTATATAAATATATATTTTTTAGATGGTAGGGTATTAGAATAGCCAGAAGGAAATAACTGAAATGGTGGAACTGTAGCACATAACACTCTTTGAAATTATCTATGTAACTACTTGCTAAATTGTACTTTGAAAGTTATCACCTTTCTGTATAAATATCTCACAAAAGGAAATAACTGAAATTGAGGAAGTGTAACCCATAACATTCTTTGAAATTTGCTAACTCCTTGGTAAATCATACTTTGAAAGTTAGCACTGTTATGTATATATGTCAAATTTCACAATAAAAATTTATTTAAAAAATATACAGGGCTCCTATCTGGAATGATGGAAATGTTTTGGTAATGGATGGTGGTGATGGCAGCACAACACTGTGAACGCAACTAACAGCACTGAAATATATAAATCTGAATGTGATCAAATGGGGAAATGTTTGATTGTATATATGGTATTAGAATAAAAAGAAAAATAAAAGCCATGGAACCACACTATACAGATAATGAACTCTACATTAAGCCATGGACTATAGTTAATAGTAAAGTCATAAAAATGTGGCAATATCAATTTGTAACAAAAGTTTCACACCAATGCAAGGTGTTGGTGCTGTGGTGGTACATGGGAGTCCTGCATTTTATGCATGATTGTTCTGTAAATCCACTACTTCTCTAATAAAGAAAAAAATCAATGGCAACATTAAAACTCAATGAAATATGGAAAAAAATGACTTGGCAAAAATTGAAGGTGAATGAATATTATCTAAAGGTTTCTAGGAAGAAAAAGGAAGAAAAGAGAAAAATTCTCAGAGACATCATTAAAATACTTCTTTAATACTGTTTGAATTACTATCACTCCCTATTATCTCTACTTCTGTTACTCCAAAACAGAAGAGTACTGCCTCTATTCCTTCCTAATCATTCTTTGTTTAAAATGTAGATAAAACAAACTAACCCCAGAGACAACTAGTTTATTTTACCTTTATACCAGTTGAAGATTTTTCTGAGTGTACTTGGAAAGGATGTTTGTTTACCATTGTATTTAAAACCCTCCCGCTATTCTGAGCAAACTTTCTAGCTAGTGTTAGAGCCCTCTTTTTTCTTTCACATTTTTTATTGTGAAATATAACAAATATACAGAAAACTGATAATTCTCAAAGTACGATTTAACAAGTGGAGGGCAAATTTCGAACAATGTTATGGGTTACAGTTCCAGTTTCAGTTCTTTCCTTCTTCTGAGACACAACGTATGTATAGAAAGGTGATAACTTTCAAATTACAATTTAACGAGTAGCTACAGGGCAAATTTCAAAGAATGTTACGGTTTACAGTTGCACCATTTCAGTTATTTCCTTCTAGGTATTCTAATACCCTAGTAATTAAAAAAAATTAAAAAGACATTTATATAAAGATTCAGTATTCATAATCCTTTGTTAAATCCTATCTTGTCTCGTGCTACCCTTTCCTCTGGTTTAATCACTTTCTCGATCTTCAGGGATGTCTAGGCAGTACCACTAACTTGTTCATATTGAAAAGGGGTGTCAACATTATGGGAAACGGGGACGCATCTGGCTAATGTTCTTGAAGTGAATGTTGCCTCCGGGTTCTGGGACCCATCTGGCACAGGAACACTATAGAGGATTCAAGCTTCGGAAAGATAAACTTGGTGACTAAAACTTTTATAGAATCCCAGACAGGGACCAGGGTATTCTTATAGAGTTTTCAGGACTACTGTTGATTTGGGCTTGTCATACTGTGGCCATTTGGCATATCTAGCTGAAGCTTGCATAAGAATAACCTCCAGGATAGCCTCTCAACTCTATTTGAAATCTCTTAGCCACTGACACCTTATTTTGTTATCTTTCTTTTCCCCTTTCTGGTTAAGAAGACATTCTCAATTCCTCAATGCCATGGCCAAGAGCCTTCTTTCTTAACAAGAAAAAGTATTCTCTCCCAGACAGGCCAAGTGTATCCTAAGAAGTCAGAAGACGCCTGTTACCAAATTAAGAAAGGTATTCCAAAGACTATATGCTAAAACTTCAGTGGTTATGAGAATCACAGATTCTTAAGGTTAAACTGATCTACTCAGAGAACTGAACCTAGTGCAGGGCAAGTTCTGAACTGAATCAGTGCTATAATGATCTTAAAAAGAATCGCTGAGTATTTTTCAGAAATAGGCTCTATAACAAGCAATTTATAGGCATTACCTCAAAACAACCCTATCAGGTATTATTTTCACCATTTTTATAAAAGAGGTATAGGTTAAATAACTCACCTGAAGTTATATAGCCTTACATTTATAGTCAATTGATTTGACTAGGTGCCAAGATCATTTAATGGGGGAATGAATAGTCTTTTCTGCAAATGGTGCTAGGACAAAGGGTATCCGCATGCAAAAGAATGAAGTGGTACCCTTCACACCATACAAGTTAAATTAGATTGTGTGCTACAGAAAATATACATTTGGCACCAAATAAACATCTCTTTCTTTGGTCTCACACAGACGTTGAAGTTTTAAAACACAATCAATATCATCCTTTACCCTTTATTCCTGATTTGCCTTAGCCCTTACCAAATCCACTTCATTCATATCTCCAACTGAAGTCTGAAGTCTTTTTCAGCTTTTTTAACAGTTGCTGTATGTGGTAATACTAACATTCACAGCTGCCAAACTCTAGCTCTGAGTCTTAGGTGTCACACAGATACCTGAAGTTCCAGGGACCAACCAGGTTATACATAAAGAGGTCAGCATCTCAGAGTTTAGAGATAACCATTACAACTCAGGAATAGATGTGACTTTTGTAAGAGCTTACAACCTATGGACCTTTATAATAAGCCTTCCTCTGATAACCTGTGCTCTAAGATTCAATTCTCAGAGTTTGCATGTTATAGTTAGTCTATATTAGTGGGGTATTATAATGTTGTCTTTTCATTTCTGGCTCATTTCACTCAAAATGCTGTCCTGAAGATCCATTCACTTAGTTACATGCCTCATAACTTCATTCCCTTGAAGCTTTATTTGGTTTCATTTCTTTTATCCCTTTTGGTCAAGATAGCATTCTCAATCCTACAATGCCAGGGCCAGGTTCATCCCTGGGAGTCCTGTCCCTCACTGTCAGGGAGACTTACACTCCCTGGGAGTCATGTCCCACATAGGGGGGAGGATCTTGAGTTTATTTGAAGAGTTGGCTGAGAGAAAGAGGCCACAACTGAGCAATAAAAGAGGTTCTCTGAGGGTGACTCTTAGGCATAGTTATTAGTAGGCTTAGCTTCTATTTTGCAGGAATAAGTTTCATAAGGGCAAGACTCAAGATCAGGGGCTTGACTTATTAAATTGGGATTCCCTAATGCTTGTGTGAATATCAGGAATTCACCAGGTGAGGAGGTTTAATATTTCCACATTTTTCCCCAGTCCCTCAAGGGGTCTTTGCAAACACTTTATTATTTTCTGCCTAAAGTACTCTGGGGTGCATTGGGGTATCATATTAATTTGTAGAGAACAATAAGATCTCATTCCCCATTGTAGGTTCCATGCAACCATACTGTTTAAATAGACTGACCATGTTATACTAGAAAGCGTGTTAGAGAGAATATAAATTCTGTACAAAATAAACATCTCTTGAATGATAGTCAAAATTCAGGAATAGATGTGACTGCCATAAGAGCTTACACTCTACGAATCTTTATATAAAGAACCTTTACAATTCAACAATTGAAAGACAAATAACCCCATTAAAAAATGGACAATGGATTTGAATAGATGTTGCTCTAAAGATACAGAAACGGCCAAAAGCACAAGAAAAGATGCTTACTTTCATTAGTCAATTGGGAAATATGAATCAAGACTATGATATCACTTCACACTTGCTAGAATGGCTTAAAGCAAAAAGGCAGATGGTAACAAGTATGTGGGGAAACTGTAAATCTCATACTTTACTGGTTCTCTTGACAATAGTTCTGTGACTTTGAGGAAGTTACATAAACTTTCTGGGTTTATTCTCTCATTTGAAAAATGGGAATAAGTGTAATATCTAAATTAGAGGATTGTTATTAGGATTAAATGACTTATTAATATCAGCTTGTTATTACTACTACGTCTCTACCCAAACTTATGCAGTTACCAAGTAGAACAGCTGAGCTTTGAACCTAGGCAGTCTGGAGTATGTATTTCTACTATGCTACTCTGAGGCATGAGTTTAAAATCTTGATACCCAAACAAAAATTTCAAAGTTCTTCCTTATCAAACCAAGAATTACTTATGGGCTCTTATACCTATTTACCCATAACTTGTCAAATGTAAAGTCAATGTACTTTGATGTACATTGATACAGCAATGTAAAACTGTATCTTTAAAATTTACTTTAGCATTGGAAACCATATTTTCAAAAGTTTGTAATAAAAAGTTTTTCCTGTTTATCTACTTGTAGACAACATCCCAGCAAGGAAACATCATGAAATAATGTTTAATTACTTCTATTCTAGAGGGGAAATCTGAGGATAGCTCAGGTAAGACTACTGTTGTAAAGAATTATCATGGAGTCCAACTGACTATTTACAACTTGCCGATGGATACCAGAAGCAGAGTAGGAGGGAAATACTAGAAAACCAGGCAGCTTTGTTGAGTGTCTATCACTTTGTTTTAAGAAAAGTCTCAGTTAAACCATACCCTCCTTTCAATTAAGACAGAAAACTACTTTGGAGGTTAGCCATGCTTGGCTTCTCTACTAGTTTCCTATCACTGCTGTAACAAATTACCACAAACTTAGAGGCATAAAACAACAGAAATTTATCATTCTGAACTATAATTTTGTAGTTCAGAAGTCCAAAATGTGTCTCAATGGGCTAAAATGGATGTGTCAGTGAGGTCGTGTTGCTTTCTGCAGGCTCTAGGAGAGAATCTATTTTCTTGCCTTTTCCAGTTTATATAGGCTGCCTGTATTCCTTGGTTTATAGTCCCCTTTCATCTCCAAAAGCCAGCAATAGCCACTGGAGTCTTTCTCACATCATATCACCCCAACGTGGCCTCTCCTGCCTTCTTCTATATTTTAAGAACTCTTTCAGACATTACGTTGGGCCTACCCAGATAATCCAGGATATGTTCCTTCTTTTCAAATCAGATTTTTGGCAATGTGAAGTCTATCTGCAACCTTAATTCTCTCTTGCCATGTAACATGACATATTAACAGGTTTTGGGGATTATGAGGTGACATCTTTGGGAGGCCAATATTCTGTCTTCCACATCTCCCTTGGTTCAAATAATTCAGGGTTCGTTCATTCAATGAGATCATTTTACTGAACATTGAATATATTTTAGTCTCTAGTATGCTCTGGACATAAACAAAAGAACAGAAAACTATCTTATTTGCCTATACTTCGCTGATAATTCAACAATTGGTGCAGTCACAAAAACGTACTTGAAGAGGTCAGTAGTAAGTAACTTCCCTTATATACCTGTGTAGTGGAATTCCATTAAAAGTGTTTCTTCTTTGTAGCAGATGCAATTATGCTGATGATGACAAATTGTACCATGAAGGCAATGTGGTATACTGAAAAAAGCTAGGTTTTAAAAAAAATCAAGTTAATATCCCAGAGCCTCAGGCTTCTCGTCTGTAAAATGAGGATAAGATTATCTTTCTCAAAGTGTTGTTTATCATAAAGACAAACAGGAACATATGTAATACACCTGGAATGGTATTCCACAAATGTGAATTCTGTTTCCCTTCTGGTATTTTAAGTATCAAACATTCATTTTAATACTTCCATGACTTGCTCTGCACTAAATGCTATGAAAGAATGTAAAAGAAATGTAAGACAAGGTCTCTTGTCTCAAACAAAAAATGTTGGTAAACTAATACACTTGTATACACGAAACAATTAAGGAAAGATCAATGTAAACTTAAGTGGGCTCCATAAAAGAGCTGGGAAATAAGACTTGGTTAGGAAAAGCAAATATATGGTAAGTAATTAAGAGTGATTTCGTCTTGATCTTAAAAAAAAAAACACAAACACAAAACCAACCAACCATCCAAACCCCTAACCGATACTTTGATATATGCTAAAGAAATTCAGGAGTAACCATTTGAGCTTTGGAGGCCTTGATGTCAATCAGGTACAGTGATTTTCAAGCTAATCACTGGATCCCTAGGAGTCCACAAATGTAAAAGCAATCCCAAGTAGATTCCTCACCCCAATTTATTCTGCTTTACCTTCTTCTCCCCTACCACTACAGGCGACAGGAATGGAACTAGATAAGATAAACTTCAGGAATATCTGTGGATTTTAATGGTCTATAGTTCTCCTGAATTTAAAGATCACAAGTATTCAGAACCCACAGGAATCTGATAGGCCTAGTTTTTCATATTCTTATTAATGATTTTGGAAGGAAAGCACACAGACTACCAACTACACCACAAACCTTACAAATATCAACTGTGCCTAAGAGCTAATTCCATTTTATATACATTTTATTTCACACACCAATCCTAAAGTCGGATTTGGAGTTAACTATTTTTTTATGCTCAGGTTTTGGTTTCTTGTTGATAAGGAACTAAGAAAAGCAATTTGCTGATGGTCACACAGGACGTGGGAGATCGAGTCCAGAACTGATCTAGAAATACACAGTTTCTTTACCTTCTAACATCAGCTGTCTAATGAGGCTGAGGATGAACCATCCATGAGGAGTGAGTAAACTGCACAGAAAACATCATTGAGTGTAGGAAGTAATGTCACATTCTTGAAATCCAAGATGGTTATTTAAAAGAAAAAAAAGTACCGACCTGGCATTAACTACCATGCTGGTTCTTCCTTGGCTCCCAGGTCGGCAACCCAGGGCCTGGTAGGAAGCCTCTAGGAGGTGCGCGGACTCTACTGGCCTCACTCCCTACTTCTTAGAGATTCGGAGTCCTGCTCCTTTCCCTTATCGGTATAATGACCCCGAGCCTGTCCATTCCCTCACCGTGAGTCGAGTACCGGTTCTTCAGACGCGGTGAACCAGACACTCTATCAGCCGCGGATCCACAACACCAGCACCAAATCAGCGAAGAAAAAACGAGTCGGATCGCAGCACGCTACGCCATGCGCAGGCGCCGCAGCCTCCAACCACCTGCCAGCGGAGGGGTGCAAGTCCGCCCCCCGACTCGCTCACCTCGGCGTGGAGGAGGAGCGGGGAAAGGAGCCACGGCGCCGCGGCTGCGAGCCCTAGGAGGTCTGTGAGTGTAGGTCTCTATCCATCACCAGACTAATTCTAGTTATAACGGCAAGCACTGCCTACTTTCGTCTGTTTCACCCCCACCCCTGTAGCCGACAGGAATGGAACAGTCCCGCGGTGGGAATTGTGGGTGGTGCACGCGCAAGGCGTGGGGGGGGGGGTCGGGGGAGGCGGTGTTAGCGTCGGTGTCCGAGTAGGTGTTTCCGGCAGGGCGTTTGTTGCAGTGTGGGCGGGGACAGGGAGGAAAAAAGAGGAGGTGGAGGGGGAGGAGGAGGCTTGGGTTCGCGCTGCTAAAGGTACGCGTGAGGGCCCGCGCTGGAGCCGGTTGACAGGGATCGAGGGAGTGCGTGGGACCAGGTGAGAAGGCGCCCTTGAGCGAAAGCGTACGCGCTGGCGGGCGCGCGGGGCGGCCGCGGGTAGTGGTTGGTGGGAGCGGCGAGCAACAAGCCCAGATACACTCAGGCGCGTGCGGGCGGGCGTGCGCGGTCTGCGGCCGGAGGCGGGTGAGGCGGGGGTGGTGGGGGAGAACGCGAGGAGGAAGGAGTGGGAGTCGGGGAGAAGGGGATAAGAAAGGTCCATTGTTCCCCCACTTCTGAGGATCTGCTCTCTCCGCAGCAGCTCTCGCAGCTATTTTTTGTTTGCTTTGCCGAGGGGTTGATGATCGCTCGAAGCGGAGGAGCCTAGTGGCAGCTGCCCCCTCTTCCCCACCTTCTTGCACGTTCATGTCTTTCGGCCTCGGCCTTTGACACGGTGACTAGAAGAGCCGGGGAGGCCTTTGGGCCTAAGTACTCGCTCAGCGTCTCAAGCGTTGGCTTCCTGGGATCTACTGTCTCCTCCCGGACCTGGACCTCCAGGAGAGCGGTGGTAAGGATGGGGGAGGGGGGGTGGGAAAGGGGATCCTGAGGTTATCGGGAAGTCCTTCCCGGCAGGAGTGAAGGGGTGTCTCTTACAGGCCAGCTTCTGGCTTGGGGGAGAGAACGGGAAAGTAAGCCAGTGGAGGCGGAGTTGGCTGCGCCCTGACAGGTTAGTTTGTGTGTGTAGGCATGGTTGGAGCATCCCCCGGTATCTAGTTTGTATCTGTTTAAGAGGTAAGAGGGGCAGGGAGGATGAACTTTGAATCTATGGAAGAATTATTCTTTCACCCACTCAACAAATATTTATTGAGTGCTTACTGAATAAATGGCCTTGTTTAAATATCCTGGATGCATGCAAAGGGAGTTATCTTGGCAGTGGTATGTACATGTAGACTCAGGCAGGTCAGTGTGGAATGAAAACTAGAAAACCTTCCTTAAAAGTCTATTGAGTTTTTAGGGAATTTAGGCCTTCCAGAAAATTTAACATGGAAGGATTCAAGAGTATTTAACAGGGTGGCCAGTTTGTGATAGCGTTTGCCTTCTTTTTGTACTTTGCTCTTGGCATTTATGAGTAAACTATTTTTGAGAACAAAGAATTGTTAATATATGTTCCTATGGATATTGGAGCTTTTTTGGCTGGGCTGAAGGAATTTCTTCAAAGAACAAATATTGTAGTAAGGAGCCCTTCAATGAATAGGAGGGACGAATACCTGAATTAAGCAATTTAACTGTGTCCTCTGGAAAATGATATGTTTTTTGATATGCTAAATAAATGGTTCTTAGAATCTTGGGGGTCACTTACCATTCTCAGAATCTGGTGGATTCTCCATGTCTTTTTATTTTTTGCATACTTATTTCTGCATTTTAGTACAAGATTGTGAATTAGGTGCACACGTATATGCAACTTTGTAGCTAAAAAATGTTTCACTATCTTTATATTTTTGGATTAAGGAGCCATTTGATTTGAAAACATCAGTTAAAAGAAGGCTTGTAATCATTTTTCTTGTTTTGGGATTATTTCTACAGTTAGTTTATGTTAAAAGGTCTTAATGTCATTTTTGGATAGACATACATTTAGAAAACCCTTCTGGGTAAAACCCAGCACCTAACTGACAGACTACCTGTGAAACCAGTACTGAAAATTAAAAATAATTTGTGAATTTTTAAAAGAACAAAAATCCAGAAAAGTATTCCAGTAGGACAGATTACAAGATTCGGTAAAATAATGGAGAAGTCTTATGAAAAATGATCTGATTGTTTCTTCTCTTTGTTGGCATGGCCCTTAGCAAGAATGCCATGGACATGTGTGAAGGGTTTAATCAGCTAGTAGATTCACAACATGTAATATTTTTCACAACATGTCAAGAATATGTATGTGTAGTGTTATTTACATATGTACCTTAAGTATATAGTCTCTTGTATGTTTTGGATACTTCACAATTTAAAAAAAAAGTGCTTGCAGTAATAACAAAAAGTGTTTCAAGATGTTTAAGGATCAAGAAGGGAGTTTTCATGTTCTCTTCTTGAATTGGGTTCTAAAATGCATAATATAACTTTCCAGTTATCTTGCTAGGCATTGTGCCTTTACAGTATTTGTAGTACTACTTGAGGCCTTATAAGTTTTCCTCCATGCTTTAGAAATAAGAGAATTGGCCACCATCATTCCTGTCCAAAGTGATCTGGGCCTGCATACAGAGAAGTGTTGGTGTCTATTCTGTTAAATAATTTCATCTTTCTATTTGAGTTGTATGTATTGGTCAGTCTTAAGGTTATTATACAGCATTGCTGTACTCCACGGTGAGGTCCTCTTTGGGCCAGTCTTTCTAGCAGCGTGAGATAACTTAAACCTGGCTGTCACAAGAGACAGAAGTACAAGTAGTTTATTTTTGGTTTTGTTCTTGAGATATACTGCTAGGTTTTTTGTTTGTTTTTTTTTTTTTTAATAATTTTCCTTAAAATTATTCTTGGTAGTTCTTTTGTTTATATTCTTTTGTATGAAGAGATTAGATTTTTTTGCTTTTGATTTGTCCTCTTATTTAATGATAACTGTCATTGTTTAGAAATCTGTCATTGTTTTAGAAATCACTTTCTTAGTGACTGCCTCATTTGGGGTGTTAGTGGCAGAAATTGATGTTGACCCATCATAATTAATGTTATGACTTCAAGTGATGGCAGTAATTTTATTAATAACCTTACTACTATTTCAGGATTGTAATTTCCTCTGTGGAACATCTAACTTTTTCATGAAGAATCTATAAAATTTTATTTTTAGCATTAATGTGGTTGTTTTTCATAGTTATTAGTTATTTGGTGTCAGGCATACACAACTTGATGGCAGGGTTGTATCCATTTTTTGGTGTAATATTTTTCGTTTTCTAAATATGGAAAATTTCAAATGTACAGAAATTAAATGAATAGTATAATGAGCCCTTATGTACTCAACATGCATCTTCAACAGTTGTCAACACATAGCCATTTTTGTTTTGCTTGTATCCCCATCCATTAGCCCTCATCCCTTCTTTCTGCTTTGCTTATTCTGAAGCAAGTCTTCTAGGCATTTATCGTTTCATCTGTAAATACTTTGGTATACATTCTTTTCATGCCTAATTGGTGTATTGTTTCTTTATAGTTAAGTTTACATAACTTTTTCAGTAAAGTATCTGTTGATGATTAGAACTAAACTACTAAATGAACTATACCAGTTATTTCTGACATATATTACTTGTCATTAGGGATGCGCTCTGCAAACTCAGAAAGATGATGTGAGTAGGAGTCAGCATCACTGTTTTTAGATGTTTGCGTTGAAAAATGAGAGCAGTTAGTTCCCATGTTTGCCAAAAAAACTTATAAGCCATTTCAAAGGTACACATGAGAAAGTGTGCCTTATTATAGTGTGGGGTTTTTTTAGGCTCTCTTTTTTTTTAAGTTGTAGTGACAAGATGCTAAAATATATTCTAGTTTTTAGTTCCTCTTGATTTTCTAGTGGGATCCAGTAGAAATCAGATAAACAGAAACTGAAATTGTTTAAAGTCAGCTTGTTATTTAAGGAGAATGAAATTCTGGATATCCTGTATGAACATTCGAAAATCCATACCTCTTTCTTGTGTTGCATACTTAAATATGAACAATGTCACAGAGCATGGTTCTCATGATGAGTAGAAAGATTATAGAAAAAATAAATATTGCCATTGAGTTATGAAGATGAATCAGATTATAGAGATTTTAAGTGATTGCTACTAAAGTAGAATTTAGATACATGTTTTTTTCCTTCCACAAATGTCAAACAGTTATATTTAGCTCAGATGAATGTGCATGCTATCATCAGTGAAAGTTTGGTTAACTTATCTTTTCTTCTGGCTTGTGTTATAGTCCCACAGTGAATAAATTATGGATCTAACATGATCTTCTGGTTCATCATTTTCTTCAACCTATTTTCCACACTTGGTACTGAAACATTTCATTCAGTTTTATTTGCACTAAGAGGACAGTGTACCAGATTATAATGTACCTATATTATGGCTTCTTGGTGTAATTGGCATAATTTGGAATGTGGAAGAACCATTCTTTAAGGTTACAAGGTTTTTGTGCGTGTTTGGATATATTATGTCCCCCCTAACAGTCATTTTTTAATCCATTCTTGTGGGATATTTGGATTCGATTGTTTCTGTGGAGATGTGACTCACTCAACTGTATGTGAAACATTTTGGTTAGATATTTCCATGGAGGTGTGGCCCTGCCTATTCAGACTGGGTCTTAATTAGATTGCTGGAGTCCTTTAAAAAGAGCTGACAGAGACCCAGATGCTTGCAGATGCTTAGAGATGCTTGGAATTGCAAACAGAAAATGTTTGGAGAACGCCATTTTGAAGCACATCCCGGGAGCAAAGGACCAGCAGATGGCAGCCACGTGCCTTCCCTGGTGACGGAGGTGCTCCAGACGCTATCAGCCATTCTTCAGTGAAGGTATCCTCTTGTTGATGCCTTAGTCTGGCTGCTTTTATGGGCTTAGAACTGTAAAATTTGTAACCTAATAAATTCCGTTTATAAAAGCCAATCCATTTCTGGTATTTTGCGTAATGGCAGCGTTAGCAGACTGGAACAGTATCTTTCTTTCTTTCTTTCTTTCTTTTTTTTTTTAACTTTTTCTATTGCAAAGTATATCATATATACGGAAAAGTGGTATGCTGATTTGGATGTATTATGGTCCCCAAAACACCATGTTCTTTGATTCAGTCTTGTGGAGGCAAATGTTTTAGTGTTGATTAGGTTGGAATCTTTGGGTTAGGTTGTTTCCATGGAGACGTGACCCACCCAGCTGTGGGTAATATCTTTGATTAGATTATTTCCATGAAGGTGTGGCCCTGCCTATTCTTGTGGGTCTTAATTACATCACTGGAGCCCTGTAAGAGTTCATACGGAAGGAGCTTAGTGTTGCAGCTTAGAGAGACATTTTTGAGGTGGCCTTTGAAAGCAGACTTTTGCTGACACTGCTCCAGAGAAGCTAAGAGAGGACAAATGCCCCAAGAGCAACATTTTGAAGAATGCACAGGAGCTAAGAGAGGAGCTGGAATACAACCTGGGATCAGTAGACGCCAGCCATGTGCTTTCCCAGTTAACAGAGGTTTTCTGGACACCATTGGCCATCCTTTGGTGAAGGTATACTTGTGTTGATGCCTTAATTTGGATGTTGTCATGGCCTTCAGACTGTACATTTGACTTATGTTGATGCCTTTTTGGCCTTCAGACTGTAAATTTGTAATCAAATAAACCCCTTTTATAAAAGCCAGTGCATTTCTGGTATTTTGCATAATGGCAACCTTAGCAAACCAGAATAAGTGGTAACTTTAAAGTACGATTTAAGAGGTAGTTAGAGAGCAGATTTCAAAGAATGTTATGGGTTATAGTTCCTCAATATCAGTTACTTCCTTATTGTGAAATATAACATATATGCCGAAAGGTGATAACGTTCAAAGTACAATTTAACAAGTAGCTATAGAGCAAATTTCAGAGCACAGTATGGGTTACAGTTCCACTATGTTGGGGATTTCCTTCTAGCTGTTCCAGTACTCTAGAAACTAATATATATATATAAAATTCAGTATTCCTAATCCTATGTTAAATCTTTATCTTGTCTGTTGCTACCCTTCTATCTCATTTGATCACTTTCTCAATCTTCAGGGATGTCTGGGCAGAGACCACCCTAACTTGTTCATATTGAAAAGTGGTGTCAACATGGGGAAGGTCGGTGCATCTGGTTGATGTTCTTGAATAGGCTGTTGCCTCTGGGTTTTGGGACTTATCTGGAATAGGGACACTCTGGAGGATTTAAGTTTCTGAAAACTAAACTTAGTGGGTGAAACGTTTTATATAGGACCTAGGTAACCTTTAGTATTTTCGGGGCTACTGTTGATTGGGGCTTGGCATATTGTGGCCATTTGGAATATCTAGCTGGAGCTTGCATAACAGTAACCTCCAGGATAGTCTCCTAACTCTATTTGAAATCCTGTAGCTACTGTAACCTTACTTTGTTACCTTTCTTTTCCCCCTTTTGGTCAAGAAGGCATTCTCAGTCTCTCAGGGCCAGGGCCAGGCTCATTCTTGGGAGTCATGTCCCACATCACCAGGGAGACTCACTCTCCTGGGAATCATGTCCCACATAGTGGGGAGGGTAATGAATTTATTTGCAGCATTGGGCTTAGAGAGAGAAAGGCCACATCTGAATAAGAAAAGAAGTTCTCTGGAGATGACTCTTAGGCATAATTATAGGTGGGCTTAGCTTCCCCTTTGCAGCACTAAGTTTCACAAGAGCAAGCCTTAAGATCGAGGGCTTGGCTTATTAACTAGGGAGTTCCTAAATGCACATAGCATATATTCTGTCTAAGATAAACAGGCAGTGTCTCACATTATCTTCACTTAGTTTACAATCATCATCAGTCTCAATTTAAAATAATTATCATAACCCAAAACACCCCAAAGCTCTTATCAGCACCTAATTATTTATCCTTAGTATTTGTGTGGTACTGGTAAGGTATTCCTATTAAATGTAGACTATAATATTCAATAGGTAGTTTTTCCCATATACCACTCTATTGTTAACTGTTTGTACCAGTGTCATACCTTTGAAGTAGATCATGCATGCACTTTTTATATTTGTAGTGCCAGTCTGTGGGATACATGCCTTTAAGGAACCCTTTCCATCATGTTCACCTTCAATGCAGCAGTGATACTTATAGTCTCATTAGTGAACTGTCATCACCCCTGTCCATTTCCATACCTTTAAATTTACCCTCATTAATATGTCTGTACATGTTAGGTAATCATTCTTCTCTAGCTTCTGTCTATCTTTAGGTCCCCTATATTCTCCATTTTAAGACCTGATTTTATGTTGTTCAGGGAATTCATAGTAGTGATAACATACAATATGTCTTTTGTGTCAGACTTATTTCACTCAGCCTTATGTCGTCAAGGTTCATCCATGTAGTCATACATTTCAGGGCCTCATTCCTTCTTCCTGCTGAATAGTAGTCCATAGTATGTATGTATCACATTTTGTTTATCCACTTGTTTGTTGAAGGACAATGCCGCTTTGAACATCAGTATGCAAATATCTGTTTGTCTCACTGCTTTCAGATCTTCTGGCTTTATACTGAGATGTGAAATTCCTGAATCGTAGGGTGTTCCAGTTTGCTAATGCTGCCAGAATGCAAAATACCAGAAATGGTTTGGCTTTTACAAAGGCGGTTTATTTGGTTACAAAGTTGAGTCTTAAGGTCATAAAGTGTCTGAGGTAAGGCATCAACAATAGGGACCTTCACTGAAGGATTGCCATTGGTGTCCGGAAAACGTCTGTTAGCTTGGAAGGCGCATGGCTGGCATGCGCTTGCTCCCAGGTTGTGTTTCAAAATGGCGTTCTCCAAAGTGTTGCTCTTGGGGCATTTTGTCCTCTCTTAGCTGCAGCTCCTCTTCTAAATGTCACTCTCGGTTGCTCTGAGTCTGGGTTTGTGTGACTCTTTGTAAAGTACTTTATTTAGTACTCAATAAAGATCCACCCTGAATGGGTGGGGAACACCTCCATGGAAATAATCCAGTGAAAGGTCTCATCCACAGTTAATTGAGTCACATCTCCATGGAAACACTCAATCAAAGGATTCCAATCTAGTCAACACTAATACATCTGCCCTCGCAAGATTTCATCAGAGAACGTGGCTTTTTGGGGGACATAATACATCCAAACCGGCACATAGGGTATCTCAATATCTAGTTTTTTGAGGAACCACCAGACTGCTTCCACAGCGGCTGTACCATTATACCTTCCCACCAGCAGTGAATAAGAGTTCCAGTTTCTTCACATCCTCTCTAGCGTTTATTGTTTCCTGTTTGTTTAATGACCATCATTCATATTGATGGGGGATGATACCTCATTGTGGTTTTGACTTGGATTTCCCTAATAGCTAGTGAATGTGAACGTGTTTTCATATTTTTGCCCATTTTATAATTGGGCTGGTTGTACTATTGTTGTTGAGTTGTAGGATTTCTAGATATATGCTGGATATCGATCTTTTATCAGATACATGGTTTCCAAATATTTTCTCCAGTTGAGTTGGCTGCTGCTTCACCTTTTTGACAAAATCTTTTGAGTCACAGAACTTTTGATTTTAAGGGGTTCCCATTTATCTATTTTTTCTTTCATTGCTTGTGCTTTGTGTGTAAGGTGTATGAAGCTACCTCCTATTAGTAGGTGTTGAAGATGTTTCCCTATGTTATCTTCTAGGAGTTTTATGGTACTGTCTCTTATACTGAGGTCTTTCATGCACTTTAAGTTGATTTTTTTATAGAGTGTGAGGTGGGGGTCTTCTGTCATTCGTTTGGATATGGATATCCAGTTCTCCCTGTCCGATTTGTTGAAGAGATTGTTCTATCCCAATTCACTGGATTTGGGGGCCTTATCAAAAATCAGTTGACCATAGATCTGGGACTCTTTCCGAACTATTGATTCCATTGATCGATATGTCTTTCTTTGTGCCACTACCATGGTGTTTTGTTTTGTTTTGATTTGTTTTAATTTTATTGAGATTGTTCACATACAGTTATCCAAAGATCCAAAGTGTACAATCAGTTGCCCATGGTACCATCATACAGCTGTGCATCCGTCACCACAATTAATTTTTTTTCTAGTTTTTAGAACATTTTCATTATTCCAGAAAAGAGATCAAGACAAAAAAGAAAATTCAGTTCCTCCCCTACCCTTAACCACCCCTCCCCTCCACTGTTGGCTCATAGTATTGGTATAGTACATTGGTTACTATTGATGAAAGTATTAAAATACTGTTAACTGTAGTTTGCAATAGGTATATTTTTTCCCTATATACCCCTCTATTATTAGCTTCTAGTTATAGTGTCATACATTTGTTCTAGTTCATGAAAGAGATTTCTAATATTTGTGCAGTTAATCACGATCATTGTCCACCACAGAATTCACTGTTTATACATTCCCATCTTTTAACCTCCAACTTTCCTTTTGGTGACCTATGTGACTCAAAGCTTCCCCTTTCCACCACATTCATACATCATTCAGCACTATTAGTTATTCTCACAATAAAGTGCTACCATCGCCTCTGTCTACTTCCAAACACTTAGGTTCAACCTAGTTGAACATTCTGCTCATGGTAAGCAACCACTTCCCATTCTTTAGTGTCATTCTATATCCTTTTAACTTATATTTCATGTCTATGTGTTTACATAGTATAATTAGTTCATATCAGTGAGACCATGCAATATTTGTCTTTATTTCACTCATTGTAGTGCTCTCAAGGTTTCTACATCAACTCGTTTTTTTTTTTAGACGGTTTTGTTCACCTACCATACTTTCCATCCTAAGTAAACAATTGATGGTTCCTTTTATAGTTACATATTTATGTATTCACCACCATCACCACTATCTATGTAAGGATATCTCCATTTCTTCCACAAAGAAGGAGGAAGAGTCAAAGAAGGTAGAGAGACAAAAGAAAAAGAAAGAAAGGAAAAAACAAAACAAAACAGGACAGCCAGAAAGCAACGATAGGAAAGATAGAATTAAACTAAAGTAGAATAAGATTCAAGACAACATCGCCAATGCCAAGAGTCCCATACCCCCTCCTTATGTCCCCCCACTTACAGGTATTTACCTTTGGTATATTGCTTTTGTTACATAAAGGAAGCATAATACAAAGTTTCTGTTAACTATAGTCTCTAGTTTGCATTGATTGTATTTTTTCCCCAATACCACCCTATTTTTAACTCCTTGCAAGGTTGACATTCATTTGTTCTCCCTCATGCAAAAAATTATTTGTACATTTTATCACAGTTGTTGAACACTCTAGGTTTCATTGAGTTATCAAGTTCCAGTCTTTATCTTTCCTCTTTCCTTCCGGTGTCCCACATGCTCCTAACCTTCCTCTTTCAACTATACTCAGTCATCTTTGTTGAGTGTGCTTACATTGCTGTGCTACCATCACCCAACTTGTGTTCCAAACCTCTCACTCATATCTTTTCCTATCTGTCTGTAGTGCTCCCTTTAGTATTTCCTGTAGCGCAGGTATCTTGTTCACAAACTCTCTCATTGTCTGTCAGAGAATATTTTAAACTTTCCCTCATATTTGAAGGATAGTTTTGCCGGATATAGGATTCTTGATTGGCAGTTTTCCCTCTTTCAGTATGTTAAAGATATCACACCACTTCCTTCTTGCCTCCATGGTTTCTACTGAGAAATCTGCACATAGTCTTATCAAGCTTCCTTTGTATGTGATGGATTGCTTTTCTCTTGCTGCTTTCAGGATTCTCTCTTTGTCTTTGATTATTAAGTGTCTTGGCGTAGGCCTATTCAGATCTATTCTGTTTGGGGTACACTGTACTTCTTGGATCTGTAATTTTATGTCTTTTATAAGGGATGGGAAATTTTCGTTATTTCCTCTATTATTGCTTCTGCCCCTTTTCCCTTCTCTTCTTTTGGGACACCCAGGAGATATACATTTATGTGCTTCATATTGTCATTCAGTTCCCTGAGACGTTGCTCATATTTTTTCCTTTCTTTTCCCTGTCTGTTCTTTTGTGTGAAGGATTTCAGGTGTCTCGTTCTGCAGTTCTTGAGTATTTTCTTCTGCCTCTTAAGATCTGCTGTTCTATGTGTCTATTGTGTTTTTTGTCTCTTCTGTTGTGCCTTTCACATCCATAGAGTCTGCCAGTTGTTTTTTTCAAACTTTTGATTTTTACCTTATGTTCACCCAGTGTTTTCTTTATGGCCTTCGTCTCTTTTGTTATATCTTCCCTGAACTCGTTGATTTGGTTTTTGATTTGATTTAGCATATTTCTTTGAAAATCTTTAATAAATTGTTTCATTAAAGTGAAACAGTATCTCAACTGTGTCTTGATTGAGGTGTAAGTTTGTTCCTTTGACTGGGCCATATCTTCATTTTTCCTAGTATAGACTGCAGTTTTCTGTTGTCTAAGCATCTGGTTTCCTTGTTTACCCCAGCCAGATTTTCCTAGACCAGAACGGGTTCAGGTCTCTTAGAGGAATGACCAAGTTTCCTGTGAGGTCTCCAGTTGCTGTGCTTTTTCTAACCTGCCCAGAAGGTGGTGCCTGTCTGTCGCCTGTTGCTCCTGACTGATGTAAGGAGATGGGCCACTTCAGTTTCTGTTTTGGCTGTTTTCTCCTAGGCTCTGGGGTCTGGTTCTGAAGGGAAAGCTGGGCCCCACCTCCTTATCTTTAGAGAAGATAAACCCCTTTGGGAGTTTTCCTCTGCATTTGTATTGTTGTCTCTCTGACTCTGTTATCTTCTCCCCTGTCTGTGTCAGAGTGCTGGGAACTGAAAATGTCTGTGGCTATCTTTCTTTTGAGCCCCTCAGTTTGAGAGAGAGGAAAAGGAACAGAAATCCCCCCTTTGGAGCCAGTACACGGACCCCAGATTCACTCGTCAACTGGAGGTAACACTTGGTCCTCCTGGCTCCCCCTCCCAGGTCAGACGAGTCCTCTGGTTTTCTAAGGTCAGTCTTCACTGAAAGCCTCTGCCTGCTTGTTGGGGGTCTGTAACTTGTATTCAGCAGTCCAAATTTGTTAACTAAAACCCCAGTTGGAGCTCAGCTGAGCTATATTTGCTTGCTCTGCTCAGAGAGTGCTGCTAGTTTCTACCACAGTGAGGTTTTGCAGCTGACAGTGCCCTCGGGGAGGGGCTCGGTGCGGTTCTGCAGCTTTTACTTATGGATTCTATGCTGCGATGTCAGGCATTCCTCCCAGTCCAGGTCGGTGTACAATGTGTGGACAATCACAGCTGTCTCCGAGCAGTTGTTCCAAATTATTTACTAGTTGTTCCTGGTTTTTTATTAGTTGTTCCAGGGGACTAACTAAATTCCATGCCTCTCTATGCTGCCATCTTGCCCCTCCTAGTACCGTGGTGTTTTGACCACTGTGGTTTTATAGTAGGCTTTAAAGTCAGGAAGTGTAAGTCCTCTGTGCCAGTTTGGATATGTTATGTCCCCCAAAAAACCATATTCTTTAATGCAGTCTTGTGGGGCGGACTGATTAGTTTGTTGATTAGAGTGGAAATGTTTGATTAAATTATTTCCTTGGAGATGTGGACTCTGCCCATTCAGGGTAGGTCTTAATTAAATGACTGGAGTCCTATAAGAGAGCTCTCAGACAGAAGGAGCTCAGAGCAACTGAGACTTTTGGAGAGATGCTTGCTGATGCTTGGAGACATTTGGAGATGCTAGCCCAGAGTTTGCTCTGGAGAAGCTAAGAGAGGACCCCGGCGCTTAGCTGCACAGGAGTTGATGAAGCTAAGAGAGACATGCCCAGAGACATTTTGGAGAAGGACATTTTGAAATGCAACCTGGGAGCAAAGGATGAGCAGACGCCAGCCATGTGCTTTCCCAGCTGACAGAGGTGTCCCAGACGTCATCGGCCATTTTTCCGTGAAGGTATCTTCTTGTTGATGCTTTAGTTTGGATGATTTTATGGCCTCAGAACTGTAAATTTGTGACCCAATATATCCCTTTTATAAAAGCCAGTCCATTTCTGTTATTTTGCATTACGGCAACATTAGCAAACCAGGACATCCTTCCCACTTCATTCTTCCTTGTTAGAATGTTTTTGGCAATTTTAGGTCCCTTTCCTTTCCAAATAAATTTGATAACTAGCTTTTCCAAGTCTGCAAAGTAGGTTGTTGGAATTTTGGTTGGAATTGCATTGAATTTGTAGATGAGTTTGGGTAGAATTGACATCTTAATGACATTTAGTCTTCCTATCCATGAACGCAGAATATCTTGCTAGCTATTTAGGTCCTCTTTAATTTCTTTTAGTAAAGTTTTGTAAGTACTTGATTTTTTTAAATTCAGTTAAATTGAGATATATTCACATACCATACAGTCATCCATGGTGTACAATGAATTATTCACAGTACCATCATTTAGTTGTGCATTCATCAGCACAATCAATTTCTGAACATTTTTATTACTCTAAAAATAAAATAAGAATAAAAATAAAGGTAAAAAGAACACCCAACACCTCCCCCCGCATATTCATTTAATTTTTGTCCCCATTTTTCTACTCCTCTGTCCATACACTGGATAAAGGGAGTGTGAGCCAGAAAGTTTTCACAATCACATGGTCACACGTACTTGATTTTTTTAGTTGCTATTGTGAATGGAACTGTTTTATTGATTATGTCTTTAGTTAGGTCATTGCTGGCATATAGGAACATTACTGACTTTTGCGCATTAGTCTTGTATTCTACCACTTTGCTGAACTTGTTTATTAGCTCAAGAAGTTTTGTCATCGATTTCTCTGGATTTTCCAAATATAAATTTTTTTTCAAATATAAGATCATATCTTCTGCAAATAATGACAGTTTTGCTTCTTTCTTTCCAATTTGGATGCCTTTTACTTCTTTGTCTTGGTGAATTGCTCTGGCTAGGACTTCTAGCATGATGTTGAATAATGTTTGGTGTCAGAAATGAAAGGAACAGGAATAACAGAGAGTAAAGGCCGTCATAGCAGGTAGATTATTTGTTGTTGGTGACAGTGGACATCCTTGTCTTGTTTCCTATCTTAGAGGGAAAGTTTTCGTCTCTCACCATTGAGTATGATGTTAGCTGGGGGTTTTTCATATATGCCCTTTATCATGTTGAGGAAGTTTCCTTCAATTCCTGCCTTTTAAAAGTGTTTTTTTTTTTTTTTTTTTTAATCAAGAAAGGATGCTGAATTTTGTCAAATACCTTTTCTGCATCAATCGAGATGATCATGTGGTTTTTTTCCTTTTGATTTGTTAATGTGGTGTATTACAGTAATAGATTTTCTTCTGTTGAACCACCCTTGCCTACTTGGGATAAAGCTCATTTGACCATGGTGTATGATTCTTTTAATGTGCTGTTGGATTCAATCTGCAAGTATTTTGTTGAGGATTTTTGTATCTGTATTCATTGGAGAGATTGGTCTGTTGTTTTCTTTTCTTGTAGTATCTGTATCAGGCTTTGGTATTAGGGTGATATTGGCTGTATAGAATGAGTTAGATAATGTTCCTTCTTCAGTTTTTTGGAAGAGCTTTAGCAAGATTGTTATTCTTCTTGCAATGCTTGGTAAAATTTGCCTGTGATGCTCTCTGGTCCTGAACTTTTAATTGTTGTGAGGTTTTTGATGTTTAAATTGCTTTGTTTGTGATCAATTTGTTGAGGTCTTCTATTTCTTTAGAGACAGTGCAGGTTGTTCCTGTGTTTCTAGGAAGCTGTTCATTTCTTCCAAATTGTCTACTTTGTTGGCATGCAGTTGTTCGTAGTAACCTCATATAATCATTTTAATTTCTTCAGGATCTGTGGTAACAGTCCCTGTCTTGTTTCTGATTTTATTTATTTGCAAATTTTATCTTTGTCAGTTTACATAAGGGTTTGTTGATTTTATTGGTTTTCTCAAAGAACTTACTTTTGCTTTTATTGATTCTATTTTTTTATTCTCTGTTTCATTTATTTTGGCTTGAATCCTTGTTACTTCTTTCCTTCTGCTTGCTTTGGAATAAGTTGGCTGTTCTTTCTCTAGTTTTTCCAGGTTTCCAGTTAGGTCTTTGGTTTTAGGTGTTTCTTCCTTTTTAATGTAGGCGTTTAGGACTACAAATTTCCCTATCAGCACTGCCTTTGCTGCCTCCCATAAATTTTGATATGTTGTGTCCTCATTTTCCTTTGTCTCGAGATATTTACTGATTGATTTCTCTTGCAATTTCTTCTTTGATCCACTGATTGTTTTAGAGCATGTTGTTTAACCTCCATGTATTTGTGAATTTTCTGGCCCTCCAATTGTTATTATTGATTTCCAGCTTCATTCCATTATGATGAGAGAAAATGCTTTGTATAATTTCAGTCTTTTTAAATTAATTAAGACCTGTTTTATGCCCCAGCATGTGGTCTATCTTAGAGAATGTTCCATGAGTACTTGAGAAGAATGTGTATCCTGTTGTTTGGGAATGCAGTATTTTATATATATATATAGTAGGTCTAATTCATTTATCATATATTAGGGTCTCTTTCTTACTGATCCTCTGTTTAAATGTTCTATCTATTGAAAATGGTACGTTGAAGTCTCTATTACCATAGAGATGTCTATCACTACCTTCAGTTTGCCGGTGTTTGCCTCATTTACTTTGGGGCAACTTGATTAGAAGCATAAATACTTATGATTGTTATTTCTTCTTGTTGAATTTCTCCTTTTATTAATATATAGTGTTACTGCTTGTAACATTTTTACATTTGAAGTCTATTTTGTCTGGTATTAATGTAGCTACCCCACCTTTGTTTTAGGTACTATTTGTATGGATTATCTTCCTCCAGCCCTTCACTTTCAAAGTCTTTGTATCTTTGCATATAAAATGAGTCTCTTGTAAAAACAGCACATAGATGGATCATACTTTTTTATTCATTCTGCCAGTGATTGGGGAGTTTAATCCATTAACGTTCAGTGTTATCACTGTATAGGCAGTACTTGATCATTTTATCCTCTGGCTTTTATTTGTCAGTTCTACTTTTCCCTCTTTCTCTCGTTTTAGTTACCCTTACTAGTACTCTTCATTTCTATACTCTCCTCCAAGCCTCCCTCTTCTGTCTTTTCTTTTCAGCCTGCAGACCTCCCTTTAGTAGGTCTTACAGGGCTGGTCTCTTGTTAACGAACTCTCTCAGCTTCTGTTTATCTGTATTTTAATCTCTCCCTCATTTTTGAAGGATAGCTTTGCTGGATAGACAAATTCTTGACTGGCAATTTTTCTTTATCAGTATTTAAATTTCTCATACCTTAACATCTTCTTGTTTCCATGGTGTCCAGTGAAAATTCAGCACTCTGTCTTATTTAGCTTTTCTTATATGTGGTGAATCGTTTTTCTCTTGCTGCTTTCAGATTCTCTCCTCTTTGGCATTTTTTTGGGGGGGGTGTGGATAAAGAGGTGAATATTTATTGCATGCTTATTATGAACCATATATTTTAATAGTTATTTAATTTGTTTCTAATAGAAGCCATGGTAAATAATACCACCATTTTGCTTACAAGTACCCTCAAATGGGTAACAAGGGATAAGTCCAATTTTAAACTGCATTATATCTTTGCAAAGTCTAGTCTTTTTAAAATAGACTAGGCTGCTTTCCTAATTATAAAATTGTATCTAATTTGATCATTCAGCCATTTGTATCATTTAGATCACCAGGCATAATAACAAATGACTTTGTATCTCTGAATAATCAGATGTAAAATGTGGGCTTATATTTAGTTAACATGTTTGTGCATCTTTAATTTAGTACTAATCATTTCCTTACAGTTATATTTTACTGAGTACCTCCTTGGCTTTCCTTTTCTGCCTTGTTTCACCTTTTTTTTGTTCCTGTTATGGGCTTGGCATTTCCTTTATTAACTCTTTTTGGATACATTGTATAATTGGCTTTCCTGTGAATTCACATAGACTGTTTATGAGTGATAAATATTTATCATCTAAATATTGCTATTTCTTCTGAAATCTTTAATCCGTTATTCCACATATATTTAAGGATACAAACTTAATGTCACACATTCTGTGGATAGCAGTAATGACCAGAATCCTCCCATACAAGTCAGGTAGTCTTGTTTTGACTTAACCTATGTGTCATTTTTTTCAAATAAATTCTTTTTAACCACTTGCGTCAAAATCACCTAAAGGTATTGCTAAAAATGCAGATTCTCAGCCCTGCCCTAGACTTACTGAATTACAATTATGGAGATAGGGGACAAGCATGAATTCTTCTGTACACAAGAATTTTAGAACAAGTGATCAGATGAAAGCCCTACAAGAGGAACTGACCTCCCTGAAGTCACAGACTCTCTGTGGCTGGGTTTTTAAGAAGTCAACTGCCATGAAGCCAGTGGTCATGAAGGAGAACATCCCACAGCGAGGAACTGAATGTAATCTCTGGGAGTGAAGATGGCTTGCATTGAGAAACTGAAACCTTCAATCCCGCAGCCCCAAGGAAACAAATTCTGCCAACAAACTGATGAGTTCTGGGGAAAGAGGTGGATCTTTCCCTGTTGAACCAACAATGATACCACAGCCCTGGCCGACACCTGAACTGTAGCCTGGTGACACTCTGAAGCAGAGAAACTGATTTAGTGCCAAGACTTCTGACCCTTTTGGAGAGAATTCAATCCATAGGAGGTGGTTTCCTCATCTTTAATCAGTCAATGTACTATTCGTTTACTCTTGTGTTCACAGTTATATGCTGGACTTGAAGACAGGCTGCTGGGATCTGGGACACATCTGTCACATGGGAAGCACGTAGTGTTGTCTGCTGGTCCTTTCTTCTGGGTTTTATTGCTTCAGCTTTTGGCTAACCGTGGCTTCCTCTCAGCCTCTCTGGCTCTTTGGCATTTGACTGTCGATTGTTGTGTCTTGGGTGTGTGGTCTGTTTGGAGTACATTAGTCTTCTTGTACTTGCATGTTGTCTTTTACAGGGGTTGGAAATTTTCTGATTATCCTTGAGTATCTTTCTGGCTTTCCCTTCTCTTCTCCTTCTGGGATGCCCATGATGCGTAATTTTGTGCTATGTGTTTCAGTCATTTCTCTGAGACCCGGCTCAAATTTTTCCATTTTTAATCCATTTGTTCTTTTGCATGTTCAAATTTGGTTGTTCTGTCTCCTGTGCTATAACTGATGTTTGTCTCTTCAATCTGCTGTTTTGTGTCCCTACTGTATTTTATTTCATCTGTAATGTCTGTTATTTTCATAAGGCCTGTTATTTTTCTATGTGTTCTTCAAATTCTTCGTGCTCACTGAGTGTCTTAATATCCTTTATCTCTTTATGTATTTTTCTTCCTTCTTTGACTTGATTCAGGAGATTTGTTTCACCATCTTTGAATAGTTGCAGATTCTGTCTACTCCAACTTTTTGATTTTTCCTTTGAATGAGCCATTCTTCCTGTGTTTTAGTATGCTTTCTGATTTTTTTTTGCTCATATTGATCATCTGATTATCTTGATTGGTCTGTTCGGAAGGTTGGTGTCTCTCTCTTGTCTAGGATTTAGTTGTTGCCTGAGTTTGTATTAGGGCACTGCTTTGATAGTTGGGTCGTCAGTATTTCTCGGTCAAAACAGCACTGGGATATCACAATAAAAAAGTTTTAAAAACCTATGCCAAAAAACAAAAACAAAAACAAAACAAAAACAGCATCGGGTGCCCATGCAGGAGGTATGGATCAGTTCCTATTGGCCTGGGATAGATTCTGGAGAGGCTCTGTAAAGTCCACCTTTTTTCTCCTGCACTTTCTGCCCTGCCCAGCAGTGGCAATCTTGGTTAATTATTCAGTTTCAGAAACTGCCTTGTGGCGCCTTTCAGAGTTTGACTGACGGAGCTGAAACTGTGGTAATCTCAGTTCGCCCGCCAATATCTGGCTCATTGTTGGGCTGTGTCCCTCTCTGTACCTGGGGCGGTGGACTCCTCCAGCTTCCCATGTCTGCAGCTGTCCCGCAGGTAAGGATCGGGCCTCCCTCTCTTGCTTCCCTCAAGAAAAGGGAATGGATGCCAGGAGCCATGGCTGGAATTGGAATCTCTGCCTGTTTTTTTAGTCTCTCCCTCCCGCACTAACCTAGGCATTGAAATTTCCTCCACTGTCCTTTGGGTCCTCAAACGGTTGATTCAGACAGTTTCTGCCTTGCTACTTGCTGCTTTTGGTCAAGAAGTAGGTTTCGCTGTTCCCTCCGTATTCCTCCATTTTGGAAGTTCCTCCTTGGTGCTCTTTTGTATTCTGCCCTCCCCAATAGTTTGAGTCCTGCTCTGGGTCCCTTTGGACTTGGGTCTCTGTGTCTGGATATAGATTGGAATCTGTCTCACTGATGTGAGCTATTTTATAGTCTGTGTGCGTGGTGGGAAGTGGAGAGATCTGAGCTATTTTATAGTCTGTGTGCGTGGTGGGAAGTGGAGAGATCCAAGCTGCTGCCTCTGGGCACTTCCCAAACTTCATGGGACCAAGTGAGCAGGAGGGAAGAGGACTGGCCAGTCCAACAAGTTTCCTACCTGATATTTTTCTCTTTCTTCTATTCAGTGTTTGTGGGATCCTTCCCCAGTCTTTACCTTCCTCCAGAGTTCTGATCAAGTGAGATTTGTCCTTTTTTTTTTTTGCTGAATCCCTGGGGATAGATGTCTTATATTGCCATGCTGAAGATGTCACCTACCAGAAGATTTTATGTGTTGAAAAGAAATAATGGTTTAAAGAAGAGAAGAAGAGAGTCATAGAAATGGGCTGAATAAGTAGTTGGGTAGGTGAGGCTAGGATTAAATCAGGAAAAGTAAAAGAAAATAAGACCTTTTGATGCTGTTAATAATTGTAATGTACATCATTTGGCACATTTTTCTATGACGGATTGTGCTTAGGTGCTGTGAGGGATAAATTATTTATTCATGTGAAAAAACATGTATGAATGACTGGGTGCCTGTGCCATGGTTTAGGTTTGCAGTACATTTTAGGTAAATGAAGTTGTTGAATAAAGTAAGATGGCATATAAGCCATGTAAATGCTATTGTATGGTTTAAGAAGAGGGAGGGATATATAATTCCTGTTTAGTATGATCAGAGACAGCTATATGAAAGAGGTGTCAATTGAGATGAGCTTGTGATAGAATTTTGAAAACAGTGACAGTGAGGAGGAGAACCTTTTAGGCCGATGAGTGGAAGTGACATGAGATAAAATGTATGGCAGGTTCTCAAGGATATGTTCTTCTAAGAGTTTTTTTTTCCTTATCATAATTACAAAAATCATATGTACTTGGTATAAAGAAACCAAATAGTTCAAAGTTGTATAAAATAAACTATTAAAGCCCCTCCCTATGACAGTTTCATGCCCCAGAGGGACCACTGATAATAGTCTGATGTGCATCTTCAAGAGTTTTCAAATATGTAGGTACCTTTTAGCTTTCCACATTAATATGGCAATAGGAAGAATGAGATTACAGTCCTAAATTTAAATTGTCTTTTCCCAAACTTTTGGAAATTTTTAACAAGAAGCCAGTTGGTTTGAATCTTGGCATTTTTCTTTACCACCCATCCCCTATAGCAGGGGTTTTTTAATAGGCAACAAAATACACACAATTGCATGAGAAAAAGCTGAGTCATCTACATATAAACTGGAGAAGCAGCTCTTTATATAACAGTGACTGATATATTCCCATTAGTTTTTCTGAGAGGAGCCTAAGCTTCTGGTTTTGAATCAGTTGAAAACTACACATCGTCTCTCCAGAAAAATGCACATTATCTATATACATAAAAGTTTTTCATACAATTTATTGGGGATTGTGCTGGTTTGAATGTATTATGTCCCTCAGAAAAAGCCATATTCTTTGATGCAACCTTGTGGGGCAGGCATATTAGTGGGGATTAAGTTGGAACGTTTGGGTTAGGTTGTTTGCATGGAAATGTGCCCCACCCAATTGTAGATGATAACTCTGATGAGATAATTTCCATGGAGGCATGGCCCCACCCATTCAGGGTGGGCCTTGATCACTGGAGCCATACAAATGAGCTGACAAAGAGAAGGAACTCAGTGCAGCTGAGAGTGACATTTTGAAGAGGAGCTACAGCCAAGAGGTACACTTTGAAGAAAGCACAGGAGCTGCAGATGAGAGACATTTTGAAGATGGCCGTTGCTTACTCCGGAGAAGCTAAGAGAGGACAAATACCCCAAGTACAACTAAGAGTGACATTTTTGAGGAACTGCAGCCTAGAGAGGAACGTCCTGGGAGAAAGCCATTTTGAAACCAGAACTTGGAGTAGACGCCGGCCATGTGCCTTCCCAGCTAACAGAGGTTTTCCGGGTGCCATCAGCCATCCTCCAGTGAAGGTACCCGATTGTTGATGCATTACCTTGGGCACTTAGTGGCTTTAAGACTGTAACTGTGTAACCAAATAAACCCCTTTTATAAAAGCCAATCCATTTCTGGTGTTTTGCATTCTGGCAGCATTAGCAAACTAGAACAGGGATTATAAGTTCCTCGAAGTTCACTTACTGACACTTCCTCTTTCTACTAGCCAGCTCTAAGTATGTGACATCAAGATTCAAAATCTCTGCAGAAAAAATGGACATGGATAGAGGTAATTCTGTCCATTTTGTGATAGTGAAATCTTGCTTAATGTTATAGAATCAGTTTGCTACACTGCAAGTTCTAGAACAGAGTTTAATATTCTAAGAACATGCCTTAATCAGAGAGGTTTCAGGGGAAGATAAAGCATGTTTTGTTTTGTTTTGTTTTAAATAATTTTATTTTGTGAAGAGGGACAGTAGATTGTTTTAATACCTCGTGACATTTAAATGTAAGCCACTTAGAAATATGCGGAGGCATTGCTATTTTTACTATGCTTTTTAAAAATTTTTTAATTTTCTTTATTGTGAACTTTAACACGTATACGCAACAGTGATAACTTTCAAAGTTTGATTTCACAAGTAGTTAGAGAGCATATTTCAAAGAATCTCATGGGTTACAGTTCCACAACTTAGCCATTTCCACTATTATAAAACATTACATACATACAAAAAGGTGTCAACTCTCAGTGTACAGCTCAATAAGCAGTTATATAGGTAATTTCAAAAATTGTTATGGATTACATTTCCACAGTCTCTGTTCCTTCCCTATTATGCAATACAAGGTATATACAGAAAGATGAAGACCTTCAAGGCACAGTACAATGAACAGCTATAGAGCAAATCCCAAAGGACACTATAGGCTGCAGTTCCATCGTGTCATTTACCAACCTTCCAGCTATTCCAAAACCCCAGCATTCAAAAATGTATATATATATAATTATATAAAGTTTCAGTATTCCTGCACCTTTGTTAAATCTTGTTTCTTCCACCCCTTCCTCTCACTTGATCTCTTTCTCCATATTCAGGGATGTCTAAGCAGTGAGCACCCTAACTTGTTCATATTGAAAGGGGGTGTCAGCAGTTTGGGGAAGAGGGCTGCATCTGATTGTTGTTCTTAAAGTGGCTGTTGCCTCTGGGTTTTAGGACTTGACTGGCATAGGAACACTCTGGTGCACTTAAATTTTTGGGAGGTAAAACTTGAGTGAATCTTTTATGGAATCTCAGGTAGGGACCTAGATATTTGGGGACTGCTTTTGGTAAGGGCATGGCCTACTGTGGCCATTTGGGATGTATAGCTGGAGCTTGCATAAGAAAAACCTCCAGGATAGCCTCTTGACTCTGTTTGGGATCTCTCAGCCACTGTAACCTCAGCTTGTTACCTTTTTTTCCCCCCTTTTGTTGAAGTAGACATTTTCAATCCTTCACTGCCAGGGCCAGACTCATTCCTGGGAATCATGTCCCATGTCCCAAGGAGGTTCATTTCCCTGGGAGTCACGTCCCTTGTAGAGGGGAGTGGGGGAGTTAATGAATTTAATGAATATATTTCCCATGTTGGGCTTAGAGAGAGAAAGGCCACATCTGAGCAACAAAAGTAGTTCCCTGGAGGTGCCTCTTAGGCATAATTATAGGAGGGTTCAGCCTCCTATTTACAGCCCTAAATTTCAGAAGAGGAAGCTGCAAGATGAGGGCTTGATTTATTAAGTAGTCAGTTCATAACTTCACTTAATATATATTTTATCCCAAGATAAACACTTTCTTACGTTATCTTCACTTAGTTGTACAATCATCACATTCAACTTTAAACAATTGTCTTAACAGAATATATCCCAGAGTTCTTATTAGTTGCTAATTATTCATCCCTAGTATTAGTGTAGAGTTGGAAAGATATTCCTTGTTAAATATAGTCTTTAGTACATAATGGGTAGTTTTTCCATACCACCCTTGTTAACCTTCAGCACTAGTGTCATACCTTATATCATGCTAACACTTATTTAGGTTTGTGGTGCTATGCTGTGGATTGCATGCATTTAAACAATCATTTACATGTTTGCCTTCAATGGGTCACTGATACTTATAATCTCATTAACAAACCACAGTCACACTTGATCATTCCTATACCATTAAGCTCACCCTCATTATCATATCTGTATGCATTAGATTATCATTCCCCCTTCACTAGCTTCTGACTATCTTTAGGTCCCCTATATTCTACATTATAAGACACTTATTTTACATTTTTCACAATTCATGTTAGTGGTAACATACTATATCTTCTTGTGTGTGGCTTGTTTCATTCAGCATTATGTCTTCAAGGTTCATCCATGTTGTCATATGTTTCATGACCTCAGTCCTTCTCAGTGGTTCGTAGTATTCCATCGTGTGTATGTACCACATTTTGTTTATCCACTCATCTGTTGAAGGACGTGTGGATTGCTTCCATCTCTTGGCAATTGTGAACAATGTTGCTGTGAACCTCAGTGTGCAAGTATTTGTTTGTGTCACTGCTTACAGATCTTCTGGTTTTATACCGAGAAGTGAAATTGTGGGATCATAGGGTAACTTGATATCTAGTTTCCTGGGGAACTGCCAAACTGCCTTCCAGAGTGGCGGTACCATTATACATTCCCACCAGGGATGAATAAGAGTTTCAGTTTCTCCACATCCTCTTTGTTCAATGAGTTTCCTCTTTGTTTAATGGCAGCCATTTTAATTGATGTGAGATGATATCTCATTGTGATCTTGCTTTGTATCTCCCTAATAGCTAGTGAAGATGTACATTTTTTCATGGGTCTTTTTTTTTTTTTTTAGCCATTTCTATTTCCTCTTCAGGGAAATGTGTTTTCACCCTTTGCCCATTTTATAATTGCGCTTTGTACTATTGCCTTTGAGTTATAGGATTTCTTTATATGTGCAAGGTATCAGTCTCTATACGATATGTATTTTCCAAATATTTTCTCCCATTGAGATGGCTGCTTCTTTACCTTTTTGACAAATTCCTTTGAGGTACAGTAGGTTTTAATTTTGAGATGTTCCTATCTATCTATTTTTTCTTTCACTGCTTGTGATTTGGGTTTAAGGTCTAAGAAGCAACCTCCTAATACTACGTCTTGATCTTCTAGGAATTTTATAGTACTGTCTCTTGTATTAAGGTCTTTGGTCCACTTTGAGTTAATTTTTGTATATGGTGTAAGGTAGGGGTCCTCTATCATTCTGTTGGATATGGGTATCCAGTTCTCCCAGACCCATTTGTTGAAGAGACTGTTCTGTCCCCGTTCAGTGGGTTTGTGGGCCCTATCAAAAAATCAGTCGACTGTATATCTCGGGGTCTATTTCTGAATTCTCAGTTCAATTCCATTAATCAGTATGTCTATCTTTGTGCCAATACCATGCTGTTCTGAATACTGTGGCTTTATAGTAAGCTTCAGAGTCAGGAAGTATAAGTCCTCCCGCTTTGTTTTTCTTTTTTAGAATGTTTTTTGCAATTTGAGGCATCTTTCCCTTCCAAATAAATTTGCTAACTAGCTTTTCCAAGTCTGCAAATTAGGTTGTTGGAATTTTTTTCTGCAATTTTATTGAGATAGAATCACATAACATACAGTCACTCAAAGTGTACAATCAATTGTTCACAGTATCGTCATTTAGTTGTGCTTTCATCACCACAGTTAAACTTTGAACATTTTCATTAGTCGAAAAAGTAGAATAAAAATTAAAATAAAAAAGAACATCCAAGAGGTAGACAGAAGAAGATGGCAACATAGAGAGTACCGGAAGCTAGTTTGTCTTCCTGGAACAACTAATAACCAGGAACAACTAGTAAATAATCTGGAGTAACTGAAGGGGGAGAAACATGACTGTCCACTCATCATACACCATCCTGAATTGGGAGGAATGCCCCAGATTGCAGCATAAAATCTGTAAGTAAAAACTGTAGCTCCAAGCCAGGAACCGCCCCCCTCCCCATGGCCCGAACTGCAAAGCTTCCTGGTGCTAGAGAGCATCACTCTCTGAGCATGTGAATATAGCTCAGCTGAGCTCCAGCTGAGGTTTTAATTAACAAAAATGGACTGCTCAATACAAGATATGAATCCCCAACAAGCAGACAGGCTTTTGGTGATGACTGACCTTGGAGAGCCGGAGGGTGGCCATGGACTGGTCCTGAAGGGGGCTTTCTGTCCCTTTTTTGGCTCAGTGGAGAAAGCCTCAGCCATTTTCAGTTCGCAGTGCTCTGACCCAGACAAGGATGGAGATAGCACAAGCAGAGAAACTATTCAAATGTAAATGACCTTTCCCTAGGGGTGTATTTTCCCCAAGAGGAAGAAGGTGGTGCCAAGCTCTACTACCCATCTTCCATTTAGAACCAGACCCCAGAGCCTGGGGGAAAACAGCCACGGGCCATATCTCCTTACACCAGTCTGGAGCTACAGGCTGACAGGCACAGTGACTTGAGGCCTCACAGGGTGTACCAATCTTCTAAGACACACCCTCAGGGAGATGTGATACTGTTGCTGCCTCCTGAGACCTGAGCGTGTTCTGGTCTGGGAAAACCTGATTGGGGTAATCAAGGAAATCAGATGCCTAAACAACAGAAAACTACAACCTACACTAAGAAAAACGAAGTTATGGCCCAGTCAAAGGAACAAACTTACACTTCAGCTGAGATACAGGAATTTAAACAACTAATACTAAATCAATTCAAAAAGTTCAGGGAAGATATGACAAAAGAGATGAAGCGTAAATGAAAATACCGGGCGTACATAAGGTAGAAATTGAAAATTGAAAAAAATAACTGGCAGAATCTACAGAAATGAAAGGCACAACATGAGAGATGAAAGGCATAATGGGAACATACAACAGTAAATCTCAAGAGGCAAAAGAAAACACTCAGGAACTGGAGAACAGTGCACCTGAAAGCCTGCACACAAAAGAACAGATAGAGCAAAGAATGGGAAAATATGAGCAACATCTCCGGGAACTTAAGGACAAAACGAAATGCAGGAATGTACATGCATCAGTGTCCCAGAAGGAGAAGAGAAGGGAAAAGGGGCAGAAACAATGAAAATTTCCCATCTCTTGTGAAAGACATAAAATTATGGATCCAAGAAGCGCAGCGTACCCCAAACAGAATTGATCTGAATAGGCCTACACCAAGACACTTAATAATCAGATTATCAAATGCCAAAGATAAAGAGAGAATCCTGAAAGTAACAGGAGAAAAGCGATCCATGACGTACAAAGGAAGCTTGATAAGACTATGTGCGTATTTCTCAATAGAAACCATGGAGGCAAAAAAGAAGTAGTATGATATATTTAACATACTGAAAGAGAAAAACCACAAACCAAGAATCCTATATCCGGCAAAACTGTCCTTCAAATATGAGGGACAGCTTTAAGTATTCTCTGACAATGACAGAGTTTGTGAACGAAATACCTGCTCTACAGGAAACACTAAAGGAAGCACTGCAGACAGAAAGGAAAAGACAGGAGTGAGAGGTTTGGAAAACAATTTTGGGAGATAGCAGCACAGCAATGTAAGTACACTGAACAAAGATGAGTGTGAGTATGGTTGAAAGAGGAAGGCTGGGATCATGTGGGACACCAGAACGAAAGACGAAAGATAAAGACTAGGACTGTATAACTCAGTGAAACCTGGGGTGCTCAAACAGTTGTAATAAAAGGTAGAAATATGTTTTTACATGAGGTAGAACAAATGAATGTCAACATTGCAAGGTGTTAAAAATAGGGTGGGGTTGGGGGGAAAATACAATCAGTGCAAACTAGAGAGTATAATTAACAGAAACATTGTATTATGCTTCCTTTAATATAACAAAGGCAATATACCAAAGCTAAATGAATTGGGGGGTAGGGGGGACGTAGGGGAAGGGTATGGGACTCCTGGCATTGGTGGTGGTGTCTGATTCTTTAGTCTATTTTAGGTTAATTCTATCTTTCCTTTTGTTGCTTTCTAGCTATCATGGTTTTCTTTCTCTCTCTCTCTCTTTTTTTCTTTTGTCTCTCTCTACCTTCTTTGGTTCTTCCTCCTCCTTAGTGGAAGAAATGGGGATTTCCTTATATAGATAGTGGCAATGGTGCTGGATACATAAATATGTGACTATACAGGGAACCAACTATTGTTTACTTAGGACAGAATGTATGGTATATGAACAAAACCTTCTTAAAAAAAATGGGTTGATGAAGAAACCTTGAGGGCACTGTATTGAGTGAAATCAGACAGACATATATTGCAGGGTCTTCATTTTTCCTAGTGTGATTTTTCATTTTCTGTTGTCTAGGCATCTGGTTTTCTTGAATGCCTCAATTAGATTTTCCCAGGCCAGAGGGGCTAAGGTCTGAGGGTGAGGCTGTGTATTCAGTATTCCCTGAGGGTGGGTCCTAGACTTTCCTGTGAGGCCTCTAGACTCTGTGCTTTCCCTATCCAGCCCAGCAGGTGGTGCTTGTCAGCCCACAGCTCCCCACCAGCATAAAGAGGTACGGTCCCTTTAATTCACAGTGGACCCTGACCCGGGTAGAACTTTAGGCACAATGTTGAATAATAGTGGTGACAGTGGACATCCTGGTCTCTTTCCTTATCTTACAGGGAAGGCTTTCAGACTCTCACCATTGAGTACTATGCTGGCTGTGGGTTTTTTATACATGCCCTTTATTGTATTGAAGAAGTTTCCTTCAATTCCTACCATTTGAAATGTTTTTTTTCAAAAAAGTATGCTGAGTTTTGTCCAGTGCTTTTCAGCATCTGTTGGGGTGATCATTTGATTTCCCTTTTGATTAATTTTCTTATGTTGAAGCATCCTTTCATGCCTAGAATAAACCCCACTTGCTGATGGTGTATGATTGTTTTAATGTGTCTTTGGATTTGATTTGCACATATTTTGTTGAGAATTTTGCATCTGTATTCATGAGGGAGATTGGCCTGTAGTTTTCCTTTCTTGTAGTATCTTATCTGGTTTTGGTATTAGACTGACGTTGGCTTCATAAAATGAGTTAGGTAGTGTTCCATTTTCTTCAGTTTTTTGAAAGTTTTAAGTAGGAATGGTGTCAGTTCTTTTTGAAAAGTTTGGTACAATTCCCCTGTGAAGCCATCTGGCCCTGGGCTTTTATTTGTGGGAAGCTTTTTGATGACTGATTGGATCTCATTGCTTTTGATTGGTTTGTGGAGGTCTTCTATTTCTTCTCTGGTCAGTCTAAGTAGTTCATGTATTTCCAGGAAATTGTCCATTTCCTCTAAATTGTGTAGTTTGTTTGCATACGGTTATTCATAGTATCCTCTTACTGTTTTTAAAATTTCTTCTGGATCTGCAGTAATGTCCCCTTTCTCATTCATTATTTTGTTTTTTTGGGTCTTCTCTTGTTTTGATTTTCCAAGCCTAGCTAACGGCGTGTTGATTCTTGTTGACCTTCAGAAAAGAACCTACTTTTTAATGTATGCATTTAGAGCTGTAAATTTCCCTCACAATACCACCTTTGCTGCATTCTGTAAGTTTTGATATGTTGTGTTCTTGTTTTCATTCGTCTGTAAATATTTAGGAATTTCTCTTGCATTTTCTTCTTTGACCCACTGATTGTTTGGGAGTGTGTTTTTTAACCTTCAGATATTTGTGAATGTTCTAGATCTTTAATGGTTATTGACTTCTAGTTGCAGTTCTTTATGGTCAGAGAATGTGCTTTGAATAATTTCAGTCTTTTAAAATTTATTAAGGCTTGTTTTATGCCCCAGTATATGACCTATCCTGGATAAAGTTCCATGAGCACTTGGAAAGAATGTATATCCTGGTAATTTGGGATGTGATATTCTGTATATGTCTGTTTAGTCTAATTCGTTTATCACGTTGTTTAGGTTCTCAGTTTCCTTGTTGGTCCTCTGTCTGGTTGATCTACCTATAGGAGAGAGTGATGTATTGAAGTCTCCCACTCTTATTGTGGGAACATCTATTGCTTCCTTCAGTTTTGTCAGTGTTTGTCTCATGTATTTTGGGGCACCTTGATTGGGTGCATAGACATTTATGATTGTTTTTCTTCTTGGTAAATTGTCTCTTTTATTAGTATATAGTGTCTCACCCTCCGGCTCTGATGCCCCACAGTCCCTCTCCACCGCATGCCCACGAGTCCCTGGGATTGGGGGAGGGCTTTATTATCATCCTTCATCTTGTTTTTAAGATTATAGGACAATTTCCTTTATGAAGAATATCTTCCATTTCATTTGGTATGTTATGATAGTTAAAGTTAGAGGAGAATGCCAGGAATCAAAGAGAAAGTGTAGAGTGAAAAGGCTTTGGGGATTTATGCCTTCAGGAGACTGTGAAGGAAAGTTCAGGGAAGGATGAGAAGAACGTCGAGAGTCTAGTGTCATAGAAACCAAGGAAGAAGTCTTTCAAAAAGGAGAGATTGGTCAATCATGCTTTATTCTGGTAAGGAGAGATTTTTCTGTTTGAAGCAGAAAAACATGAGATCTCATTTTCAGTTCAGCCTTCTGCCTAGAATATGCTTGCCTTTTCTTTGTGCTGTCTGTTACGCTTCTTCATTTCACGTATTATTTATCAGAGAGTCTTCCTTAATTAGGATTGATCTTCTTGCTTTATACTCCCATACCACTTTATATGTCCTTCTTTTTAATATTCATTGTTCTCAAAATTACTTATGTAGTGTCTGTCTTACCCCTCCCCTGAGACTCTGAGCTTCTCACAGACAAAGGCTTTGTATTGTTTATTGCTATAGAATCCATGTTTAGCACAGTGCTGGCAATATTTGTCAGTTGGATAGTGAGCTGGTTTAGATCTATTATGTCCCCCATAAAAGTCATGTTCTTTGATTCAGTCTTTTGGGGGCAGACCTATTGTCAGTGGGATCTTTGGATTAGGTTGTTTCCATGGAGATGTGACCGACCCAACTGTGGGTGAGACCTTTTGATTAAATTATTTTCACAGAGGTGTGACCTCGCCCATTCGAGGTAGGTCCTGATTAGTCTACTGGCTTTCTTAAAAGACCTCATGGGCGAACACAGATCCAGATGATTGGAGATGCAGACAGAAAGATGTTTGAAGATGCTAAGCTAAGAGATGAAATTCAGAGTTTGTCCCAGAGAAGCTCAGGGAGGACCCCCAGAGTCTTAGAGAGAAACGTTGCGGGAGAACAAACAAGTATGCACAAGCTGAGGGAGAGAAGCTAAGAGAGACAGAAGCCCAGAGACATTATGGAGAAAGCCATTTTGAAACCCTAACCCAGGAGCAGAGGTCCAGCAGATGCCAGCCACGTGCCTTCCCAGCTGACAGAGGTGTTCCAGACACCATTGGCCTTTTTTCAGTGAAAGTATCTTCGTGTTGATGCGTTAGTTTGGACACTTATGGCCTTAGAACTGTAAATTTGTAGCATAATAAATCCCCTTTATAGAAGCCAATCCATTTCTGGTATTTTGTGTAATGGCAGCTTTAGCAAAGTGGAACAGTTAGTGGGCTTTTCTGGAATGTCTGAACGGAGGGCCATCCTTTCTAGTTGTTGAGTTCTGTGATCATGAGGGAGAACTGGCATAGAAGTTTTATTTTGTTCTTGCCCCGTGTCCTGCATCTGATATTATAAATTTTGGTCGTAATCCCTTTAAGATGACTTATCCTTACATAGATGACTAAAATTTAAAAAGCATAGTATTACAGAGTTTGAAAAACTCCATGTGGTCATTATTCCCCCCACCCCTCCCACTTGAGAGTGCTTACAGATTCCTTAATGTGGCCTTTCAGTCTCTGTTTGCCTAGTTCCAGTGTCATCAATTATGAAAATTCTAAAAATCCAGCTCATCAATTCTGTAAATAGTATGTTTTAGTCTTAAATACCTCCTCAATTAACGTTTTCCTTATACTGAATGAAAATCTACCTTTTATGTTCCTCCCGTTTGTCCTTTCTTACAAACTAATGTTATTTACTCATAATAGTGTCTATTAAAAGATTGTTTCTTTCCCTGAGTTTTGTCTTTATTATGTTGTTGAACACCTGGACACTTTTCAGTTCTTGGCTATCATGAATAAAGCTGCTGTGAACTTTCTTGTATGCAAGTCTGTGGACATGTTGTATTTCTCTTGGGTAAACTAGGAGAGGAATCACTGGGTCATGGGATAAGTGTATATTTAGTTTTTGTGGTATTTTTTTAACATGTATTATTGTGAAATACATATATAGAATCGTGATAACTTTGAAAGTATGACTTAACAGTAGTTATATAGCAAATTTCAAAAATGTAGTAGATTACAGTTCCAGTTTCAGTTATTTCCTTATTGTGAATATGAATATATATATATAGTAATAACTTTCCAAGTACAATTTAACAGGTAGCTATAGAACAAATTTCAAAGAATGTTATGGGTTACAGTTCAACCATTTCAGTTATTTCCTTCCAGCTATTCTAATACCCTAGCATGTAAAAAAAATTTTATATAAAATTCAGTATTCATAATCCTTTGTTAAATCCTGTCTTATCTCTTGTTGCCCCTTCTCTCATGTTAATCACTTTCTCAGTCTTCAGGGATGTCTAGAGGGTGGACCACCCTAACCTGTTCATGTTGAAAAGGGATGTCTACATTATGGGGTGGGGTGCTGCATCTGATTGTTCTTGAATAGGCTATTACCTCTGAGTATTGGGACTTATATGTCATAGGAACACTGGAGGATTTAAGTTTCTGAGAAAATAAACTTAGTGAAAATTTTAGAGTCTCAGGGGCCTAGGTATTTTGGGTCTACTGTTGATTAAGGCTTGGCATACTCTGGCCATTTGGAATATCTAGTTGGAACTTGCATAAGGGTAACCTCCAGGGTAGCCTCTCGACTCTCTTTGAAATCTCTTAGCCACTGAAACCTTATTTGGTTACCTTTCTTTTCCCACTTTTGGTCAAGAAGGCATTTTCAATCCCTTGATGCCAGGCCAGGCTCATTCCAGGGACTCAAGTCCCATGTTGCCAGGGAGACTCACTCCCCTGGGAGTCATGTGTCACCTAGTAGGGAGGTTAATGAATTTCATTGCAGAGTTGGGCTTAGAAAGAGAAAGAGAAAAGCACCTTCAGAGCACCTCTTTTGTTGCTCAGGAATGGCCTTTCTCTGTATGTTTAGTTTTAAAAGAAACTTCTGGATCTTTTTCCAAAGAGGTTTTCCATTTTCCATCCCGTTAGAGTTTCACATGCTCCACATCCTCTCCAACATTTTGATTTTAGCTTTTTAATTCCTCTTAAGAAGGGTTTTTATAGAATTGATCACAGTCCTCTAGACTTCTTATAGATTCCGCTCTAGTTCAGTAATATGCTTACCTTCTTAGTTATGGAGGCTATTTTGGAACAGCTATGTCATAATGACCTTGAGGTCAACAGACTTTCAGGGCTTTTTCAGATGAACTGTTTTTGAGCTAGGTTACCTTTTCCTGTGCTAAGAAACTGACTTCTAAAAATCCTAAATTAGTATTTTTACATTTATCCCCTTATGTTCCATCCAGTTGATTTGAGAAAACATAAACTCTGGGATCTGTTAACAATTGGACTGGCAGTACCTACCAGCTTTTTGTGTTATCTACAAAACTGGTAAGTATATTTTCTGAGTCTTCAAAGTCGTTGATGAAGCTGCTGATTACTTCAGGCTCAAAGATGGGATCCTATGGTACACTGCTGAGACTTCTTTCTTGACTCCATTCGGTATTCTATAGGTAGAGTAGTACAACAAACTATGGGTTTACCTAATTTAAAATCTAGCTCACATTTTCAGTATATATCCCCACGAGAATTAAAAATTTACAAGAGTAGATAGATTTTTTTGTTTATTCATGTACTGTAAGCATCTAGAACAGGCTCAAGGCCTAGTTAGTGTTAGGTAAAAGTTTTTGAATGAATGAATGTATGAAAATGTACAGCTATGAGGATTTTGTCAGATCCTTTGTTGAAAACAATGCGTTGTCTTCATGGAATAGTCTTTATTGCAAAATGAAACTAACTTGTTTAAAATTAAACTAACTTGTGCCAGTTAGACACTATTTGGATTTTTGCAGAACAGGAAGTGGATGAGCTGATGGAAGATCTGTTTGAAACTGTGAGTAGTGGTCCTGTAGTCAGAACTCTGGGTAAAAAAGTGGATTGTCCCGAAGCTCTGTTCTTTGACCCTGGGACCCTAGAAGGGTGGTTTCTGACTGAGCTATTTCTCCCTTTAGTCCACCCAGGAAAAAAATACAGAGTGAGGTAGTTTAGGTAATTATCAGGTACACTCTTGATTATCCACATGTAGGTTATTCTAAGTGAAATTTCCAAACTTTTGGATGGCCTCCTCACAATCATTTGTTGCATCCTGATGATTGCAAATTTGTTACAGATTCCGAGTACAAATAGTTACCTTTCTGATAAATCTGTCTCTTGAAAAGATATTTCTGCGTATTAGATTTCTCATTTTGAGTAATGTGTGCTCTATCCTTAACATTACAAGTTGCTTGTTGAGAGACGTTTGTTTGTTTGTTTGTTTGTTTCATTTTTATTGAGATTGTTCAGATACCATACAATTATCCAAAGATCCAAAGTGTACAGTCACTTGCCCCTGGGTACCCTCATACAGCTGTGCATCCATCACACTTAATTTTTGTTCAATTTTTAGAAACTTCTCATTACTCCAGACAAGAAATAAAGTGAAAGATGAAAAAAGAAAAAAAAGAAAAGGAAACTCTAATGCTCCCCTATCCCTAACCAACCCCCCTCAATTGTTGACTCCTAGTATTGATATAGTACATTTGTTACTGTTTATGAAAAAATGTTGAAATACTACTAACTGTAGTATATAGTTTGTAATAGGTATATAATTCTTCCCTATATGCCCCTCTATTATTAACTTCTAATTGTATTGTCATACATTTGTTCTGGTTCATGGAATCGATTTCTAGTATTTGTACAGTTGATCATGGACATTGCCCACCATAGGATTCAGTTTTATACATTCCCATCTTTTGACCTCCAACTTTCCTTTTGGTAACGTATATGACTCTGAGCTTCCCCTTTCCACCTCATTCACACACCATTCGGCGCTGTTAGTTATTCTCACATCTTGCTACCAACACCCCTGTTCATTTCCAAACATTTAAGTTCATCCTTGTTGAACATTCTGCTCATACTAAGCAACCACTCCCCATTCTTAAACCTCGTCCTATATCTAGGCACCTTATATTTCATGTCTATGAGTTTACATATTATAATTAATCCCTATCAGTGAGACCCTGCAATAATTGTCCTTATATGTCTGGCTTATTTCACTCAGTATATTGCCCTCGAGGTTTTGTCATCAGCCCATTTTTTTTTTAATATGGTTTTGTTCACTCCCCATACATTCCATCCCAAGTAAATAATCGATGGTTCTCTGCATGGTCATACATTTATGTGTTCACCATCTTCACCACTGTCTATATAAGGGCATCTACATTTCTTCCACAAGGCAGGAGGGAGAGTCAAGGAAGGTAGAGAGGCAAAAGAAAGAGGAAAAAAAAATGACAGCTAGGAAGTAGCAAAAGGAAAAATAACCTTAAATCAAAGTAGAATAAAGAATCAGACAATACCATCTATGTCAAGTGTCTAACATGCCTCCCCTATCCCCCCCTCTTATCTGCATTTACCTTGGTATATCTTACATTAAAGGAAGCATGATACAATGATTCTATTAGTTACAGTCTCTAGTTTATGCTGATTGCATCCCTCCCCCAATGCCTCCCCATTTTCAACACCTTGCAGGGTTGACATTTGCTTGTTCTTCCTCGTAAAAGAACATATTTGTACATTTTATCACAATTGTTGAATACTCTAGATTTCACCAAGTTACATAGTCCCAGTCGTTATCTTTCCTCCTTTCTTGTGGTGTCTCACATGCTTCCCACCTTCTTCTCTCATCCATATTCATAGTTAATCTTTGTTCAGTGTACTTACATTGTTGTGCTACCATCTCCCAAAATTGTGTTCCAAACCACGCACTCCTGTCTTCTATCACCCTGTAGTGCTCCCTTTAGTATTTCCTGTAGGGCAGGTGTCTTGTTCACAAAGTCTCTCATTGTCTGTTTGTCAGAAAATATTTTGAGCTCTCCCTCGTATTTGGGACAGCTTTGCTGGATACAGGATTCTTGGTTGGCGGTTTTTCTCTTTCAGTATCTTAAATATATCACACCACTTCCTTCTTGCCTCCATGATTTCTGCTGAGAGATCCGCACATAGTCTTATTAAGCTTCCTTTGTATGTAATGGATCACTTTTCTCTTGCTGCTCTCAGGATTCTCTCTTTGTCTTTGACATTTGATAATCTGATTATTAAGTGTCTTGGCATAGGCCTATTCATATCTCTTCTGTTTGGAGTATGCTGCTCTTCTTGGATCTGTAATTTTATGTCTTTCATAAGAGATGGGAAATTTTCATTAATTATTTCCTCTATTATTGCTTCTGCCCCCTTCCACTTCTCTTCTCCTTCTGGGACACCAATGATACGTACGTTATTGTACTTTGTTTCATCCTTGAGTTCCCGGAGACGTTGCTCATATTTTTTCATTCTTTTCTCCATCTGCTCCTTTGCGTGTAGGCTTTCAGGTGTTTTGTTCTCCAGTTCCTGAGTGTTTTCTTCTGCCTCTTGAAATCTGCTGTTGTATGTTTCCATTGTGTCTTTCATCTCTTGTGTTGTGCCTTTCATTTCCATAGATTCTACTAGTTGTTATTTTGAACTTTTGATTTCTGCCGTATACATGCCCGTGCTTCCTTTACAGCCTCTATCTCTTTTGCAATATCTTCTCTAAACTTTTTGATTTGATTTAGCATTAGTTTAAATTCCTGTATCTCAGTTGAAGTGTACATTTGTTCCTTTGACTGGGCCATAACTTTGTTTTTCTTAGTGTAGGTTGTAATTTTCTGTTGTCTAGGCATGGTTTCCTTGGTTATCCAAATCAGGTTTTCCCAGACCAGAACAGACTCAGGTCCCAGAGGGAAGAAATATTCAGTATCTGGTTTCCCTGCGGGTGTGTCTTAGAAAATTGCTCCAGCCTGTGATGCCTCAGGTCACTGTGCTTTTCTGCCCAGCAGGTGATGCCTGTTAGCCTATAATTCTTTTTTTTTTTTTTTCAAGCTTTTAAGAAAATATTTTATTTATTTATTTTTTTTTTTTATTAAATTTCAGTTTTATTGAAATACATTCACACACCATACAATCATCCATGATATACAATCCACTGTCCACAGTATGATAACATAGTTATGCGTTCATCACCACAGTCTATCTCTGAACATTTTCCTTACATCAGAAAGAACCAGAACAAGAATAAAAAATAAAAGTGAAAAAAGAACACCCAAATCATCCCCCCAGCCCACCCCATTTGTCCTTTAGTTTTTATCCCCATTCCTCCACTCATCCATACACTAGATAAAGGGGGTGTGATCTACAAGGTCTTCACAATCACACTGTCACCCCTTGTAATCTACATTATTATATAATTGTCTTCAGGAGTCCAGACTGCTGGGTTGGAGTTTGGTAGTTTCAGGTATTTACTTCTAGCTAGTCCAATACATTAAAACCTAAGAGGTGTTATCTATATAGTGCATAAGAATGTCCACCAGAGTGACCTCTCGACTCCATTTGGAATCTCTTAGCCACTGAAACTATTTTGTCTCATTTTGCATCCCGCTTTTGGTCAAGAAGATACTCTCAGTCCCACGATGCCGGGTCCACATTCATCCCCAGGAGTCATACTCTGCGTTGCCAGGGCGATTTACACCCCTGGGAGTCGGGTCCCACGTAGGGGGGAGGGCAGCGAGTTCACCTGTCGAGATTAGCCTATAATTCTTGACTGGTGTGAAGAGGTATGGCCATGTTCCCCCAGGCTCTGGGGTCTGGTTCTGAATGGAAAGGGCCCCACCCCTTTCCTCCTAGGGAAGACAGAGCCCCCAGGTGGAGGTCATTAGCATTTCAGTGGTCTCGCTTTCTGCTTGTGCTGTCTCCACCCTTCCCCAGGTCACAGCCCTGGAAACTGAATATGACTGGGGCTTTCTCCACTGAGCCAAAAAAGAAACAGATAGTCCCCTTCAGACCCAGTCCAAGGTGACCCTCTGGCTCTCCAAGGTCAGTCGTCACCCAAAGCCTCTGTTTTTTGGAGATGCGTACCTGTAGTGAGCAGTTCACACTCGCTACTTAAAACCCCAGTTGGAGCTCAGTTGAGCTATATTCGCTTGCTGGGAGAGAGCTTCTCTCTGGCACCACGAGGCTTTGCAGCTCGGGCTATGGGGGAGGGGGTCTCCTGACTTGGATCCGCAGGTTTTACTTACAGATTTTATGCTGTGTTCTTGGGCATTCCTCCCAATTCAGGTTGGTGTATGATGAGTGGATGGTCTCATTTGTCCCCCTGCAGTTATTCTGGATTATTTACTAGTTGTTTCTGGTTTTTTGTAGTTGTTCCAGGGGGACTACTTAGCTTCCACTCCTCTCTATGCCGCCATCTTGCCCCGCCTACACATTGAGAGACTTTTTTCCTAGCATAATAGTCATCTTGTATGCAAGGTAATGGGAACCATGAAGTGACAATGGTTCTGCTGTGGGCTCTTTCTGGGTGCCAGCAGTATTAAAGTCCTGTACTGTATACTCTTCCTTTCCCTTCTCACCACTGGGGTAAATTTCATAGGCCTATTCCCCAAGAAAATCTTCTTCCTTTCCCCTCAGCTCCAAGAAGAAATGGAATTCTCCAACATGGAAGATGATGGCCCAGAAGAGGATCATGTGATAGAGTCTCAGCCTAACTTGAACACCCCTCAAGCCCTACGGTAGGCTAGCTAAAGATTTTGAAACTTAGAATCGAGGAAAACTGATTTCTGAAAAGGTTTTCAGAAATTGTAGTAACAATTCCCCATTCCCAAGTAGTTGCTGTTATTGAAATAAGATGCAGAACCTGTTAGCTGTCAAATGAGTAAGTCTCTTTGTTATGGGGCAGTGCAGCTATAGACCAAGCAGTATCTGAGAAGGGAGAGAAAACAGTAGGTGGCATCCATAGCAACTTGTCAAGGTGAGTGGTGCTGGAGAGGTATGTAGGATTTATGGCCAGCCACAGAAATTTCCACAAACCACAGTATCCAGTTATATCCCTTTTGTTCTCCTGTTTGCCACTGACATTTGGTAGATATTAATGAAAGTTTATCTGTCACCTGGGCATTAATTGATCAAACCATGAAGCATTAGTGCCCTGGGAGATGGAAATACATGTACTGCGTTTTTCATACAAAGTTGGCACTTCTGTTGCCCCATCCAGAAAATAGAATGTTTTCTCCCTATTTCTGTGATGGATTTGTGTAACTAACCTGTATTTTAATCAGTTGTTACTCATTGTGAATGATAGCATACAATCCTTAGATGACTATCTAGAGGTAAGTTTGTAGTTTTTTCCATGGATTAAACAAAGTAAAGCTAACACACAGCCTCTGTTAGTGCATGTTTAAACTAACACCTTTACCTAACTAGAGAGCCTGGGATCCATGTGAAAGCAGGGCCTTCAAGGACCTTGCAATTTAATGATGAAGTTAATATACTAACCAATGAATAAAACCAGAAAAATCAGTCACATTCCACTACAACAAAATTCTGATATAGGAGAAGAATGGAACCATTCTCTTTTGGGAAGTTGTTATAGTTAGTGTTTTTTTGTGTGTTTTTTTCTTGTGGGTTTACAGAACAATATATAAAATACGGATTCCTATGTTTAGGTTTTTTTGAGTTATAAAATTGTTTATTCTCACTAGTCAGTTCTTTGTATGGGTTTTTTGAATTTGGGAATTATGTGGTTACATTAAAATTCCTCATCAAATTCAGTTACTTTCTGATATTCAGTGAATCTACTTGGGATGCTGCTGCTTCTCTTTTATTTGGAAACCTGGTTTCGTTTTTGACTAAATAAAACATGGGGAAAGTGAGTCATCTGTGCTCCCTTTATGACCTAGCAAGGTAATACGTATTAGAGGCAGATACAGGCAATTTTGGCATTGTCTACCTGTTTATATTTCAGTTCTTGTGTTCCTCTCATAGTATTACAGATGATCAAGAGTTTTCAAGTCTCATAAAGAGGACAGTTCCATGGTCTTTAGGTGTTTACCTTTTGCCTGCCCATCCTGTAGTAAATACTGCAAAAGGAATATACTCTTCATCTCCAGAGCCATAGAAAAAGTATTTAAAAAAATCTTTAAATTTTTAAATTGAAATTTTAAATTATCATTTAACTGTTGCCTGTATGTGGGGAATTTCTTGAAACAAAGTACCTGCCAATCATTGCTCCTTTTGCAGGATTTCTCCTGATTGTATAGCGTATCAGAATGTGCTTAGTCATTTAAATATCTTGCTCTGCCTTCACCCTAGAACTAGCATGCTAAGTATTTGGATTCTTGCTTCAACCCTGGAAACAGTGTCTCTCTCAGGAGGTAGGGATAGAAGAGTAGGGTTAGGAAGTATGGGGAAGGGACTCAAACGGCCAAGAGGAGATCTTTTCTTGGAGGATTATAGGGTAATAGTTGAACTATCTTCTCAATTCTTCTCTTCATTTAAACTATCATATATTTCAGTATACCTCCTTGCTTCAAGCTAGAAGGTTTTTGACTTATTGAGAAAGGAAGGCAGTAGCCTATATGGATTGGGAGATAGGAGAAGCTTGACCTGAAATGGGAGTAACAGGTAAATTAGAGAACAAGTGATGTGCTTTTAGAAATTCTATATTACGGCTAATAGGAAGCCCCAGATGAATGTAGATTAATGTAATCAGTATAATGTAATTAATGTGATGTAAGAATGACACATTTCCATTGGCTCTTTGGGTGCTTTGTTATCCAGATGTTTCTCTGCTCCTAGATTTCTGTTTAATTTCCTCTCCATTTGTATTTTGCTTAGAAGAGTGGTTATAGGAAGATTGGAGAGGTGGGGCTAATTCAGAGTCATCTTATTTGAGCCTTTGTTAACAACTTCAGGAAAAGATTTGGATAAGACTACACATTTCACTGTGGGATTTAGGGATTAGCAGTAGGTGAAAATTTTCGGCCTCTCTTACCTATCATTTGCAAGAATTGGCTGTGTGTGGACCTAGGAAAATATTTAAATTCGGTCATCTCTCTTTTGGGGATAGGTTTGAGGAACCATTGGCCAATTTGCTAAATGAGCAGCATCGGACAGTGAAGAAGCTGCTTGAACAACTGAAGATGAAGAAATCTTTAGCCAAACAGCAGCAGGAGGTAGGGAGGGTCAAGCCTCAGAGTGAGAAAGTTCATCAGACTCTGGTTCTAGACCCAGCACAGAGGAAGAGACTCCAGCACCAGATGCAGCAGGTAAGACTCTTCTTGGTAGAGTTAATACTACATCATCCTATGACCTGACACTGAGGCCAAAAATTAACAACTTTGTAAAAGTCAGAAATGTGCATCTTCATACCTATGAAACCATGGACCATGGGATCATCACATCAGTTAGGACCTTGCATGGCTCTTGTGTGCCTACCAAATGGCTCAGGCAGAAGTGCTTGTAAGTTGTAGGCCTACGACTCCAATGCACAGATTCCAAAATCCTCCTGGATCGAGGGTAGCGAGGTACCATCCTAGATGGAAACCAGCATTGAGGGCACCATCCCCTTCACCAAACCTTTCAAAGTTTACATAATGCCTAAACCTACAAGGCGCTGAATCACAAGCAGTCTTTATAGTCATGGCCTCGAAGGGCCTTTGTATGGTTTATCAGAGTGAACCAGGAGCCTGTGACCCTTAATAGGGTAAATTATTTTGCATTAAAAAAGAACACAAAAAGCTTCAAATGTGCTTTTAAAAAAATAATAATAATAAAATTGAGAAAACATCCCCCCCCCAAAAAAAGTGCATGTAAGTACCCTGAAAGCATTCAGTATTATAGATTTCAAAGAGTTCATAGTCATCTGTTCTGAAATTTAATAGTCTTAGCTGCCAGAAGTAGTTTTTTTTCCTTTTTCTGGTTGTCATTTTCCTCCAAGGAAACACATATGAGAAATTGATGCTTAGATACTGTGTCATTCTCATAGTCTATCCAGCAAGCAAAAGAACTGTGATAAAGTTGCAAGCATCTTGGTAAGATCTGTCTGGGTTCCTGAAATGACAACATCATGACATGTTACTGTATTTGTTTTCTTTCCTTTCCCAGCATGTTCAGCTCTTGACACAAATCCACCTTCTTGCCATCTTCAACCCTAGTCTCAGTTCAGAGGCCAGTACTACCAGGATATTTCTTGTAAGTATCTAAATATTCCTGACTCTAAAGTCATGGCCTTGAAAAGTCATTTCTCAGTTATTCACCCATCATAACCTACATTTAGTTGTTTCCTAGATGTTTTTCGTAGAAAAGTCTATTTTTTCCAAAGTTTGCTAAGAGAAACCTAAGCCACTGATTCCAATGTAAGAATAACGAATGTATTCAATTTTCTGAAAATTGTGTACTTACCTTTTATTCAGAGAAACCAAAAAAAAAAAAAAAAAAAAGATCCTCATTCTTGAGAACCTGAATTCTAGCTAGGTGCTGAACTGTGTATTTAAGAGGCTAAGAACACTCAATCTAAAAATAAAAGCAAAATATAAATGAGTATATCACAAACACAATCCTTGAATATCTGAAGGCTCAGCAAAAGAGTAATCTCAATAAAATAATGTTAATTTTGAAAGACTCTGTGATGATTTCTATCTGTAGGAGGAAGGACAGAGGCTAAGGGCTACTGGTATTAATTGTCTGGAACTTAGGTCTTCTTTGTGTCCTGTTTTTCCAAGAAAGAGCTGGGAACGTTTGCGCAAAGCTCCGTCATTCTTCACCCTCAGTTGAATCCCAAGTTTCAAACCTTATTCCAACCTTGTAATCTGATGGGAGCTATGGAGCTCATTGAAGATGTCAACACACATGTCAGCATTGACTGGAGTCCTTTTAAAACTGTCAAGAAGAATGGTAAGGAACAGATGTGTAAACTTCAAACTTTTGTTTATAGTGAGATGTGAGAATCTTATGCCATACAAAATTTCCCAGGAATGGGGGAGACAGGGTTTTGCAATTTCTTCCTTCTCTCTATTATCTTCCCTTTGTGCTCAATGATCTAAGTTCTGGAATTATATGATAGTATTGGGGCTTTGATAAGAGGTGGAGGCAGTCGACATAACTGGTGTGTGGAGTAGAGATGTGGGAATTGGGCTAAGAATTGGACTTTGGATACACATGAGAAGGTAAGTGTTAGGAGTGAGATCAAGACATACTGGGATATGGTAAAGAGGGAAGTCATTGGTTGAGATTTTTACTGTCTTCTTCATCAGGATAACTCATTTTATGTTCCATGATTGTAGGGTAGATAGTATCTCCATTTTGATTGGAAGTTGACTTGGGTATTAGGCACAAATCGGAGATGTTGTATCTTTGTCAGGTTCAATATTTTAAAGAAATCTTTCAGGTTTGGTTTCAACCTTGCATTGGTTTAGTATTTTTTGAGAAAACATTTGGTTTGTTTGCTTTTCCGTTAAACCAAGTATTGGCTTCTGATTTCTTGGTTTAGTAAATTAGTTGTGGTTTGTTCTGGATTTAAGTTTATCTTTGGATTTCATTTTAAATCACTGACTATTTTATAGTTAAATTCAAGTGCGTTTTGTTACAGGCACTGGTCTCAAATTACTTTAATAAATATGTGTTGTACTGAAAACTTAATATCACACCAAACACAATAGTAACAACTTGTACATCTAGTGCTCTGTGTTTTCACTCTGGGGATTTGAAAAGAAAAAATCCTATGAAAGGAAAAATACAGGTACAATGGTGCTTGTCTCTGGAAAGGCAGAGGTGCCTGAATTGAGAGATTTAGGCAAGAAGACTGAAAAAAAATGAGACTGAATTGTCTTATTCCTTTTATGGTTTTTGTTCCCAATTTCAGGAGGAATCTGGGAGAACTTAATGAAAGTTAAGTAAGAATCAAATAAAATAAAATTTGGAATACCAGATTTTTTAGGGGGATTAAAAAAGTTGGAATCTTATCCTGGAAGAAAGAAATCATTGTTGAAGGTCACTTATTCTTCAAGGATTTAAAGAGGGAAAGCGGTAAAACTTAGAGAGTATACACAAATGTTCTGGCTAGGTCCTTTATAAGTGTTTGTCTTACTTGGTAGGTTGTAGAAAATAAGAGTCAACTTTTATTGACATTGAATGGGAATCTCTTTAGGTATATATTAGTTTGAAAAAGATTGTGGAATCTTTTTTCAGGGACGAAAGGGAGGTGCGAGAGGAGGGAGAGGAGGTTAGAAAAATATGGCTCTAACTAAATGCAGAAATAAATTCAGGAGTTCTGTGAAGCCTTTGTTTATTCTAGAATTCCAAGTATCATGGATTTTTTTCTCTACAGCCTATGAATTTCCCTGTTTGCCAAAGCAAGTGGCTTGGATCCTGGCCACAAGCAAAGTTTTCATGTACCCAGAGCTACTTCCAGTATGTTCCCTGAAGGCAAAGAATCCCCAGGATAAGGTCATCTTCACTAAGGCTGAGGACAGGTAAGTGTTTACTATGTGGGGAAAAAAAAAACAAACTGTCCCAAGGAGAAGATGTAGTTCTTCTTCTTAAGGAGCTTGGGGAAAATAAGGCATGTATAATAAGTCATGAATACAAAAGGCAAAAAGAAAAGGATATTAGATGGTGTTCTACAGGGTGTGCTTTTTCCAGTAGCACCAAATATTGCTCTTTTGGGGGATGGCATACATTTTTGAAACATTTTATTTGTTTTCTGTCTTTATTTTAAAACCAATATTGTAATGCAGTTAAAATAAATTTTTCAATGGAAAAAAGTTTATTCCTTATTCTATCCCTCCAAGACAATGGTTTTTTTTCCTCTGCATTTCTTTTTACATAAATCCTGTCAAATTAAATGAAATTTTGTAATTTTTTAACTTAATGTGTTATTGACATTGTGTTTTTATGCTGTAACATTGTCTTTTTTTATTGTATTTTATTTTTTAAATGCAATTTTATTGAGATATAGTCACATAACATGCAGTCCTCCAAAGTGTGATTATATTTTAAAGCAAATGTTTAATGGCCTTTTGGTATTCCTTTTATTGGCCATCTCTTTTTCTTTTATTTTGCTGTTATAAGATGCTTCACCAAGTATCTTGTACATAGAGTTTTTAACATTTTTTTAGTTTATCCTTTAGATTATAAACACTTTTATGGCTCTTGATAAATATTGCCAAATTGCCATCAAGTACATGACCATATGTAATCATCATTGAATATGGTATGTTTGGGGGTGCGCTGATTTGGTATGTCTAACATTGTACCTACTATTTCATTTTGTATTTGTTTAATTAGAATTATTCTCCTCCTTTGTTTTGCCCTTAGACTTAGTTTATTTTGCAAGTATAAAATATGTTGTGTTCTGACATTTATTTGTGATCTATGCCTGGTTTTCCCTTTTTCTATTTGATTGGGAACTCTTGATTGAGCCTTATTCACATCTGAAACCCACTCAGTACTTGTAATTACACATAGTAAGACTCAGAAAATGTCTGAAATTTTCTCTTGACGGTCTGTTGACTTGTGCAAGCATTGGATGTAAAATGGTGGGTTGTAAAATTTTTTTAGTTAGTCTGGGAAGGCTTTTTAGAAAGGACTATGAAGTGGGATTTAGTGTCATTTCTCCGTTCTCAGCCTGATAGCTTTAGGACTGAAACACTTTGAAGGGGCTGGATTTCCTAAGCCTTTAATCAGCAAGTACCTTCTAACCTGCAAGACTGCCCACCAACTGACAGTGAGAATCAAGAATCTCAACATGAACAAAGCTCCTGACAATGTCATTAAAGTGAGTGCTTCCTGCATGGGCCACCTGGGGACTAAGCCTGTTGGCACCCATTCTTTTTTTGTCTTCTTAGTCTCAGTAATGAAAGGGACCTTCCTTTATCCAAGGCTAATGTCTCTTCCCTGTATGCTAGATGCCTACCTTCCTTGCCTCTTAAAGAACATTGATCATATTCTTCTGGATATCTTTATCCTCTTCCTCTCTTAACGGATATTTCCCCTAAGTAAAAAATTGTTCAGGGCTGTCCCAACTTAAAATATTTCTTGAATCCATGTTTCCGTCTAGCCATACATTCTTTTTTTTTTCACTCTAATCTTTTTTTTAATGCATTTTTTTATTGTGAACCTTAACATTATATAATGTTATATATATATAACAGTGATATATTTCAAAGTACATTATAACAAGTTGAGAGCAAATTTCAAAGAATGTTATGGGTTGCAGTTCCACAATTTCAGTTACTTCCGTTGTAAAACAACATATATACAGAAAGGTGTTAACTTTCAAAGTACAGCTCAACAAGCAGTTATATAGATAATTTCAAAAAATGTTATGGGTTACAGTTCCACAGTTTCAGTTCTTTCCTTATCGTGAAATATAGGATATATACAGAAAGGTGAAAAATTTCAAAGCACAATTCAACGAATAGGTATAGAGCAAATTTCAAAGAATATTATTTGTTCCAGTTCTCCATTTCAGTTTTTGCCTTTGGTCTATTCTAATACCCTGGCACCTAAAAAAATATGTTTATGTAAAGTTTCAGTATTCGTAATCCTTTGTTAAATTCTATCTTGTCTGTTGCTACCCCTTCCTCTCATTTACTCAGATCCTTACAGGTGTCTAGGCAGTGACCACCCTAACTTGTTCGTCTTGAAAGTTGGTGTTGACATTATGGGGAAGGGAGTTGCATCTGACTGTTGTTCTTAATGAGGCTGTGGCCTCTGTGTTTTAGGACTTGTCTGGCATGTAGCAGTCTGGTGGATTTAAGTTTCTGAGAGATAAAGTTTAGTAAGTGAATCTTTTATATAATCTCAGATAGGGACATAGGTATTTTGGGACTAAAGGGCAAGGCATACTGTGGCATTTGGGATTTCTAGCTGGAGAGAAACGTCCAGGAGTCTCTCGACTGTATTTAACGTATCTTAGTCACTGTAACCTTTTATGTTATCTTTCTTTTTCCCCCTTTTGGTCAAGTAGGCATTTTTGATCCCTTGATGCCAGGGCCAGGCTTATTCCTGGGAGTTTTGTCCCATGTTACCAGAGAGATTCATTTCTCTGGCAGTTATGTCCCACGTGGAAGGGGAGGCTAATGAATTTATTTGCTGAGTTGGGCTTAGAGAGAAAAAGGGCACATCTGTGCAACAAAAGAGGTTTTCTGGAGGTGAATCTTAGGCATAATTATAGAAAGGGTTAGCCTCCCATTTACAATCCTGAGTTTCATGTGAGCTAGCCTCAGGATCGAGGGCCAGATTTATTAAGTAGTAGGTTCCTAACTTCATATAACATATATTCTGCCCCCAGTGAACAGTCAGTATCTTCACTTAGTTGTACAATCATCATTACTCTTTACCTTTACCCTTCTCCAGGTCTCTCTCTCCTTTTTTTCTCAGCCAGTAGAGTTCTCTTTAGTATTTCTTACAGGGTAGGTCTTCTGTTAACAAGTTCTCTCCGCATTTGTCTGTCTGTGAATATTTTAAACTCTCCGTCAGTTTTGAAGAAGTTTGGTGGATAAAGAATTCTTCACTGGCGTTTTTTCTCTTTCCGGATTTTGAATATGTCATACCACTACCTTCTTGTCTCCATGGTGCCTTCTGAGTAGTCAGTACTTAGTCTTATGTTGCTTCCCTTGTATGTGGTGAATCACTTGTCTCCTGTTGCTTTTGGAAATTTTCTCCTTCTTTTCAGCATTTTAAAGTCTGATTAGAATATGTCTCAGAGTTGTTTTATTTGGATCTATTCTATTTGGAGTTCATTGCACATCTTTCTTTTGCATATTTATGTTGTTCAGAAGTGTTGGGAAGTTTTCCCCAGCAATGTCTTTGATTACTCTTCCTAGCCCTTTATTGTTCTCTTCCCCTTCTGGACACCAGTGCTTCTTATATTTGTATGCTTCATGTTGCCCATCATTTCCCAGAAATCCATTTTCTATTTTTTTATTTTTTTCACCTTTTTTTTCTTTAGTGCTTTCACATTCCATTGTACTGTCCTCTAGTTTGCTAATTCTGTCCCCTGCCTCTTCAATTCTGCTGTTGTGTGTCTCAAGTATATTTTTAATTTTTTCAACAGTATGTTATTTCCATAAAATATAGTATTTTTTTAATTTACTCTTTCAAAGTCTCTCTTATGCTCTTTAGGGTCTTCTTGATGTCCTTAGTCATCACATCGAAGTTGTTTAGGGGATTTATACTTACTTCTTTGATTAATTGCTTCAAATTCTGTGTTTCCTTTGGCTTTTAATTTGGTTGTTTGGATTGTCCATATCTTCTGGTTTCTTAATATGCTTTGTAATTTTCTGTTGTTTTTGACCTCATGGCATTTACTTATCTTGATAGGGTTATTTTTAGGATATCCAGGATTATTTGAACATTTGTCTACAATTTGGCAGAGCTACAGCTTGGTGAAGTGCACTTTCCCTGTCCTACCAGTAGGTGGCACTTCTGAGCCACCTCTTACCCTCAAGCCAGTTCTCCCCCAGCTTTGTCCATGCACTGAGCTGAGTCCATTCCAGGTGGAAATCCAATCAGTGCCCCAATTTTCCTTGTGCACTGGGAACTGCCCACCCTCTAGGAGGACAGCAGGTCCTGTGCAGTTTGGCAGGGAGTCTGCTCCAGGGCACAGTGGTCCCGACACTTCCTGGTGCTGTAGGTGGACTAATCTTGGGCTGTGGAGCTGTGTATTAAACTTCCACCTCAGATGCCCCACACTCCCTGTTCAGTCCCTGGGGTTGGGGAGGAGCTACTGGCACTTCCTTGCAGTGCCGTTGCCTCTTGGCTATGCACACCGTGGGCTTCCATGGAGGAAGTGTGGTTGCAGTCACAAGGCCACCTATTCCCAGGTACCCTTATAAGAGCTCTTGGCCATGGGGTTGTGAAGAGTTATCTCCTTAGCCACTGCTTAGATGAGTGTATGGGGATTAGAAAGCTGTTTGCTCTGCACTCAGTGGCTGGCTCTAGCCACCAGTCCCGGGCTCGGTAGCGCTCCGTCGTGGTTTTGTGAAGGTTTATTTCCCCAGCCAGTCGTTGAGATGTGTGCTCGGGGCGTTGGAAGGTGCCCGCTCCTGTGCTCATCTGCCTGCTCCAGCCACCATTCCCTGGCACGGGCTCTGGGCACGGGACTCTGAAAACTTATCACCCCAGTCAACTGCTGAGGAAGGTGCACAGAATGTGAGTCTGTGTTCATCAGCCAGCTACAACCACCCATCCCTGGTGGCTTTCTGTGCTGAATACTCACCCATTGTAAGCACAGTTTCTTGGTCTCTCCAACTCTGTCCTCACTATGTGGTGCAGAAGTCCCAGCCAGTGGTACCCTGGAATTGCTATTCTGGAAGGCTTTCTGTCCTTTATATGTGTTTTTCATGGAAGACAATTTTGCTCTGTCTCTCCTAATCCGCTATCTTAGCACTCTTAGCATCTTTGCACTCCAGTTACAACTTTCTCCTTAACTTTTTTTTTATTTTTATCTTTTAATCAAGTTATACAGTTACACATGTATAACTTTTTTATACTGATTATACATGTTTTAAAGAGTCAAAAAGCTGTATGAAACTTGCCATGAAAACCAATATTTTTCTCCCCATTTCCTGCTAATAGGGGAGTACATTTACTTCCATATCTAAAGAACATACTTACTCTTGCTACTTCTTGATGTTTTGGATTTACGCCTTATATGTTAACCTTAAACCATGGAAGGTAAGAGTTTAGCTGTCTCTTCATTCACTTACTGTCACCACATACATGCATATTTTCTCCAATCTTGCCACTATAATTGTATCATTATTTTGGTTAGCTCATATTCAGGGTTTACAGTATAAGCGTTGTAAGGACAGTGTAACTATTTCTCACAGCTGGGCCTTGTAGTGAGTCATTACTTTGCCTTTCCTGCTGAGTATTTTGTTTTTCCTGGAATTAATAATTGTCCTTTTTTAAGGTGATAGTTGTGGTGGGGTTATATAATTTTCACAATTCAACACTAAACTTTACTTTAGTTTTGTAAATTTCCTTTCTTTTTGGGAAAAATTTTAGGTGTTCTTTCATTTTCATCTCCCTGAAAAAGTCTCTCACTGAGCCCTCTGAAGCTATACCACTTGAAATGTGTTACTCTCTGTTCTAGTTTGCTAATGCTGTCAGAATGCAGAACACCAGAGATGGATTGGCTTTTATAAAAGACGGTTTATTTGGTTACACAGTTACAGTCTTAAGGCCATAAAGTGTCCAAGGTAACACATCAGCAATACCTTCAATGGAGGATGGCCAGTGGTGTCTGGAAAACCTCTGTTAGCTGGGAAGGCACGTGGCTGGCGTCTGCTCCAGAGTTCTGTTTTCAAAATGGCTTTCTCCCAGGATGTTCCTTTCTAGGCTGCAGTTCCTCAAAAATGTCACTCTTAGTTGCACTTGGGATATTTGTCCTCTCTCAGCTTCTCCGGAGCAAGAGTCTGCTTTCAGTGGCCGTCTTCAAACTGTCTCTCATCTGCAGCTCCTGTGCTTTCTTCAAAGTGTCCCTCTTGGCTTGGCTCCTTCTGTCTGATCTTATATAGGGCTCCGGTAATTTAATTCAGCCCCACCCAGAATGGGCAGGCCAACACCTCCATGGAAATTATCCAATCAGAGTCATCACCCACAGTTGGGTGGGGCGCATCTCCATGGAAACACTCAAAGAATTACAGTCTAATTAACACTAACACTGACAGGTTTGCCCGCACAAGATTACATCAAAAATTATGGTGTTTGGGGGACATAATACATTCAAACTGGCACACTCTCTCAGCTTGCTGTACTGTTTCCTTGGGCTTTTACTCTACCATCATCCATGGGGTCCCTTTTACCTCATACTTGTGTTGGATCATCTTCTTTCCTGGATCCCATATCTTTTTTGGTTTACGTCCTTGTTTTAATGGAGCACATCCTAGTAGCATTCTGAGGAACAGTGCTTGAGAAGGAAATTTTTACATCTAAACTGGCTATTCATGACTGGTGGTTTGTACCAATCTCAATTTCGTATTTTCATACTGTATTATAATTACAGATGTTACCATTGGGGAAAGCTGGGCAAGAGATACGTAGGACCTTTCTATATTATTTTTGCAATTTTCTGTGAATTTGATTATTTCAAAATAAGTCAAAACAAAGTCTCAATTCTACCTTCACCCTTCACTGGGCCTATAATTCTAGGTTGGAAATAAATTTTCTTAGAATTTTTTTATGGCCTCACTCCATTTTCTTCTAGCTCCTAGTGTTGCTGTTGAGAAATTTGATGCCTTTTTGAGTCTTTCACCTTTGTGTGATACCTGCTTTTCCCTCCTCTAGTAGTATGTAGGATCTTTTCTTTGTCTCCAGTGTTTTGAAATTTGATAGAATGCCTAGTATAGGTCTAGTTTCATCCATTGTACTAGGCATTCAGTGAACCTTTTTACTCTGGAAATGCATATGTTCAACATTGGGGAAATTTTCTGGAATTACATATTGATGATTTCCTCCCCTTCATTTGGTCTGGTTTCCCTTTCTGCAATGCCCAATGGTCAGATTTGGACTTCCTAGACTGGATTTTGATCTTGTCTTTTTTTTTTCCATTACTTTGTCTTTTTGTTGTACTTCCTGGAATATTACCTCACCTTTTTCTTCTGTTACTTCTGCTAAGTTGAGTTCTTTATTTCTTCTGTCATATTTTTCATTTCAAATAGCTTTTTTTGTTTGTTGAGTATTTTTTTAGTGAGAGAGGGCATAAAGGAAAATAGAGGAGGAGAAAGTTTGGAATATTCTGTGTTTTTTCAGTATAGTCCTCCTGTCTTCAGCTATACCTGATAGTCCAGAAACCATGCTTTCTAGCAAATAATGCCTTGGCTTCTGCCAGAGGATGAGGAGGGGCTGTCACCTGGCTGTAAGAAAAATTAGAGGGGATTTGGGTGTCTGACTGCCTCTTCAACAGATTTGCAATTGTCTTCATCATTACCTGTTTTTAATTTCACTTTTCCCTAAATAATGCCAGCTTTACATTCACTTCTAGAGGTGTATCTGATGTGTTAGCCTTTTGCTGGTTCTAATATAAGTTTAGTTGTCCCATAAGTTTTACCACTTCGGATTCGGTTTTCTGCATTCTACAATGTCAGTTACCAGTTATCCATCTATGTTTCATAGTCTTGTTGCTTTTGTCTTTTCTCACATTGTTTTGGTCCTTGTAGGTTTCTGCCTAGTCGTAGTTTGTGAGGGCTGCTGTAACAAAGTACCACAGGCTAGTTGGCTTAAACAACAGAAATTTATTGTTTGATGGTTCTGGAAGCTAGAAGTCCCAAATCACGGTGTTGGCAGGGCCATGCCTCCTCTGTCAGGGGAGAAACCTTTGTTCTATGCCATTTCCTTGGCCTCTGTTGGGTGGCTTGCAGCCTGGCATTCCCTGGATTGTGGTGGCATAACTCAAAGTCTCCCTCTGTCACATGGCCTTCTCTCCCTCTATCTCTGTCTTACTGTGTCCAAATTTCCTGTTTGTAAGGACACAACTCATATTGGATTAGGACCACCCTAATGCAGGTTGGCTTCATTTTAACTAGTAACATCTTCAAATACCATATTTACAAATAAATTTACATTCATAGTTCTCAGGGTTAGGTCTTGAACATCACTCCATAACATGCCTTCAAAAAATTTCTTTCTGTTATTTTCATGGGATTTCAAGAGGGAACAAAGCCAGATGGTTGTGTTTAATCTGTTTGTTATAACAATAAATTTCTTATTACCTCTTTAATCCAAGCAAGTATTGATATTACCCCCACAAAGATCTTTGGTAATTTCCCAGTTGTCGTATCCAGTGGATTCTTTTCACTTATTAACCTGTTTAATGTCACAGTTGTTGCTGTAGTTCACTCATTCCTTCTTCAGACTCTCAGCTCTCTTAGATTTTGTGATACCAGAACTCCTACCTCAGACTGCTCCTTCCTGAGCTTTTCTTCCTGTACTCGACACATAAATGTCAATGCTCCACAGGGACTTCTCAGTGTATGGAATAATCCAAATCCATGATTTTCAGTACCGTCTGTTTCCTGATTATTCCTAAATCTTTATCTTCAGTCCAGATTTTCCTGCTTAGTTCCAGCTTAATTTAGCCAGCTCTTTCAAGGAGTTCTCAACTTGATTGCCCCCCTGGTTCCTCAAAATTAATTTGCCTCAAATTGAACTTAATGTCTCCTCTCTATAACCTCCAATTGTTGCCACTGTCATCACCACTAATTGCATACTCCCCTCCCTAAATTTACCTGTTCTGTGATTTTTGTCTCTGCATAGGACCTTACTTTCTAGCCATCTCTTCATCCATGAACTAGATTTATCCTTGACTCCTCCTGCTTGATTACCACCATGTGCTGACAGTCATCAGATCCTCAGTTTTTCTCCTGTATTGACAACTGCTTTAGTTCAAGTCCTTGACAAACCAGGGTTATTGGAGTAGTTTTCTAACTGGTGTCTCTAATTCTCATTCTGTTTATTTTGTCCATCATGTGCTGACATAGCCACCTTTATCATATCATATCCAGCCTCCTTCAGATTGCTTGCCATGGCACAGCCTACCTCTGCTTTGTTTCTCAAGTCTCCTCACATTGTGTTTGCTGTAGACAAACTAATCTCTTTGTGATTCCTTAAACACCTCCATGGTTTTGCATATGATGTGTACTCTGTCCTCATCTGCTTTATGTAGCAAATTCTCTGTTCCATTAAGACTCATCTATTGTACCCAATCCAGAAAAATCTTTTTTTGTTCAGGTTTGATTTGTGTGTTATTTTTTTGTGCACGTTTGTACCTTTTTATGCAGAATGTCATTGTGGGCCTTCTTGACTATCTCTCCCACTAGACTGGGAGCTTCTTAAGAGCAGGCATTGCTTCTCTTGTCTGGATGCTCAGCTTGTAGCACAGTAGAGGGCAGTACCAAATATTGAAAGAGTGGATGCCTCTTGTCAAGTTCTTAAGTCCAGCTTCCCTCTTCATTTGTTCTTCATTTACTTTTAAAACATATCTCTTACACAAAATTACTCTGATCATCTGTTTCCTTTTCTTTGTGACCTAAGCTTCTCACTTCCTGGTGACCAGAATGGAGGTAGTCAAGCAGTATTGAGAAACTGTAATATCTTTATTAATTAGAGATTCCTTTAACTTGAAATGTGGAAGCATTCTACATATGCAGTGAATGTATTTATCTGTGTAGGGGGGTGTGCATGTGTGTGCTTGTATCAAACTGCTGCCTGCTCCTCCTCCCACCCCCACCCTGACAGAGGTTAATGTTTCTGGAAAGAAACAATCTATATTTCTTCATGTTCAGTTTTATAAGAAGACCAAACAGCTACCCGTCTTGGTAAAGTGCTGTGAAGTGATCGAGCCACATCAGTGGAAGCCACCTGTCGAGCGGGAAGAACATCTGCTCCCATTCTGGTTAAAGGTACATCTCTTCCTCAAAGTGTGTAGGGCACATGATCACTGAAAACCCTGACAGAAGTATCAACGGCTATCTTAATCCTCTAATGCTTTAGTTGTAGAACAGGGTCTTAAGTCTTCCTCATTCACCCTCCTACTCCTGATTTTCTTCTCTCCCCCTAGGAGAATCTACAACCTTTTAAAAATACTGGATAAATTGATAGCTTCCTAAAAGAAACTCAGAGAAAAGGGTATCTAGACTATATAATTGCAATGAAATCTTACTAGAAATCTGATATTCTACAGAAAAATCCTTCTTGGAAAGATGTATTGAGACTGTCTTGGAAAGATCTCTAAAATCTTGAAAGCTCTATTCTTTTTACTAGATTGTGACTTTTGATGAATCACAGTGTCCTTGTTCCCAACAGGCCAGTTTGCCGTCCATCCAGGAGGAACTGCGGCATATAGCTGGTGGTGCTGGAGAGGTAGCAAATGTGACTGGAGCAACTGAGACCAAGTCTGAGCCAGGCCTAGAGAAAGGCAGCTCAGATTTGAGGGGTGAAGCTCAGTATCCACTTCTCTTGCCTAAGGGTGTAGTCCTGAAACTGAAGCCAGTTGCCAACCGTCTTTCCAGGAAGGCTTGGAGACAAAAGCGGTCATCAGTCCTGAAGCCCCTCCTTATCCGACCCAGCCCATCTCTCCAGTCTGGTTCCAACTCTGGGAAAACACCAACCAGGTCAACTCAGTCAGAAGCCCCTCCAAGGAAACTCGTGGTCCAGGTTCCTCACCTGACCCAACCAGCTACTGACTTACAGACAGTGCCAGGTGTCCCTCCACTGGGAGTCACTGACGGCAATTGTTCTGAGTCTTCTATGGCCCTGCCTGCTATGTCCTCGGAGGCCAAAACCAGTTTACCTCTATCTGAGTCCCAGAACCTGCTCTCACCAGCCTCTGTGCCCAAGGAAATGCTGCCCTCAGTTCCCCTTTCTAAGCTTCCTAAACGCTGTGTGAAACGGAAGCCCCCAAAGAGAAAGGGTGTCAAGGCCTTTCCACTTCTGAAACCTGCCCCCCTCATCCACCATGCACCTGTTATCTTCACTGTTCCTGCCACCACTGTGAAGGTCGTGAGCCTTGGCAGTGGCTATAACATGATCCAGCCTGTTAGCGCAACTGTGGCCCAGAATTCTCAGGCCGTTCCCATCACTACCCTCTTGGTTAACCCTACTTCCTTCCCCTGTCCTTTGAACCAGCCCCTTGTGGCCACCTGCATCCCACCCTTAGTTGTTTCTGGTAACTCTGTGCATCTTCCTGTACCATCTACCCAAGAAAATAAAACCCAAGTCAGAATGGATTTTGCTGGTCCTTTGACTGAAGGGAAAAGTACCTTTCCAGGCATAGAACCCAAATTAGAACCCCAGGAACTATCTCCTCTCTGTACTACTGTCTTTCCCAAAGAGGAGCACAGCCCAGGGCCTCCACCGACAGAGAGGAGGTTCCGGGAAGAATTGTCAAAGAACAGTGCCTATTGCTGGACAACTGTGAAAACAGAAGAGGGGAGGCAAGTTTTGGAGCCACTGCCTCAGGGCTTCCAGGAGTCTCTAAACTCTCCCCCTGGGGATTTAGAGGAAATTGTCAGGATGGAACGTGAAGACCCAAGGGAGGAGCTCTCCGTTGGATTCCCTGAGCAGGACTTTGGATGATGAAGTCAAAGAAGCCTAGCTAAGGGTCCATTGATTTTTATTAATTTTCTCAAAGAAGCAACTTCTCGTTTTGTTGATTTTCTCTATTGTTTGCATATTCTCATTTTCATTTATTTGTGGTGATCTTTGTGATTTCTTTTGTTTACTTTGGGTTTAGTTTACTGTTCTTTTTCAGGTTCTTCCAGGTGAGCAGTTAGTTAATTCCTTGTTTTTTGCTGTTTCTTCTTTTTTAGTATAGGTGTGTAGGTCAATAAATTTCCCTCAGCATTGCTTTTGCTGCATCCTGTAAATTTTGATGTGGTGTTTTCTCATTTTCATTTGCCTTGAGATATTTACTGATTTCTCTTGTAATTTCTTCCTTGACCCACTAGTTTAAGAGTATATTGTTTAGCTTCCATGTATTTGTGAGTGTTCCTGCCTTCTGCTTTTTATTGATTTCCAATTTCATTCCATTATTATCCAAGAAAGTGTTTTGTATTATTTCAGTCTTTTTAGATTTATTGAGACTTGCTTTGTGATCCAACATGTGGTCTTCCTAGAGAAGGTTCCCTGAGCACTTGATAAAAATGTGTATCCTGCTGTAGTGAGCTGCAAGGTTCCATAAATATCTGTTAAGTCTGGTTCATTTGTCTTACTATTCAAAATCTCTGTTTCCTTATAAATCTTGGGTCTAGATAGTCTATCCATTGAAGAATGTGGTGTATTAAATTCTACAACTCTTATTGTAGAGCTGTCTACTTTTCCGTTCAGTGTTGTCAGTGTTTGCTTAATGTATTTTGGGGTACTCTGGCTTGGTGCATAAACATTTATGATTGTTACTGTCTTCTTGCTGAAGTGTCCTTTTTTGTAATACATAGTGTCCTTCTTTGTCTCTTAATTTTGCGTTTGAAGTCTACTTTGTCTGATATTAGTATAGCTATCCTGCTCTTTTCTGGTTGTTGTTTGCATGAAGTATCTTTTTCCAACCTTTCATTTTCAACTTGTTTTTCTGTTTGGGTCTAAAGTGAGTCTCTTGTAGCCATCATATAGATGGGTCCTGTTTTTTTTTAATCTATTCTGCCAGTATTTTGATTGGGGAGTTTAATCCATTAACATTTAATGTTACTGCTATAAAAGTAGTACGTTGACCATTTTGCCTTTTGAATTTTATATGTCATATCTTATTTTTTTCTCTCTTTTTACCATTACTAATAACGTTCATGTTTATACTCTTCTTGAAACCGCTCACTCCTGTCTTTTTCTATCTGCCTGTAGCCCTCCCTTTAGTATTTCTTGTAAGGCAGGTGTCTTTTTCACATTCTATCTGTTTGTCTGAAAATATTTTACACTCTCCCTCATTTTTGAAAGACAGTTTTGCCGGATATGGAATTCTTGATCGGCAGTTTTTCTCTTTCAGTATCTTAAATATATCATGCCAGCCTCCTTGCTTCCATGGTTTCTACTGAGAAATTTGCGCAGTCTTATCGAGCTTTCCTTGTATATGACGTCCACCTACAAGTGGATAAACAAACTATGGTATATACATACAGTGTAATATGAACTACCTATAATGAGGAAACTGAGAGTTAAAGTTAAGAGCACAGGTTATCAGGAGGTAGAAAGAGAGTAGAGATGGTACATTTGATGCTGAGGGAGTACAGAATGTTCAACAGGATTGATTGTAAAGATCCAGAAATGTATAGCACATTACTATCTGATGATAACACAATACTGTATGCATAATGAGCAAAGCTGAGTGTGAGTATAGTTAAAAGATGAAGGTTAGGGGCATGGATGACACCATAAGGGTAGATACAGGATAAAAACTGGGACTCTATAGCTTAGCTGAAACCTAGAGTGACAACGATGGTGATTAAATGTACAAATACAAGAAAGTTTTTATATGAGGGGAACAAATGAATGTCCCCTTTACTTGAAAATGGGATGGTATATGGAAAAACTACAACCAGTGCAAACTAGGGTCTATAGTTAACAGTAACATTGTGATAGTCTTCTGTTAATTGTAACAAAGGCAGTATACAAAAGCTAAATGTCACTAAGATGAGGATATAAGGGAGGGGTACGGGATTCTTGTTGTAGTGGTTTTCTCTCCTTTTATTTTTTTTTATATTTTGTTTTTTATTCTATTAATTTTCCTCTTCTTTCTTTGGGGAAGAAATGGAAACTGTTCTCATATAGATTGTGGTGGTGAATGCTTAATTCTCTGATTACATTGGGCACTAGTGATTGTTCAGTTAGGATGGATTGTATGATGTATGAATAAAACTGAAAAATAAACAGGGATACAAGCTCTGGAGAAGATGTGGAGAGAGATATACCTATTCACTGTTGATGGGGATGCAGCCCCTCTGGAAGGCAGTGTGGTGGTTCCACAGGAGGCAGAGTATAGGGCTGCCATATGATCCTGCAACCCCGTTATTTTTCGTATACTTAGAAGAACTGAAAGCAGGGATGTGAATAGACATTTGCACACTGATGTTTTTGGAAGCATTATTCACCATTTGCAGTGGATGGAGGGTACTTTGTTGGATGAGCCAAGGGTGAAGGGCAAACTGTGATGTATACATACGATGGAATATTGAGCTGCTGCAAGAAGGAATGAAGTTGGGAAGCATGCAACTAGGTGAATGAACCTTGAGGACATTATGAAGTCAAAGAAGAACGGTCTTTGGAATTGGGTACTGGTTCATCAAATGAAGGGTCAAGTGGTACTAAGAAATAAATTGATAGTCTTACAACAGGAAGCGGGGGAAGAATCAGCCAACAAATACCTTTTTAGCTTCTCAGGTTCCTCCCAATGATAGAAACTGGAGGAGAGAAGGATGGGCTAGAGGAAGAAGAAGAAGAGGAATTTGTAGACCTTACCCAGATGAGGAAGATGAGTTGTCATCAGCCTCTGAGGAGTCTGTGCTTTCTGTTCCATAACTGCAGGGGAGAGTTGGGGAATAGTTGCACTTATTTTGTGGATCCAGTAGTTTGTTTAATTTATTGTTGTGCTGTGCCAGGCTCGCTGCACTATAAATAGTCCTAAAATTATTTGTATTTGACTTTCCAGTGTATTATGGAATGTAATTTTGGAGTTGAGGGTAGAGGAAAAGTGGGAAAGGGTGAAATTTTATTTCCTAATTGTATTTGACTTAAACTCGTTTAAAATATAGATTGAATCACCGAATACACTTTAAATGCCTAAAAAGAGTGGCTCACAAGTATGTGTTGTCTTCAAGGATTTAACTGTTTTTAGGCTAGAGGGGGATCTTTCAGAATGTATCTTCTTCCCCACTTTTGCTCCAGTCCCACCTACCCCTGTGATTCTGTAACCCAGGGAGTCAGGCTTTTGATAACTGTGGTGGGCTCCCGAATGTTTAACCTCTGTTCCTTCTGATATAAGTGCATATAGTTGGCGCTGTCTGAGCATTAGAAGCACTCTTTGGGGGTTTTGCAGGAAACAGTAGAGAAACTGACTTGGCTTGCATCTGAAAGGCGCATGAGTCAGGAGAGTGAGTCGGAGGAAGAAAACTCACAGGAGGAGAACTCTGAGCCAGAAGAAGAGGAAGAGGAAGCAGAAGGAATAGAAAGCCTGCAGAAAGAAGATGAAATGACCGACAAAGTAGTTGGAGACCCTGCTGAGAAGCCCCCTTCCCCTGTTACCTCACCCCAGCCTGCTCCAGAAGTGGAGCCAGCAGAACCCCACCAGGTGAGTTTGACAAGCCTGTTCTGAGGGGTTTGTCTCACTTAGCCTCATTGCCTAGGGGACCATGTGCAGAGTGGCTACTTGCAAACCGGTTTGGAGGATTTCTGCAGGAAAGCCTCTGGATCTTCCCTGCAACCCCCCTGTCCCAATTCAGATGTTTAGCCTGGTACCTCTCCAGAGGAGAGATGCTCAGAGATTTTTTACCTTGATCTCGTCAGCTGCTAGATTTGTATTGGGCTCATGCAAGTTAATACTGGTTCTTACCTCATCTATCGTGTACGAGGCTAAGAGCTATGTTTCTTTCAAAAACACACTGCTTATTCCCCACCAAGACATAGTCCCTTGAAAGCCCAACATGAGGCCATACCCACACTTTAGACTTCCTTTCTCGGTGTGCAGTAGCTGCTTATCTCATTGTCATGTCCTTTGATGCAGTTATCCTGCAGAGCCTGCTTGGAGCTGACTTGACAGAAAGACTTGACTCTCATACCATTGTCCCAACAACTTTTCTCCTGAGTTCCTTGCTGGATAACATTAAATGTGACTTGGGTGGGGTGGGTACATGTGGTGGGATGGGAGGAGAAGGGGTTGCAGGGACAGAAAACTAATCTTTTTCATGTGTGCTTCAAGAAGAGAGCATCAGATCTGCTGGCAAGGGCTGGAGCAATCATCGAGTTCGCAACAAGCAGGGGAGTCGAACCTGGGCCAGCAAGGACACCTCTAAGCTGCTGTTGCTATATGATGAGGATATTCTCGAGCGGGATCCACTCAGAGAACAAAAGGACTTGGCCTTTGCCCAGGCGTATCTGACCAGGGTAGGCAAATGCTGCTTCGTGTTAATGTCTGTCCTTATGAATGAGGCTGCTTTTCCTCTAAGGAAGGGTTTTAAAAGACAAATGTTTTTTAATTCTAAACCAGCATTGTGTACTTTTCTTTAGTTTTGCTTGAATTACCAAAAGATGTGTTGTGAGAGAACCACAGAGAGACACAGAGTTCAGTCTTCAGGTTTATTGTTAGTACGCTAGAATACCCCCTGTATTGCCCAGAGATTGGGGAAGGGTGATACCACCATCCCCCATGGGAGGTTGTGAGTTCTTCAGGTAGGCTACAAGGTCTTTTACTGGGCCTTTAGCTAGAGAAGAAAGACATATGGGACATTGGCCAGAGAGTGGATCTCAGAGAAGCACCTTTATCATCAGAGATAGGAACCATCCTTTTCCTCGGAGTTGTCCCAGTTAGCTGTCTTATTCTGTTGTTAACCAGCTGTTTCCTTTATCCATCCCTTAGAAAAGTATAGTACCGTTAGAGGTAGTCATGACTTTTTCTTGTCTCCTAATATTTTACTAACATTCCTTATTTATATATTATTTACCCTCAAATGACACCATGCTAAAATATGTGTACAAAATACTCCCTACCTATTTCAATATCAGGCTACAATGAGGAAGGGGAGGTGAGGCTGTGACCTAGAGAAAAACATGATCTTGTTTTGTGAGTAGGGCTGTGGTCTCTGGACAGTGAAGGACTTCTGGTTACCCACTACCAGACAGCACATTCCTCTGTGTTTTCCATTAAGAGTCAGGTCTTCAGACCTGTCATAGGAGTAGACTCTGAAGGATAATTCTTGGAGCTCTCTAACAATAATTTCCTCCTTCTTTGTACCCTTTTTACCTTTTTTTCTAGTTGGAGCCCAAAGACAGGGTATTGATGATTGAAAATTTTCTCATGTAGGTACAAGAAGCCCTAGAAATGTCCCTGGCAAGTATGAGGACTTCCTACAGATTATCTGTGAATTTGAGTCAGGTACCCAAAAGCTCAGTGATTGGCCTCTGCTGTTGAGAGACTTTGCTGCTTTCCTATTGCCAGATCAAGCTCTGGCCTGTGGATTAGGAAATAGACGGGCCAAAACAGTACGCCAGGACTCCTGGGTCTGAGCAAGGCTGGGATTGAATGGAGTTGAATCAGTGTTCCAGCCTCTCAAATGCTTCCAGACAGATAGTCTTTCCCTTGCCCAAGGTGTCAAGAACCTCCTTGTTATTAAGGGATATTCTCCTATCCCCTATTTTCATATTTTCTTTAGATATAGAAAGTGAGGGTGTTTTGCTTTTTGTTGTAATGAAGACTTTAGGTAAGTCATATGTCCTTTGCTCCTCAGTGTTATAAAATGGGCATTCATTCAACAAAAATTTGTGGAATGCCTTCTATGTGTCAGGCCAAATTCTAGTTGCTAGGAATACAATTATAAAAGACTTGGAATCCTTGCCCACAAGGAGCTTACATTCTCATGGGGGATAGTCAGATGATAAACAGATAAATAAGTGGTTGCTTTATGGAAAAATAAAGCAGGAAAGAGGAATAGAGTTGTAGGTTATTCTGTTAAATCTTTTTTTTTTTTTTAATCATTTTATTGAGATATATTCACATACCACGCAGTCATACAAAACAAATCGTACTTTCGATTGTTTACAGTACCATTACATAGTTGTACATTCATCACCTAAATCAATCCCTGACACCTTCATTAGCACACACACAAAAATAACAAGAATAATAATTAGAGTGAAAAAGAGCAATTAAAGTAAAAAAGAACACTGGGTACCTTTGTCTGTTTGTTTCCTTCCCCTATTTTTCTACTCATCCATCCATAAACTAGACAAAGTGGAGTGTGGTCCTTATGGCTTTCCCAATCCCATTGTTACCCCTCATAAGCTACATTTTTATACATCTGTCTTCGAGATTCATCGGTTCTGGGTTGTAGTTTGATAGTTTCAGGTATCCACCACCAGCTACCCCAATTCTTTAGAACCTAAAAAGGGTTGTCTAAAGTGTGCGTAAGAGTGCCCACCAGAGTGACCTCTCGGCTCGTTTTGGAATCTCTCTGCCACTGAAGCTTATTTCATTTCCTTTCACATCCCCCTTTTGGTCAAGAAGATGTTCTCCGTCCCACGATGCCGGGTCTACATTCCTCCCCGGGAGTCATATTCCACGTTGCCAGGGAGATTCACTCCCCTGGGTGTCTGATCCCATGTAGGGGGGAGGGCAGTGATTTCACCTTTCAAGTTGGCTTAGCCAGAGAGAGAGGGCCACATCTGAGCAACAAAGAGGCATTCAGGAGGAGACTCTTAGGCACAAATATAGGGAGGCCTAGCCTCTCCTTTGCAGCAACCGTCTTCCCAAGGGTAAAACTTATGGTAGAGGGCTCAACCCATCAAACCACCAGTCCCCTATGTCTGTGGTCATGTTAGCAACCATGGAGGTGGGGTAGGCGAATACCCCTGCATTCTCCACAGGCTCCTCAAGGGGGCACTACATCATTTTTTTTTCCTTGTTTTTCTTTCTTTCTTTTTTTTTTTTTAACTTTCCCTTCTTTTTTAAATCAACTGTATGAAAAAAAAAGTTAAAAAGAAAACAAACATACAATAAAAGAACATTTCAAAGAGACCATAACAAGGGAATAAGAAAAAGACAACTAACCTAAGATAACTGCTTAACTTCCAACCTGTTCCTACTTTACCCCAAGAAAGTTACATAATATAGCAACCTTTCTGTGAACTTGTTCCTACTATATCCATCAGAAATTAACAGACCATAGTCATTTCTGGGCATCCCCAGAACGTTAAATAGCTTATCTGTTCTTCTTGGATTATTGTTCCCCCTTCCTTAATTACTCTCTACTGCTAGTTCCCCTACATTCTACATTATAAACCATTTGTTTTACATTTTTGAAAGTTCACATTAGTGGTAGCATGTAATATTTCTCTTTTTGTGCCTGGCTTATTTCACTCAGCATTATGTCTTCAAGGTTCATCCATGTTGTCATATGTTTCACGAGATCGTTCCTTCTTACTGACGCGTAGTATTCCATCGTGTGTATATACCACATTTTATTTATCCACTCATCTGTTGAAGGACATTTGGGTTGTTTCCATCTCTTGGCAATTGTGAATAATGCTGCTATGAACATTGGCGTGCAGATATCTGTTCGTGTCACTGCTTTCCGATCTTCCGGGTATATACCGAGAAGTGCAATCGCCGGATCGAATGGTAGCTCTATATCTAGTTTTCTAAGGAACTGCCAGACTGACTTCCGGAGTGGCTGAACCATTATACAGTCCCACCAACAGTGAATAAGAGTTCCAATTTCTCCACATCCCCTCCAGCATTTGTAGTTTCCTGTTTGTTTAATGGCAGCCATTCTAACCGGTGTTAGATGGTATCTCATTGTGGTTTTAATTTGCATCTCTCTAATAGCTAGTGAAGCTGAACATTTTTTCATGTGTTTCTTGGCCATTTGTATTTCCTCTTCAGAGAACTGTCTTTTCATATCTTTTGCCCATTTTATAATTGGGCTGTCTGTACTATTGTCATTGAGTTGTAGGATTTCTTTGTATATGCAAGATATCAGTCTTTTGTCAGATACATGGTTTCCAAAAATGTTTTCCCATTGAGTTGGCTGCCTCTTTACCTTTTTGAGAAATTCCTTTGAGGTGCAGAAACTTCTAAGCTTGAGGAGTTCCCATTTATCTATTTTCTCTTTTGTTGCTTGTGCTTTGGGTGTAAAGTCTAGGAAGTGGCCGCCTAATACAAGGTCTTGAAGATGTTTTCCTACATTATCTTCTAGGAGTTTTATGGTACTTTCTTTTATATTGAGATCTTTGGTCCATTTTGAGTTAATTTTTGTGTAGGGGGTGAGGTAGGGGTCCTCTTTCATTCTTTTGGATATGGATATCCAACTCTCCCAGCCCCATTTGTTGAAAAGACCATTATGGCTCAGTTCAGTGACTTTGGGGGCCTTATCAAACATCAGTCGGCCATAAATCTGAGGGTCTATCTCTGAATTCTCAATTCGATTCCATTGATCTATATGTCTATCTTTGTGCCAGTACCATGCTGTTTTGGCAACTGTGGCTTTATAATAAGCTTCAAAGTCAGGGAGTGTAAGTCCTCCCACTTCGTTTTTCTTTTTTAGAGTGTCTTTAGCAATTCGAGGCATCTTCCCTTTCCAAATAAATTTGATAACTAGCTTTTCCAAGTCTGCAAAGTAGGTTGTTGGAATTTTGATTGGGATTGCATTGAATCTGTAGATGAGTTTGGGTAGAATTGACATCTTAATGACATTTAGCCTTCCTATCCATGAACATGGAATATTTTTCCATCTTTTAAGGTCCCCTTCTATTTCTTTTAGTAGAGTTATGTAGTTTTCTTTGTATAGGTCTTTTACATCTTTGGTTAAGTTTATTCCTAGGTACTTGATTTTTTTAGTTGCTATTGAAAATGGTATCTTTTTCTTGAGTGTCTCTTCAGTTTGTTCATTTCTAGCATATAGAAACATTACTGACTTATGTGCATTAATCTTGTATCCCGCTACTTTGCTAAATTTGTTTATTATCTCTAGTAGCTGTATCGTCGATTTCTCAGGGTTTTCTAGATATAAGATCATATCGTCTGCAAACAATGACAGTTTTACTTCTTCTTTTCCAATTTGGATGCCTTTTATTTCTTTGTCTTGCCGGATTGCCCTGGCTAGCACTTCCAGCACAATGTTGAATAACAGTGGTGACAGCAGGCATCCTTGTCTTGTTCCTGATCTTAGAGGGAAGGCTTTCAGTCTCTCACCATAGAGTACTATGCTGGCTGTGGGTTTTTCATATATGCTCTTTATCATGTTGAGGAAGTTTCCTTCAATTCCTACCTTTTGAAGTGTTTTTATCAAAAAGGGATGTTGGATTTTGTCAAATGCTTTTTCAGCATCTATTGAGATGATCAATTGATTTTTCCCTTTCGAGTTTTTAATGTGTTGTAATACATTGATTGTTTTTCTTATGTTGAACCATCCTTGCATGCCTGGAATGAACCCCACTTGGTCATGGTGTATGATTTTTTTAATGTGTCTTTGGATTCGAATTGCAAGTATTTTGTTGAGGATTTTTGCATCTATATTCATTAGGGAGATTGGCCGGTAGTTTTCCTTTTTTGTAGCATCTTTGCCTGGTTTTGGTATTAGATTGATGTTAGCTTCATAAAATGAGTTAGGTAGTGTTCCATTTTTTTCAATGTTTTGAAAGAGTTTGAGTAAGATTGGTGTCAGTTCTTTCTGGAAAGTTTCGTAGAATTCCCCTGTGAAGCCATCTGGCCCTGGGCATTTATTTGTGGGAAGATTTTTGATGACTGATTGGATCTCTTTGCTTGTGATGGGTTGGTTGAGGTCTTCTATTTCTTCTCTGGTCAGTCTAGGTTGTTCATATGTTTCCAGGAAATTGTCCATTTCTTCTACATTGTCCAGTTTATTGCCATACAGTTGTTCATAATATCCTCTTATAATTTTTTTAATTTCTTCAGGATCTGCAGTTATGTCACCTTTTTCATTCATTATTTTGTTTATATGGGTCTTCTCTCTTTTTGATTTTGTCAGTCTAGCTAGGGGCTTGTCAATCTTGTTGATCTTCTCAAAGAACCAACTTTTGGTGATATTTATCCTCTCTATTGTTTTTTTGTTCTCTATGTCATTTATTTCTGCTTTAATCCTTCTTATTTCTTTTCTTGTACTTGGTTTAGGATTGGTTTGCTGTTCATTTTCTAGCTTCTTCAGTTGATCCATTAGTTCTTTGATTTTGGCTCTTTCTTCCTTTTTAATATATGTGTTTAGTGCTATAAATTTCCCCCTTAGCACTGCTTTTGCTGCATCCCATAGGTTTTGGTATGTTGTGTTCTCATTGTCATTCGTCTCTATATATTTAGCAATTTCTCTTGCTATTTCTTCTTTAACCCACTGATTGTTTAGGAGTGTGTTGTTTAACCTCCAGGTATTTGTGAATTTTCTAAGTCTCTGATGGTTATTGACTTCTAATTGTATTCCATTGTGGTCAGAGAATGTGCTTTGAATAATTTCAATCTTTTTAAATTTATTGAGGCTTGTTTTATGTCCCAGCATATGATCTATTCTGGAGAAAGTTCCGTGAGCACTAGAAAAGTATGTGTATCCTGGTGATTTGGGGTGTAATGTCCTGTAGATGTCTGTTAAATCTAATTCATTTATCAGATTGTTTAGGTTTTCAATTTCCTTATTGGACTTCTGTTTGGTTGATCTATCTATAGGAGAGAGTGATGTGTTGAAGTCTCCCACAATTATTGTGGAAACATCAATTGCTTCCTTTAGTTTTGCCAGTGTTTCTCTCATGTATTTTGTGGCACCTTGATTGGGTGCATAGACATTTACGATTGTTATTTCTTCTTGCTGAATTGCCCCTTTTATTAGTATGTAGTGGCCTTCTTTGTCTCTCAAAACATCCCTGCATTTGAAGTCTATTTTATCTGAGATTAATATTGCTACACCTGCTTTCTTTTGGCTGTAGCTTGCATGAAATATTTTTTTCCATCCTTTCACTTTCAGTTTCTTTGTGTCCCTATGTCTAAGATGAGTCTCTTGTATGCAACATATTGATGGTTCATTTTTTTTGATCCATTCTGCGAATCTATATCTTTTAATTGGGGAGTTTAATCCATTTACATTCAACGTTATAACCGTGAAGGCATTTCTTGAATCAGCCATCTTATCCTTTGGTTTATGTTTGCCATATTTTTCCCCTCTCCCTATTAATATCCTTTATTGTAGCCATACCGAATCTCTTTAGTACTGAACCTTTCTCCAGGTGTCTCTGTCCTGTCTTTGTTTCTCTGTCTGTAGGGCTCCCTTTAGTATCTCCAGTAGGGCAGGTCTCTTGTTAGCAAATTCTCTCAGCATTTGTTTGTCTGTGAAAAATTTAAGCTCTCCCTCAAATTTGAAGGAGAGCTTTGCTGGATAAAGTATTCTTGGTTGGAAATTTTTCTCACTCAGAATTTTAAATATATCGTGCCACTGCCTTCTTGCCTCCATGGTGGCTGCTGAGTAGTCACTACTTAGTCTTATGCTGTTTCCTTTGTATGTGGTGAATTGCTTTTCTCTTGCTGCTTTCAGAACTTGCTCCTTCTCTTCTGTGTTTGACAGTGTGATCAGTATATGTCTCGGAGTGGGTTTATTTGGATTTATTCTATTTGGAGTTCGCTGAGTATTTATGATTTGTGTATTTATGTTGTTTAGAAGATTTGGGAAGTTTTCCCCAACAATTTCTTTGAATACTCTTCCTAGACCTTTACCCTTTTCTTCCCCTTCTGGGACACCAATGAGTCTTATATTTGGACGTTTCATATTATCTATCATATCCCTGAGGTCCATTTCGATTTTTTCAATTTTTTCCCCCATTCTTTCATTTATGCTTTCATTTTCCATTCTGTCATCTTCCAGGTCACTGATTCGTTGTTGAACTTCCTCTAGTCTTGTACTATGAGTGTCCAGAACCTTTTTAATTTGGTCAACAGTTTCTTTAATTTCCATAAGATCATCTATTTTTTTATTTAGTCTTGCAATGTCTTCTTTATGCTCTTCTAGAGTCTTCTTGATTTCCTTTATATCCCGTACTATGGTCTCATTGTTCATCTTTAGTTCTTTGAGTAGCTGCTCTAGGTGCTGTGTCTCTTCTGGTCTTTTGATTTGGGTGCTTGGGCTTGGGTTATCCATATCGTCTGGTTTTTTCATATGCTTTATAATTTTCTGTTGTTTTTGGCCTCGTGGCATTTGCTGAACTTGATAGGGTTCTTTTAGGGTTTGTAGACCTATTGAAGTCCTTATCTCTAATTTATCAGATCTACAGCTTCGTGGAGTACACTTTCTCTAACTAACCAGCAGGTGGCGTCCACGAGCCACCTGTTCTCCACAAGCCAGTTCTCCCCTGGTTAGCCTTTTTGGTGAGTGGGGGAGTGAGTCTTGTGGGGCCCAATTGGTGTACCAAGCTTGCGTGTGTAGTTGGTGTTGCCTGCCCTGTATGTGGGGCGTGTTTCTGGGCAGTCGGGGAGGGGGGGTGGCCCTAACAATCAAATCTCCCTGGTGATCCTAGAGTTTTAAAGCTGCTGCAATAGTCTAATCCTTCAGTTCAGTCCTGCCACAGTTTGTCTCTGCCAGTGACCCACAAGTCCTTGGTATTGGCGTATGGCTCCTGAGACTTGCAAGTGGGCCCCTCTTCCAGGCTGTGCACCCCGGGTCCTCTGTTGAGGGATGACTGTGCTATGTCACAGGTGAGTGCCGTCCCCTCAGGGCAGTTCTGGGCTGCTGGGCTGTGTAGGGAGGCTCCCAGTCTGCTCAAATGATGGCTGAATGGGGCTTTGTTAATTCACACTGCTCCACCTTCCCAACTCTGGGACAATCAGCTGAGGTTGCAGGGAAGGCTAATGTCCACGCCCAGTTTTGTGGTGTGTGCCTGTTATTTGAAGCCCTTCCGTCACACTGGGTTGTCTGGGGCAGCTCTGGGCTATGGGGCTGGCGATGGGCAGGAGTGTTTCCTGTCCACCAGGATGGTGGCTGTGAGCGGACACCCCCGTTTTCTTGGGAAGTTGTGGTGTTTAGTGAATTTTCTCAGCCACTGAATTATTGCCTTTTGTCTCAGAGCTCTCTTAGTTCTGCTCTTGACTTGACGTGCCCAAATTGAAAGTCTTTGAAGCTTTCTGTATTGGACTTCTTAGAGTAATTGTTTTAGAAAAAGAAAAAAGGATTAAAAAAAAAGGGCCCTCCTCAGAGATCTAATGGGTTATTGAAATGCTAAGAGACAAAGCAACCAGGGCCATTAAGGAAAGGTCCACAGGGCAGAGAGATGGGCTTTTCTTCGGGATTTGCATATGCGCCTTAGGGCCTGAGCTCCGCCCTTCCCCTTTCTGTGTTCACCAGAACTGTAAAAATCCTCTGCTTTTATTTTGGAGTTTTTCGTGTTGTTTTTTTTTTTTTCTATGCCTGTCTTCTCTCTGCTGGGCTGGCTTTTCACAGATTCTCTGGTGTCTGGTCTCTGTCTATCTATGGTTGGAGTCTGGATCAGTAGAATGGGTTTCCGATAAGAGCAGCCACTGCAGTTCTCCCTTCTCCTTCCTGGAGCTGATAGCCCCTCCTCCCACGGGACTGAGCCTGGCAGGGAGGGGCGCGGGTCCCCTGGCCGCAAAAACTTACAGATTTCGCTGATCTCAGCAGTTCGACATTTTCATGAGTGTTGTATGAAGTATGCCCAAAGACAGATTGCTCTGTGGTGTCCAGTCCACGCAGTTCCTGGCTTTCTACCTACTTTCCTGGAGGAGTAACTAAAACATACAGCTCACCAGTCTTCCATCTTGCCCCGCCTCCCCCTGTTAAATCTTAATGGGATCATTATTCATATCAAGCCAATCCTCTCTTCTGGTATTCTTTTGACAATCACAAGTGTTTATGTCAAAATTCTTTTGTAAACTGTGAAGTGCCACCAGAGTTTGAGTTTGAGCATCTGATTTCACAATCCATGAAATAGAACAGTAAATAACTTGAGATATGCACATCCCTCTGAATCCTTCATTCACATTTTAGTTATCTTGGGTTGGTAGCTGCTAGTGGCCCAAGATGAAGCCATGCTAGGGTCTTAACTAAGAGCTCACGGTTGTAAACTAGAGTTCTTTTGTCCCTTCCCTGCCTGTACCCACCACCCTGTATCCCCCAATTGTTATTAGAACCCTTAAGTCCCGCTCTTGTTGTATAGGTGAGTCCTCTTTTGTCCTCTTTCTCTTCTGGTAGTTTGAGGAGCAGCAGGCTTTTGAGAAGAGTCACAAGTTCCTTTGTAGTTGGAGATTTGCTTTGCAGAGAACCCCTTGCACCACCAGAAGATTTTTAAGGTCCTACAAGGTTGTGCAGGCTGCCTGCCCCAGGAGATCACTGAAGTTATTTTTTCCTGTCTTATCCCTGTTGTCATCTGGGCCTTAGGCCCTTCTCTTCTTTCTTCCCCTAACTTATTCTGTATTCTCCTGTCCCTGGGACATTCTGGACTTTGTGGAGGAGATGAGGAAGGCCAGGGCTACTTAATCTTACCTAAAACTTTACTGAAGCACTGTGGTAGGAAGCACTTGCCACCTGAAACTGGAGCCTGACTAATCTGCACAGGTTCAGGAATGTCAACACTGCCCTGAAAGGAATGGTCAAGGAAGGACGTTAGGTGTTCCTGGGAGAGGCCTGCCTCCTTGCTTTGCTTGGGTTAGTGCCCTAGTTGGAGAACAGTAGGGTAGAAGTGAAGAATGTTATTATCAGGAATCAGACCTTTTATTAATACCCTTCTCCTGTGGCCAAGCGAGGAAGGATTAATTAAGAATTGTTAGCTATCAAAGAGGATTCTGGATGTCTCCCAGTTGACCAGGAAAGCAGAACTTGGAAGTATAAGGGATTGGTTTGGAATGGCTATCTAGAGAGGCTCTGGAGACTTCATCTTTCCCTCTATTACTCTCTATAGCTCAAGATCACAGAGTGATCATAGAGCAGGAAGCAAACAGTAGGCTGCTGTGGAGTATGCAGAGACCATGGGAAGAACAGGGCAGTTGCTGGAGAGAGTCCAGCATTCTTCTGTCAGACGATTTATTTCCCTGCTTTTGTCTTTAACTCAGAGCTGTTTGCCTTGCACTTGGGTCTTAACCTCTTCATTTCTCTTTAAGTGAGGAAATAGAACCAAATTTTCCCATGTTAGTAATAATGTTAATAGCTAATAATTTTTGAGTTGTTTCAGAGCATTGGACATCACTTCTAAGAACTTTACCTTATTAGCTCATTTAATTCTCCCAATAATACAGTGAAGAGATGCCATTATTTGCGCTTTACAGAAGCGGACACTGAGGTGCAGAGGAAGGCTACTGCTAGGGTCTCATATTTAATAAGTGGCAGTGCTAAGATCTGAACCCTGGTTTGTACTGTTAGTTGCTGCTTTCTTCTGCTCTTCAAGAAGATCTTTCTTTGATCCATGTCTCTTTGCTACATGTCTTTACTCTTTCCTAAAGAGAAACTGCTTTTTAGTGGCTGAATGATCTTGACCAAATTATTTATTCTCTGTTTGTTTCATTTTCTTCATCATAAATGGGGATAATAAAAGCACTTTTGTCTGGGGTTTATTAAGCAGAGTGCCATTGATTGAGCCTTCCATATGTACAAAGCCATCTCTCACGTGGCTTAGAAAAGAGGGGCAGAGCTCAAAGCACAGGGAGACAGAAACAGACAAATGATTAGATTATATCTCAAGATGGAACTCTCTAGTGACTTTGCCTCAGATTTTATTAAAATTTTTTTGGAACTTCTGGACAGTATTGATACATCAGTTTTGGTCATCTAGGGATTGTTTCAGGAATTCATAATAGGCTTTCATCTAGTTTGGGGCATTGATTTTCCCAGGCACTGTGAAGAGATGGCACATACAAAAAGAGAAGTGACTAGGGCAGGGTGGGACTCGTGTAGATGGCTCACAACGTGGCTCCCTCACTTGGTACCAAAAATGTTTGGCAGCTAACCAAGCCCAGGTATTTCCTAGGAGGCTGAGTGGCCAGACGGGGCCAAAGAGTGTGCGTGTGCCTGCCATGAGGGAGGTCCCGATTCCAAAGTGAAGAAGAGCAAAAGGAGAAATTGTAGCCACTGTAGCATCAAGGTGAGGCAGAAACTGGTACAGAGGGTTATCACAGCAGCCTGGTGCAACCCAGGACTTACTGTTTGGGAATTGTTTGCTACCATAGTATAGTACTTTGCTGAATTCCTAAAAAGATTACACATGCATAAATAATGTGCAGTATACACATGTGTAAGTGTGTGTGTAAAATAGACTCTTTTAAAAAAATACATATGAATGGATTTTGTTCCTTAAAGAGAATGGCTAAAGTTTTTGGAATTGGGAAAAAATCAAGCAGGTCAAATACTTCCTTTTAGATTTTTTTATTTTTTATTTTTTAATATAATAAACCTGTGTCAGGAATACAGCCCTCTAAAGGTAATGCTGGTTTCCTCAAGTGGGGTTGATTGACAACAAAAATACAGTGATAGGGGATGCATGGCGGAATCCAATACTGTATTCTGAGCCACTTGAAATGGTTGGAGCAGGCAGCATGTTGGTTAGCAAAGCTTCTTTGGTGGGCCCCTGAGATACAGGTCAGGAAACCCTTGACCCATAAGGCCATTCCTGCAGATCTGTGACAGCAAATCCTGTAAGAGCAAGGAGCCCCATGAGTCGGTGGGCAGCATCCCCCACTGAGAGGCCAGTCCCATGCTTGGTACGAAGGAAGCTATGCAGCGCAAGGACGTGGTGGAGGAGGAAGCATCAGAAGAGCGAGAGAGCACTGAGGCAACCCAGAGCAGGACAGGCAGGACCTCCAGAAAGGGAGAGACCCCTGTTGCAGGTGAGTGATCTGACTGCCTATCCTAGTTTTCCAGGCCAACCCAGCCCCCTTCTCCCTTTAGTTCTCATTCTCATATTCTTCAAGCAGGAACCTCTTTGAGCTTGGATAAATAATAGTCTTTTCAGGGGTGAACATACCACCTCTTTCACTAATAGATCAATAGGAAACGTTCTTTTGTCCAGCCTTAATTTTGTTCTCTGTGGCCTCAATCTTCTTGCAGAAGTAAATGCTATGAAGTCTCCATGATTCAGCATTCTCCTGTGTTCCCATTCCTAAAGCCCTACTCCTATCCTGAAGCCGTATGTAATTTGCATACTTAAGATTGAGCTACACTCAGCTTTGGCTGTAGGACTTTATATCTTTGCATAAGTGACTTTATCCTCCCCTTTTAATTTAGGATTTTATCCCAGTAGCTCACCAGAGCAACCTGTGGTAATTTGTGGTCCTTAGGTGCATCTTAACCCTTAGACCCTTACTTTCGTAAGCAGGATTGGCAGTAGGGAGCACTTTCCTGTCCCCTCAAGAAGTGACTCTTATGGAGCAACTCCTCCTGGCTGATCCACCACCTTGTTCACCCAAGATTCCTCAGCTTTTTCCCACAACTGGAGCTTTACTACTCCCTGTTAGAAGAAACCAGACGACCTGAGGTTGTCTCCTGTCCCAAGGCATCCTGCAAACTTCAAAAATAGAAGATCATAAAGCACTGGCTGAGTCAGAAGCTTTAAGACTTGTCTGGGATGTTTCAGAACTGAGAAATTGCCTGGAACTCTCGAACTCTCTTCTCCCTACTTCCTGTTTCCTCAAGAACCAGAGACTTAGGGAGAAGACGGGTGTCTGGAAATTCCAATACTCAAGAAAGCTTGCTGTCAGGTGGCACTGGGATGAAGAGAACAGACAGGCTGTCCCCTGCTTCTGAATCTTCATTAGGAATTCATACCTCAGAGGCTTCTCCCAGAGCCTCTAGATAGGGGTTAGGTAAGGACAGTGGAATGCAAGGGAAGGGTCCTAAGGGGGAACAACAGCCAAAGGCCACGGAAGCTACGGTATGTGCCAACAACAGCAAGGTCAGCTCCACTGGGGAGAAGGTTGTTCTTTGGACAAGGTAGGTAGGAATGGATGGGGGGTGGTGGTGGTGTGTGTGTTTGGAAAGAGCATGGAATATATCCACGTGGCTCCTTAGCCACTGATCATATTTGGGTTACAGGAAAGCCGACTGTGTGATTTTGACCATGTGCCAGGAGCAAGGAGCCCAGCCACAGACATTTAGCATTATTTCCCAACAGCTGGGAAACAAGAGCCCTACCGAGTTAAGTGGGGGAAGGACTGGCAAGGAGTGTACAAGTAAGAGATAGAGAGAACAAGGAGTTTTCAAATACAAGACGCGAAATGTTATTGTGAAGATCTGCCCTAAGGAAGGACTTGTCAGGTGGTTGGTCTGGAAGAGAAATTTAGACGTACAAACCCCAAGGATTCCTTTCCCGTTTTGTTTCTGGAAGTAGTGTGATTGGGTAAAATAGGCTCTTAGCCTGAGTCTTCTTTCTATAAGGACACAGTCTTCACAACCTTGGCAAATAAATAAATTGGTATGCAGTGCCTAATGTTGAAATGTTACTAATTTAGGAACAGTGAAGCAGCCCTCTTTTCCTCCTAGGTTTCCCACCGTTTTCGAGAACTCATGCAGCTCTTCCACACAGCCTGTGAGGCCAGTTCCGAGGATGAGGATGATGCGACGAGCACCAGCAATACAGACCAGCTTTCTGACCACGGGGACCTTCTGTCTGAGGAGGAGCTGGATGAGTGAGACTCAGGGAGTGCGTGGGTGTTATCTGCACAGGACCAAACCCAACATGGCACCCCGATGTTGGGGAAGACGGTGATTGTAGTTTGTAGAACATCTGGGCCCAGTTTACAGAGCTGGAGGGGCAAGAGGCCCAAGGCCAAGGTCAGGCTGGGGGTTGCAGTACGCCTCAGGAGCTCTGCCATTCTATGTCATTCATGGTCTCTTATGAAAATCTTACAAACCTACCTTGTAAATAGCATTGTAGGAGTGGGACTCAACTCCTTTCTCTACCTTTTTTTTGTCTAATGGTACTTATTTATTGTATTTCTAAATGTAATAAATATTGATGTAGCGAGCCTTGAGACACAGTTTCTCTGCCCCAAGACACTGAGCTCCTGCATCCGGCAGTTTTTATTGGCAACTAGTTCTTTTTCCCTCTTGTAACTTTAGTCTATGAGGCTGTCACCATCCTGATAGCACTGGGCCAGTCTGCACAGCTCGTGCAGCATCTTCTCCACATCATCCTGTTCTACTCCAGTGGCTGTGAAGCTGGCCAGCATTGCAGGTCGAGTTTGGAGAGTTCCTTGGCCAAGCCTCCTAGAGCCCGGTGCAAGGATGAAGTGGAGTATAGGGTTCTGAACATGGGGATGCTCTCCACTCCTGTGGAGGGAAAGAAAAATGAGACCCGTGAGTGGACTGTTAGAGCACCCTAGGGTCACACACATAGGGAAATCTGGGTTTTTGCTAGACTGGACTATAAAGTGAACTCTGAAAGTGTTGGGTATGGTCCCCTAAGCACACTACTACTACAGAGGTTGAAACAATACTCTTCTTAAGAGACACAGGGTGAAGTAATTGGTGTTTAACGGTGAATGTTTTAAGTACCCTTAACCCAGGGAGATAATTAAATATCTTCCATGCTTAAAATCTTGGTTTTCTTCAACTCCTGCATACCTGCCCCAGTTGGGGGACCATCCAGAATCAAGGCCTGCTCACTGAGGCTTGAGGAGAAGAGGTGGGGGTAAGGAGGAACCACCTTGCAGGGAGTCAGCAGCAGATGGGAAGAACTATGGGGGCAAGAGAATGGAAGTTGAGTGAGCAGAAAGTCCAGGGAGGTCGGAGGTGTGGAAGGAGGGTAGGAACAAACATTATACTGTCCCCATAACTTTTGGCTGTTGCTATTGTAAATACTGGCCCAAGACTTCTTCCCCAGATGGACATGCATGGACTGAGGAGGGCAGAGGTGTCCCTGGGGTGAGGTGACTGCCAGAACAAAGCCAAAATTGCCTTTATTCTGTTGCAGAATAAGTAAGAAAGTAATAATCCTTATATTCCTGAACATCAGGATGATCAATGGCTTTTTTTTTTTTTAATTTTAAGTGGGGTTGGAGGGGTGGGGGAGGAGGAAGTGTAGGACACTTCCGGTAGAATACCAAGAGGAATTAGAGAGAAAAGAACGTGTAACAAAAATTTCACGAGGGTTCCAAGGAGCTGTAATCCTCGCCTGGTGTGCATGCTCTGTCTATATTCCTCCGTACCAGTGATTAGGCAGAGCAGTGTATTTCAGCTAGGTCCCCACATGCCAACAGTGGGGTCCTTGGGGTGGCTTCCCAAAGCTGAACCAGTGTGTGCTGGTTTGGATATATTGTGTCCCCCAGAAAGGCCATGTTGTTTGATGCAATCTTGTAGGTGTAGACTTATTTGTGTTCCGATTTGGTTGAAACCTTTTCCTTGAGTGTTTACATGGAAATGTGACCCACCAAACTGCGGGTGAGACTTGTTGATTAGATTATTTCCATGGGTGTACAACCCCGACCAGTCTAGGTGGGCCTTAATTATATGACTAGAGCCTTTCAGAATGCTTTGGGTGATGTCATCAACATGGCGATGTAAACAGCTACTGAAAACTCCTCTCCAGAGATTGAATGAAGAAAAGGAAAATTCTGAATTGTTGGAAACTCCGGAGGAATACATAGACTGGAGAAGGACCTTGCAGATGCCAAGTTGAACAAAGAGAAGAAATACCAGGTAGGACTCTTCCATCCCAGACTAGCCTGTCCTCTCCCCTCCGCCTCACTAGATGTCCATGTGGGAAAGGCACAGATCAGCAGGTGCGAACCCTGCCACCAGGGACACAGATTTTAAAATCTCTCACAGCACTGAAACATATCCCCACTGTTTGAAAACCTGGGGAACAGGAGGCCATTTCAAGGCCTACATCAGTGAGGGACAAAGAGACTGAGAAAACATAGAGACTGCATTTCCATCCCTGGGTCTGAAAACCTTCCCCCCAGCCCCGAGGGTAGCAGCAGCCAGCAGCCGTTTCCTTGCATTGGGTATGGCTGGAATACTGGGTTAGCTGAGGGAGTACTTGGCTACAGGTGTAGCCCCACATCGAGCCAGATTGTGGCCAGCTAAGTGAAGGCATAGGAATTCCGCTGTTTAATTCATGTGTGTGCACCCTGTGCAGGGAGGTAAAGCAGCCTCTGAGGACGATTAAGTTACTGAACAGTGCCATCTGCTGGACAGTCCAGAAAGCGCAACAGAAACACCACCGTTGGAAGCCAGCAGGTCTATATTACCATGCACAGTGAATTTATTGGGATGCCCAGTGCCTACCTTCCATCCCTGTGGCATGCATAGTGGGTGCCTGATTTTGGAGGAAGACTGTGAGGCAGCGCCAATCTGACAACTGTCCAGTGAGAGAAACAAAGAAATAAAGAGATCAAAGAAAACCAACAGGAAACCCCAAGGCAAAAGAGAGAAAACAGCCTCCAGAATAAACTGATCAGGAAAATCACCTTGCCTAGACAGCAAAAAGTCATGAGCCACATCAGGAAACACAGAAATGGCCCAGTCAAAGGAACAAACCAACACCTCAACCAAGGTTCAAGAGGTGAAACAACTAATTTATGATGTTCAAACAAATCTTAATCAAATCAACAGGTTGAAAGAAAATGCGACAAAAGAGATGAAGGATCCAAAGAAGACAGTCAGTGAACATTTGGAAGAATTTGTAAGCTTGAATAAACAAATGGCAAAACTTATGGAAATGAAAGGCACAAGAGAAGAGATGAAAAACCCAATGAAGACATACAACAGCAAACTTGGAGAGGTAGAAGAAAAGATTTCTGAACTAGAGGACAGGATGTCTGAAATCCTACACACAAAAGAACAGGGAAAAGAATGGAAAAATAAGAGCAGGATCTCAGGGAACTTAAGGACAACATGAAGTGCACAAATTATGTGTTATAGGTATCCCAGAAGAAGAAGGGAAAAGGGGCAGAAAAATAGAGGAAATAATTAATGAAAATTTCCCAACTCGTATGAAAGACATAAGATTACAGATCCAAGATGCACAGTGTACCCCAAACAGAATTCATCCAATTAGACCTACTCCAAGACACTTAACGAATCAGATTGTGAAATGTCAAAGACAGAGATTTCTGAAAGCAGCAAGAGAAAAGCAATCAAATCACATACAAGAGAATTTCGATAAGACTGAGTGCAGATTTCTCAGTAGAAGCCATGGAGGCGAGAAGGCAGTGATATGATATATTCAAGTTACTGAAAGAGGAAAACTGCCAACCGAGAATCCTATATCAGGCAATCTGTCCTTCAAAAATGAGGGAGAGTTTAAGATATTTACAGATAAACAGACAGAGATTTCGTGTACAGGAGATCTCCTCTATAAGACAGATTAAAGAGAGTGCTACAGAGTAGGAAAAGACAGGAGAAAAGGGGTTTAGAGAAGAGTGTAGAAATGAAGACACCAGGAGATGGAACGAGGGTAATGATCAGGCATTTGAGGCTGAAGGAGTACAGAATGTTCAACAGTATTGAATTGTATAGATCCAGAAATGGATGGCACAATACTGGGTGATGGTAGTACAATATTATAAGTACACTTGAACAAAGATGACTGTGAGTACAGTTGAAAGAGGAAGGTTAGGGGCATGTAGGACACCAGAAGAAAGATACAAGATAAATACTGACACGGTATAACTAGTGAAACTTAGAGTGGTCAGTGATTGTGATTAAATATACGATGTAAGAATGTTTTTACCTGAGGAAGAACAAATGAATGTCAGCTTTGTGAGGTGTTGATAATGGGATGGTATTGGGGAAAAAAATCAATCAATGCAAACTAGAGTGCTAGGAGCCAACAGGAATGCTTAGAGACGCTTGGAGGTGCAGACAGAAGGACATTTGGAGATACCAAGCTAAGAGATGAAGCCCAGAGTTTGCCCCAGAGAAGCTAAGAAAGGACCCCCAGATACTTAGAGAGAAATGCTCTGGGAGAAAGAAGGCAGGATGCACTAGAGCTGAAAGCAGAGCAAAGACAGAAGCCTAGAAACATTTTGGAGAAAGGCATTTTGAAACATAACCCGGGAGCAAAGGACAGCAGATGCCAGCTACGTGCCTTCCCAGCTGACAGAAGCGTTCCCAGACCCAATCACCCTTCCTTCACTGAAGGTATCCTTTTGTTGGTGCCTTAGTTTGGACACTTTTATGGCCTTAGAACTTTAAATTTGTAATGGAATAAATCCCTTTTATAAAAGCCAATCCATTTCTGATACGTGTGTGTGTGTGTATTTTTTTTTTTAATGTTCATAGCAACTTTATTCATAACAGACCCAAACTGGAAGCACTCCAAACATCTATCAGCAGTTGAATGGATAAACAAATCCATACAATGGAATAATATTCAGCAATAAAAAAGGAAATTACTTATGCATGAATAACAGATAAATTTAAAAAACATCCCGATGGATGAAACTAGACCGAAAAGCGTAAATACTGTTTTATTCTATTTATATGAAGTTTTAGAGTATAAAACTAATATATAGTGATAGAAACCTGATCACATTGTTTGTCTAAGACCGAAGAGGGACGTAAGAACTTTTTGGGTGCTGGAAATTTTTTATATCTTGATTGTGATGGTGGTTATGCAGGAATATACATTTATAGAAAGTCATCAATCTACACTAGAATGGATTTTTGTATCTTATGTATGTAAATTATACTGCAATAAAGTTGAAATAAAGGGGAAAAAGTAATGCAAGTCTCTACGGAAAATCTGTTGAGGTGTTGAAAAAAGAGAGCAAGACTTTCCCTACATTATCATTATACGCATTTCTCAGAAGTCCACCCCTTTGGGTAAACATCTCCTCTCCTGCTCTTACTTCCCTACTCCACGCTAGCCCTCCTCTCCTCTATCATCTGCCTCTTTCCCATTCTTCTGAAAAAGAGTAATTTGGTCTGCTCCTATCAGTTTGACTTTGTAACGTTTTAAGGGGCTGTCTGTGCACAAAATAAAGATCCTTGGGTTTGAATTCATTTTCAATTTATTAAAGATCTAAAAAAAAATTTTAAAAACCTACTTTTTTCCCTTTTAAGCGTTCAATTTAAAAATTTTGTTATTCTATTTATACAGTTAATAATTTGGGTATAAGAATAAGTAATCACGTTCACTTTTTGATTAAAATCCAATTATCTTATAATTTTGAGAAATTAAATTTGTGTAAGCAATGAACATCATTTACAAACCTGGTTAAATTTCCAAACACTGCCAGTGCCTTATGGGTGAAACTTACAACTCTTAACAAATAACATTTTCCTATGTGTTTCAGTTTGCTAAAGCTGCTGGAATGCAATATACCAGAAATGGTTTGGCCTTTTCAATGGGAATTTATTAGGTTACAAATTTGCCATTCTAAGGCCATGAAAACGTCCAAATTAAGGCATCAAGGGGAAGATGCATTCTCTGAGGAAAGGCTGCTGGCATCCAGGGTTCCTCTGCCACATGGGAGAAGGCACATGGTGATGTCTGCTGGTGCTTCTCACCTGGGTTCTTGTTGCAATGACTTTTTCTCTCAGCTCCTGTGGGCCCTTGCTTATGTCTCCCAGGATGTTTCTCCTCAGCTCTCTTGGCTTTTACTGTCTTGTATCCTTTTCATAAAGGACTCAAGTAAAGGATTAAGATCCACCTTGAATGGGCTGGGTCACATCTCAATTGAAACAACCAAAGGGTCCCACCCACAATAGGTCTGCCCCCACAAAAATGGATTAAAAGAACATGGTCTTTTCTGGGGTACGTAACAGATTCAAACCAGCACAGTATGCATTCAGGCAACTCCTGTAAACCTAATTTACGTATGTAGTAATTCAAGTTTGTTAAAACCTTATCTTAAACCTTTCAGATTAAAATCACATCTAAAATCAGTTGCACATTTAAATTGAAGTTATAAGGCTAATACCAAATTCTTTTAATCATTAGGGTCATTTAAAATATGTCACAGAAACATGTTAGACTAATGATTATGCAACATCCCTAAATTTAAAACAAAATTACAAATATTATGGGTTTGATTACTTCATCATTTCTGTGTTTATATCTTTACAGTTGCAAATTGTAGTCATCTATCCTAATAATCATGGGTAATGTAATCATGTCAGGTGGGCTGAGAATTGCTAAATAAAAAAAAATCAAGCCTGAGATTCAAGGTCATAGATTCAACGCTGAGACTTGGGACCAGGCTGATTCTTTTCTTGTGGTTGAGCCCTGTCTGCTTCATCAGTAGGCATCACCAAGCCCACTCACTCTTTTCAGTGGGAATTTTTTTTTTTTAATGTAATTGTATTGACATATTCACATACCATACAATCATCCAAAGTGTACAGCAGTTCACAGTTTGATCATATAGTTGTGCATTCAGTACCAGTCAATTTTTTAACATTTTCATTACTCAAAAAAATAAAAATGAAAATAAGAATAAAAGTAAAAGAGAGCACTCATTTCGGATATTTTGCATAATAGCAACATGAGCAAACCAGAACAGATTTTGGTACCAGAGAAGTGATATTTGCCTAGGTTGCAAATACCAAACATGTTGGAACAGCTTTTTAAATGGATAAGGGGAAGATTCTGGAAGAATTGTGAGGAGCTTCATAGAAAAGGTCTATGCACAATAATTGGAGTGCATTGGGTGCCTGAATGCATTCAATTGATTAATAATTAAGAAAATGTTAAATACAAAAAATTGTATCTTAGATCTTAGTATATATATTTTAAATACAAAAAATTGTATTTTAGATATTAGTATATACATATGTACCCATTCAAATCAAGATATGGAACATTACCATCATTCCAGAAATTACTTGTTCCTTTCTGATTAATTTCCCTCCTCACTAGAGGCAACCACTGCTTTGATTTCTAATACTATAGATTTAGTTTTGCCTGTTCTTGAACTTCAAATGAATGGAATCTTGTGTTTTCTGTCTGACTCCTTTCAGCCAAAAAACAATAATGATGTAAAATTATTAATTATATAGTGATTTCAAGATTTTCTTTTTACAAAAGTGGTTTCATAGTATATATTATTAAGCAATCTGCATTTTCCACTTATTACATGATACACATCTTTTCATATTAGTACATTATAGATGTGGCTTATTTTTCTCCATGGTGCATCTACTTGTGTACACATGTGAGAATTTCTCCAAGACAGTTATGTAGAATAAGGATTGCTGGTTCAAAAGGAATGCGCATTTAAAGTACTGATAGATACTGCCAAATCTAAAAGGCTGTAAAAAGTTATGAGATGCTTTGTCTCCTAATCTTTCCTGTTACTAAAAATAATCAATCTTTAAAATATTTGCCAGTATAATAGGTGAAAAACAGTATCTCATGATTGTCTTAATTTTATTTTTAAAGGCAAATGGCACGCGGTATTTTTTCATGTTTATTGCCCATCCCATATCCTTCTCAGTAAACTGCATATTCATACTTTTGCCAATTTTTAAACTATACCCTCTGTATATTTTTCAGTGAAGTTATAGTAGCTCTTGGATTAATAAATGATATTGTCACAGTTGTCTGTTGATCTAGAAGAAAATATAGTTCCCTACATCACACAAAAAATAATAGAATCTTTTATTTTTATTCTTATTAACATTTTTATTTTTTATTTTTTAGAGTGATAAACATGTTCAAAAATTGATTTCAATCTCTTTGTGTCACTGGGTCTAAGATGAGTCTCTTGTAAACAGCATATTCATGGTTCATACTTTTTAATCGATTCTGCCAATCTGTATCTTTTAATTGGGGAGTTGAATCCATTCACATCCACTTCTATTACTGGGAAGGTGGTTCTTGAATCAGCCATCTTATCCTTTGGTTTTTAGTTGTCAGACCTAATTTTTTACTCGCTCTCTATTTCCTTTAAGTTGCCCTTACTAATACTCTTCAGTACTGTGCCCTTCTCCAGGTCTCTTTCTCCTTTCTTTTTTCTCAGCCAGTAGAGCTCCCTTTAGTATTTCTTGCAGAGCAGGTGTCTTGTTAACAAATTCTCTCAGCATTTGTCTGTGAAAATTTTAAACTCTCCCTCAATTTTGAAGGAGAGCTTTGCTGGATAAAGAATTCTTCACTGGCAATTATTCTCTTTCAGAATTTTGAATATGTCATACCATTGCCTTCTTGCCTCCATGGTGCTGCTGAATACTCAGTACTTAGTCTTATGTTGTTTCCCTTGTATGTGGTGAATCAATTCTTTTGCTGCTTTCAGAACTTTCTCTTTCTCTTCAGCATTTGGCAATCTGATCAGAATGGGGTTATTTGGGTTTATTCTATCTGGAGTTCATTGGGCATCTTCTATTTGCATATTTATATCGTGTAGGAGGGTTCAGAACTTTTCCCCAACAGTGTGTTTGAATACTCTTCCTAGCCCTTTACACTTCTCTTCACCTTCTGGAACACCAATGATTCTTCTATTAGTGTGCTTCAGGTTGTCCATCATTTACCTGAGATCCATTTCAAATTTTTTTATTTTTTTCACCATTTCTTCTTTTATGCTTTCATGTTCTAATGCCCCGTCGTCACATTTGCTAATTCTTTCCTCTCCCTATTCAAATCTACTATTATATGTCTCAAGTATCTTTATTTGTTCCACAGTATCTTTTTATCTCCTTAAGATCTGCTATTGTTTAATTTACTCTTTCAGATTCTTAGTTATGCTTTTCTAGAGTCTTCTTTTTTTTTTTTTTTTTTTAATCATCATTTTATTGAGATATATTCACATACCATGCGGTCATACAAAACAAATCGTACTTTCGATTGTTTACAGTACCATTACATAGTGGTACATTCATCACCCAAATCAATCCTTAACACCTTCATTAGTACACACACAAAAATAACAAGAATAATAATTAGAGTGAAAAAGAGCAATTGAAGTAAAAAAGAACACTGGGTACCTTTGTCTGTTTGTTTCCTTCCCCTATTTTTCTGCTCATCCATCCATAAACTAGACAAAGTGGAGTGTGGTCCTTATGGCTTTCCCAATCCCACTGACACCCCTCATAAGCTACATTTTTATACAACTGTCTTCGAGATTCATGGATTCTGGGTTGTAGTTTGATAGTTTCAGGTATCCACCACCAGCTACCCCAATTCTTTAGAACCTAAAAAAGGTTGTCTAAAGTGTGTATAAGAGTGCCCACCAGAGTGACCTCTCGGCTCATTTTGGAATCTCTCTGCCACTGAAGCTTATTTCATTTCCTTTCACATCCCCCTTTTGGTCAAGAAGATGTTCTCCGTCCCACGATGCCGGGTCTACATTCCTCCCCGGGAGTCATATTCCACGTTGCCAGGGAGATTCACTCCCCTGGGTGTCTGATCCCACGTAGGGGGGAGGGCAGTGATTTCACCTTTCAAGTTGGCTTAGCCAGAGAGAGAGGGCCACATCTGAGCAACAAAGAGGCATTCAGGAGGAGACTCTTAGGCACAAATATAGGGAGGCCTAGCCTCTCCTTTGCAGCAACCGTCTTCCCAAGGGTAAAACTTATGGTAGAGGGCTCAACCCATCAAACCACCAGTCCCCTATGTCTGTGGTCATGTTAGCAACCATGGAGGTGGGGTAGGCGAATACCCCTGCATTCTCCACAGGCTCCTCAAGGGGGCACTACATCATTTTTTTTTCCTTGTTTTTCTTTCTTTCTTTTTTTTTTTTTTTAACTTTCCCTTCTTTTTTAAATCAACTGTATGAAAAAAAAAGTTAAAAAGAAAACAAACATACAATAAAAGAACATTTCAAAGAGACCATAACAAGGGAGTAAGAAAAAGACAACTAACCTAAGATAACTGCTTAACTTCCAACATGTTCCTACTTTACCCCAAGAAAGTTACATAATATAGCAACATTTCTGTGAACTTGTTCCTACTATATCCATCAGAAATTAACAGACCATAGTCATTTCTGGGCATCCCCAGAACGTTAAATAGCTTATCTGTTCTTCTTGGAATATTGTTCCCCCTTCCTTAATTGCTCTCTACTGCTAGTTCCCCTACATTCTACATTATAAACCATTTGTTTTACATTTTTCAAAGTTCACATTAGTGGTAGCATATAATATTTCTCTTTTTGTGCCTGGCTTATTTCACTCAGCATTATGTCTTCAAGGTTCATCCATGTTGTCATATGTTTCACGAGATCGTTCCTTCTTACTACCGCGTAGTATTCCATCGTGTGTATATACCACATTTTATTTATCCACTCATCTGTTGAAGGACATTTGGGTTGTTTCCATCTCTTGGCAATTGTGAATAATGCTGCTATGAACACTGGCGTGCAGATATCTGTTCGTGTCACTGCTTTCCGATCTTCCGGGTATATACCGAGAAGTGCAATCGCTGGATCGAATGGTAGCTCTATATCTAGTTTTCTAAGGAACTGCCAGACTGACTTCCAGAGTAGCTGAACCATTATACAGTCCCACCAACAATGAATAAGTGTTCCAATTTCTCCACATCCCCTCCAGCATTTGTAGTTTCCTGTTTGTTTAATGGCAGCCATTCTAACCGGTGTTAGATGGTATCTCATTGTGGTCTTAATTTGCATCTCTCTAATAGCTAGTGAAGCTGAACATTTTTTCATGTGTTTCTTGGCCATTTGTATTTCCTCTTCAGAGAACTGTCTTTTCATATCTTTTGCCCATTTTATAATTGGGCTGTCTGTACTATTGTCATTGAGTTGTAGGATTTCTTTGTATATGCAAGATATCAGTCTTTTGTCAGATACATGGTTTCCAAAAATGTTTTCCCATTGAGTTGGCTGCCTCTTTACCTTTTTGAGAAATTCCTTTGAGGTGCAGAAACTTCTAAGCTTGAGGAGTTCCCATTTATCTATTTTCTCTTTTGTTGCTTGTGCTTTGGGTGTAAAGTCTAGGAAGTGGCCGCCTAATACAAGGTCTTGAAGATGTTTTCCTACATTATCTTCTAGGAGTTTTATGGTACTTTCTTTTATATTGAGATCTTTGGTCCATTTTGAGTTAATTTTTGTGTAGGGGGTGAGGTAGGGGTCCTCTTTCATTCTTTTGGATATGGCTATCCAACTCTCCCAGCCCCATTTGTTGAAAAGACCATTATGGCTCAGTTCGGTGACTTTGGGGGCCTTATCAAAGATCAGTCGGCCATAGATCTGAGGGTCTATCTCTGAATTCTCAATTCGATTCCATTCATCTATATGTCTATCTTTGTGCCAGTACCATGCTGTTTTGGCAACTGTGGCTTTATAATATGCTTCAAAGTCAGGGAGTGTAAGTCCTCCCACTTCGTTTTTCTTTTTTAGAGTGTCTTTAGCAATTCGAGGCATCTTCCCTTTCGAAATAAATTTGATAACTAGCTTTTCCAAGTCTGCAAAGTAGGTTGTTGGAATTTTGATTGGGATTGCATTGAATCTGTAGATGAGTTTGGGTAGAATTGACATCTTAATGACATTTAGCCTTCCTATCCATGAACATGGAATATTTTTCCATCTTTTAAGGTCCCCTTCTCTTTCTTTTAGTAGAGTTATGTAGTTTTCTTTGTATAGGTCTTTTACATCTTTGGTTAAGTTTATTCCTAGATACTTGATTTTTTTAGTTGCTATTGAAAATGGTATCTTTTTCTTGAGTGTCTCTTCAGTTTGTTCATTTCTAGCATATAGAAACATTACTGACTTATGTGCATTAATCTTGTATCCTGCTACTTTGCTAAATTTGTTTATTAGCTCTAGTAGCTGTATCGTCGATTTCTCAGGGTTTTCTAGATACAAGATCATATCATCTGCAAACAATGACAGCTTTACTTCTTCTTTTCCAATTTGGATGCCTTTTATTTCTTTGTCTTGCCGGATTGCCCTGGCTAGCACTTCCAGCACAATGTTGAATAACAGTGGTGACAGCGGGCATCCTTGTCTTGTTCCTGATCTTAGAGGGAAGGCTTTCAGTCTCTCACCATTTGAGTACTATGCTGGCTGTGGGTTTTTCATATATGCTCTTTATCATGTTGAGGAAATTTCCTTCAATTCCTACCTTTTGAAGTGTTTTTATCAAAAAGGGATGTTGGATTTTGTCAAATGCTTTTTCAGCATCTATTGAGATGATCAATTGATTTTTCCCTTTCGAGTTTTTAATGTGTTGTAATACATTGATTGTTTTTCTTATGTTGAACCATCCTTGCATGCCTGGAATGAACCCCACTTGGTCATGGTGTATGATTTTTTTAATGTGTCTTTGGATTCGATTTGCAAGTATTTTGTTGAGGATTTTTGCATCTATATTCATTAGGGAGATTGGCCGGTAGTTTTCCTTTTTTGTAGCATCTTTGCCTGGTTTTGGTATTAGATTGATGTTAGCTTCATAAAATGAGTTAGGTAGTGTTCCATTTTCTTCAATGTTTTGAAAGAGTTTGAGTAAGATTGGTGTCAGTTCTTTCTGGAAAGCTTAGTAGAATTCCCCTGTGAAGCCATCTGGCCCTGGGCATTTATTTGTGGGAAGATTTTTGATGACTGATTGGATCTCTTTGCTTGTGATGGGTTGGTTGAGGTCTTCTATTTCTTCTCTGGTCAGTCTAGGTTGTTCATATGTTTCCAGGAAATTGTCCATTTCTTCTACATTGTCCAGTTTGTTGCCATACAGTTGTTCATAATATCCTCTTATAATTTTTTAATTTCTTCAGGATCTGCAGTTATGTCACCTTTTTCATTCATTATTTTGTTTATATGGGTCTTCTCTCTTTTTGATTTTGTCAGTCTAGCTAGGGGCTTGTCAATCTTGTTGATCTTCTCAAAGAACCAACTTTTGGTGATATTTATCCTCTCTATTGTTTTTTTGTTCTCTATGTCATTTATTTCTGCTTTAATCCTTGTTATTTCTTTTCTTGTACTTGGTTTAGGATTGGTTTGCTGTTCATTTTCTAGCTTCTTCAGTTGATCCATTAGTTCTTTGATTTTGGCTCTTTCTTCCTTTTAATATATGCGTTTAGTGCTATAAATTTCCCCCTTAGCACTGCTTTTGCTGCATCCCATAGGTTTTGGTATGTTGTGTTCTCATTGTCATTCGTCTCTATATATTTAGCAATTTCTCTTGCTATTTCTTCTTTAACCCACTGATTGTTTAGGAGTGTGTTGTTTAACCTCCAGGTATTTGTGAATTTTCTAAGTCTCTGATGGTTATTGACTTCTAATTGTATTCCATTGTGGTCAGAGAATGTGCTTTGAATAATTTCAATCTTTTTTAAATTTATTGAGGCTTGTTTTATGTCCCAGCATATGATCTATTCTGGAGAAAGTTCCGTGAGCACTAGAAAAGTATGTGTATCCTGGTGATTTGGGATGTAATGTCCTGTAGATGTCTGTTAAATCTAATTCATTTATCAGATTGTTTAGGTTTTCAATTTCCTTATTGGTCTTCTGTCTGGTTGATCTATCTATAGGAGAGAGTGATGTGGTGAAGTCTCCCACAAGTATTGTGGAAACATCAATTGCTTCCTTTAGTTTTTCCAGTGTTTCTCTCATGTATTTTGTGGCACCTTGATTGGGTGCATAGACATTTACGATTGTTATTTCTTCTTGCTGAATTGCCCCTTTTATTAGTATGTAGTGGCCTTCTTTGTCTCTCAAAACATCCCTGCATTTGAAGTCTATTTTATCTGAGATTAATATTGCTACACCTGCTTTCTTTTGGCTGTAGCTTGCATGAAATATTTTTTTCCATCCTTTCACTTTCAGTTTCTTTGTGTCCCTGTGTCTAAGATGAGTCTCTTGTATGCAACATATTGATGGTTCATTTTTTTTGATCCATTCTGTGAATCTATATCTTTTAATTGGGGAGTTTAATCCATTTACATTCAACGTTAAAACCGTGAAGGCATTTCTTGAATCGGCCATCTTATCCTTTGGTTTATGTTTGCCATATTTTTCCCTCTCTCTATTAATATCCTTTATTGTACCCATACCGAATCTCTTTAGTACTGAACCTTTCTCCAAGTCTCTCTGTCCTGTCTTTGTTTCTCTGTCTGTAGGGCTCCCTTTAGTATCTCCAGTAGGGCAGGTCTCTTGTTAGCAAATTCTCTCAGCATTTCTTTGTCTGTGAAAAATTTAAGCTCTCCCTCAAATTTGAAGGAGAGCTTTGCTGGATAAAGTATTCTTGGCTGGAAATTCCTCTCACTCAGAATTTTAAATATATCGTGCCACTGCCTTCTTGCCTCCATGGTGGCTGCTGAGTAGTCACTACTTAGTCTTATGCTGTTTCCTTTGTATGTGGTGAATTGCTTTTCTCTTGCTGCTTTCAGAACTTGCTCCTTCTCTTCTATGTTTGACAGTGTGATCAGTATATGTCTCGGAGTGGGTTTTTTTGGATTTATTCTATTTGGAGTTTGCTGAGCATTTATGATTTGTGTATTTATGTTGTTTAGAAGATTTGGGAAGTTTTCCCCAACAATTTCTTTGAATACTCTTCCTAGACCTTTACCCTTTTCTTCCCCTTCTGGGACACCAATGAGTCTTATATTCGGACGTTTCATATCATCTATCATATCCCTGAGGTCCATTTCCATTTTTTCAATTTTTTTCGCCATTCTTTCTTTTAGGCTTTCATTTTCCATTCTGTCATCTTCCAGGTCACTGATTCGTTGTTCAACTTCCTCTAGTCTTGTACTATGAGTGTCCAGAATCTTTTTAATTTGGTCAACAGTTTCTTTAATTTCCATAAGATCATCCATTTTTTTATTTAGTCTTGCAATGTCTTCTTTATGCTCTTCTAGGGTCTTCTTGATTTCCTTCATATCCCGTACTATGGTCTCATTGTTCATCTTTAGTTCTTTGAGTAGCTGCTCTAGGTGCTGTGTCTCTTCTGGTCTTTTGATTTGGGTGCTTGGGCTTGGGTTATCCATATCGTCTGGTTTTTTCATATGCTTTATAATTTTCTGTTGTTTTTGGCCTCGTGGCATTTGCTGAACTTGATAGGGTTCTTTTAGGGTTTGTAGACCTATTGAAGTCCTTATCTCTAATTTACCAGATCTACAGCTTCGTGGAGTACACTTTCTCTAACTAACCAGCAGGTGGCGTCCACGAGCCACCTGTTCTCCACAAGCCAGTTCTCCCCTGCTTAGCCTTTTTGGTGAGTGGGGGAGTGAGTCTTGTGGGGCCCAATTGGTGTACCAAGCTTACGTGTGTAGTTGGTGTTGCCTGCCCTGTATGTGGGGCGTGTTTCTGGGCAGTTGGGGAGGAGGGGTGGCCCTAACAATCAAATCTCCCTGATGATCCTAGAGTTTTAAAGCTGCTGCGATAGTCTAATCCTTCAGTTCAGTCCTGCCACAGTTTGTCTCTGCCACTGACCCACAAGTCTTTGGTATTGGCGTATGGCTCCTGAGACTTGCAAGTGGGCCCCTCTTCCAGGCTGTGCACCCCGGGTCCTCTGTTGAGGGATGACTGTGCTATGTCACAGGTGAGTGCCATCCCCCCAGGGCAGTTCTGGGCTGCTGGGCTGTGTAGGGAGGCTCCCAGTCTGCTCAAATGATGGCTGAATGGGGCTTTGTTAATTCACACTGCTCCACCTTCCCAGCTCTGGGACATTCAGCTGAGGTTGCAGGGAAGGCTTATGTCCACGCCCAGTTTTGTGGTGTGTGCCTGTTATTTGAAGCACTTCCGTCACACTGGGTTGTCTGGGGCAGCTCTGGGCTATGGGGCTGGCGATGGGCAGGAGTGTTTCCTGTCCACCAGGATGGTGGCTGTGAGCGGACACCCCCCTTTTCTTGGGAAGTTGTGTTGTTTAGTGAATTTTCTCAGCCACTGGATTATTGCCTTTTGTCTCAGAGCTCTCTTAGTTCTGCTCTTGACTTGACGTGCCCAAATTGCAATTCTTTATAGCTTTCTGTATTGGGCTTCTTAGAGTAATTGTTTTAGAAAAAGAAAAAAGGATTAAAAAAAAAAAAAAAAAAAAAAAGGGCCCTCCTCAGAGATCTAATGGGTTATTGAAATGCTAAGAGACAAAGCAACCAGGGCCATTAAGGAAAGGTCCACAGGGCAGAGAGATGGGCTTTTCTTCGGGATTTGCATATGCGCCTTAGGGCCTGAGCTCCGCCCTTCCCCTTTCTGTGTTCACCAGAACTCCAAAAATCCTCTGCTTTTATTTTGGAGTTTTTCGTGTTGTTTTTTTTTTTTCCATGCCTGTCTCCTCTCTGCTGGGCTCGCTGCTCTCAGATTCTCTGGTGTCTGGTCTCAGTCTATCTATGGTTGGAGTCTGGATCAGTAGAATGAGTTTCCGATAAGAGCAGCCACTGCTGTTCTCCCTTCTCCTTCCCGGAGCTGACAGCCCCTCCTCCTACGGGACTGAGCCTGGCAGGGAGGGGCGCGGGTCCCCTGGCCGCAAAAACTTACAGATTTCGCTGATCTCAGCAGTTCGACATTTTCATGAGTGTTGTATGAAGTATGCCCAAAGACAGATTGCTCTGTGGTGTCCAGTCCACGCAGTTCCTGGCTTTCTACCTACTTTCCTGGAGGAGTAACTAAAACATACAGCTCACCAGTCTGCCATCTTGCCCCGCCTCTCCTAGAGTCTTCTTAATATCCTTTATGTCCTTATCCATCTCTTTGAAGTTGTTTTGGAGATTTTTGTTTTCTCCTTTGATTAATTGCTTCAAGTTTTGCGTCTCCTCTGGCTTTTCAGTTTGGTCATTTGGGTTGTCCACATCTGGTTTTGCTATATGCTTTATAATTTTCTTTTGTTGCCTTCACAGCATTTGCTTATCTTAATAAGTTTATTTTAGGATGTGCAGGATTATTTGAATGTTTATAATTTGGCAGAGCTACAGCTTGATGGCGTGTACCTTCCTTGTCCTATCAGCAGATGGTGCTCTTGAGCCACCTTTACCCTCAAGCCAGGTCTCCCCAAACTTTGTCTGTGCACTGAGCAATGTCCAAATCATGTGGAAATTCAGTCAGCACACCAGTTCTCCATGTGTACTGGGGACTACCTGTCCTCTGGAAGGGGCGCACATCCTGCACAGTTAGGCGGGGAATCTGCTCCAGGGCATAGTGGTCCTGGCAATTCCCGGGGCTGCGCATGGGCCACTGTGGGGCTGTGGAGCTCTGCATCTCATCTTCAGCTCAGATGCACTGTAGTCCCTGTCCAACCTGCACCTGCGATTCCCTGGATTTGGGGATGGGATCCTGGCACTTCCCTGCAGTAGCCTTGCCTCTTGACTGTGCACACGGTAGGCTTCCGTGAAGGAAGAGTGGTTGCAGTCACAAGACCTCCGAATCCCGAGTTCCTAAATAGGAGCTCTTGGCCGTGGGGCTGTGAAGGGTTATCCCTCCAGCTAACTGCTGAGATGGGTGCATGGGGAGTGGACAGCTGCCCCCTTCCACACTCATCATCCAGCTCCAACCTCCTATGCCCAGCAGTGTTCCAGGCTGAATATTCATCTGTCCTAAATGCAGTCTCTTGGCTTCTCCAGCTAAGTCCGCTCTATGTGGTGTAGAAGCCCCTGCTCCACCAGTGGCACCTTGGAACTGTTCTGGAGTGCTTTCTGTCTTTTATCTAGTGTTTTTCACAGAGGAGAATTTTGTTCTGTCTCTCCTAATCCACCATCTTCCCATAGGTTTTTCTTCACAGTGCTCTTATTGTCATCCATTTGTAAATAGTCTCTAATTTCCATTTTAATTTCCTTTTTGCCCCAAGAATTATTTTTTAAGAGTGTTTTATTAAATTTACACATAGTCCATATCCACCAAGTATACACTCCTCCTTCCTCCACCTCCATTTCCTACTAATTGCTAATCTACTTTGTCTGAATTGCTATTTCTAGACATCTCTTATAAGTGACATCATATGATATTTGTCCTTACTCATCTTGCTTATTTCAATGAGCATGATGTTTTCAAGATTCTTCCATGTTGCAGTATGTCTCAGAACCTCATTCTTTCTTATGGCTAAATAACGTTCCATTGTGTGCATGCACCACATTTTATCCATTTATTCAATATTGGACACTTAGGTTCTTTCTACCCCTTACCTATTGTGAACACTGGTTCTATAAACATTGGTGTACAGTATCTGTTTGGGACCCTGTTTTTACTTTCTTTGGGTATACACCTAGAAATGGAATTGCCTTTCACATTGTTTTTGAGTTGTATTGTGAGTTGCCATTATTTTCTTCCTTCACTCATTCAGATGAAATGTCATCGTCAGATGAAACGTCTTTTAATCTGATGTTTTAGCAAAATGTTTTTGAGGTTCCTCCTGTTGTAGCATGTATCAGTGTTTCACTCCTTTTTGGTTATCCATTCACAAGTCGACTGACATTTGGATTGTTTCAACTTTTTAACTATTATGAACAATGCTGCTTTGAACAGTCTCATACAAGTCTATGCATGGACACATTTGCATTTCTCTAGGGTAAATGCCTTAAGTGGAATTGCTGTGTCATGGTAACTCTGTGTTTAACATTTTGAGAAACTGCAAACTTTTCCAAAGTAGATGTACCATTTTATATTCCTACCAGCAATGCATGAGGATTCCCATTTCTCCACATCTTCCACAATGCTTGTTATTTTATGTCTTTTTTATTTTTAGCCAGTCAAGCAGGTGTGAAAAGGCATCTGATTATGGCTTTAATTTGTATTTCCCTTATGACCAATAGTGTTGAGCATATTTCATGTGTTTATTATTAGGCATTTGTATAATTTATTCGGTGAAATATCTATTAAAATAATTTACCCATTTGTAATTGTGTTTGTATTAATGAGTTATAGGACTTCTTTTTATATTCTAAATGAAAGTCCTTTATCACACATATGATTTGCAAATATTTACTCTTAGACAGTGGCTTGTCTTTTCATTTTCTTAGTGATGTCTTTTGAAGAGCAAAAGTTTTTAATTTTGATGAAGTACAATTTATCACATTTTCTTTTATGGATCCCGTTTTGATGTCTTATCTAAGAAATCTTTGCCTAATCTAGGGGTGAGGATTTTCTCCTATGTTTTCTTTTAAATGTTCTATAGTTTAGCTCTTACATTTAGGTCTCTGATCCATTTTGAGTTAATTTTTGTGTCTGATTTGTGGGTCAGAATTCATCATTTTGCATGTACATAGACAACTGTCCCAGCACACTTTGTGGAAAATTATTTTTTCCCCATTGATTTGCCTTGACATCTTTGCTGAAAATCAGCTGACCCCCAGAAATGTAAGGGCTTTTCTGGACTATCAGTTTTGTTCCATTGATCTAATATCTGTCCTTATGACAGTACTACACTGTCTTGATTACTGTAGTTTTATATTAAGTTTTTTTTTTATTAGAGAAGTTGTACGTTCACAGAAAAAATATGCAGAAAATCCAGTGTTCCCATAAATCCCAGCATCACATGCAGTTTTCATTGTTATTAACACTTTGCTTTAGTGTGGTACTTTTGTAACAATGGGAAGAAACCATTATATTATTATACTTTTAACTATAGCCCATAGTTTACAGTAGAGTTCACTGTTTGGGTTGTAGAGTCTTATGTATTTTAAAAAATTTTTATTCTAGTAACAGATATACAACCTAAAATTTTCCCTTCTAATGACATTCAAATATAGAATTCAGTGGTTGTTACTTATATTCACAATGTTGTGCCACCATCACCAACATCCATTAACAAAACTTTTCCAATACCCCAAACAGAAACTCTGTACCAAGTAAGCATTAACTCCCCATACTGTTCTGTGCTCCAGCCCTATTTTCTAGTTTCTGAAACTACTGAATTTGTTTATTCTAATTACTTCATATTAGAGAGATCATAGAATATTTGTCCTTTTGTGTCTGGCTTATTTCACTCTGCATGATGTGTTCTGTGTTCATCCATGTTGTTGCATGTATAAGAACTTCATTCCTTTATAGGGCTGAATGTTCTTCCATTTTATGTAAATACCACATTTTGTTTATCCATTCATTTGTTGATGGACACTTGGGTTGCTCCCACCTTTTGGCAATTGGTGTGCAAATATCTGAGTTCCTGATTTTAATTATTTGGGGTATACACCTAGAAATGAGATTGATGGGTTATATGGTAATTCTAAACTTTCTGAGAAACGGCCAAATTGTCTTCTACAGGGGCTGCACCATTTTTCATTCCCACTGAATGAAAAATGAGTGTTCCTATTTCTCTACATCCTCTCCAACACTTGCTATTTAGTTTTTATAATAGTAGCTTTTTTGTTGGGTGTGAAATGATGTCTCATTGTAGTTTTGATTTGCATTTCCCTAATGGCTAATGATGTTGAGCATCTTTTCATCTTTTATGGCTATTTTGTGTATCCTCTTTGGAGAAATGTCTAGTCAAGTCTTTTGTCCATTTTTAAACTGAGTTATTTGTCTTTTTGTGGTTGAGTTGTGGAATTACTTTATATATTCAGGATATTAAACCTTTATCACATATGTGGTTTCCAAATATGTTCTCCCATTCTGTAGGTTGTTTTTTTACTTTCATGGTAAAGTCCTTTGATGCACAAAAGTTTTTTTTTTATGAAGTCCCATTTATATCTTTTCTTTTGTTCTTTGTGCTTTAGATGTAAAGTCTAAGAAACCATTTTCTAACACATGGTTTTAGGAGGTTTCCCTGTGTTTTCCTCTGGGAGTTTTACAGTTTCTATATGTACATCTTTGATGCATTTTCAAACAATTTTTTGTATATGGTGTGAGGTAGACGTCGACCTTCATTCTTCTGCATATTGACATCCAGTTTTCTCAGTAGCATTTGTTGAAGAGCCTATTCTTTCCCCATTGAGTGGACTTAGTAAAAAAATCAAATAGCCATTTATGTGTGGATTAAATTCTGGACTCTCACTTCTATTTCATTGGTCTATATGTCTATCCTTATGCTAATACCACACAGTTTTAATTACTGTGGCTTTGCCATAAAATTTGAAATCAGGAGTGTGAGTCCTCCAACTTTATTCTTTTCCAAAACTGTTTTGGCTATTTGGGGCCCCTTGCAATTCCATATGAATTGAGGATTAGCTTTTCCATTTCTGCAAAAAAAGTCTGCAAGAGTTTTGATAGTGACTGTATTGAATTTATTCATCACTTTAGGCAGATTAGATATTTTAATGATATTAATTATTACAATCCATGAACATGGGATGCCTTCCATTAATTTAAGTCTTCCTTAATTTTTTCAGAAATATTTAGTAGTTTGAAATGTACAAGTCTTTCACTTACTTGATTACATTTATCCCTTGGTATTTTATGTTTTCAATGCGATTGTAAATGGAATTGTTTTCTTGATTTCCTTTTCAGACTGTTCATTACTAGTATATAGGAACCCAACTGACTTCTGCATCTTTGTCTTCTATCCTGCAATATTGTTGTATTCATTTATTAGTTCTTATAGCTTTCTTGTGGATTCTTTAGGATTTTCTATATATAGGGTCATATCATCTGTGAATAGGGATAATTTATTTCTTACTTTCCAATCTGGATGCCTTTATTTCTTACTCTTACCTGATTTCTCTGGCTAGAACTTCCAGTACAAGGTTAAACAACAGTGGTGACAGTGGCCATCCTTGTCTTATTCCTACTCTTAGGGGGAAGTCTTTCAGTCTTTCACCATTATGATATTTGCTGGGGTTTTTCATAAAAGCCCTTTATCATCTTGAGAAAGTTCCCATTTCTATTTTCTGAGTGTTTTTATCATGAAAGGATGTTTTATTTTGTCAAATGCTTTTTATGCATTAATGAGATAATTATGTGGTTTTTCTCCTTCTATTAATGTTGTATATTACATTGATTTTCTTATGTTGAACTCTGCTTGCACTACTGGAGTAAATCCCCCTTGGTCATGGTATATAAGTCTTCATATACTGGTGGATTCAGTTTGCAAGTATTTTCTTGAAGATTTTGGGATTTATATTCATAAGGGACATTGGTCTGAAATTTACTTTATTGTGTTGTCTTTATCTAGCTTTGAGGTCAGCTTAATGCTGGCCTCATTGAATGAGTGAGGGAGTATTCCCTCTTCTTTTGTTTTTTGGAACTCTGAGAAGGATCGGTGTTAAATCTTTAAACATTTGGTAGAATTCACGAATGAAACCATCTGGTCCTGGGCTTTTATTTTTTGAGAGATTTTAATTACAGATTCACTCTCATTATAGATTTGCTGAGACTTTCTATTTCTTCTTGTGTGAAATTAGGTAATTTGCATGTTTCTAAGAATTTGTCCATTTCATCTCGGTTTTCTAATTTGTTGGCATATAACTGTTAATAGTATCCTCTTATAATCCTTTATTATTTCTGTAATTTTGGTAGTAATGTCCCCACTTTCTCCTGATTTTGTGTCGTCTCTCCCTTTACTTTGTCAGGCTAGCTAAAGCTTTTTTATTTTATTAATCTTTATTTTTTAAAAAACTTTTAGTTTTTGTTGATTCTATGGTTTTTCTATTCTCTATTTCATTTATCTCTTCTCTAATCCTTAATTCCTTCTGTCTCCTAACTTTGGGTTTAGTTTGTACTTCTTGTTCTAGTTTCTTTAGGTGTGAAGTTTGTTAGGTTATTTATTGATCTGTGATCTTTCTTCTTTTTAAATGTAGACATTTGGAGCTATAAATTTCCCTCTGAGCACAGCTTTGCTGCATCCCTTATCTTTTGCTGTGTTTTTGTTTTGTCTCAAGATATTTCCTCATTTTCCTTGTGAGTTTTCTTTGACCTATTGGTTGTTTAATAGTGTTGTTTAATTTCCATGTTTTTGTTAGTTTTCCAGATTTCCTTCTGTTATTAATTTCTATCTAACTTTACTGCATTGTGGTCAGAGAAGATACTTTGTATGATTTCAATATCTTAAAATTTATTAAGATTTTATTTGTGGCCTAACATATGGTCTATCCTAGAAAATTTTCCATGTGAACTTGAGAAGAATGTGTATTCTGCTCTTGTTGGATAGAGTGTTCTATATATGTTTATTAGGTCTACTTGGTTGAAAGTGTTCAAGTCTCTTTTTCCTTATCGATCTTCTGCTTACATGTTCTATCAATTATTGAAAGTAATGTATTCAAGTCTCCAACTATTCTAGAACTATATTTCTCCCTTCAGTTCTGTCAAATTCTTCTTCATGCATTTTGGGACTCTGTTTTGAGTTGCATATATGTTTATAATCTTTATATATTCTTGCTGGATTGGACCTTTTATCTATATAGAATATCCTTCTTTTTCTCCTTTTTTCTTTTTATTTTAACTTAAATTGTCTTTTTTTCTAACAATAATATAGCCACTCTGACTCTCTTTTGGTTACTGCTTCCATGGAGTATCTTTTCCCACTCTTCCACTTTTGACTTCTGTCTTTGTACCTACAGGGAGTCTCGTGTAGACAGCATATGGATGAATCATGGTTTTTTACTCCAATTTGCCAAACTCTACCTTTTATTATGGCAATTTTAATCCATTGACATTTAAGATTATAACTGAGAATAATTTACTTCTGTCGTTTCAGTATTTGTTTTCTGTATGTCTTGTATATTTTATTCTTCAGCTACTCTACCATTCTCTCTTTTTTTGGTATTTAGTTGCTTTAGTAGTATAACATTTTGAGCACCTTCTTTCCTTTTGTTTTTTGTGGTTTTTTTTAAATTACTTTTGGTTACTTTTGTAAATACATCTTAAACTAATAGCCACCTAGTTTGACTAGTATCAACCTAGTTTTAGTAGTATACAAACTCTACTCGTATGTATCTTCCTGCTTCCCCATTATATTATTGTTTTGGATTACATATTTATACATGTCTCCCCATTAACAAAGAGTTATAATGTTATTTTACACATTTGCCTGTTAAATCATATGCAGGAAAGAGCAGTTACAAACTAAAAGTAAAATAATACAGGAATTTTTATTTTAATTATGTAGTTACATTTACCAGTGTTCTTTATTTCTTCTTATGGCTTTATGTTACTCTCTGGCATCCTTTCATTTCAGCCTAAAGGACTACTTTTAGCATTTCTTGTAGGGCAGGTCTTCTGACAATAAATTCTTTCAGCTTTTGTTTATCTGGAAATGTGTTAATTTCTCTTTCGTTTTTGAAAAATAATTTCCTGGATATGTAATTCTTGACAGTTCTTTTTCTCTAAGGATTTAAAATTTGTCATCCCACTCTCTTCTGGCCTCCATGGTTTCTAATGAGAAGTCAGCAATTTATTTTATTGGAGATTCCTTGCATGTGACAAGTCTCTTCTCTCATGCTGCTCTCAGAATCCTCTTTGTCTTTTAATTTTGACAGTTTCACTCTAATGTGCCTTGCTGTGGATCTCTTAAAGAGTCTATCCTGCTAGTACTTCTTTGAGCTTCCTGGATGTGTGTATTTATATCTTTGACCAAATCTGGGAAGTTTTCAGCCATTATTTCTTCAAATACTTTTCTTGCCCCTTTCTCTCTCTCTTCTCCTTCTTGCACCTCAAGTTGAGTTATGGTTGCACACTTGATGATGTAAAAAATATCCTCCATTGAATATAAACTAAAATGAATGAATCAAATCATATTTTAAATTTGAACATAACATTGAAGGAAGAACTAACCCAAGTAAATTCTGAACAGAATATTTCATTCCCAGAGTCAAGTGTTAGCATTTCTGAAGCTACTTTTAGTGTATTCTAGGTTTCAATAGATCTCTCTTGGAGATGGGGTTTACAAAATGGAAAGGGGGAAGGACATAATGCTGAGGTGCTAGACTGGAATTGGAAGTATCAATAAGAACTCATGGGTTTTTACTATAGTTAAACACATACAGATGTGTAAATGTATATATATATAAACATTATATAAATATGTTATACATGCACACACACATATGTGCATACATGTACATTTAACACCTCTGCTAAGAAGGCCTAGAAGCAATAACATCCTAGTAACAATGAGTACACCTAGCACTCAGGTCTTGATTTCTAAATGCCATTTTCCTATAAACAGCTCCTTAGAGAAATGGTTGATTTAAGGGCTGGGGCATGGAAATACAAGATGAATGGAACATATTCTGGTGGCATAAAATTAAGAAGTGCTTAAAGAATGATGGGGAGAGGAAGGGCAAGATGGCGGCATAGAGAAGAGTGGAAGCTAAGTAGTCCCTCTGGAACAACTACAAAAAAACCAGAAACAACTAGTAAATAATCCAGAATAACTGCAGGGGGACAAACGAGACCATCCACTCATCATACACCAACCTGAATTGGGAGGAATGCCCGAGAACACAGCATAAAATCTGTAAGTAAAACCTGCGGATCCAAGTCGGGAGACCCCCTCCCCCATAGCCCGAGCTGCAAAGCCTCGTGGTGCCAGAGAGAAGCTCTCTCCCAGCAAGCGAATATAGCTCAGCTGAGCTCCAACTGGGGTTTTAAGTAGCGAGTGTGAACTGCTCACTACAGGTACGCAGCCCCAAAAAACAGACAGAGGCTTTGGGTGACGACTGACCTGGGAGAGCCAGAGGGTTGCCTTGGACTGGGTCTGAAGGGGACTATCTGTTTCTTTTTGGCTCAGTGGAGAAAGCCCCAGTCATTTTCAGTTTCCAGGGCTGTGACTCGGGGAAGGGTGGAGACACCACAAGCAGAGAGAGAGAGACCATTGAAATGCTAATGACCTCCACCTGAGGGGTCTGTCTTCTCTAGGAGGAAAGGGGTGGGGCCCTTTCCATTCAGAACCAGACCCCAGAGCCTGGGGGAACACAGCCACACCTCCTCACACCAGTCAAGAATTATAGGCTAACAGGCGTCACCTGCTGGGCAGAAAAGCACAGTGACCTGAGGCATCAAAGGGTGGAGCAATTTTCTAAGTCACACCCGCAGGGAAACCAGATAGTGAATATTTCTTCCCTCTGGGACCTGAGCCTGTTCTGGTCTGGGTAAACCTGATTTGGATAACCAAGGAAACCATGCCTAGAGAACAGAAAATTACAGCCTACACTAAGAAAAACAAAGTTATGGCCCAGTGAAAGGAACAAACGTACCCTTCAACTGAGATACAGGAATTTAAACAACTAATGCTAAATCAAATCAAAAAGTTTAGAGAAGATATTGCAAAAGAGATAGAGGCTGTAAAGGAAGCACTGATTGTATTTTTTTCCCTATACCATTCAATTTTCAACACCTTGCAATGTGGACATTCATTTGTTCTCCCTCATTTAAAAACATTCTTATATTTATACATTTAATCACCACCATTGACCACTCTAGGTTTCGCTAAGTTATACATTCCAAGTCTTTATCTTCTGTCTTTCCTTCTTGTGTCATAGATGCCTTTATCCTTCCTTTTTCAACCATACTCAACTCATCTTTGTTCAGAATATTTACAATATTGTGTTAACATTACACACTATTATGCTACCCATTCCATTTCTGGATCTATACAATCAATTTTGTTGAGCCTTCTGTAATCCTTCAGCATCAAATGCCCGTTCTCCAACCTCTTTCTATCTCCTGATAATCTGTGTTCTCAACTCAAATTTCACTCATCAATCTTAGTCCATATTATTGAGACCATACAGTATCTGTCCTTTTGTTTCTGGCTAATTTCACTCAACATAATGTCTACTGTCTACCATTTTGCCTTTTGGATTTTATATGTCATCTCTTACTTTTTTCTCTCTCTCCCATTTTACCGTTACTGACAGTTTTCATCTCTACACTCTTCTCCAAACCCCTCTCTTCTGTCTTTTCCTATCAGTGTGTAGTGTTCCCTTTATTATTTCTTGTAAAGCAGGTATCTTGTTTACAAACTCTCTCAGTGTCTGTTTGTCTGAAAATGTTTTAAACTCTTCCTCATTTTTGAAGGACAGTTTTGCCAGATATATAATTCTTAGCTGGCATTGTATTATGCTTCCTTTAATATAACATAGGCAGTAGGCCAAGGCTGAATGCATATGGGGGGTGGACATGGGGGAGGGTGTGGGACTCTTGGCATTGTGATGTTGTCTGACTCTGTGTTCAGCTTTAGTTTATGCTATCTTTCCTTTTGTTGCTTCCTATCTGTCATGTTTGTTTTTGTGGGGTTTTTTTTTTCCCCTCTCTTGCTTTTTTTTCTTTTTCTCCTGTCTCTCTACCTTCTTTGACTCTTCCTCCTCCTTTGTGGAAGAATGGAGATATCCTCATACAGATAGTGGCAATGGTGGTGAATGCATAGATACATGGCTGTACAGGGAACCATCGATTGTTTGCTTATGACAGAGTGTGTGGTGTGTGAACAACACGATCTTTAAAAAAGTGGGTTGATCAGGAAACCTTGAGAGTACTGTGTTGAGTGGAATAAGACAGACACATAAGGACAAATATTGCAGGGTCTCACTGATACGAACTAATTATAATATGTAAACTCATAGACATGAAATGTAAGTTATCAGCATATAGAACAAGGCTAAAGAATGGGGAGTGATTGCTTATTATGATCAGAATGTTCAACTAGGGTGAACTTAAACGTTTGGAAATGGACAGAGGTGATGGTAGCACATTGTGAGAATGACTAACAGTGCTGAATGGTGTGTGAAGGTGGTGGAAGGGGGAAGCTCAGAGTCACGCATGTCACCAGAGGGAAAGCTGGAGGTTGGAGGATGGGAATGTATAAAACAGTGAATCTTGTGGTGGGCAATGTCTGTGATTAACTGTACAAATATTAGAAATCTCTCTCATGAACTAGAACAAATGTATGACACTATAACTAGAAGTTAATAATAGAGGTGCATATAGGAAAAAATGTAGACCTATTGCAAACTATATACTACACTTAGTAGTATTTTAACATTCTTTCATCAACAGTAACAAATATAGTATACTAATACTATGAATCAATAATGGAGGGGGTGTTTAGGGGTATGGGAGGATTTGAGTTTCCTTCTTTTGTGTGTCTATATTTTTTTTACTGAAGTAATGAAAATGTTCTAAAACTTGAAAAGAAAATTAACTGTAGTGATGGATGCACAGCTGTATGATGGTACCATGGACAATTGATTGTACACTTTGGATCTTTGGATAATTGTATGGTATGTGAACAATCTCAATAAAAAAATAAACAAAAGAAAAAACATTACAAACAAAGGAATAAGAAAAGCAAATATCCTGAAATAACTTCGTTGCTTCCAATATGCTCCTACCATACCACAAGGAAATTAAGAAACCATAGTCATTCCTGAGCATTCCCATATCATTGTGGTTACCCTCAATGTCTTACCTGTTCTTGTTACATTATCATTCCTCCTTCACTAGTTGCCATTTATCTCTAGGTCCCCTATATTCTACAATATAAGACACTTGTTTTACAATTTTCACAGTATTCACATTAGTGGTAACTTACAATATCTCTCCTTTTGTATCTTTCAGTATCTTATCTTTCAATACATTAAATATGTCATACCATTGCCTTCTTGCCTTCATGGTTTCTACTGAGAAACCGACATAGTATTATCAAGCTTCCTTTGTATGTGATGGATCCCTTTCTCTTGCTGCTTTCAGAATTCTCTTTGTCTTTGACAGTTGATAATCTGACTAGTAAGTGTTCTGGAGTTGGTCTACTCAGATCTGTTCTGTTTAGGGTATAGTGCACTTCTTGGATCCATAATTTTATGTATTTCATAACAGATGGGACATTTTCAGTGATTATTTCCTTCATTATTCTTTCTGCCCCATTTCCCTTCTCTTCTCCATCTAGGACACTATGCTGGTTTGGATATATTATGTCTCCTGAAACACTATGTTCTTTGCTTCAATCTTGTTGGGACAGGCGTAGTAGTTTTGATTAGGTTGGAACCTGTAGATTGAGTGTTTCCATGGAGATGTGACTCAATCAGCTGTGGACAAGAACTTTGATTGGATAATTTCCATGAAGGTGTTACCCCACCCATTCAGGGTGGGTATGAATTAAATCACTGGAGCCATATAAAAAAAGCTCAGAAACAGAAGGACTTCAGAGAAGCTGCAACTTAGACATTTTAGAAGGTGGCAATTGCAAGCACACTTTTGCTCCAGAGCACCTAAGAGTGCATTCTGGAGAGCAGCTATAGCTGAGACATTATGGAGATGGCTGTTGAAAGTAGACTTTTGTTAGTCCAGAGTTTGCCCAGAGTTTGCCCAGAGAAGCTAACAGAGACATTTTGGAGAACACCATTTTGAAACACAACCTGGAAGCAAGCAGACGCCAGCCATGTGCCTTCAAAGCTAACAGAGGTTTTCCGGACACCACTGGCCTTCCTTCAGTGAAGGTATACTTGTAATGATGCCTTATTTTGGACATTTTCATGGCCTTCAGACTGTAAATTTGTAACCAAGTAAGTCCCCTTTATAAAGTCAATCCATTTCTGGTATATTGCATAATGGTAGCATTAGCAAACTGGAACAGACACCCATGACATGTATATTTGTGCCCTTCATGTTGTCTTCAGTTCCCTGAGACCCTGCTTGTATTTTCCATTGTTCTCCCTATCTTTTCTTTTGTGTGTAGGATTTCAGATGTCCTATTCTCCAGTTTGTTAATCCTTTCTTCTGCATCTTTAAATCTGCTGTTGTATGCCTCCATTGTTTTTCATCTCTTCTACTGTGCATTTCATTTCCGTAAGTTCTGCCAATTGTTTTTTCAAACTTTTGAGTTCTTATGTTTGCCTAATTCTTCTTTATATCCTTCATCTCTTTTGCCATATCTTCCCTCAAGTCAATGATTTGATTTCTGAATTGACTTAGGAGATTTGATTAATAATCAGCTGTTTCAATTCCTGTATCTCAGTTGAAGTGCAAGTTTGTTCCTTTGACTGGGACATATCTTCACTCTTTGTAGTGTGATCTGTAATTTTCTGTTGTCTAGGCATCTGGTTTCCTTGATTACCCAATCAGATTTTTGAGACCAGACTGGCCCAGTTTATCAAGAGGTGCTTGTATTCAGTATCAGGTTTCCATGCGGGTGAGACCCAGAAGATTATCAAACTTTCCTGTGAGGCCTCTAGACTATGCTTTTCCTATCCAGCAGGTGGTGCTTGTCAGCCCGCAGCTCCCCATGAGTGTAAAGAGGTGTGTTGTATTTAATTCTCAGTGGACCCTGTGCGGGACAGAGACCAAGGGTATCAGGAAGCCAAGCTTAAGCTGTTTCTTTTTTTTTTCCCCAGACCCTGAGGTCTGAGTCCTCTGAGGGAGGGCCACCACTTGACTTTTTCCTTTGGCTCTCACTATCTTAACTCTGTTATTGCCCGGGTCAGTGCTGACAATTGAAAATGCCTAAGGCTTTCTCTAATGAGCTACTTGGAATGAGAAAGAGAGAGAAAAAAGGAAAAAGCAAGAAAGTCCCCTTTGCAGAGCCAGTCCCCAGTCCTCAGATCACCAGGCCAGAACAGCAGTTCGTACCTGGTTCTCTATGCCCCACTTCTTGGGACACAGCCCTTTTCCAGTATTCTGAGCTCAGTGGACTCCAAAAGCCTCTGTTTTTATTTACTTATGTACTTTTTACCATCAGCCCCGCCTCGTCTCTGCCAGCATAAACCTCAGGGTTCCCTTCCTGCTTGCTCTGGGTTTATCTGTGCTCATAGCATATATTCAGTAGTACAAAAATTTTTAAATTAAAACCACAATTGTAGCTTGAGTTTTTCAGCTCAGCCTGCTGTGTCTGCAGTTTGGGGCATTTTACTTACAGTTCTATGCTGTGATCACAGCTGTTCCACCCATTCCTGATTGATGTATGATGTTGCCTGATCACGGATGTCCCCCTATCAGTTGTTACAGACTATTTTCTAGTTGTTCTTGGCAATTTACTAGTTGTTCTAGGGGGCTAACTATATTCCACACCTCCCTAGGCCACCACCTTGCTGTGCCTCCACAATGAAAACTTTGGTGCATCAATGGACAATTCTAGAAAGTGAATACAATGTACACAGTAGGAGAAAATCATATATTTGGTAAGGGTTTATAATCTAGAATATATAAGGAACTCCTACAACTCAACAACAAAAAGATAAATGTAATTTTAAAAATAGGTGAGGGACTTGACCAGACATTTCTCCAAAGAGGAATTACAAATGCAGAATAGCACATGAAAAGCTGCTTAACATTATTAGTCATTGAGGAAATACAAGTCAAAACCACAGCGAGATACAACTTCACTCCTACTAGGATGGTGTGCCAGTTTGAATATATTGTGTCCCCCAAACGCCATTATCTTTGATGTAATCTTGTGTGGGCAGATGTTATCAGTGTTGATTAGACTGTAATTCTTTGATTGTTTCTTTGGAATGTGCCCCACCCAGCTGTGGGTGATGACTCTGATTGGATAATTTCCATGGAGGTGTTGCTCCACCCAGTCAGGGTGGGCCTTGATCAGTGGAGCCATATAAATGAGCTGACTCAAAGAGAAGGAACTCAGTGCAGCTGTGAGTGATGTTTTGAAGAGGAGCTACAGACAAGAGGGACACTTTGAAGAAAGCACAGGAGCTGCAGTCGAGAGAAAGTTTGAAGATGGCCGTTGAAAGCACTCTTGCTCTGGAGAAGCTGAGAGAGGAGAAATCTCCAGGTGCAACTAAGAGTGACATTTTTGAGGAACTGCAGCCTAGAGAGGAACGTCCTGGGAGAAAGCCATTTTGAAACTAGAACTTGGAGCAGACGCCAGTCATGTGCCTTCCCAGCTAACAGAGGTTTTTCCGGACACCATTGGCCATCCTCCAGTGAAGGTACCTGATTGTTGATGTGTTACCTTGGACACTTTATGGCCTTAAGACTGTAACTGTGTAACCCAAATAAACCCCTTTTATAAAAGCCAGTCCATTTCTGGTGTTTTGCATTCCGGCAGCATTAGCAAACTAGAACAGATGGCTATTATTAAAAACAAAAAATAAGAAATGTTGGTGAGGACATGGAGAAAACTGCAACCCCTATGCATGCTGGTGTTTGAATGTAAAATGGTGCACCCACTGTGCAAAACAGTTTGATGGTTCCTCAGAAAGTTAAACATGGAGCTGTCATGTGACCCAGCAATTCCATTTATGGGGTATATACCCCATAAAACTGAAAACAGGACTCAAGTGTGTGTGTGTGTGTGTGTATACCCATGTTCATAACAGCATGATTCACAATAGCTAAAAGGTAGAAACAAATGTCCATCAACTGATGAATAGATAAACAAAATGGGGCATGAACATACAATGGAATATTATTCAGCCACTAAAAAGAATGAAGTTCTGATACATGCTACAACATGGATGAAAACTGAAGACATCAGGCTAAGTAAAATAAGCCAGACAAAAGGACAAATAAAACATGATTCCACTTATATGAAATATCTAGAATAGGCAAATTTATAAGAGACTGAAAGTAGATTAGAGGTTACCAGGGGCTGCACAGAGGGGGAAATAGGAGAGTTATTGCCTAAAAGGGATGCAGAGTTTCTGTTTGGGGTGATGAAAAGTTTTGGAAAATACATTGGTGATGGTTGCACAACACTGTGAATATCATTAATTCTACCGAACTCTACATTTAAAAAATGGTTAAAATAATAAAATTTGATGTATATTTTACCAGAATAAAATTTTAAAAAGAAAACAAAAACAAAAAATCAAACAGCCTTTTTTAAATGGTTACATATCTAAATCAAAATAAAACAAAAAGAGTCACCAGGGGAGAAATATCCATTACCCCAAACCAGCCCCTTCTCCTTGATGCTTGTGATCTTCTCCACCTATCTCACACACAGCCTTATTTGAAAAGAGAATAAAGAGAAAGACAGTAAAAATTAAGACAGAAAACATAACTCCTACTGTAATGGTCTTTTCAAAACAGTCTCCAATAGTTTACAATGGATGGTGGAAATCTTGGCATCACCTTCTCTTCGACACTGTTTTTACTATACATTTTTAATTTGCATACTCCCAGGGCAAGAAAATATACTGCATGTTTTAGAAGTCCCTGTCCAGCCTCTGCACATGATGGAACTGGCAACTTGAGATACTAGAATAGAAGACTCCCAGTTTTCCTACCAGGCTCTTATCTTCTCTTTTCAGTGTGGTCCTCCCCCAGAGAGCATTGATTCCATCCACTGCCACCAGCAGATGAAAAATACCCAAAGAGCTTTGCCTCTTTAGCTCTTTTAGCACAACCCCAACTGCATCTGTGGCATTCTTCACCCGTGTTATGCCCTGTAGGGAAAGAGACAGTGGCTTACATCCCTGTAACAGGCCTTCTCTGTTTACATCACGATACACATGCAGTGTCTTTTCCTTTACCTGTTCAATCACTTCTCCCAGAGGGCTGCCTGTCTCTATGCTGTCTCGCTTATTTCACACATACTTCTCTTGAACTTTTATCTAAAAACAAACACACAAAATAATGCCCCCCCCAAAAAAAAAGCCTAAGGGTGAATCCATCTCTAGTTGAGATGCTAGGAGGCTAAGATTAATAGGAGTCATTTTTGTTTTAAGACATTTTTTTTAATTGTGAACTTTAACATATATACATAACAGTGAGAACTTTCAAAGTACGATCCAAGTAGTTGAGAGAAAATTTAGTAGAAACTACTGAACAAGTAGTTAGAAAATTTTGAAAATGTTATGGGTTTCAATTCAACAATTTCAGTTATTTCTACTGTTATAAAATATAACATATATACAGAAAAGTTTTAACTTTCGATGTACAGCTCAACAGGTAGTTATATAAGCAATTTCAAAAACCATTATAGGTTACATTTCCACAGTTTCAGTTGTTTCCCTATTGTGAAATATAGGGTATATATAGAAAGTTAAAAACTTTCAAAGCACAATTCAATGAATAGCTATAGAGCAAATTTCAAAGAATGTTATAGGTTACAGTTCCACCATTTCAGTTTTCTTTCTAGCTATTCTAATAGCCTAGGATCTAGTATATATATAGATTGTTTCAGTATTGGTAATCCTTTGTTAAATCCTGTTTTGTCTGTTGCTACACCTACCTCTCGTTTAATCTCTTTCTCAATCTTCAGGGGTGTCTAGGCAGTGACCACCCTAACTTGTTCATATTGAAAGTGAGTGTTGACAGTATGAGGAAGCGGGCTGCATCTGATTGTTATTCTTAAAGAGGCTGTTGCCTCTGGGTTTTAGGACTTGTCTGGCATTGGAACACTCTGGAAGATTTAAATTTCTGAGAGATAAAACTTAGTGAGTGACTCTTTTATAGAATCACAGATAGGGACCTATGTATTTCGGGACTACTGTTGGTAAGGACATAGCATACTGGGACCATTTGGAATATCTAGCTGGAGCTTGCATAAGAGAAACCTCCAGGATAGTCTCTTGACTCTATTTTATTTGAGATTTCTTTGCCACTTTAACCTTATTCTGGTATTTTCTTTTCCCCCTTTTGATCAAGTAGGCATTTCTAATCCTCACTGCCAGGGCCAGGCTCATTCCTGGGAGTTGTGTCCCATGGAGCCAGGGAGAGTCATTCTCCTGGGAGTCACGTTCCATGTGGATGGGAAGTTAATGAATTTATTTGCTGAGTTGGGTTTAGAGAAAATCCACATCTGAGCAACAAAAGAGGTTCTCTGGAGGTGCCTCATAGGCATAATTATAGGAAGGCTCAGCTTCCATTTACAGACCTAAGTTTCACAAGAGCAAGCCTCAAGTCAGGGTGTGATTTATTAAATAGTGGGTTCCTAATTTCACTTAATATATATTCTGTCCCAAGATAAACTGTCAGTTTCTCACATTATCTTCACTTAGTTGTACAGTCATCATTACTCTCAACTTTAAACAATTATCATAACATACAACATCCCAGAGCTCTTATCAGCTGCTAATTATTCATCCCTAATATTATTGTAGTGCTGATAAGATATTCCTATTAAATATAGTCTATAATATGTAATGGGTAATTTTTCCATATACCATCTGTTGTTAACTCTTTGTAACAGTGTCATACCTTATAAGTTATCATGCTACTACTATTTATGTTTGTACTGCTACTTTGTTACATGTCTTTAAGCTGCAATTTACGAACATGTTCACCTTCAATGCATCACTGATACTTAACAGTCCCATTAACGAACCATAATCACACCTGTCCATTCCCATATCAAGTTCACCCTAATTATCATATATGTATATATTAGATTATCATTCCCCCTTCACTAGCTTCTGTCTTTCTCTACGCCCCCAAAATTCTACTTTATAATACACCTATTTTACATTTTTCATGGAGTTCACATTAGTGGTAACACAACATCTCTCCTTTTATGTCTGGCTTAATAGAAGTCATTTTAATCTATTTTTCAGGTCCTGTAAGAGACCTTTGTAAGAGTATACAAGTAAACATTTACTAGCCCATTCTGCCTTGAGCTTTTTAAAAAAACGCGTAAGGGATTCTTATTTAAAAGGTCAAGGATGAAGCCTTCGCATCTGCATTTTTAACAAGCTCCTCATCTAATCTGATGTGATTCTCATTTACATACAGAGTTGAAAACCCTGGTATACAGATCATATCCAAGGATCAGTGGAATAAAGAACAATCTTACCAATATATTTCAGGTTTCCAAAACAAATTTGGACAAAACTATGTAGTTTAAAATGCGCCTAAAGAGGTTTTTGAGGCTGTGACCTTGGGAAAGTCAGTGAATCAATCTGGATTTCACTTCACCACCTACAAATTGGGAAGAGCTTTCTGCTGCCTCTTTAATTCACTTGGATAAATCAGTTTCAAGTTGTGAACCTACGCTGAGCAAAATGTATGAAAGAAATACAAAATGGTATAGTAACTAACTGAAATATCAGTTCTCCACGGTGTACCATGTACTCAGAGCTCAAAGAAGACACAACCTATATAGACTGTGAAACACCAATCTTCTGGGAATCTAGTCACCTGGCTCAGCAAGCATTTATTGCAGTTTTGAAATTCTTCAGCCGGGTTGAACCTCTAAGGGTTGATGAAAGTGCTGTTTGTTTGTTGTAGGTGGATTGCAGAAGATCCCCACAATTTTTCACCCAACAATGAGCTAACAAAAGGCACAAGAAAGCAAAGTAGACAGAAACTTACTTATTTAACTAATAATACTCTATGCTTCTTTATGTTGTGGGAAACGTAATTTTTAGTTTCCCCTATATATTTTGTAAATCCTTCTTGCTTCTGGGGTTTGCCCTATCCATTAACCAAATACCATTACAATCAGTACACAAAGCATACTAAGTGGATTAAATGTCATCTCTGCTTCCCGGCAGTTTTTAAAGCTAAGTCAGAAAATGTGGATTGCTTACAACACTGAACAAAGGTACATGCAGAGTGTGAGGGAGGGAGATTTTAAGATCCGTCCTGACAACCCTAGAATGCTGAGAAATAGTACTATGTCAAAGGCTCAAAGGATACTCAAAATTGTTAACTGATAGCATTAAACCCTGTGGTGACCTTGAAAGCTTGAGTTCATGTTTTCAGGCGTTAAATCAGTGTGAGGACTGCTAAGCCAACACACTTCGTTCTTAGTATCAAAAGGCTCCAGGGAGCTTTTAGCTGAATTTCCTCTTGACGCATGTATTTTATCTTGCAACTTGCTTGGCACTCGTATCATGAAGAAATCATCAAGAACTAGCTCAGAGTGCTCTACGTCTGGAGCAAAGGCTTTTCCTTTAAGCCTTCAGAGCACTGTCAGAAAATTAAAGCCACAGGGTTAACCCATAACATAAATTGTCATGGTGAAGATAGGAACTTCTTACCATCTGGGATATGCAGTATCAGCCAGTTCTGTTCTGCACAGAAATGAATAGCATGCCAGAATGAGGGTTTTTGCTCATCCCTTCTCTCCATCTAAAATACTTGTTGTTAAAGAAAACATCACAAGAAGGGAAACTTCTGTTAACAGCAAGCACTCCTGTATCTATTTTCCCCATCTGATGGGGAACGCATTAGCCAGAGGGTCCAGACAGGCAGGAAAGGACACAGAGAACATACTGTACAGGTGGATGAGCAAAATTGGGATTTTTCAGGTAATGCAGAAGCTCTAGGGCTGGTTTCTTACCATCAGGGAAGCTTCACTGAACATCTTCATCTAATAAAAAGGAGAAAGAGGAAAGAGAGGGAGAGGGTAGGGTGTGGTATTCACTGAGCCTAATACAGCAACCACAGGCACCAAATTGCATGTCTTTAGTTTATGCAGTTTGGAGAAGTTGGGTTGATATTTAATTCAAAAATCTACCCCACGTAATTTAACTGAAGTCGGAATACATTACCCTATACCAAGTAACATAGTCAGCTTTTGATTATTCTTGTGAATGAAGCACAGATATACTAGTTAATCAGAATCTATAAATAACTCAGACATCTCATAATATAAGTGTGCCACATTTAGGGTTGAGGTAAATATTTTAAGCATGTAAAGCACTTAAAGTACCTGACACATGGCAAGCATTCAATAAGCGTTAATTCTTTTAAATTTAATTTTAGTTAATTCTTATTCTAACCATCTAGACTTCTCTAAAACTATATATAAGGCAGCTCAGGAGCTGGTGTGGTCAGCTCTCCCACAACTGATGGTATGTCTTATACCATCAGCAAACTGACATCAGTTTATGTGTTCATTTCCTTTTTATGACTAGAGTACTTTCATGGAAAATTTTTGGAAGCACTGATATGTGTGAAAGCGATGTGCAAATGAATTTGCAAATAAATATCTAAACACATACTGTTCACAAGTACATTAGATAAGATTTTAAATCGTGTATTTTTGAAAGGAATCTCAAGAAAACAATTGGATTGGAGATGTAACAGATAGGTCAGTGCAAACAATATAAAGTGCAACCTTTGAAAACACAGATATTAAAACAGAAATTCCAGATTAGGTAATGATGATATTACAATAAATAAACAATGGCGAGGGCTCTGGCCTTCACTTACATGGATATTATGAAAGAATGAATGAATAATTTCCTCTAGAGACTGGTAGTTAAACCTGTCTGAAAGCAACTTTAAATAGTTAATTAAAAATAGGCCCTCCCAATCCTGAAGCTAGAGATTCTACTGTGAAGTCTTGGAACAATTTAAAATGCTATTACAGATGATTCCCTCTGGATGTGTCCTAACTATTTCTAATCTCAAAAAATGCTTTATGACAAGGCTGTCTATGTCTCTAATCTAGAATTAGCTCTCATATTGGTGTCTCATCTGATTTCCTTAAAGCAGAGTGAAGAAATGACATCTTCTGGCTCCTAAGCTAAAAAATCACCTGAACAAATTTGATAATTCCTTAAGAAGGAATAATTTCTGAGGATGAAAATAATTCAGCAGGAGCTATAAGAACCAATGATGCCAATAAAGTATGTTTATCGTTAATCATGAGTTCTTTCAATGGCTATAAAGCAACTCAAGATTATACAGTTTGTGTTGAAGTTTTGGCCCAAAATTAGTTTCTGAAAAATCCATAAGAAGTAAACAATGCTGCATCTAATCCTAATGTCACTTCCATTCAGCTCAAGAAGGTATTATGTGGCCCCACCCTACACATAGCATATTAACTATTTTCATGATATTTTGCTCAGGCAAATATTTTTTTTTAACTTTATTGAAAAATTAAAAAACAAACAAACATACAAAACAACAATTCAAAGAAAACAAAGGAATCAGCAAAACAAATAAACTAAAATAACTACTTTGTTTGAAACATGTTCCTACCATACCACAAGAAAATTAACAAAATATAACCAAAGGAATAAGAAAAACCAAATAACCACATTGAAGCTAATTTTTAAATGCAATAGCTTATTTTATCCTTTATCATAAAATTAAAAAAAATTCAAACAAAACAAAACAAAGGAATAAGAAAAACAACTAAAATAACTGCATTGCTTCCAACATGTCCCTACCATACCCCAAGAAAATTAACAAACCTAACAAAACAAAGGAATAAGAAAAACAAATAATCTAAAATAATTACATTGCTTCCAACATGTTCCTATTGCACCCAAGAAAATTTACAAACCATAATCATTCCTGAGCATTCCCATAACATTGAGATTACCCTCAATAGCGTATCTGTTCTATTAGATTATTGTTCCCCCTTCACTAGTTGCTATCTCTAGGTCCCCTACATTCTGCAATATAAAATACTTATTTTACATTTTTCACAGAGTTCACATTTGTGGTAACATACAATATTATCTCTGTGTCTGGCTTATTTCACTCAGCATTATGTCTTCAAGGTTCATCCATTTTGTCATGTTTCACCACCTTGTTCCTTCTTACTGCTGTGTAGTATTCCATCATGTGTATGTACCACATTTTGTTTATCCACTCATCTGTTGAAGGACATTTGGATTGTTTCCATTTCTTGGCAATTGTGCATAATGCCACTATGAACATCGGTGTGCAAATATCTGTTCGTGTCACTGCTTTCAGATCTTCTGGGTATATACCGAGAAGTAAAATTGCTGGATCGAAGGGTAACTTGATATCTGGTTTTCTAAGGAACCGCCAGACTGTCCTCCAGGGTAGCTGTACAGTCCCACCAGCAATGAATAACAGTAACAATTTCTCCACATCCTCTCCAGCATTTGTAGTTTTCTATTTGTTTATTGGCAGCCATTCTAATTGGTGTGAGATATCTCATTGTGGTCTTAATTTGTATCTCCCTAATAGCTAGGGAAGATGAACATTTTTTCATGTGTTTTTAGTCAGGCAAATATTAAATTCACTTTAACATTTATCTGAATGCCTATGTTTCTAGAAACCTGTTGGGTAACACAAAGAAAACAGATGGCTATTGCTTATTTATTTAAGAATACTTTAGGGTGGTTAATAGAAGCTAAACATTGGCTTAAGGTAACTGTAGCAATTGTGCTATTCACAAAAGATAATCACCAGCTGAATTTATCTGTTTTTCAGATTCAAATTTCATCTTCTATGGTTTTCTACTCACTCAATCCCATCCCTCTGCTATCAACAGTCTGTGTTCTGGGCTCCCCACAATTCCCTGTTTTGAGCACCTGCATTAAAAAGCGGGGAGGCAGGCCATGGGGAAATACAGTCTTCAAATCCTGGAAGGGGATGTTGTAGTGTTGACCTTCATGCTGCTCCCAATGCTTGGCCTATGAAATCAAAATGCAAACAGGTAATGGCGACTCACACAAAGTGACAAAAACTTTGCAAAAGTATATCGGCCTTATTAGACCGTGCTGGAGAAACACTCATCTACCAGAGCTGGAAAAGATATCTTTCATTTCTTATCTTAGACAAAAATGCTGGTGGTTGTCCCCAAATCCACGGTGTGTATATGAAGCTACTGGTGGCTTGAATGATGAAGCCAGTTGCTCAGCAACTAGATGTGGGAATGCCAGAGACAATTCCTGCCATCTGGATTCTTCTATAGTGTATACAGAGATGCTCCAGTCATGTGACAAGATCATCTGCATGCTGCTGTTTCCATAGAAACCCCAGAGGAAGTGGCAGATAAAGGGACTACAATTTCAGAGGAAGCTGAAAGATATTTCAATGACCTCATTCATTTATTCCATTCCATTTTATGCTTGTGAAAATAGGTAAGCACTAGAGACATAAATAAAACAGACCCTGCTGAGATGGTGTTTTGGGTAACGGTTATTTTTTTCTTCTGCACAGCCCATGTTAACATGGGAAGACTCAGACAGCAGGGACAGGGATAGAAGGGGAGGAAAACAATGTTATTCATTACCTTCACATTTAAGGACAGACCGCACAGCTAATTTCATTTATGAGAGGCATAACAATTCTGAGGAAGGAGAAAAGAAATCAATATCTAGTCTAATGGGACCTGAACTAGAAAATGCAACACTGGATACTGCTAGAATGCTGGCTTCTGCTGACAAACTTAATTTTAAATGCTGCTTTTCTCATAACATAATTAGTTCTCAGACACTAGGAAGTTCATTTAGAAAAGTGGAAAATAGCACCAGATTGGTTATTAGGAAAAATGGGTTCTGTACCTGTCCTACTATGTGATGTTCAGCAAGTAATTTGATTTCTCTAGCATTCTTCATAGCAGAGGTTGGTAAACTATGGCCAACCACCTGTTTTTGTAAAGAAAAAGTTTACTGGAACACAGCCATACCCATTTGATTATGGCAGAGTTGAGTAGTTGTGAAAGAGTTGGTCATGGTCCACCAACCAAAATATTTACTATCTGGTCCTTTAAGGAAAGATCAATAATAACTGCTAAACTTACCTTGTAAGGAATTGAACTTAGTAAGTATTTACTTTGTACCTACTGTGCCCAGCAAAATCCTTGGCACTATGGGGAGTTCACTGGTAGGAATTAGATGAGAACACATGTGAACTTATCTGTTATCTCTATCAGGCACTGGGGAGGTCTGCATTCTGAAGTGCTGACTCAGTTGCACTGTCTGTCTGACTGTATGTAAACCTGCTAATAACTTTAGTTTTCAGTTTTCCTGATATTTAAATGAGGAAAGCAACACAAATTATAAGCCCTGAAACAAATCCATATACACATTAGCAATTCACCAGGTCACTCTCACTGTGCGGGAAATAGCTCTGGGACTTTCAACTGAACCTGGTTATCTAGGTGAGCAGCAATGCTTTGGGGTGCCTGGGTCCCCATATGCAAAAAATATCTAGGGTTCAAATGCAAAAGAAAGTTTTAGTGTTTTGGAGTGGTCAGGCTTTTTATATTTGCTGTAACAGTGAGGGTGTATGTCATGTATGTAATGGGAAAATACCAGTAATATACATTTTAATTCTATATAAAAGGGTCCTTGTTATTATTTATAAATTTACAAGTCTAATCATATTAGTGATACCCTGATTCTGTTACAGCTTGTGTGTTGCCATGTCAGGGTTCTGTCCCATATGGGAACAAACAAATCTGTTAAGAGATTGTTTGGGAGCGTAGCACAGCCAATTACAACCCAAAGCAGGAAACTTCTTTAATGTTTTTGCCCACAGTGATGAATGGCGACCAATATTGTACAATTCTCATCTGTTTAATAATCCATAGTCACCTCAGTTATCATGGGATTAGTGCAATGTTCCTCACTGTTTCATAGTTATAATTACACGCCCTGCAACAATCTTCCTGCTAGCTGCGCCCTATATGTAAAGCATCCAGCTAAGTGATGTGTAGGCAACTCAGGGAACTGCACACTGAAACCTCTTAACCAGGGAGGTGGGGAGAGATGAGATTTCAGGAGACAAATCTGAGGAAATGCTAAGGAGAGAACCCTAAAATTGAGCTTAAAGATAACAGGCCTTATGTAAAAGTGAAAAGATGCCAGTATGAGGGAAAGATTAGGGTATGAAGCCAGTAGAAGAAAAACAGGGATGTGAGAGAAATGGAAAATGGGAGTTGCTTGATAAATCAATAGATAATATGAAAGTTGCCTGTATTTATATTTACTCTCATCAAACAGCTTCTTGAGTACAGAAAATATATATTCCTTTTTTGTACTCCCCCTTATAACACTTACAACTACTTTATTAGAAGATTGTAAACTCCAGCCTGTTCATTTTTCATAGTCCATAAGATTTGTCCTCCCAAATCATAGGTTTACCTTCAGCTAATCAAAAAGCTTGTATGGATCCCTATTACTGTCAAAATAAGTCTTAAATTCCTAAGTATGATAATCAAGCCCACTGTGATGACTTCATATGACCTGTCTAGTCTCATTACTTCATAAAACTCCAGCCATTCAACCATGCTAAAACATGTGTTTCACCTTTATTCCTATACTTCTCATTCTACTTCAACTTCCCTCTCTCCCTATTTAAATTTTACCCATCCTTCAAGGCTCATCTCAGATGACACATTCTCTGGGAAAATTTGCAGACACCTCCAGTCAAAAATAATTATCCTTCCCTCTTTGCTAATAGCACTTTCTTTGTATTGCCTGACAGTTTTACTCTGCCTTGAACTGAATGTGTGGCTGTTAACCGAGTACCCACAGAATGCTAGGCACTATAGTGTTTTACATGCACTATTTTCAATCCCCAAATCCTAGAAAATAAGTAAAATAGTATCATCCCTATTTTACAATGGGGTTAACTAAGAAACTAAGGTTCAAGAAGTTAAAAAATTTTGCCTAAGGTCATGGAGTTTGTAGGGGTAGAGTCAGAATTCAAATCCAAGTCTTTCCAACTCCAAAATCTCTGTTCTTTTCATTATAGCATGTTATCTTACATATGTCTCCGATCCTAGGCCACAGACACTTGGGAAATAAAGGATCATCATTTTATTCATCTTTGAAACTCCTTCTCAGAGTACCTAACACATTACAAATATTTTGTAATCATAGATTTCAAGACAAAATAAAAAGGTAACATAGTAGAATTGTTCCAACTTTGTCTGAGAATGTATGATGGGAAATTAACTGTGTCCACCCCACCTCCCTTGCCTCTAGTCCCTACTCATATACACACTACTCTTTGTTACGTTGTCATTGAGAATACAAGGTTTGTTACCACAGCGTAGCATTCTGATAGTACTACTACTCAATTTTGTCTTCTTTAGAGAAAGTACCATGTCTCTTTACAAAATCGCAGTCAAGTGAAAAATGAAAGATATTCAAGGGCCACGAGATGGTGCTATTTCTACAGCAGTCCTATGATTTTAGAGTTAGGCTTTTTGCAGCAAATTAAAAGCTAGCAAAATGGATTCCTTACTTCTTACAGTGCTTTATGTGGCACCACTCAGCTAGTCTCATTTCCAGAGAAAACCACCACATATACAATTGCCTCTGCATGGTTTCCAAATAAAGATCCTACAGTTCCTGATGGGAAGGCATTCGTGAATCAATCAAGAAGGTCACCCTGAACCAAACAATGAAAACCAAAATATTCTCACCAACATATATCCAGTCTGGCCTGAGGAGGTATGTTCTGTCTAGTATTAAGGAGAAATATCAGACTTTTAGTATACTAACTTTAGACCAGAATCTATCCCTCTGTGGATCCCTTTTATTTTTATTTTTTAATAAAGGGTTATTTGATGTTAGGTTTATCATGAACCCCTAAAAAAATCAGTAGGAAGGGCTGCTTCTCTAGAAAATCGAATCTGCAATTTAATTTTCAGATGAATGTGCCCAAGTTGAATTGATGAGTGGTTCACCATGACTAAACTGTACAATGTGGTTTATGTTGAATACCTGCTTTCCTTCTGGGGATCTTGAATTTTGGTACATGCTAGGCAGACAATGCCTACGTGACCAGACCCCAATAAAAACTCTGGGAACTTTTAACAGACTTCCCCAGTAGACAATGTTTCACCTGTGCTGTCACAACTTGTTGCTGGATGAATTAATTGCAGTCTGCATGAGTCCACTGGGAAAGGACTCTTGGAAGCTTGTTACTGGTTTCTCCTGGACTTTGCCCAGTGCCTTTTTCCTTGCTAATTTTGCTTTGTATCATTTTGCTGTAATAAATTGCAGCTGTGAGTATGACTAGATGCTGAGTTCTGAGTCCTCCTAGCAAATCAAAGAACTTAGGGGTGTTCTTGGCAACCCCTAACACAAATACCCAGAGCCTGGCATCCAACATTACCTTGTGCCCATCTCCATGTGTCATCCAATACCACCTGTCTCCAACACCACCCAATATCCATCTCTGACGAGCTCAATTTTCTCAGCTCTGCCAACCTCCAACTTTATCAACCTCAATTCTTCCTAAAACTCCCCATTTTAACTACCTCAACCTTTATGCCTCCAGTGTTGTCCCTCAATCTGTGACCAGCTAAACCCACACCAATTGCTAAACCTCCATGTCTATTGATTGGTAACCCTATACCCTCAAACCCAATCTCAATTCTCCTCATTCCCAAACTACTCATGACTCCAGTGCTATTCTGAGAGTATCTTGCTCAACCAAAGCTGCTCCCAAATTTTCCCAAACATTACTGTGTGACAGCTGTGGGTTACAGCTCTGGAAGAGGGGAGCTGGTTCCAAGAGAAGAAACAGTGACTGACATGGTCCTAATCTCACCTCCTTTTCCCCTAGTCATGCCCATGGTCATCATGGCCATCACTCTGGACATATTTAAACACTTTGGGAAATGCTGATCACAAAAATGTGAGAAATTATGGTTTATAAACCTTGGGTATTATAAACCCATATTCTCCAAAATTTCAGTCAAAAAGATGTGCTATGAAAAGTCTTACATAGAACACCAAAAGAATGATCCGCAAAAGAAACTGATGAAGTGGAGTCATCAAAATTAACAACCTAAAAAAATGTTTTTTTAATTGTAAAATAGAACATATATACATAGAAGTGATAACTTTCCAAGGGCAATTTAACAAGTAGTTAGAGTGCAAATTTCAGAGAATATTATAGGTTACAGTTCCACAGTTTCAGTTATTTCCTTAATGTGAACTATAACATACATACAGACAGGTAGTATCTTTCAAAGTATGATTCAACAAGTAGTTATATAGGAAATTTCCAAAGTTGTTATGAACTATAGTACTATAGTTTCAGTTATTTCCTTATTGTAAAATATAACATATATACAGAAAGGTGATAGCTTTCAAATTACAATATAACAAGTAGCTAGAGAACAAATTTTAAACGATGCTATGTATTACAGTTCCACCATTTCAATTCTTTTCTTCTAGCTATTCTAATACCCTAGCAACTAAGAAAAAGAAAATTATATAAAGATTCAGTGTTCATAATTCTTTTGTTAAATTCCATCTTGCCTGTTGCTATCCCTTCCTCTAGTTTAATCACTTCCCGATCTTTAGGGATGTCTAGGGAGTGACCACCCTAACCTGTTCATGTTGAAAAGGGGTGTCAACTTTATGAGCAAAGTGGACACATCTAGTTGATGCTATTGCCTCTGGGTTTTGGGACTTAGCTGGCATAGGAGTTCTCTGAAGCATTTAAGCTTCTGAAGAATAAACTTAGTGAGTGAAACTTTTTATAGTGTCTCATATAGAGATCTGAGTATTCTTTAAGGTTTTCGGGACTACTGTTGACTTGGGCTTACTGTACTGTGGTCATTAGGTATATTTAGGTGAAGCTTGCATAGGAGTAACCTTCAGGATAGCCTCTTGACTCTATTTGTATTCTCTCTGTCACTGAAACCTTATTTTGTTGTTTTTCTTTTCCACCTTTTGGTAAAAAAAGCATTCTCAATCCCTTGATGCCAGGGACAGGGTCATTCCCAGAATCTGTGTCCCACATTGCCAGGGAGACTCATTCGCCTAGGGGGACCCAGTCCCATATCGGGGGAGGTGATGTTTTTATTTGTAGAGTTAGGCTTAGAGAGAGAAAGTCCAAATTTGAGCAACAGAAGATGTTCTCTGGAGGTGACTCCTAGACATAATTATAGGTGGGCTTAGTCTCCCCTTTACAACCATAAAGTTTCACCTGAGCAAGCCTCAAGATCAAGGGCTTGGCTTATAAAGTAGGGGGCTCCTAAGTTCACATAGCGTATGTTATATCCATGATAATCCAACCATAACTCACATTATCACTTAGTTGCTTGATCCTCATCACTCTCCATTTTAAACAATTCTCATGAACCAAAACAAGCTCATAGCTCTTGTCAGCCCTTACTTATTTGTCCCTAGTATTGTGTAGTAGTAATATGGTATTCCTATCAATTATAGTCCCTAATATGCAACATGTAGATTTTTCCCATATACCCTTCTGTTGTCATCTCTCTATGGTAGTGTCATACCTTAGCAGTATATCATGCAAGCACCTGTATATAACTGTGGTGCTGATATGTCGAAATCTGCCTTTAAACAACTCCTTTCAATCCTATTTGCCTTCAGTATAATCTGACAGTTATAATCCCATTAACAATTGTCACCCCATCCATTATCATATCTTTGACTTCAATCATTAACATAGCTGAACATACTAGATTATCATTCCTCCACACTAGCTCCTGTCTATCATTAAGTCTCCAATATTATATTATAAGACATTGATTTTACATTGTTCAGAGTTCATAGAAGTGGTAACATAGAATATCTCTCCTTTTTTGTCTGACTTATTTCACTCAGCATTATATCTTCAAGGTTTATCCATGTTGCTATATGCTTTCAGACCTTGTTCCTTCTTACAGCTGCATTGTATTCCATCATATGTATATACCACATTTTGTTTATCCACTCATCTGTTGATGGACACTTGGATTGTTCCCATTTCTTGGCAATTATGAACAATGTTGCTATGAACATCGGTGTACATGTCTTTCATGTCACAGCTTTCAAATCTTCTGGGTATACAGCGAGAAGTGGAATTGCAGGATTGTAGGATAATCTTGTCTTCTGAGAAACCGCTCAACTGTCTTCCACAGCGGCTGTATCATTATAATTCCCACCAGCAATGAATAAGAGTTCCAATTTCTCCACATCTTCTCCAGAATTTATTGTTTCCTGTTTGTTTAATGGCAGCCATTCTTACTGGTGTGAGATGGTATCTCGTGGTTTTGATTTGCATTTCCTTAACAGCTGGTAAAGATGAACGTTTTTTCACGTGTTTTTTAGCCATTTGTATTTCTTCTTTGGAAGAATATCTTTTCATATCTTATGCCCATTTTATAACTGGGCTGTTTGTATTACTGTTGTTAGTTGTAGGATTTCTTTATATATGCAGGATATCAGTCTTTTATCAGATATATGGTTTCCAAATATTTTCTCCCATTGAGTTGGCTGCCTCTTCACCTTTTTGAGAAAGTTTTTTGAGACACAGAAGCTTTTGATTTTGAGGAGTATACATTCATCTAATTTTTCTTTTTTTCACTTGTGCTTTGGGTGTAAGGTATAAGAAGCGACCTCCTAATACTAGGTCTTAAAGATGTTTCCCTACATTATCTGCTAGGAGTTTTATAGTACTGTCTCTTACATTGAAGTCTTTGATCCACTTTGAGTTAATTTTTGTATAGGGTGTGTGGTAGGGGTCCTCTTTCATTCCTTTGGTTATGGCTATCCAGTTCTCCCAGTCCATTCGTTGAAGAACTGTTCTGTCCCAGTTCAGTGGATTTGGGTGCCTTATCAAAAATCAGTTGACCGTATATCTGGAGTCTATTTTCAAACTCTAAATTTGATTTCATTGATCAATATGTCTAACTTTGTGCCAGTACTATGCTGTTTTGATAGCTTTATAGTAGGTTTCAAAGTCTGTAAGTGCAAGTACTCCAACTTTGTTCTTCTTTTTAAGGATGTTATTGGCATTCTGAGACCACTTTCACTTCCAAATAAATTTGAGAACTAGCTTTTCCAAGTCTGCAAAGTAAGTTGTTGGAATTTTGATTGGAATTGCATTGTATCTGTAGATCAGTTTGTGTAGAATTGATATCTTAACAATGTTTTATCTTCCTATCCATGAGAAAGGAATATTTTTTCACATATTTAGATCCTTTTTAATTTCTTCTAGTAAAATTTTGTAATTTTCTTTGTGTAGGTCTTTTACATCCTTGGTTAAGCTTATTCCTAGGAACTTGATTTTTTTAGTTGCTATTGTGAATGGATTCAGTTAGGTCATTAGTAGTGTAAAGGAACGTTACTGACTTACATGCATTAATCTTATATCCTGCCACTCTGCTTAGTTTGTTTATTAGCTGAAGTAGTTGTATCATCAATTTCTCAGGATTTTTCAAATATAAGATCATATCCTCTGCAAGTATTTTGTTTGGGATTTTTGTGTCTGTATTCATTAGGGAGATTGGCCTATAGTTTTCCTTTTATGTAGTATCTTTGTTTGGTTTTGGTATCTGAGTGATATTAGCTTCATAAAATGAGTTAGGTAGTGTTCCTTTTTCTTCAATTTTTTGAAAGAGTTTGAGCGGGAATGTGTCAATTCTTTTTGGAAAGTTTGGCAGAATTCCCGTGAAGGCATCTGGCCGTGGGATTTTATTCGTAGTTAGATTTTTGATGACGGATTGGATCTCTGCTTGTGATTAGTTTGTTGAGGGCTTCTATTTCTTCTTGGGTCAGTCTAGGCTGTTCATGTGTTTTCAGGAAATTTTCCATTTCTTCTGTTGTTCCTTCGGTTATGGCTATCCAGTTCTCCCAGTCCCATTTGTTGAAGAACTGTTCTGTCCCAGTTCAGTGTTTTGTTTTGTTTTGTTTTGTTTTAATTTCTTTGGGATTTATAGTATTATCCCCTTCTCATTTATGATTCTGTTTATTTGGATCTTCTCTCTTTCTGACTTCATCAGTGTAGTTAAGGGTTTGTCAACATTGTTGATCTTCTCAAAGAACCAACTTTTGGTTTTATTTATTCTCTTTTTGTTGTTGTTGTTCTCCAGTTCATTTAGTTCTGTTTTTTTTTATTCAGTTTTATTGAGATATATTCACACACCATACAACCAGTCATCCATGTTTTTTTTTATTCTAGTTCTTTTTTTTTTAATTTAATTTTATTGAGATTGTTCCCATACAATTATCCAAGGATCCAAAGTGCACAATCAATTGCCCATGGTACCATCATACAGCTGTGCATCCATCACAATTTTTTTTTGAATTTTTAGAACATTTTCATTACTCCAGAAAAGAAATAAAGACAAAAAAAGGAAACTCAAATCCTCCCACACCCCTAACCCGCTCCCCCATTATTGACTTATAGTATTGGTATAGTACATAGTTTGTAACAGGTATATATTTTTTTCCTATATGCCCCTCTATTATTAACATCTAGTTCTGTTATAATCCCTATTTCTTTTCATCTACTTGCTTTAGGGTTAGGTTGCTGATCATTCTCTAGCCTCTTCAGTTGTTGAATTAGGTCTTTGGTTTTAGCTCTTTCTTGCTTTTTGATACATGCATTTAGAGCTATAAATTTCCCTCTCAGCACCACCTTCTCTGCATCTGACAGGTTTTGAAATGTTGTGTTCTCATTTTCATTCGTCTCTAAATATTTACAATTTCTCTTGCAATTTCTTCTTTGACCTATTGGTTATTTAGGTGTGTGTTGTTTAACATCCGCATATTTGTGAAAGATCTGTTTCTTGGTGGCTGTTGATTTCTAGTTGCATTCCATTGTGGTCAAAGAATGTGCTTTAAATAATTTCAATCTTTTTAAATTTCTTAAGACTTGTTATTGTGCCACAGCATATGATCTATCCTGGAAACCGTTCCATGGGCACTAGAGAAGAATACATATTCTGGTACTTTGGGATGTAACGATCTATATGGGTCTGTTAAGTCTAATTCATTTATCATATTGTTTAGGTTTGCTATTTCTTTATTGATCCTGTCTAGTTGTTCTACCTATAGAAGAAGAGGGGGGTGTACTGAAGTCTCCCCCTATTATTGTAGACGTGTCTATTGCTTCCTTCATGTTAGCCAATGTTTGCCTCATGTATTTTGGAGCTCCTTGTTTGTGTGCATAAACATTCATGATTGTTATTTCTTCTTGGTGAATTATCCCTTTTATTAATATATAATGTCCTTCTTTGTCTCTTTTGACATCTTTGCATTTAAAGTCTATTTTGTCTCTTATTAGTATAGCTACCCCAGCTTTCTTTTGGTTGCAGCTTTCATAGAATATCTTTTTCCATCTTTTCACTTTCAGTCTCTTTGTGTTTCAGGGTCTAAGAAGAGTCTCTTGCAAACAACATATAGGTGGATCATACTTTAAAATCTATTCTACCAGTCTGTATCTTTTAATTGCAGAGTTTTATCCATTCACATTTTTTATTAAGATTTATTAACATACCATACAATCATCCAAAGTATATAATCCATTGATCACATTACTGTCATATAGTTGTTCATCACCCCGATCAATTTTTTTTAACATTTTCCTTGTACCAGAAAATGTGAAAATAAGAATAAAAAAGAGTAAAAACGGAACACCTAAATTGTATCCCCCCTTCTTCCTCTAGTTTTTTTTTTTTTTTTTTTTTTTGCCCCCGTTTTTCTACTCATTCATCCATACATTGGACAGGGGAGTGTGATCCACATGGCTTTCTCAATCACATTGTCACCCCTCATAAGCTACATTGCTATACAATCGTCTTCAAGATTCAAGGGTTTTCAGTTGTAGTTTGATAGTTTCAGGTATTTACTGCTAGCTATTCCAATTAATTAGAACCTAAAAAGGGTTATCTACATTGTGTGTAAGAGTGCCCACCCGAATGACCTCTTGGCTCCTTTTGGAGTCTCTCAGCCAATGAAACTTATTTCATTTCATTTCACATGCCCCCTTTGGTCAACAGAATGTTCTCCATCCCATGATGCCAGGTCTAGATTCCTCCCTGGGAGGCATATTCCACGTTGCCAGGGAGATTTACACCTCGGGGTGTCAGCTCCCACGTAGGGGGGGAGGGCAGTGATTTCACCTGCCAAGTTGGCTTAGCTAGAGACAGAGGGCCACATCTGAGCAACAAAGAGGCATTCAGGAGGAGACACTTAGGCACAATTAAAAGCAGGCCTAGCCTCTCCTTTGCAGTAACAGTCTTCCCAAGGGCAAGTCCCGTGATACATGGCTCAGCCCATCATACCACCAGTCCCCAGTGTCTGTGAGCACATCAGCAATCATCAAGGTGGGGAAGCCCAACACACCTGCATTCCCCCTCAGTTCCTCATGGGGGCTCTGCATATTTTTTTCATTGTTTTTTAAATTAACTATTAAATATATATACATATATATTACAATAAAAAAATTTCAAACAAGGGAATAAGAAAAAGACAATTAACCATTCACATTTAAAGTTATTACTGTGAAGGGAGTTCTTGACCAGCTATCTTATCCTTTGGTTTTTAATTGTTAGATTTGGTTTTTTTTTTCCCCCTTCTGTCTCTTTTTTCCCTTTAAGTGACCTTACTAATACTCTTCAGTTCTTTGCTCTTCTCCAGACCTCTCTCTCCTTACTTTTTTTCTCAGCTGGTAGAGCTCCCTTTAGTATTTCTTGCAGGGCAGGTCTCTTGTTAACAAATTCTCTCAGCATTTGTCTGTGACAATTTTAAACTCCCTCAATTTTGAAGGAGTGTTGCCAGATAAAGAATTCTTGGCTGGCAATTTTGCTCTTTCAGAATCTTAAATATGTCATACCATTGCCTTCTTGCTTCCACAGTGCCCGCTGAGTAGTCAGAACTTAGTTGTAGTTTGTTTCTCTTGTATGGGGTGACTCATTTCTCTCTTGCTGCTTACAAGAACTTTCTCCTTCTCTTCAGCATTTGACAATCTAATCAGTATATGTCTCAGAGTAAGTTTATTTGGGTTTATTCTATTTGCAGCTCATTGGACATCATTAATTTGCATATTTATGTCATTTAAAAGGTTTGGGAAGTTTTCCTCAACTATGTCTTGAAATCTCTTCTTAGCCCTTTATCCTTCTCTTTCGCTTCTGGGACATCAATGATTCTTATATTTGTTTGGTTTGTGCTGTCCATCATTTCTCTGAGATTCATTGCAAGTTTTTTATTTGTTTTCCCATTTGTTCTTTTGTGTGCTTGCATTCAATTACTGTCCTCAAGCTCACTTTTCCTTTCTTCTGCCTTTTCAAATCTGCTATTGTGCATCTCTAGTATATTTTAAATTTGATATAGTGTCTTTTATTTCTATAAGTTCTGTGATTTTTTTAATTTACTCAGCCAATTTTTCTTTATGCTCTTGTAGAGTCTTGATTTCCTTTATGTCTTTAGCCATCTCATTGAAGTTGTTTTGGAGATTTGTTTGTAACATCTTTAATTAATTGCTCCAAATTTTGTTTCTCTTCTGAATTTTTAACTTGTTCATTTGGCTTGTCCATATCATCTAGAGTCTTCATGTGCATTGTGATTTTCTGGTGGCTTGGGGCATTTGCTTGTCTTGACAGGTTATTTTGGGAAATGCAGGATTATTTGAGCATTTTTATATAATATGGTAAAGCTACAGCCTGCTGGATTGCAGTTTCCCAATCCTACCAGCAAGTGGCACTCTTGAGGTACAGCTTGCTGGAGTGCAGTTTCCCTAACCTACCAGCAGATGGTGCTGTCAAGTAGGTCTTCCCCAAACTTCTCCTGTGGGTGGATTCCAAAATGGGTCAGGAGCCAATCAGTGCACAGGATCTTTGTGTGCACTGAGGACTGCCCGTTCTGGGGCTGCGATGTGGTCCCTGAGCACCTAGGCAGGGAATCTGCTCAAGGGCACCCTGCCAATGGAATGTGGGCCCTGCCTGCCTGCTCCCTGCATGCCTTGCACCCACAAGTCTCTGGGGTATGGGAGTTGCTCCTGATCATCGGTATGGTGCATACTGGTGCTTCTCCCTTCTCTGCTCTCCCTGTTGCACCCTCAGACTCCGTGAAGGGGAAAAGACGCTGCCCACTGGGTTCCCTCACGGGAGCTCCCTGCTGTCTGGCTGTGGAGTTTCACTGCCCCAGCAAACTATCAAGGTAGGTGCACAGGAGTGCAAAGCTGCTGCTCACTCCCTTGTTTAGCAGGGGTCTTGCAGCTGACAGCCTGGATAGCGGGCAGTCTGAACTGGAATGAACTCACCCCAGTTCCTCAGCTTCTGGGTCTCTTCCATTTTTGCTGGCATCCCCTCCTCCTACTGTGGGGGACCCTCTATGGCTGGTCACACCCTGAAACTGCATCCTCTGGCCCCTCTCTAGTTACTTTCTCAGAGAAGCCCATTCCACCTCACCTTCACTTTTACACTGCAAAAAACTGTGGTAAAAGAATGAAAAGCTACAGTTTGGAAGAAAATATTTGCAAACCAAATAACCAACAAATGTCTTGCATCTAGAATACATGACTCTGAAAACTCAACAACATAGTGAGTGTCTTTGTTCTCTGGAAATGTACCTGCAAGTGTTAAATATTAGAGAAGGATGCATGCAAGCTACACTCAAATGTTTAGACTGACAGACAGATAGGCAGAAAGAACCAAATAATAAATGTCACAAAATGCTAAAAGTTGGTAAATCTGGGTATAAGGGTTGAGAGGATATTAAAAAAACAAACAAACAAACAAAAAAACTCAACAGTAAAAACTCAACCATTCAATTAGAAAGTGGTTAAAAGAAACGAACAGATTCTTGACCAAAAGGGAGATATGGATGGAAAATAAGCACATAAAAAGATATGCAAAATCATTAGCCATTATGAGAATGCAAATTAAAACCACAATGAAATATCACTACACAGCTATTAGAGGACTTAAAAAAATAGTGATAAAAGCAACTGTTGGTGAGGATGAGGAGAAACTGGATTGCTGGTAGGAACTTAAAATGGTACTGTTACCCTAGAAATTTTCTCATAAAACTAAATATGTACTTACTTATGACCCAATAATTGTATCTTTGGGCATTTATTTCAGAGAAATAAAAACTCATGTTCACAGAAAAATTATGTAAATGTTCACAGCAGCTTTATTTGTACAGCAAAATACTGGAAAGAACCCAATTGTCCTTAAGTGGGTGAACAGTTACACACATTCTAGTATATCATATAATGGCATCCTATTCAGCAATTAAAGGGAACAATCTATGTATACATGCAACAATCTGAAAGGATCTCTAGGCCATAATAATTAGCAAAATAGGCCAATATTAAAAGGTTATATATGTATGACTTCATACATATACCATTCTCAAAATGATAAAATTATAGAAATGGAGAACAGATTATTTAGGGGACAAGGACAGGGTTGTGGTGCAACTTTAAATGGGCAGCACAAGTGAGTTCCTCTTGCGGTGATGAGATGGTTCCGTATCTTGACTGTGGTGGTGATCACAGGAATCTACACATGGGATAAAACAGCATAGACCTGTATACACACAGATAAATGATACGGTGAAAACTGAATAATATACCAGTATTGTATCAATGCCAATTTCCTGGTTTTGAAGTTTCATTGTACTTTCATAAGAAGCATCCTTTGGGGGAAAATGGGAACTCTACAATTTTTGCAACTTCCTGTGCATCTATTGTTATTAACTATTAATATTTTAATGTTAGCTATAGTTTTTTTTTCCTTTATTAGAGAAGTTGTGGGTTTACAGAACAATGATGTATAAAATACAGGATTCCAATATACCACCCTATTATTAACACCTTGCACTGGTGAGGAACATTTGTTACAATTGATGATAGCACATTTTTATGACTAAACTATTAACTATAGTCCATGGTTTAATGTTGGGTTCACTGTTTCTGTAGTATATTTCCATGGATTTAAAAAAAAAAATTTTAATTGAAATATATTCACAAATTATTGTCATCCAAAGTGTAAAACAATTGTTCACAGTATCATCATATAATTGTGCATTCATCACTAAAATCAATTTTTGAACATTTTCATTATTCCAAAAAATAAAAATAATAATATAAATAAAAGAAAAATAACACCCAAAACATCCCATACCCCTCCTCCATATTACTCATTTACTTTCTTTTTCAGACTTGATGTAAATTTAATGGAGAAATAATATAATTTTTTGAAACACTGACAATATATCATATATTTGACTAATGTTTTAAAAATCACATTTTTATCTCACTTTAGATTTGTTATTTAAAACAAAGCCTAAAATAAAATTAATAAAAGTACTTTGTTTTTTCAAATATTAATAAATTGGGAGAATAAGATTGTATATAAATTATAATATGTGGATTCTGATAGTGTAAGTGGGAGAAGGAACTGGAATAAATAACTGGTGATAACTAATTATTTAGCTAATATTTAGCATTTACTATGTGCTGGACCCTGCTCTATGCACATTTCTCTAAATGTGCCAACACATGTAATCCTCACAGCAAGCATAGAGAACACAATGGTGAGCCCAAAATAGCTTCAAAAGGCTTCCAAATTCAGAAAACTGTGATACATTGGTAAGGAAGTCCAAATTTGAAATAATTCATAAATATCTTAAATTTGAAATTTTGGTGAATATATAATGACGGCTATAGTACAGACGTGTTTGTAACTATGTGGCAGCCCAAATGAGGGCATACAGGGTCTTAGTCCAGGGATAATGTAATAACAGCTTTATTTTGAAGGAAATTTGGGTTGTATCTAGTTGCTTGTACATGAAAGCAATGAATTAAAATGAAACCTGTTTCTTCATCATCTGAGAAGAGAACTTTTGGGAGGTGTGGGATTCCTTCTCGGTATTGGTATTGATGAGAAAAGCAGAGAACTTCACAAATGGTGAACAGTTCTTTGTATTCACAATATGTAGTGAATATGGTGAAACTTCATGATAATAATGAAGGGAAATATAAATCTGAAAGGGCAATGCTACTATATTTGGTGCCAAATAAAAAGACTGTAATATCTCAATGTATTGAAAGAACTATTCTAATTTAGAAGAAATATCTTGTTTTATGGTAGATGGGAAGGATCATGACCCTTAGTGGATCACACTTAGCATTAGAAATAATAAAGGGGGAACAGCAACAGCAGAGCAGGGTCCTGAAAAGAGAAGTGGATCAGGTTCTGGTGTGGAACAGCTAGACCCTGCAGAGGTGTGGTAGAAGTTGGTGATTGGTAGCAGAGCGGTAATCAATAGCAGCTGTATTAAAAACCAACCTGGTGCAGGATGTTAATTTGATAAAATGTGGTTTTGCACAGAATTAGGATTTCTCCAAATAAGGAGAAAATACAGACAATCACTTGGAAATTACAGAGTTGATGGAGTTGGATCTTGGTGGAAATTGAGGTGTTCAGTTAGTCAGAAGTCTTTTTTTTTTTAATTTAATTTTATTGAGATTGTTCACATACCATACAATTATCCAAAGACCCAAAGTGCAGAATCAATTGCCCATTGTACCATCATACAGCTGTGCATCCATCACCACAATTATATTTTTTTTCAATTTTTAGAACACTTTTTTGTTCCAGAGAAGAAATAAAGACGAAAAAAGAAAACTCAAATCCTTCCATACCCCTAACTGCCCCCCTCCCCAATTACTGACTCACAGTATTGGTATAGTACATTTGTTACTATTGATGAAAGAATGTTAAAATACTACTAACTGTAGTACAGAGTTTGCAATAGGTATATTTTTTCCCCTATATACCACTCTATTATTAACTTGTAGTTATAGTGTCATGTTTGTTCTAGTTCATGAAAGAGATTTCTAAAATTTGTACCTACCCCCCTCCTCCATCTTATTCATTTACTTTTTGTCCCCATTTTTCTACTCTTTTGTCCATATGATAGGTAAAGGGAGTGTGAGCCATAAGGTTTTCACAATTACAGATTCATACCACATAAGCTAAGAATCAAGGATACTGGATTGCAGTTCAACAGTTTCAGATATTTCCTTCTAACTATTCTAATGAACTAAAAACTAAAAAGGGATATCTATATAACACATAAGAGTTATCTCTGGAATGACTTCTCGACTCTATCTGAAATCTCTCAGCCACTGAAACTTTATTTTGTTTCAATTTTCTTCCCCCTTTTGGTCCAGAAGGCTTTTTCAATCACAGGATACAGGGCCTAGGCTCATCCCCAGGAGACACGTTCCACATTGCCAGGGAGATTTATACCCCTGGGAGTCATGTTCCATGTAGGGGGGAGGTCAGTGAGTTTACCTGGTGAGTTTGCTTAGAGAGAGAGGCCACATCTGAGCAACAAAAGAGGGCCTCTGGGGGTGACTCCTAGGCACAATTATGAGTAGGCTTAGCCTCTCCTTTGCAGTAACAAGCTTTAAAAGGGCAAGCCCCAAGATTGAGGACTTGGGCTACTAAGCTGGTGGTCCCCAATTCTTGTGAGAATATCAGGAATTCCCCAGCCAGGGAAGTTTAATATTTCCACATTTTCCCACAATCCCTCAAGGGGGATTGCAAATACTTTTTATTCTCTGTCCAAATTACTCTGGGTTGTATCGGCGCTTCATGCTAACCTATACAAACAACAAAGTCTTACTCCCTAGTCAAGGTTCCATGTGATTATGGCATTTGAATCTGGGAGCATGGGTTATCAAGGGAAGGCTATGTAAAGGTTCCTAGATTGTAAGCTCTTAAAGCAGTCACATTTATTCATGAGTTGTAACAGTTATTTCTAAATTTTAAGATGCTGAGCTGTTTGTATGTGACCTGGTCAGTTCCTGGAGCTTTGGATGTCTGTGTGGCGTCTAGGACTCAGAGTCAGAATCTGGCAGCTGTGAGTGTCGGCACTGCCCCATGAATCAACTGTTAAAGACGCTGAAAAGGAGATCAGCCTTCAGTTAGAGATATGAATGAAATGGACTTGGTTGAGATTGGAGTAGATCAGACTAAAGGGAAGAGGATTATATTAACTGTATTTTAAAACTTCGGCTTCTATGGGGCCAAAGGAAGAGATGTTTATATGGTGCAAAATCTATATTTTCTGTAACACACTATTTAACGTAACTTGTATGGCCCATGTATTTTTTTAAAAATTTTTGTTCTGTCACCATACATAGAACCTAACATTTCCTCCTTTTGATCATATTCATATGTGTGTGGGTGTGTATGTCTGTGTGTGTATATACACACACACACACATATTTCAGTGTTGTTAAATATATTCACAATATTGTTGAATTTGTAATTATTTCAAAATAAAAATGACAAAGAATAAAAAAAAAAGACCTGCTGCCAGAGGCCTCTATGGTCTGGGGAAATCAAAATTCAATGAATGGCACTGGTAAAGTTAGAAGTTAACTCATGCAATAAAAGTTATTGTCTACTATGTGCCCAGAAGTACAGGAAGATTTATTTAACCTTCTAGGAATGTGGAATCTGGTTATTAAAAAGAAAAAAGCATTAATAATATCTAAATTAACGCAGTTGCAAAGAAATAATATGCCTTTGCAGTAAAATATCCACATGAAGAAAACCTGCAACTAGTACAGGCCTACTTATTTCTTCCCTTGCTTAATTTGCACCTTCATTTATTGCATGGTTGCAAAACCAGGTATTCTGGGCAAGTTGGGCAGAAGGAGAAAATGAAGGAATTCCTCACGTATATTTAAAACAAAGGCCAATGCCTTAGGACTCTAGAAGGGATTAAATTGGTAGTTACTAACATTTATAGGTCACAGAAACCCTCTAATAATTTGTCAAAAGTGAAGGACCATTTTCCAGTAATATGGAAAAAAACAAGTATTTTACAAATACTTTGAGAGAGTTCATAGGTATTCTGAAGGTCTTCAATGAACCACGTAACTGTTTTTGGAGCCAAGATTAAGAATCTTATGTCTAAGTAGAAAATTTAAACGAAATAATAAAAATGATAAAAGGGGGAAGGGAAAGGATTTTAGGAATGTAGGTTGGGGGCAGGGAAGGACTCAACATTTTTACTTCATATCCAATCCCAAAATCATGTCAGTTTTCTTTCTCTACACTGTGTAAGACACATAAAGTTATACAATCATCTACAAAAATAAAGGCTACTGGGTTGCAGTTTCAGGTATTTCCTTCTACCTATTCCGACACACTAAAAACTAAAAAGGGATAGCTATATGATGCATAAGAATAATCTCCAGAATGACCTCTTGACTCTTCTCTCAGCCACTGAAACTTTATTTTGTTTAATTTCTCTTCCCTGTTTTGGTCAAGAAGACTTTCTCAATTCCATGATGCCAGGTCCAGGTTCATCCCAGGGAGTTATGTCCCATGTCGCCACGGAGATTTACAGCCCTGGGAGTCATGTCCCACGTAGGGGACAGAGCAGAGTTTACCTGCCAAGTTGGCTTAGAGACAGAGGCCACATTTAAACAACAAAGGAGATTCTCTAGTGGTGACTGTTAGGCACAATTATAAACAGACTTAGCCTCTCCTTTGCAGTAACAAGCTTCATATGGGCAAGCCTGAAGACTGAGGGCTTGGCTTTCTAAATTGCTACTCCCCAACGCTTGTGAGAATATCATAAATTCCCCAGGTGGGGAAGTTTAATATTTCCTCATTGTCCCACAGTCCCTCAGGGGGTTTGTTCAGGTTAGTATGAAACCCTGATACATCTCAAAGTAATGTAAGCAGAGAATAGCACTCTTTTTTGATTAAACAAAACAAAAAACAAACACACAGAACTCTAGGGATAGAAGGGAATTTTCTCAACATGTTAAAGGCCATTAATGAAAAACCTACAGGTAACATCATATTCAATTACTCAATGGTGAAATTTACTCAGTGAATTAACCCAATAGTGAAAGACTGAAAGCTTTCCCCCTAAGATGTGGAACAAGACCAGGATGCTCATTTTCCCTACTGCTATTCAATATTGGACTAGAAGTTTTAGCCAAGGAATTAGGCAAGAAAAAGAAATAAATGTTTCCAAATTGGAAAGGAAGAAGTAAAACCATTTGCAGAAGACATTATCTTATATACAGAAAACCGAAAGCAATCCAGAAGAAAACTTTTAGAGCTAAGAAATGAGTTCAGCAAAGTGGCAGGGCACAAAATCAACATGCAAAAATCAACTGTACTCCTATACACTAGCAATGAACAACCCAAAATGGAAATTAAGAAACTAATTTCATTTACAATAGTATGTAAAAGAAAACATACCTAGGAAAAATTTAACCAAGGATATAAAAAACTCGGACATGGAAAACTACAAAACACCACTGAAAGAAATTAAAGAAGGCATTAAATGGCAAAGCATCCCATGATCATGGATCAAAAGAGTTAATATTGTTAAATGTTAATATTACCCGAAGAAATCTACAGATTCAATGTAATCCCTATCTAAATTCCAGCAGCCTTTTATTGAGAAATGGAATAAATGGTCCTCAAATTCATACGGAACTGGCAAGGGGCCTGAAATAGCCAAAACAATTTTGAAAAAGAAGAACAAAGTTGGAGGATTCACACTTCTCGATTTCAAATTGTAGTACAAATCTACAGTAATCGTAAGAGTATGGTACTGATACAGACTAATAGACCATTGGAACAGAATTGAAAGCCTAGAAATACCCACATATTTATGGACAATTATCTTCAACAAGACTACTAAATATATGCAATGGGGAAGGAATAGTCTCTTCAACAAATCGTGCTGGGAACACTGGATATTCACCTGCAAAGGAATGAATTAGACCCTGTGATGATTTGGAAGTGTTTGTACCCCAGAAAATCATGTTCTTAAAGCTAATCCATTCCAGTGGGTGTAAACCTATTGTAAGCAGGACTTTTTAATGAGGTTACTTCAGTCAAGGCTTGACCTAGAGTGGGTCTTAATCCACTCACTGGAGTCCTTTATAAAAGGGATGAATAGAGAAAGGGAGAGAGAGAGAGAAGAAGAGAGTGAGAGAAAGCAAGCGTGCACACCATGGAAGCAAACAACTGAAAGCAATGAAATCCAGAAGAGAAGGGAGAGACCGGCAGATGCTGACATGTGCTCTGCCATGTGGCAGAGCATTCAAGGATCTCTGGCAGCCAGTTTTCGGGAAGAAAGCATTGCCTTGATGATTGGACAGTCTCGCAAAATCAAACTGTAAGCTAATAAATTCCATTGTTAAAAGCGAGCCCACTTCACGGTATCTGCTTGGAGCAGCCTAAGAAAGTAAAACAGACCCCTACTTCACACTAGATACAAAAGTCATCTCAAAATGGATCAAGGACCTAAATATAAGTTCTAAAACTATAAAACTCTTAGAAGATAAATTAGGGGCACATCTTCATGTAATGGGATTTGGTAATGGATTTTTAGATATGACATCAAAACCACAAGCAACAAAATAAATAATAGACATTTGACTTCATCAAAATTAATAAATTTTGTGCATCAAAGGACATCAGCAAGAAAGTGAAAAGACAACCTATAGAATGGGAGAAAATAGTTGCAAACCATAAATTGGATAAAGGCTTAATATTTAAAATATATACAGAACACTTATAACACAACAACAAGAAGAGAGACAATCTAATTTAAAAATGGGCAAAGGACTTAAATAGACATTTTTCTAAAGAGACACAAATTGCCAATAAGCATACGAAAAGATGCTCAACATCACTAGCCATTACAAAAATGCAAATCAAAACCACAATGAGATACCACTCCCTACCCATAAGGATGGCTATTTTTTAAAAAAGGCAAAACAAATGTTAGAGGATGAGGAGAAACTGGAACTCTAGTACATTGTTGGTAGGCATGTAAAATGATGCAGCCACTGTGGAAAGCAATATGGCAGTTCCTTCAAAAGTTAAATATAAATTACGATGCCACCCAGCAGTTCTACTTCTTGGTATATACACAAAGAAAGTGAAAACAGGGTCTCAAACAGATACTTTTAAACCAATGTTTACAAAAGCATTATTCACAACTGCCAAAAGGTGGAAACTACCCAAGTGTCCATTAACAGATGAATGGATAAACAAAATGTGGTACATACACACAATGGAATATTATTCAGCTATAAGAAAGAATAAAGTTCTGCAACATGAGAAAACCTTGGAAACATTATGCTCAGTGAAATAAGCAAGGCACATAAGGACAAATATTGCATGATGTTACTTATAAGAGATGACTAGAAATAGCAATCCACAGAAAAAGAAAGTAGATTAGAGGTTTTACTAGGATGTGGGGGAAGTGGGGAAAGAGGAAATGTATGTTTGATGGATATGGAATGTATGTAAATAAAATTAATTTTTTAAAAAGTGACTGATAGATATTGAGTGAAATAAGCCAAACAGAGAAGAACAAATATTTTATGATCTCACTGATTTGAAACTATTAGAATAAGTGAACTCACAGGGTCAGAATCTAGAATATAGATTACCAGGGGATAGGGTGGGGATAGGAATAGGGAAGTTAAGGCTTAAAATGTATAGAGTTCCTATTTCAAATGATGGAAATGTTCTGGTAATGGATGTGGTGAAGGTAGCACAATGTTGTAAATGCAATTAACAATATATAAATCTGAATGTGATCAAATGGGGCCATGTTTGATTGTATGTATGGTAACAGAATAAAAAGAAAAATTAAAAACCAAGGAACTACACTATACAAATAATGAACTCTACATTAAGCCATGGACTATAGTTAACAGTATAGTCATAAAAATGGGCCAACATAAATTGTAACAAAAGTTCCACACCAATGCAAGGTGTCAGTGGTGGGGTGATACATGGGAGTCCTGATTTTATGCATGATTGCTCTGTAAACACACAACTTCTCTAATAAAGAAAAAAATGAATTATAGCATTAAAACGCAATGAAATATGAAAAAAAAGACTTGGCAAAAATTAAAGGTTTCTAGGAAGCAAAATAAAGGAAAGAAAAAAATTCTCAGAGACATCATTAAACTACTTCTCTAATACTGTTTGAATTACTATTATCCTGAGATGTTCCCTATTATCTCTACTTCTGTTACTCCAAAACAGAAGAGTACCATTTCCAGTCCCAGCCATTCTTTGTTTATAATGTAGATAAAACAAACTAACCCCAGAGACAACTAGTTTATTTTATCTTTATACCAGTTGAAGATTTTTATGAGTGTAGTTGGAAAGGACATTTGTTTACCACTGTATTTAAAACTCCCCCGCTATTTTGATCAAAATTTCTAGCTAGTGTTAGTGCCCTCTTCCTTTACAACAAAAAAAGTATTCTCTCCTAAATAGGCCCAATGTGTCCTGAGAAGTCAGAAGATGCCTGTACCAAATTTAGAAAGGTATCCCAAACACTGTATGCTAAGACTTCAGTGGTTATGAGAATCACAGATTCTTAAGGTTAAATTGATCTACTTAGAGAATTGAACCTAGTGCAGGGTTAGTTCTGAACTGAATCAGTGCTATAATGATCTTAAGAATTGCTGAGTATTTTTCAGAAATAGGCTCTATAATTAGCAATTTATAGGCATTACCTCAAAACAACCCTGTTAGGTAGATATTGTTATTACCATTTTTTATAAAAGAAGTATAGATTAAATAACTCACCCAACATTATGTAGCCTAAAAGTAGAAGTCTGGGAATACCAACTGATGTCTGAGTGTTAAAATCTTTCCCATTAACCACTGCATATGCTATACTACCAATCATCAAGTTATTAAACATTTCCAGGGATGGGGAACTCACAATGCAGTTCATACGATTTTCAGACATCTTTTAATTAAAGTTCTTCCACAGTCTGAGATGAAATGACTCCTTGTAGCTTCCACTCACTGTCCTGGCCTTTCTCTTGGGTCTTACATGTCATCTTCCACAAGACAGCTTTCCAAATATTGAAGACAGTTATGGCCTCTACATTTTTTCTTTTCCTGGCAAATCCCTTCAAGTTTTTTAAAACAAGCATCATATGATACAATGCTTATATTATCCCTCAATAATTCAGGTATCGTTTCCCTTATTTTAGATACTGTATTTCCTAGAGTGAATCTATTTCGTAACTCTATCACACCATTGTTTCAAATTGAGAACACAGTTCACTAAAATCACCACTTTTTTTTTTAAACAAATGTTGCTCCCTATAAAAATTCCAGAACTTTTATTTTGCAGAAATTTTTGAGCTGATCCCAAAATTTGTACAGAAATGCATGGAACCTGAGCAGCCAAAACAATCTTGAAAAAGAACAGATTTGTAGGACTCATGCTTCCTGATTTCAAAACTTACAACAAAGCTACAGTAATCGAAGACAGTGTGGTACTAACATGTCTATAGATCATATATGTTGCTCGATGTCTGTGGATAAATGGAATAGAATTGAGAGTACAGAAATAAACCCTTACATTTATGGTCAATTGATTAGAGTACTCCTTTAATGGGGAATGAATAGTTTTTACAACAAATGGTGTTAGGACAAAAGAATGAAGTAATACCCTTACTTCACACGATACACAAAAATGAACTCAAAAGGAATCACAGAGTGGAGAAAGAGGTATAGATACCACTGTTGGAAGGGAAGTAGAATTGTGCAGCTTCCCTGGAAGGCAGTGTGGCGGTTCCTCAGAGAGCTAAGTACAAAACTGCCATATGATCCAGCAATCCCGTTACTAGGTATGTACACAGAAGAACTGAAAGCAAGGACATGAATAGACAATGGCTCATCTATGTTTATGGGGCCATTATTCACAATTGCCAATAGATAAAGGCAGCCCAAGGTTCCATCAGCTGATGAGTGGGTGGGTAAATGGTGGTGTACACATATGATGGAATATTGTGCAGTTGTAGAAAGGAATGAAGTTGTGAGGCAGGCAACGATGTTAATGGACTTTGAGGACATTACATTGACTGAAATAAGCCAGAAACAAAAGGACAAGTATTGTATGGTCTCACTAATATGAACTAAATATAATGAGCAAACTCTGAGAGTTAAATTTGAAAGCATAGGTTGTCAGGCGATAGGAAGCAGGCAGAGATTGGGCAATCAATGCTTAAGGAGCACAGAATGTTCAACAAGGTTGATTGGAAAAGTTTGGAAATGGATAGCACAATATTGTAAGTATAATTAACGAAGCTAAGTGTGAGTGTGGTTGAAAGAGGAAGGCTAGAGTCATGTATGTCACTAGAAGGAAAGCTAGAGGATAAAAACTGGGACTGTATAACTTAGTGAAACCTAGAGTGGATAATGATGGTGGTTAACTGTAGAAATATAAGAAAGTTCTTACATGAACTAGAGCAAACGTACACCAATATTACAAGGTGTTAATAATAGGGTGTTATATGGGAAAAAATACAATTAATGTAAACTAAAGTCTATAATTAACAGTAATATTGTAATATTCTTTAATTAATTGTAACATAGCCACTATACCAAAGCTAAATGTCAATAATAGGGGGATATAAAGGGCATGGGATTTTTTTCCTTGAAAGAAACGAGAATGTCCTCATATTGACTGTAGTGGTGAATGCATAATTATGTAATTATATCAAGAGACATTGACTATACACTTAGGATGGACTGTATGGTACATGAGTAAAACTTATAAAATATACATAGTATTATAAACTAATAATTGTAGGCACTTTTTGTTGAAATAAAACATAAAATATAAAAAAAAGATCATAGGCCTAAATGTAAGAGCTCAAATTATAAAGCTCTTAGAAGTAAACATAGGATTAAGTATTTCTGACCTTGGGTCAGGCAATGGTTCCTTAGATATGAGACCAAAAGCATGGGTGATAAGAGAAAAAATATAATAGACTTCACCAAAATTAAAACTTTTGTGTTTCAAAAGATACCATCAAGAAAAGTGAAAGACAACCTACAGAATAGGAGAAAATATTTGCAAGTCACATATATGATAAAGGATTATATCCATTCTATATAAAGAACTCTTACAACTCAATAGAAAGGCAAATAACCCCATTACAAAATGGACAAAAGATTTGAATAGATGCTGCTCTAAAGAAGATAACAGAAATGGCCAATAACACATGAAAAGATGCTTTTCATTAGTCTGTCGGGAAATACATATCAAGACTACAGTGAGATATCACTTCACACTTGCTAGGATGGCTTACAGCAAAAAGAGAGATGGTAACAAGTGTTGAGGACGATGCAGAGAAACTCTAAACTTTGTACTTTGCCGGTTCTCTGACTTAATAGTTGTATGACTTTGAGCAAGTTACTTAAACTTCTTGTGTCTCTTCTCTCATTTGAAAAATGGGGTAGTAGTAACATCTAAATCAGAGGATTGTTATAAGGATTAAATGACTTATTAATATTAGCTTATTATTACTATTGTCTCTACCCAAAACTACGCAGCTACCAAGTAGTACAGCTGAACTTTGAACCTAGGCAGTCTGGAGTATATATTTCTACTATCCCACTCTGAGACATGAGTTTAACATCTTGATACCTAAACAAAAATTTCAAAGTTCTTCTCTTATTAAATGAAAAATTACTTATGGGCTCTTATACCTATTTACCCATAACTTGTCAAGCATAAAGTTAAGTCTGACCATATTCTAAGCTGTATCCTTAAAAATTTATTTTAACATTGGAAACCTTATTTTCAAAAGTTTGTAAGAAAAAGCTTTTCCTGTTTATCTACATGTAGACAATATTCCAGCCACACAACACCATGAAATAAATGTTTAATTACTTCTACTCTAGTGGGGAAATCTAAGGGTAGCTAAGGTAAAAGACTACTGTTCTAAAGCATTATCATGGAGTACAACTGTCTATTTACGACTTGAAGATGGATACCAGAAGCAGAGTAGCAGGGAAATACCAAAAAATTAGGCAGCTTTGTTGAGTGTTGATCACTTTGTTTGAAGAAAAATCTCAGTTAAACCATAACCTCATTTAAATTAAGACAGCAAACTACTTTGGATGTTAGCCATGATTTGGCTTCTATGTTTCCTATTACTGCTGTAACAAACTGCCAAAACTTAGTGGCATAAAACAACACAAATTTATCATCTTACAATTTTGTAGTTCAGTCGTCCAAAATACGTCTTACCAGAAAATGAAGTTTCTGCAGGCTCTAGGGGAGAATCTGTTTTCCTGCCTTTTCCAGTTTATAGAGGCTGTTTTTCTTGCCTTTTCCAGTTTATAGAGGCTGCCTGTATTCCTTGATTTATGGTCCCCTTTCATCTTCAAAAGCCAGCAATAGCCAGGAGTCTTTCTCACATTCCATCACCCTGACATGGCCTCTCCCGCCTTCTTCTTCTATCTTTTAAGAACTCCTACACATGTTACATTGCACCTACCCAAATAATCCAGGATACGCTCCTTGTTTTCAAATCAGATTTTTAGCAATGTGAAGTACATCTGCAACCTTAATACTCTTTTGCCATGTAACATAACATATTAACAGGTTCTGGGGATTAGGAAGGGGACATCTTTGGAGGGTCATTATCCTGCCTTCCACATCTCCCTTGGTTCAAATAATCCAGGGTTCATTCATTCAACGAGATCATTTTACTGAACATTCAATATATTTTAGTCTCTAGTAGGCTCTGGACATAAACAAAAGAACAGAATACTATCTTATTGGCCTATACTTAAGCTGATAATTCACCAATCAGTGCCGTTATCAAAAGGTACTTGAAGACTGAAGTCAGTAGTAACTTTCTTTATATACTGGTGTAATGGAATTCCATTAAAAGTTTCTTCTTTGTAGCATAAGCAACTGTACTGATGATGAGAACTATACCATGAAGGCAATGTGGTATACTGAAAAAAGCTAGGTTTTTAAAAGACAGGCAAAGTAAAGTCTACAGATCAAGTTAATTTCCCAGAGCCTGAGGCTTCTCATCTGTAAAATGAGGATAAGATTATCTTTCTCAAAGTGTTGTTTATCATGAAGAAAAACAGGAACATATGTAATACAAAACAGGAACATAAGTAATACTCCTGGAATGGTATTCCACAAATGTGAGTCCTGTTTCCCTTCTGGTATTTTAAGTATCTAACATTCATTTTAATACTTCCATGACTTCCTCTGTACTAGATGTTATGAGAGTAAAACAAACTTAAGACAAACCAAAATCTTTGTCTCAAAAAATGCTGTTGGTAAACGAATACACTTGTATACATAAAACAATTAAGGAAAGATCAACGTAAACTTAAGTGGGCTCCATGAAAGAGGTGGGAAATAAGACTCTGTTAGGAAAGGCAAATATACAGTGAGTAATTAAGGGTGATTTCCTCTTTATCTTAAAAAAAAACCAAACCAAACCAACAAACCAACCAAAACCCTGATCTATACTTTGAAATATGCCAAAGAAGAAATTCAGGAGTACCCACTTGAGCTTTAGAGCTTGAATGGGCCTTTGAGGTCAATCAGGTACAGTGATTTTCAAACTATTCAATGGATTCCTAGGAGTCAACAAACGTGAAAGGCAAACCCAAGTAGACCCCTCACTCCAACTGAGTCTGCTTTACCCTTTTCTCCCCTGACACTGAGGCGACACGAATGGAACTAGATTAGATAAACTTTGGGAATATCTGTGGATTTTAATGGTATATAGTTGTCCTGAATTTAATGATCACAAGTATTCAGAACCCACAGGAATCTGATAGGCCTAGTTTTGCGTTGTCTTATTGATGATTTTGGAAGGAGAGCACACAGACTGCCAATTACATCCAAAACTTTAGAAACATCAACTGTGCCTAAGAGCTAATTCTATTTTATATACATAGTATTTTACACACCAATCCTAAAATCGGATTTGGAGTTAACTATTTTTGTTTATGCTTAGTTTTTGGTTTCTTGTTGATAAGGAACTAAGAAAAATAATTTGCTGATGGCCACACAAGACGTGAGAGATCGAGTCTAGAACTGATCTAAGAAATACAGTTTTTTTACCTTCTAACATCAGCTGTCTAATGAGGTTGAGGAAGAAGTATCATCCATGAGGAGTAAACTGCACAGAAAACATCATTGCGTGTAGGAAGTAGTGTCAAATTCTTGAAATCTAAGATGGTTATTTAAACAAAAAAAAGGTAGTGACCAGGCATGGACTACCATGCTGGTTCTTCCTTGGCTCCCAGGTCTGCAACCCAGGGACCGGGAGGAAGCCTCTCAGGAGGAGCGCCGACACTATTGGCCTCACTCCCTACCCTTCAAGAGGTTTGAGTCCTGCTCTTGTCCTTTATCTGTACAATCACTCTGAGCCTGTCCATTCCCTCACCGTGAGTCGGGGACCGGTTCTTCAGACGCCGTGAACGAGACCCTGTCAGCCGCCGCACCACACCACCAGTTCCGAAACAGCGAGGAAAAATAGGGTCGGATCTCAGCGAGCTACCCTACGCGCAGCCGCCGCCGCCTCCAACAACTGACTGCGGAGGGCCGCATGTCGGAGCCCGACCGGCCTACCTCGGCGGGGAGAAGGCGGGAAACGAGCCACGGCGCCGCGGCTGCGAGCCCGGGGAGATAGGTAAGTGTAGGTCTCTGTCCATTACCAGAGTAATTCTAGTCGTAACGGCAAGCATTGCTCGCTTTCCCCTGTCCGTTTCCCCCTCGCCCCTGCAGCCGACAGGAATGGAACAGTCCCGCGGTGGGGATTGTGGGAGGCGCACGCGCGAGGGGTGGAGGTTGGGGTGGGGGGGGACGGAGGAGGAGGCGGTGGCGGCCGTGGCGGCCGTTGGTGGCCGTGGGGGCGGGGAGGGGGAGGAAAGAAGAGGAGGTGGAGGAGGAGGAGGAGGCTTGGGTTCGCGCTGCTAAAGGTACGCGTGAGGGCCCGCGCTGGAGCCGGTTGACAGGGATCGAGGGGGTGCGGGGCATCAGGCGAGAAGGCGCCCCTGAGCTAAAGCGTACGCGCTGGCGGGCGCGCGGGGCCGCCGAAGGTGGTGGTTGGTGGGAGCGGCGAGCAACAAGCCCAGATACACTCAGGCGCGTGCGGGCGGGCGTGCGCGCTCTGCGGCCGGTGTCGGGTGAGGTGGGGGCGGTGGGGGCGAAAACGAGGAGGGAGGAGTGGGAGCGGGGGGGACATGAGGCGCCCTTCGTTCCCTCCCTCCTGAGGAGCTGTTGCCGCCGCCGCCGCTCTGCTGCCGCCGCCGCTCCCGCCGCCATTTTGGGTTCGCTTTGCGGAGGGGGAGACGATCGCCGTCTCGGTTGTGGGACCCGCCTCCCCTCAGTTTCTTCCTTTTAGCCCCACGCCTTTCCCTTTTCCCCTCTCGCATTTCCGCCAGTCCGCTCACCCGCCGGCCGCCTCCTGACAAGCGGGTGGGATTCGCTGTGGACCAAGGGAAGCGGAGGAGCCTGGTGGCGGCCGCCCCCTCTTCCCCACCTCTTTGCACGCTCATCTCTTTCGGCTTCGGCCTCTGACACGGTGAGTAGAAGAGCCGGGGAGGCCTTTGGGCCTAAGTACTCGCTCAGCCTCTCAAGCCTTGGCTTCCTGGGACCTACTGTCAGCTCCCGGACCTGGACCTCCGGGAGAGCGGTGGTAAGGATGGGGGAGGGGGAGTAGGAAAGGGGATCCTGAGCTTACCGGGAAGTCCCTCCAGGCGGGAGTGAAGGGGTGTCCCTGACAGGCCAGCTTCTGGCTTGGGGGAGGGGGCGGGAAAGTAAGCCAGTGGAGGCGGAGTCGGCTGTGCCCCTGACAGGTTAGTTTCTGTGTGTAGGCATGATCCCCCCCGTATCTAGTTTGTATCTGTTTAAGGGTTAGAGGGCCAGGGAGGGTGAGTTTTTAGAGGATCGTTTACCTGATAAGGTCTGTGGTAACCCTGGAATGTTAAATTGTATTTAGAAATGACAGAATTATCTTTTTGTGATAGTTTAATATATATCACTGGCTAGCTTGTATATGAAAAGAGATGCTACTGATCTAGAAGACAGATGGTCTGTTGGTGGTCTGTTGGTGGATAATGGCAGTGTTGGTGTGTGTGTGTGTGTGTGCAAGGATGGAAAGTGTTCTTGAAGTGTTTGCCCGTATTTATATGTGTTTAATAGAGTTCCTATTGCAAGTTAAGCTTATTTTTGGAATAAATGTAGGGATGTTCCCTGCAGTTTTATATGTATGCCTAAGTATTTAGGGATTGAGAGCACCTTATTGCTTGTTACAAAAGAGCAGTAATGGTTGTTATTTCAAAAAATGTAGCTTATATGTATGGGGTCAGGGAGGGGAGAAACTTGGCATAGCTAAACTCATAGGACCAGTTGTGGTCTTAAGAATAATTTTTGCCTCTGAGTAGAGTGAATTTTGTAAGTGTGAATGTCCAGGACACCTTTAACAGAATAATTGCTATGAAGTTGTATAGGATGGGTGGCCTTTTTTGTTGACTTGGGTTTCTAGTAACACATTATAATAAAGGTTTTATATTTTTTCAGTTTCTTTTTGATCCTAAAGCCCTGTGAAAGTGGTAAAATAGATGTTTTCCCCCATTTTACAAAATAGGAAATTGAGGCATAAAAAGATACTTCCAAGGATACATTGTAAATTGGTGACAAAGTTAGGAGTACAACTCAAGTTTTTTGGCTACTACTACAGTACTACATTCACCATTCCATGATTCCTCAGGAGGTCTTTGTCAGGCAAATCTGAGTATATTGGAAAGCTAGGGGCATATGTGACTGGTTGTGTTGTATTCAGGAGAGAGCAGTTGTGTCACTCATGTATGTGGACTGTAGGTTGTTCTTGCCAATCTGATCTTTATGAAATAGGTATCCATTGCTACATTATTTTGTGTTTATGGAGGAAGCAGAGTATTTCTGACAATTTAGGTTTTGTATTTGAGAGAGGGAAGTCTCTCACTGCTTAACTTGTACCAGAGCACTGGCATGGAGGCTATATAGTTCAACTTTGAATCTATGGAAGAATTATTTCATCAATTCAACAGATATTTATTGAATACCTACTCAATAAATGGCCCTGCCTTAGGGTGAGAATAACCAGGGTGACCCTGTTTAAAGATCCTGGATGCATGTGAGCGGAGTTCTCTTGGCAGTGATATGTATTAAGTAGACTGAGGAAGGTCAGTGTGGAATCAAAACCAGAAAATCTTCCTTAAAAGTCTTTTGAGTTAGTAGGGAGTTTAGGTCTTCCAGAAAATTTAACATGGTAGGATTCAAGAGTATTTAACAGGGTGGCCAGTTTGTGATAGTGTTTGCCTTGTTTTTGTACTTTGCTCTTGGCATTTATGAGTAAACTGTTTTTGGGAACATAGAATTATTAATATATATTCCTGTGGATAGTGGAGCTTTTTTGGCTGGGCTGAAGGAATTCTTCAAAGAACAAATTTTGTAGTAAGGAGCCCTTCAGTGAATATGAGGAAAGAATACCTGAACTAAGTGAACTTAACTGTGTCCTCTGGAAAATGGGATTTTTTTTAATATACTCGATTAGTGGCTCTTAAAGTGTTTTGAGTCACTTACCCTTCTGAGAATCTGATGGGTTCTCCGTGTCCTTTTATTCTTTACATGCCTGTTTCTGCACTTTTAGTACATGATTCTGAATTAGGTGGTAAGGGAATATAATATACCTCAAATGTCTCTGGTTTTATCCTCATTCAGTGTCTTTTTATTCTCAGACTCTTGAGAAATGGGTTCATCTCTTTTATAGTTTTGCATTGGGACTGAGGTAGTATGAAGCTCGTTTCTTGGAGTTAGTTAGCTTAGTTATGACAAACCTTGATTGAGTTAATCCTCTGTGGGTGTCAGGGGAGCATACAAAGATGAAGAATATGGCCTGTGTCCTTGAAGAGATTGTAGTCTACTTGAAGCTATGAATTATATGATGATGGAGCTTTTATAGGGACAAGGAGGCAAGCATATTGCTGGAAGTTGAGGATTCAGTGACTTAATTGCAAACAGTTTTGCCATTCCTTATTCTAGGAAAGTTTTCAAACCCTATATGCAACTTTGTGCTAAAAACTGTGCTTTGGTTTCGTGTTAAGTTTTTGGATAAAGGGCCCATTTGATTTGAAAAGGAGGCCTTTTAAGGGAAGGCTTGTAATCAGTTATTTTGTTTGGGTATGTATTTCCACAGTGAGTTTATGTTAAAAGGTCTTAATGTCATTTTTGGATAGACATGTATTTAGAAAACCCTTCTGGGTAAAACCCAGGGCCTAGTTGACAAACTACCCATGAAATCAGTACTGGAAATTAAAAATAATTTCTGTGTTTTTAAAAGAAAAAAAATTCAGAAAAGTATTCTAATAGGGCAGATTACGGGATTCAGTAAATTGACAGAGAGATCTTATGAAAAAACCTCTTTGTTGGTATGGCCCCTGTGCAAGAATGTCTGTAAATTTGTGAAAGGCTTAATTGGATAGTAGGTTCATGGGTGTTAATATTATTTTTCATAACATATGCATCATAGATATGTAAATGTAGTGTTATTTACATGTACATATCTAAGGATATAGTATCTTGTATGTGTCAGATAGTTCACAATTTAAAAAAAAAATGCTTGCAATAACAAAAAATGTTTCAAGATCTTTAAGGATCAAGAATGGAAAGGAATTTTCATGTCATCGTGAGTTGGGCTGGGAAATAAGCAGCGTAGCTTCCCAGTTAGCTTGCTAGCTGCTGTGTCTTTACAGTATTAGTAGTACCACTTGAAGCTTTAAGTTTTCCTCTATGCCTTAGAAATAGGGAATTGGCCACCATCATTCCTGCCCCAAAGTGATCCATGCCTTCATGAAGAGAAGTGTTGGTACCTCTCCAGTTAAATAATTTCATATTGCTATTTGATTGTGTGAGTTCTTCAGAGTCTTAAGGTTACTGTACAGTCTTGCTGAACTCCACTGTGAGGTCCACTTTGGGCCATTCTTTCTGGCAGCGTGAGATATCTTAAACCTGGCTGTTACAAGAGACAGAAGTACAAGTAGTTTATTTTTGGTTTTGTTCTTGAGATACACTGCTGGGTTTTTTGTTTGTTTGTTTGTTTTGTTTTTAATCATTTTCCTTAAAATTATTCTTGGTAATTCTTTTGTTTATATTCTTTTGTATGTAGAGGTTAGATTGCTTTTGATTTGTCATCTTATTTAATAATAACTGTCATTGTTTAGAAATCTGTCATTGTTTTAGAAATCATTTTCTTAGTGACTGTCTCATTTGGGGTGTTAGTGGCAGAATTTGATGTTGACCCATCATAATTAATGTTATGACTTCAAGTAATGACAGTAAGTTTATTAATAACCTTACTGCTATTTCATAATTATAATTTCCTCCATGCAACATCTAACTTTTTCATAAAGAATCTATAAAATTTTAGTTTTAGCATTAATGTGCTTGTTTTTCGTAGTTATTAATCATTTGGTGTCATACATACACACCTTGATGGCAGGGTTGTATCCATTTTTTGATGTAGTAATTTTTGTTTTCTAAATATGGAAAATTTCAAATGTACAGAAATTAAATGAATAGTATAATGAGCCCTTATGTACTCAACATGCATCTTCAACAGTTATCAACACATAGCCATTCTTGTTTTGCCTGTATCCCCATCTGTTAGCTCTCATCCCTTCTTTCTGCTTTGCTTATTCTGAGCAAGTCTTCCTGGCATTGTTTATCGTTTCATGCATACTTTGGTATACATTCTTTTCACACCTAAATGGTGTATTATTTTTTTATAGTTAAGTTTACATAATGTTTTCAGTAAAGTATCTGTTAATGATTAGAACTAAACTACTAAATGAACTATACCAGTTACTTCTGATATAGATTACTTGTCATTAAGGATTCACTCTGCAGACTAAGAAGAGATGATGTGAGTAGGAATCAGCATCACTGCTTTTAGATGTTTGCGTTGAAAAATGAGAACAGTTAGTTCCTATGTTTGCCAAAAAAGCTTATCAGCTTTTTCAAATGCACAAGTGAGAAAAAAGTGTGCCTTATTATAGTGTAGGGTTTTGGGGGGCTTTTTTGTTAGTTTGTTTTTAAGTTGTAGTGACAAGATGCTAAAAGTATATTCTAGTTTTTAGTTTCTCTTGATTTTCTTTTGGGATCCAGTCACAACAAACAAATTGGATAAACAGAAACTGAAATTGGTTTAAAATCAACTTGTTATTTAAGGAGAATGAAATTATGAACATCCTGTGTGGACAGTTGAAAATCATACCTGTTTCTTGTGTTGTATACTTGAGTTTGAACAGTGTCACAGAGCATAGTTATCATGAAGAGTAGAAACATTGTAGAAAAAATAAATATTGCCATTGAGTTATGAAAATGAATCAGATTATAGAGATTTAAGCAGTTGCTACTAAAGTAGAATTTAGATATATGTTTTCTCCTTCCACAAAAGTCAGACAGTTATATTATAGCGCAGATGAATGTGCATGCCATTGTCAGTGAAAGTTTGCTTAACTTATCATTTGTTCTGGCTTATGTTATAGTCCCACAGTAAATAAATTATGAATTTTGACTTAATATTCTGGTTCAACATTTTTTTCAACCTGTTTTCCAAACTTGGTACCAAATCACATCTCATTGAAACAGTTTTATTTGCAGTTTGAGGACAGATTATAGTGTAGCTACATGATGGTTTCTTGGTGTAAGTGAAATAATTTGGAATGTGGAAGAACCATTCTTTAAGGTTACAAGGTTTCTTAAATTCAGCACTGCTGAAAATGAAAGCTCCAGAGTTTAAATATTTGCTAACATAAGAAGCCTAACGGAGCTGAATGGAATGAATTTAAAAGTTTGGCTTTTCAAGAAGAACCAGATAACTCTGACATTGAGAAGATATGAAAGTGAAATCAGTCATGTATAATGATTACTGAGTAAACATTATTATAATATAAGGGTCTTGAAAGAAGATTGGATAACAAATTGGAAAGTTAAATTTTAGTTGTAGTAGCAAATAAAAGAAAAAGGAACAAGCACTCTTTAAACCATAATGAATTAGAACCCTCAGTAATTTTATATATGTAAATATATAAATATAATACACACACATATATGTTTAACCTTGAAAAAAGTTAAGAACTATATAAACAAGGTCAGAATTTAATTCAGTTTAACAAGTATTTCTTCCATCCATTCATTCATTCAACAACAAAAAAATCTTACAAATGCTTACTTTGTACCCATTCTGTGCTAGATGTTGGGAAAACAGAAACACAGTTTTTTGCCTCCAAGAATTCTGAGTCTAGAAAGAGGAACATCATGTTAACAAATACATTACAATACAACGTAATAAGTTTGTCCAGGATAGATAAGAGAGAAATTTACTGGCTCTATGGGGGGAAAAGAAAGGTTAGGGATGACCTCCTATAACTGAGAAGAGGGAAGATCTTCTGCAAAGGTATAAAAATGAATGTGACATAGCTGTTTGGCCTTTATACTTAGAGATCTTCAACAGAATAAAGATAGAAATATGTTCAATACACTACTTAGAAATAAAAGCATATTGTTACAGTTAAAGGTACTTTCTAGCAGATTAAAATTAAAATATTCTGGTTATGCTTCAGTTACCTCAGGAAAATTTTACTAGAACCCATGCCAGTCTTTCAATATTCCAGTTAATCAGGCCTTGTTTATAATAGATACCAGACATATTTAAAGATAAAGGTATAATTACTTTTCTTAATAAAGAACAAGTTTCTTAGACTCCACTGGGTATATTTCTCCCCCGTTTGTCAAAATAGTGGTTAAGATCATGGACCCAGTTTTGCTGCTTACTGAATGGGGTAATCTTTTGCATATTTTTACTGTCTTTAGTTTTCTTGGCTATAAAGTGATGATGATGATTATGATGATGATGCCTATAGTATAGAGTTGTTGGAGGATTAAACAAGATAATAGGTATAAAGTTCTTAGCATAGTATATGACATGTATCAAGTACATAATACATGTTAGCTGTTATTATTGGTTTATTCTGTTCTTCATTTCCTGAAAAGAGAACTGTTTTTAGCAAAGCAAACTGCTTCCTAATATGTATTTCCTATAGGACGTAAGAACATAGAAAATACAGTTTAGCAGCTATATAAAAATAACTTTTTTACTTGTGTACATATTCTAATTCTCAATTTTTAAGATACATTATTTTAGGTATTTTTTAGGAGACCTCATTTTAGATACTTCTAGGATATTTCATTTTCCTCACATGTAAGTTTTGATTTTGTCTTTTCCCACTTAACTCCAGCCTAGGCTTTTGTGTTTGGCTTTTTTTTTTTTTTTTTTTTTTAAAAAAAAAAAAAACCTATCAAGGATTTGTCTCCAAAGTGAACCGGAATATATCTCACTATGAATTTTGCTTGGATGGAGAGCCTTCTTAATTCTTTGAACTAAATTGGGTTTCATTGTATTGTGTATTTCCCTTGGTTTTTAGGAGCACAGTGTATTCTTCTATTCTTCTGTAACAGAACTCCTGTCTTTCACTAATCCACCCCCTGTGATTCAGAAACAAGAGCAACATGTATTTATTGAGTGCTTACCATGTGCTAGGCACTATTCCAGCACTGGAGATAAACTGATGTACAAAATAACTCTTCTGTTTTAGGACGTTATAATTTGGGCATTTTCATTTTCCTTTTCCAGTACAAGATCTTTTGGTACATCTTAAATGTGTTTTAAATAAGACTTCTGTTGCCCTTCTCTAGATTATAGATTCCTGAAGGAATGAATGTCCTGGGATATAATTATTTTTATGCTAGAGCAAATCAGTTCTAGGACAAAAATCTCTTCCTCTTCAGGAATTCATATTTGTGCCTGTGTTTTATCCAGGCAGTCCATTGGACAGTTAGTCCTTTGGGATATTAGTGGGTTAATTTGTCTGTTCTGATGCAAATAAAAACCAGCATTGTGCCTCCTGTGCCTTCTGTCAGAAGGGATACTTGTTCATTCAACAGTTATTCATTGTTTATTTATATGTCAAGTATTCTTCTAAGCTCAGGGTATTCATTAGTGAATAAAACAAATAAAATGACTGCCCTCATAGTGCTTACTTCCTAGTGAATAAGATAGATATTTAATAAATGAATATATGTTATCTTAGCATTTTTTATGATAAATTTTATAGAGGAAATGTAAACAAGGAAAAGGTATATTGGGTGATCAGGGAAATCCTCTAAGACAGTGATATTTGAGCAGAGACCTGAACGATATGAAGGACTAATCCATGCAAGTATTTAGGGGCAAGCATAAGTCCTGAGGCAGAAGTATACTTAGTGTGTTCAAAGACTAGCAAGGGGCTGGAACAGAGTAATCAAGGTGGAGAAAAATGATAGCCGATAGGTAGAAGAGGTAGCTGGGGCTAGATAATACTGGGACTTTATGAGCCTTGACAAGTGTTCCAGTTTGCTGATGCTGCCAGAATGCAAAACACCAGAGATGGATTGGCTTTTATAAAAAGGGGCTTATTTGGTTACACAGTTACAGTCTTAAGGCCGTAAAGTATCCAATGTAACAAACACATCAGCAGTCGGGTACCTTCACTGGAGAATGGCCATTGGTGTCCAGAAAAACTCTGTTAACTGGGAAGGCACGTGGCTGGCATCTGCTCCAGAGTTCTGGGTTCAAAAGTGGTTTTATCCCAGGACATTCCTCTCTAGGCTGCAGTTCCTCAAAAATGTCACTCTTAGTTGCCCTTGGGGTGTCTGTCCTCTCTTAACTTCTCCGGAGCAAGAGTCTGCTTTCAACGGCTGTCTTCAAACTCTCTCTCATCTGCAGCTACTCTCTCAGCTTCTGTGCATTCTTCAAAGTGTCCCTCTTGGCTGTAGCAAGCTTGCTTCTTCTTTCTGAGCTTATATACTGCCCCAGTGAGCTAATCAAGGCCCATGCTGAATGGGCAGGGCCACACCTCCATGGAAATTATCCAATGAAAGATCTCGCCCTCAGTTGAGTGATCACATCTCCATGGAAACATCCAATCAAAAGTCTCCAACCCAGTCAACACCAATACGTTTCCTGCCCATACAAGACTGCATCAAAGATAATGGCATTCTGGGGAACATAATACATCTAAACTAGCACAACTAGATATCTAGATTTTATTCTAGGATTGTTGAAAAGCAATTGGAAGATTTTAACTTGAGTTCATTTATACACTTCAAAAGATTTTGGAGGTAATAAAAATGATGGATTCAGGGCAGCCAGTTAGGAGACTATTGTGATAATTGAGGCAAGAGATGATAGTGGATTGAACCTAGGCTATTACCAGGGAGATGGATTTGGGATATATTTTGAAGGTAGTGGAGATGATATTTGCTGATGGGTAGATGTGAGGTCTTGAGTAAAAGAGGTGAAGGATGACTCCAGTGATGCCTGAGCAGATGCTGTTACTGAGATAAGGAACATTGTGGGAAAAGCTTGTTGTGGAGAGTGAGTGGGGAGTAGAGAAATCAATAATTTGGTGTGGATATACTGACTTTGAGATTTTTATTAAGTGTCTCAGGTTGAGATGTTGAATAGGCAATTTGGATGTACAAGTCTCAAGGTCAAGGTAAATGTAAATTTTGGAGTTTATCACTTTCTACAGCTATTTAGATGCATGGGACTAGGTGAGGTTACCTGGAAAGTGAGTGTAGATAGAGAAGAGGTGCAGTTCTTGGACTCAGTTGTGGGGTATTCTTGACACGCAGAAGAATTTATCAAGAATACCAGGGCTGAAAGAAAATCTTCTGATAATTTTTGGAGTAGTGTCTTCCTTGCTAAGAATACCTAACAAGTTACTAATTAGTCAAGAGCTAATAGATAATACCAGAAAACAAAATAAAACAAAACCCATAAAACTTTACAACACTAAGAGTGAACCCTAATGTAAACTATGGACTATAGTTAATAATAGAATTATAAAATCATTTCATCAATTGTGAAAAGGTATCGTTCTAATGCAAAATGTTACTAATAGGGAAAACTGCATATGTGAGGGAGTATATAGGGGAACTCTGTATTTCTTCATGATTTTTCTGTAAACCTATAACTGATCTAATTAAATAAATAGAAATTTTAAAAAGGAAAAAAAGGTAATAGGCAAAAATAAAATAATTGAATAACTGACTATTTTTAGTCTGTTAAATAGTTCTTTTATTGTGTCTCACAGATGTGGAATACTCTTTTTGTTTGTTTTTTTTGTCCATAATCATTTTGTTCTTGAGTTAATGACAAAAGTCCCCTCTATGACTTCAGTCCCTGGAGCCACTGGTCTCCTGGAAAAGCAGTGGGGATGTTTATTTCTGCTACCTGCACACACACATACAAACACACACACCCTGTCAACTCCAGAAAATTCATTTTTACATGAAATTAAGAACCAAGGTGCTTATTTCTACTTCATTACTCTGAAAAGTAGCTGTAATGGCCATAACCTTTCTAGGTATCCACCATGGAGGGCCAGATAAGGTAAAGTAAATAAATGCAGGTTTATAAAATAGTGATTGAAGTATCAAAAGGCATGGAGTACCCGTTAACAACCATTTCTGGCTTTGAAAATTTACAGAGTAAGAGTAAGGCCAAGGTGTCTCCTATTTCTTATTTAGTCTGTCACTGGGCATTGTCAAGGCTTACTTTAAAGGAGCCTGTTTTCATCTTTGGACTTCGTGAGTGAACACATCTAATATTTTAGAATACGTGTATAAGATCCAATACTGTGAATATTAGAGGCTCAATACAGTTTGGGTTGACTCACTGCATATTTGGGGACATATTTCCTGGGTGTGGGTAAGATTCTTTTTGAATGTATATAGTATCAGAAATTGAAAAGAATAAAATAACAAAGGCAGTCACAGCATGTAGATTATTTGTTGTTGATTTAAAAACCCATCAAAGATCCTCTTAATTCATGCATTAAACAGATACTCTTCTGCTTGAGTACATGACCTCACCATAGCCTACTCACCTTCATCATTAAGAAATTGTAGGACCTATCTGTTGAATTGGCACTATGCCTTAAAGGCCAGCAGTTTTGGACTCTGCCAACCCTGCAAGAGAAGGTAATTCCAGAACATTGAGGGGAAGCATTTCTGGTCATAACATATTCCCCAGTATTTATATGACTTCTTACCGCTGTTTTATATAAATAACCAGGGGATTAAGGATCCATATTGTTTATGATTTCTTTTTTCCAAGTCAAAGCTGGGAACAACTGCATGCATTAGAACGCAAATTCTTCTTCAGGTAAAAGTTGTCATTAAATAACATTACCCAAAATTTCCAGATCTATTATAGACAATTAATCATCTTCCTACATAGAACTGAGATATTTAAGATAGTAATATGATTTGGGATTTAGATAAACCTCTCAAAATATTTCTAGGGAAATCTGTTCCACAAGAATCTGGAAACTATTTATTGAGACTCTGAGAATTAGAACTAGGTGGTTAAAAATGGCCACATGTTTCATGGGCATCTATACTGTTGCCTTATCTTAGAAGCTGGCCTTAAAAGCAGAGATCTTTTGTATATCATGGATGATTGTATGGTGTGTGAATGCATTTCAATAAAACTGAATTTAATTAAAAAAAAAAAAGATACTTGTGTCCCATGTGAATGCTCACAAAAAAAAAAAAAAAAAAAACAGAGATCTTTTTTTTTGGTGGTGGTGGGTTGGTCATGGACCGCCTTAAGAATATGATAAAACCTTTGCATTCTTCCCCAGAAGATGCATATATGTACATAAATTCTTTTGGCTTATAATTTTAGGGCATTCACAGACAATTTTCATTTTAGGCCTAGTTCGTAAGTATCTTAATTATGAGTGTTATGAAATGACAGTTACATTCTTTACCTGGTCTTCCACAGAGACTGCTCTTAAAAATGCATCTGAATTCAAGTAAAGAGGGTAGTGGTTTAGTTTAAAGAGGTATGTAGTAAGTAGTAGTCTGTTGAATGAAAAGAAAGAGGAGAGGAATTTATTAAGAAAATAACTAGTCAGTATTGGAATAATTGAGTTAGCAGGTTTGTCCAGAAGATATGGTAGTTTTCTCAGTTTTAAGTAGATATGAACAAAACAACAATAACAAAACTTTCAGAGGTGTGGACATATGATTAGTACATATATTTCAAATTTAAAAAAAAGTTTTTATGGATTTTTGTATAATTATAAAACTAATACAAATTCTGTAATAGATCCAGCAATATAAAAATGTATGTAACATTAAATTTTTCCTTTTCCTTCCAAAACTTTCCCTATAAAGTAATAAATGTTATCAATCTATATATAGTCCATGCTTTTTTTTCTGTGTGCATACAGATATATGTTTTTTTCCTACTCTTTGCACATTATCAGATCATGCTTGCCTTTTCACTAATAGACGTGGCTCTATGTGTGTGTGTGTATATAGAATTATGTTTTTAAAATCCATTTTGCTAATCTCTGCCTTTTGATTGGAGTTTATTAAACCATTGACGTTTAAAGTAATTACTGATAAGGGATAGATTACTTCTGTTATTTTGCTATTTTTCTCTATGTCTTTACCTTTTCTATTTCTCATTTCCTCCATATTGCCTTTTGTGTTTAATTGATTTTTTGGATATACTGTTTTTTTGTTTGCTTGTTTGTTTTTAAAATTAAATTCAGTTTTATTGAGTTATATTCACATACCGTACAATCATCTATGGTGTACAATCAACTGTTCACAGTACCATCATATAGTTATTCTTTCTTACACCATAAAGAATCAGAATAAAAATAAAAAATAAAAGTAAAAAAGAACACCCAGATCGTCCCCCCCATCCCAGCCTGTTTTTCATTTAGTTTTTGTCCCCATTTTTCTACTCATGCATCCATACACTGGATAAAGGGAGTGTGATCCACAAAGCTTTCACAATCACACTGTCACACCTTGTAAGCCATGTTGTTATACAATCATTTTTAAGAGTCAAGGTTACTGGCTTGGAGTTTGATAGTTTCAGGTATTTACTTCTAGCTATTACAATACATTAAAACCAAAAAGTGTTGCCTATATAGTACATAAGAATGTCCTCCAGAGTGACCTCTTGACTCCATTTGAAATCTCTCAGCCACTGAAGCTTTATTTCACTTCAGTTCACATCCCCCTTGTGATTGGGGTATACTGTTTTTAGTTCCTTCTCATTTACTTTTTTTTTAAATTTAATTTTATTGAGATTATTCACATACCATACAATCATCCAAAGATCCAAAGTGCACAATCAGATGCCCATGGTACCATTATACAGCTGTGCATCCATCACCACAATTAATTTTTTTTTCCAATTTTTAGAACATTTTCATTACTCTGCAAAAGAAAGACAAAAAAGAAAACTCAAATCCTCCCATACCCCTGACCACCCACCTCCGTTATTGACTCATAGTATTGATGTAGTACATTTGTTACTGCTGATGAAAGAATGTTAAAATACTACTAACCATAGTACGTAGTTTGCAATAGATACATATTTTTCCTTATCTGCTTCTTTATTAATTACTTTTAGTTATAGTTTCATACATTTGTTCTAGTTCATGAAAGAGATTTTTAGTATTTGTATAGTTATTCTTGGACATTGTCCACCACAAGATTCCTGTTTTATCCATTCCCATGTTTTAACCTCCAGCTTTCCTTCTGGTGACATATGTGACTCTAAGCTTCCCCTTTCCAACACCTTCACACACAATTCTGCGCTGTTAGTTATTCTCACAAAACATGCTACCATCACCTCTGTCCATTTCCAAACACTTAAGTTCAACCTAGTTGAACATTCTGCTCATAATAAGCAATAGCTACCCATTCTTTAGCCTCGTTCTATATCCTGGTAACTTATATTTCATGTCTATGAGTTTACATATTATAATTAGGTCATATCAGTGAGACCAGGCCGTATTTGTCCTTTTGTGTCTGACTTATTTTACTCAATATAGTGCCCTCAAGGTTTCTTCATCAACCTTTTTTTTTTTTTTAAGAAAGTTTTGTTCACCCACCATACATTCTGTCCTAAGTAAACAATCAATGGTTTCCTGTATTTATGCATTCACCACCATCACCACTATCTATATAAGGACATCTGCATTTCTTCCACAAAGAAGGAGGAAGAGTCAAAGAAGGAAGAGACACAAAAGAAAAAGAAAAAGAAAGAAAAATAACAGCTAAAAAGCAACAAAAGGAAAGGGAGAATTAAACTGAAGGACAATAAAAGAGTCAGACAACATCACCAATGTCAAGTTCCATACTCCTCCCTTATGTCCCTTTCTTGTAGGCATTTAGCTTTGTCATATTGCCTTTGTTGCATTAAAGGAAGCATAATACAATGTTTCTGTTAACTATAGTCTCTAGTTTGCATTGTTTGTATTTTTTCCCCAATACCACCCCATTTGTAATCTTGCAAGGTTGACATTCTTTTGTTCTCCCTCATGTAAAGACATATTTGTACATTTTATCACAGTTGTTGAGCACTCTAGGTTTCACTGAGTTAGACAGTCCCAATCTTTATCTTTCCTCTTTCCTTCTGCTGTCCCACATGCTCCTACCCTTTCTCTTTCAGCCATACTCATAGTCATCTTTGTTCAGTGTACTTACATTGCTGTGATACAATCACCCAAAATTGTGTTCCAAACCTCTCACTCCTGTCTTTTCCTGTCTGTTTGTAGTGCTCCCTTTAGTACTTCCTGTAGAGCAGGTATCTTGTTCACAAACTTTGTCATTGTCTGTTTTTCAGAGAATATTCTGAACTCTTCCTCTTATTTGAAGGAGAGGATTGCCAGATGTAGGATTCATGGTTGGCATTTTTTCTTTTTCAGTATCTTAAATATATCACACCACTGCCGCCTTGCCTCCATGGTTTCTACCGAGAAATCCACACATAGTTTTATAAAGCTTCCTTTGTATGTGATGGATTGCTTTTCTCTTGCTGCTTTCAGGATTCTCTCTTTGACTTTGACTTTTGATAATCTGATTATTAAGTGGCTGGACATTGGTCTATTCAGATCTTTTCTTTTTGGGGTATGCTGCAGTTCTTGGATGTGTAATTTTATGTCTCATAAGAGATGGGAAATTTTCATTGATTATTTCCTCTATTATTGCTTCTGCCCCTTTCCCCTTCTCTTCTCCTTCTGGAACACCCATGACACGTACATTCATGCGCTTCATATTGTCATTCAGTTCCCTGAGACATTGCTCATATTTTTCCATTCGTTTCGCTGTTTCTTTATGTGTAGGATTTCAGATGTCTTGTTCTCCAGTTCCTGAGTGTTTTCTTCTGCCTCTTGAAATCTGCTGTTGTCTGTCTCTATTGTATTTTTCATCTCTTCTGTTGTGCTGTTCATTTCCGTAGCTTCTGCCAGTTGTTTTTTCAAACTTTTGATTTCTACCTTATGTTTGCCCAGTGCTTTCTTTATAGCCTTCATCTCTTTTGCCATATCTTCCCTGAACTTGTTGATTTGATTTTTGATTTAATTTATCATATTGCTTTGAAAATCTTTAATAGATTGTTTCATTTAAGTGAAACGATATCTCAGCTGTATCTTGATTGAGTTGTAAGTATGTTCTTTTGACTGGGCCATATCTTTGTTTTCCCTAGTGTAGGTTGTAGTTTTCTGTTGTCTAGGCATCTTGTTTCCTTGGTTGCCCCAATCAGATTTTTCCAAACCAGAACGGGTTCAGATCTCAGAATGGGGTTATATTCAGTTTCAAGTCTCCCTGCTGGTGTGTTTTAGAGGTTGACAGACTTTCCTGTGACATCTCTAGCCACTGTGCTTTGCCTAACCTGGCAAGCAGGTGGCTCCTGTCAGCTTGTTGCTCCCTACTGGTGTAAGGTGATGTGGCCCCTTTAGTTTCTATTTTGGCTGTTTTCCCCCAGGCTTTGGGGTCTGATTCTTAAGGTAAGACCCTTAGTAGAGCTGGGCCCCACCTCCTTTCTCTTTGGGAAGATACACCACCTGGGGAGTTATCATCTGCATTTGAGTAGCTTCTTTTTCTCTCTGGCTCTGTAATCTCCAACCCGGTCTAGGTCAGAGCTCTGCGAACTGAAAATGGCTGAGGCTCTCTCCACTCTCAGCTCGAGAGAGAGAAAAAGAGACAAAAAGCCCCCCTCCAGAGCCAGTCCATGGCTCCCAGCTTCACTCATCAGCCAGAGGCAACAGCTGGTCCTCTGGGCTCTCCAAGGTCAGTCTTCATTAAAAGCCTCTGTCTGCTTGTTAGAGGTTTGTAGCTTGTATTCAGCAGTCCACAATTGTTAATTAAATCCACAGTTGGAGTTGGGCTGAGCTATATTCGCTTGTTCAGAGAGTGCTGCTTTTTACCACAGTGAGGTTTTGCAGCGCAGCCTGCCATGGCGGGAGGGGCTTCCAGGGGCTTCTGCAGTTTTTCCTTACAGATTTTATGCTGTGATCTCAGGCATTCCTCCAAATCCAGGTTGGTGTACAATGTGTGGACTGTCGTGGTCATCCCCCAGCACTTATTCCAAATTATTTACTAGTTGTTCCTGGTTATTTATTAGTTGCTTCAGGGGACTAACTAAATTCCACTTCTCTCTATGTCGCCATCTTGGCTCCTAAGTAATTGTTTTGTGTGTGTGTGTGTGTTTAATGCCTGTATCTTGGAATGATGACCCATATTTTAGCTGGGCTTCTTGGAATAGGTTTATTCATGAAGAGATGTAAGAAAGAAAAGGGTTATTTTTGTCCAGTGGGTGAGCATTTATCCTTCGCTATAATTGAATGCTATAAACAGTTCAGCTTCTGAATATAGAGTGGTCTGTTCAATATTCTTATTTTTTCAGCAAAGTTTCTTTTTTGTCCTTGGTGGCTTAATTTCTTTCCTCTCATTTTTGGGAAGAGAGGTACAGGTGCAAATGATATTGTCAGCCTTTGTGGCAGACATCTTGTTAAGACCATTTTAACCAGTCATTGGGTTGTTTGGGCAGTAGGAAGCTTGTTAGAGAATTCTTGGCATGGATATTATAATGGAGCTTATAGATTCTTAAAAGTTGTCGTAAGTTGCTATCAGTTGTTTTGTAGAGGATGACCTTTGTAGATATGGTGGTCTAGTGTTCCATTTATATTTTTCAGCATTGCTCCAATTGGATTTTGTTGAATCTTAGAAGAATCAGAAGTGTTTTCCCTTTTTCTTGACTTTTTCCTACACAAGATGTCTGAAGACTCAATCAGAACGTTTTGAGTGCTTCACTCTGTATACCTTTGGAGTACAAAGATTATTCAGCAATTGCTGGAATAAAGAAGTTAGTTTCTAGTCTTGGCCTCTCTTTTTGAATAGTCACATACATGTTGTATTCTTTCCATTTCCAGGAAATGAGTTATCAGTATTCAATAGAGCTTTATGGGGATTCCACCATTGCTTTCCATTTCTCAGATTTTGAGGGCTAATTTGTGCAAATTCAGACTATTGAAAGGTGGAGGGAGAAAATTAGGATGCGGAAATACTTTACTTGGTTCCTCTTTGAAAGATTCTTCAAAGTTTTCTGTTGTTTCTGGCTTTAAGTTCAGGTCCATCTTTTTTTTTTTTTTAATTCAGTTTTATTGAAATATATTCACATACCGTACAATCATCCATGGTGTACAATCAACTGTTCACAGTACTATCATATAGTTATGCATTCATCACCCCAATCTCTATTTCTGAACATTTTCCTTATATCAGAAAGAATCAGAATAAGAATAAAAAATAAAAGTAAAAAAGAACACACGAATCATCCCCCCATCCCACCCTATTTTTCATTTAGTTTTTGTCCCTATTTTTCTACTCATTCATCCATACACTGGATAAAGGGAGTGTAATCCACAGGGTTTTCACAATCACACTGTCACCCCTTGTAATCTACGTTGTTACACAGTCGTCTTCAGGAGTGCAGACTACTGGGTTGGAGTTTGATAGTATCAGGTATTTACTTCTAGCTATTCCAATACATGAAAACCTAAGAATGTTATCTATATAGTGCATGAGAAAGTCCCCCAGAGTGACCTCTCAACTCCATTTGAAATCTCTTAGCCACTGAAACTTCATTTCATTTCATTTTGCATCCCCCTTTTGGTCAAGAAGAGATTCTCAGTCCACGATGCTGGGTCCAGATTCATCCCCAGGGGTCATATCCTGTGTTGCCAGGGAGATATCCTGTGTTGTAGTCTTTACACAACACAGTCTACCCTGTGTTGTAGTCTTTACACCCCTGGGAGTCGGATCCCATGTAGGGGGCAGGACAGTGAGTTCACCTGCTGAGGTGGCTTAGTTGGGGGGGGGGCACATCTGAGCAACAAAGAGTTACTCAGGGGGAGACTCTTAGGCACAACTATATGCAAGTTTAGCCTCTCCTTTGCAGTAACGAGCTCCATAAGGGCTAGTCCCATGATAGAGGGCTCAGCACATCAAACCACCAGTCCTAATGTTTGTGACAACATCAGCATCAGTCCATGTGAGGAAGTCCAACACTTCCACATTTCCCCCCAGCTCCTCAAGGGGCCCTGTAAGTATATTTTTATTCTGTGCCCAAATTGAGCAACTGTGAGAAGTAGTGAAGCTGTGAGACACACAATGAGGTGAATGGATCCTGTACACGGGTCCATCTTTTTAAAAGGACTGTGTAAAGTATCATTTGTTTTTTTTTTTTTTTTCATTTTCTGATAAATCATTTTCATCTCTTAAATTTTTACCACAGTGCTGTTTCTATATTTAATATTCCAAGGTTTCATCATTGTTGCTTGCTGTTGTTGAACATGAGCTACTATGAGGCTCATTTCTGTCTTTAAAAAAATCTTCACCATAAGGCTAGTAGAGACCTAATGGCATCTCTTGTTGAAGTCCAGGATAAGAACCAACTTGCTTATCAACTGAAGCACTTGTTAGCAAGTGGTTCAGAGTGAAGAGCTTTCTAGGATTATTGGTTAAATTAAAACCACTTTCCATTGAAAATTTTTTTTGGAATCCCTGTTCTCCATGGTACTTTCTTCATTAAGAGGATAACTTCCTACCTGAAATATCCCTCTTTTACTATTCTGTGTTCTTTTCGAGCATGCTCTAACAAATTAAGTTCTAGCATCAGTTGCTCTACTGGAGTTTCCAAATGATTCTGTAAAGCAGTAGAAGGTTTTTAAGCACAGTGTATCTCTGTTCCCCATTCTTGTTTACCTGTTGCACTATCCCTTCCAGGTAGGTTGTTTTTATTTTCAAGATAGGTACTTCTGAACCCAAATTCTGGTGATATAAGTTCTCGTGACAGATGTTTGACACAGATAGGGTGGTGCCACAGTTCTCATTATTTCTTCTTCCCATTTTTTTGTAGCTTTTCCTCTGTTTTCTTAAAATCCTCACCACTGCAGGTGCATGTGTCCTCCCTGGTGTCCTCTTTGAGGGTGCTTCCCTCTCAGAGTCTGGGTCCCTCTGCATACTGGGCTGGAGGCTTGAGGGGTGTGGCTTCCAACTTGGCTTTCCTCTAGTGGAAGGGGAAGGAAGGTCGCGGTCCATGGGGAGTAGAGACGCTGTGGCTGTGGCAGGGCCACGAACTTCAGGGGCCTGGGCTGCGGCTGAGACAGAAGTAGGGTTGGGCCTAGGGACATCATTCTGGGCTAGGGCTGAGATTCCCAGGTGTTCCTGGGAACAACGGTTGGACAGGAGTGCCCATGGCAGCCCCGCATTCCAAGTATTATGGGGTCATGGACCTGTTGCCAGCTGCCCACAGCCGTTTTGTGCTTCCTCTACCGCCTGGCTCATGGGATAGCCAACACCACTGGAGGATAGGTCTGGGCCTCATGGCCAGACCCTGTGAGGGGCAGCCTAGTCTACTCAGCCATCACAGTAGAGGCCACCCTGGGGCTCAAAGGATAGTCACTTAATTTGATTTTAATGCGTCTCGGTGCAGATTTCTTTGTGGTTATCCTTCTTGGAGTTCATTGAGCTGCTTGAACGTATACATTAGGGTGGTGATGGTAGTTGTTTTAATCAAATTTGGTAAGTTTTTGGCCATTACTTCTTTAAATATTCTTTCTGTCCCTTTATTTCCTCTCCTGGGAGTCCTATTATGTGTTATGTTGGTACAGTTCACAGTGTCCCACAAGTCCCTTAGGCTGTGTTCACTTTTCTTCATTCTATATTCTTTGCTCCTCAGACTGGATAATTTCAGTATACCTCTTTTTAAGTTTACTAATTTTTCTGCCTTTTCAATTTGCTATTGAAACTCTTCAGTGAGCTTTTCATTTTCAGTTATTGTACTTTTCAGCAACAGAATTTCTGTTTGGTTCCTTCTTATAATTTCTTTTTATTGGTATTCCCTATTCATTGTTGTCTTAGAATCCTTTAGCCCTTTGTCCATAGCTTCCTTTGGCTCTTTAAACACATTTAAGACAGTTGATTCAGTCTTTGTCTAGCAAGTCCAATGTCTATGCTTACTCAGGGACAGTTTCTTTCAATTTCTTCCATGAATGGACCATACCTTCTTGTTTCTTTGCATGCTTTGTAATTTTTTTTGTTGAGAATGGAAGTTTTGAATATTTTAGTAGGTAACCCTGGAAATAAAATTCTTTACCCCTCCTCAGGGTTTGTTTTTGTTTTTTGCTATTGGCTGTTGCTGTTTGTGTGCTTAATAATGTCTCAAAGCTATTTTCTGTGAAATCTGTTTTCCTTGTCATGGTGGTTTCTGAAATCTATTCTTTAAGCTTGTATTCAGCTAATGTGTTTTTAAAGAAATTTTCTTGAATGCCGGGAACCCAAGGGAAAAAAGAAAGAGCAAGAGAAGAAAAGAAGAAAAAAGAGAAAAGCAATCTCGCCCAGTTTTTGCAGATCGACTCTGTCCTGGGACATTCTTCGTGCTTACTTGTGCTGTTTACTACTCTGCCTTAGCTTTTAGTTCCTGCTTGCACTGAGCCTACTGATCAGCAAGAGGTGATAGCTTAGGATCTTCTGAGGTCTTTTCAGAGCATGCATCTTGCCCTGGGCTTGCAGGTGGCTTTCTAAATTTTCCTGCATGCATGGGCACTTTTGAACGCTTTAATTTTCCAAAGAAACTCTCTCCCCAGCTTTTCCTCCCTGGATGCCCTATTGTTTATCTCCTAATCTTTTGCTCCTAGAGGCTGTGCGTTTGTTTGCTTTACAATGCTTTTGAGGAATGCCTGCCACTTTTCCATTCTGAGTGAGTTCCAAGTTAGGTAAAACAAACAAACAAAAAAATCACCTTTTGTCAGTCTTTCAGGTAGCCCCCCAACAGAATAAACACAATTCTTTGTGAATAAGTTCTGTGCTGTTCTCTCCAGAACCAAGGGACAAGCTTCCCACACTGGATAGAGGTCCCATACTGCCATCTTCAAGACTGCTGCTGAACCAGGGAGGAGAGTGGCATAAGGGCAAATGAAAATGCCACAGAGTTTTCTTACCATTTTTAAGTTTCCTTTTTCTTAATTTGGTATTCATTTGTCTGATGTAAATCTTTCACTATTTTCAAGAGTTCTTATAAAGTTGATTCTGTCAGTTTTTGCTTGAATTTTTTTTTTAATTCAGTTTTACTGAAATATATTTACATACCATATAGTCATCCATGGTATACAATCAACTGTTCACAGTACGATCATGTAGTTATACATTCATCACCCCAGTCTATTTCTGAACATTTTCCTTACATCAGAATAAGAATAAAAAATAAAAGTTAAAAAAGAACACTCAAACCATCCCCCCCATCCCACCCTATTTGTCATTTAGTTGTTATCCCCATTTTCTCCTCATCCATCCATACACTAGATAAAGGGAGTGTGATCCACAAGGTTTTCACAACACCCATTGTAATCTACATTATTATAAAATTATCTTCAGGAGTCCAGACTGCTGGGTTGGAGTTTGGTAGTTTCAGGTATTTACTTCTAGCTGTTCCAATACATTAAAACCTAAGAGGTGTTATCTGTGTAGTGCATAAGAATGTCCACCAGAGGGACCTCTCGACTCCATTTGAAATCTCTCAGCCACTGAAACTATTTCATCTCATTTTGCATCCCCCTTTTTGTCAAGAAGATATTCTCAATCCCACGATGCCAGGTCCACATTCATCCCTGGGAGTCATATCCTGCATTGCCAGGGAGATTTACACCCCTGGGAGTCCGGTCCCACATAGGGGTGAGGGCAGTGAGTTCACCTGCCGAGGTGGCTCAGTTAGAGAGAGGGCCACATCTGAGCAACAAAGAAGTACTCAGGCGAGACTCTTAGGCACAATTATATGCAAGTTTAGCCTCTTTTGCAGTAACGAGCTTCATAAGGGCAAGTCCCACGATCGAGGGCTTGGCACATCAAACTGCCAGTCCCAGTGTTTGTGACAACATCAGTACCAGGTGAGGAAGTCCAATACTTCTGCACCTTCCCCCAGCTCCTTGGGGCAGGGTGGGGGGAGGCTGTAAATATATTTTTTATTCTCTGCCCAAATTACTTGGGGATGTGTCACTATTTCACTCTAACCTATACTAACCTACCATATCTCACTTCCTATTCAAAGTTCCATGTGATTGTGGTGTTTGAACAAACCGACTATAGAGTTACACTGTTTAGAAAATATAGATCCTGCACCAAATAGACATCTCTTCCCTTGGTCTCACATGGAAGTTGAAGTTTTAAAACACGGTCAGTTTCGACCTTTACCCTTTGGCACGGTTTGCCCTAGTCTTAACCAGATCTGCATCATTCACATCAGTAATTGAAGTCTGGGCTCTTTTTCAGCTTTTTTTTTTTTTAACAGATGCTGTATGTACTAATACTGATGTTTGTATCTGCCGAGCTCTTGCTCTGAGTTTCAGGTGTCTCAGAGATATGCATTGTTCCAGAGACCAATCAGGTCATATACTAAGGGATCAGCATCTCAAAGTTTAGAGATAGGCATTACAATTCAGGAATAGAGTTGACTGCTGTAAGAGCTTACAATCTAGGGGTTATTGGAATAATCGTTTCCACATTAGGCTATGTTCTAAGATTCAGTTCTGAGTTTACACATTGTAGTTAGTGCATATTGGTGAGGCGTTATAGTGTTTGCCTTTATTTCTGGTGTACTTCACTCAAATACTGTGTACAGGATCCATTCACCTCATTGTGTGTCTCACAGCTTCACTCTTTCTTGTAGTTGCTCAATATTCCATTGTATGCTGTGCTGGTTTGAATGTATTGTGTCCCCCAAATGCCATTATCTTTGATGTAGTCTTGTGGGACAGACGTTTTGGTGCTAGTTAGATTTGCTTGGAATGTGCCCCACCCAGCTGTGGGTGGTGACTTTTGTGGGATACTCCCATGGAGGTGTGACCCCACCCATTCAGGGTGGGCCTTGATCAGTGGAGCCATATAAAACATGCTGACTCAAAGAGACTGAACGGAGTGCAGCTGTGAGTGACGTTTTGAAGAGGAGCAAGCTTGCTAGAGAGGAGCGTCCTGGGAGAAAGCCATTTTGAAACCAGAACTTTGGAGCGGACGCCAGCCACGTGCCTTCCCAGCTAACAGGTTTTCCGGACGCCATTGGCCATCCTCCGGTGAAGGTACCCGATTACTGATGTGTTATCTTGGACACTTTATGGCCTTAAGACTGTAACTGTGTAGCCAAATAAACCCCCTTTTTATAAAAGTCAATCCATCTCTGGTGTTTTGCATTCTGCAGCATTAGCAAACTAGAACATATGCATACGCCACAGTTCACCATTCTGTTCCTCAGTCTATGTATCCTTAGGTCACCTCCACCCATTGCAAATCATGATTACTGCCTCCATGAACAACAGTTTGCAAATGTCCGTTCATGTCTCTGCTCACAGTTCATGGTGAACTGTGGCATATGCTTGAATTTTTAATGTTTCTCTGGAAGCACTGGTCCTTAGAGCTGCCTCCACCATTTTTGCTTAATCCACTCTGATCTTGTGTATCTTTTCTTATTAATTTAAGGAATAACTTTGTATACATTTTCTCCCAATCTATTGATTATTGATTTTTCTTACCTTGTCTTACCATGCAGAGGTGTAATGCTTTTTTATAATCAAAACTGTCAGTATTTTCTTTATGGCTTCTAGTATCCTCGTTTGCTTAAAAAGAACTTTTCCACCCATAGGCTATGGAAATATTCCTCAAGTACCTAACATATTATTTTATTTATATATATAGCATTTAAATCCAAGAAGAATTTATTTTTGTATATGTCATGAAAAGTGGGTCTAGCTTTGTCTTTTTTCTAGTAGAAAGCCAATTATGTCAACATGCAGCAGCATATATTAAATATATCAGCTTCTTGCCAAATTGAAATCTATTACTTGAAAAAGTGTTTTCATAAGACTGCTAGTAGCCTACACTCTGCTTGTGTGCAATGTAGGAAACGAACCCAAGATACTTTCTTTTGATCTGCCAGAAAGTGTTTAATGACTTTATTGAGATATAATGTACATATGATACAATTCACTCATTTAAAGTGTGCAGTTCAGGGGTTTTTAGTATATTCAGAGTTGTACAACCTTCACCACTATCTAATTTTAGAACATTTCGTCATGGAAGCTGTTAGTAGTCACTCCTCATCCTGCTTTTCCAGCCTCTTCCCTCCTAGATTTGCCTTTTCTGGACATTTCATGCAAATTAAGTAATATAATACATTGTTGTGTTTTTTTTAAATTATTTTTTGATATTTAGTTGTAAAATATACATGGCATAAAAATAATTTTAAACTTTTTAAGTGAACAATTCTTTGACATTAGTACATTGACAATACTATGTAACTCTCACAACTATCTGTTTCCAGACTATTTACATCATCCCAAACCAAAACTCATACTCATTTAGCAATAACTCTCCATTCCTTCCTCTAGTTTCTGATAACCACTATTCTGCTTTATGTCTCTGTAAGTTTGCTGCTTCTAAGAATTTCATAGAAGAAAAATCATACAATATCTGTCCTTTTCTATCTGGCCTTTTGCACTCAACATGATATTTTTAATGTTCACCCATTGTTCTAGTTTGCTAATGCTGCCAGAATGCGAAACACCAGAGATGGATTAGCTTTTATAAAAGGGGGGTTATTTGGTTACACAGTTACAGTCTTAAGGCCATACAGTGTCCAAGGTAACACATCAACAATCGGGTACCTTCACTGGAGGATGGCCAGTGGTGTCCGGAAAACCTCTGTTAGCTAGGAGGGCATGTGGCTGGAATCTGCTCCAAAGTTCTGGTTTCAAAATGGCTTTCTCCCAGGATGTTCCTCTCTAGGCTTCAGTTCCTCAAAGATGTCACTCTTAGTTGCACTTGGGATATTTGTCCTCTCTTAGCTTCTCCAGAGCAAGAGTCTGCTTTCAACAGCCATCTTCAAACTGTCTCTTATCTGCAGCTCCTGGGCATTCTTCAAAGTGTCCCTCTTGGCTATAGCAAGCTTGCTCCTTCTGTCTGATCTTATATAGTGCTCCAGTAGTTTAATTCAGACCCACCCTGAAAGGGTGGGCCAACACCTCCATGGAAATTATCCAATCAGAGTCATCACCCACAGTTGGGTGGGGCTCAGCTCCATGGAAACACTCAAAAAATTACAATCTAATTAGCACTGATAGGTCTGCCCACACAAGATTACATCAAAGACTATGGCCTTTTCTGGAGAATATAATACATTCAAACCAGCACACCCATGTTGTTCCGTGTACCAGCATTTCACTTCTTTTGTTTATCCATTCATCTATTGATGGGCCTTTGCATTGCTTCCACCTTTTGGCTATTGTAAGTAATGCTGCTATGACAGTTGGTTTACAAATATCTGTCCTAGTGCCTGCTTTCAGTTCTTTTGGATATATACTCAGGAGTCGAATTGCAGGCACATATGGGAATTCTATGTTTAACTTTCCAAGAAACAGCCAATCTATTTTCCATGGCGACTGCACCATTTAATATTCCTACCAACACTCTACAAAGCTTCCTATTTTTCTGTATCCTTGTCAACGCTTCTTATTTTCCGTTTTTTCAAAAATAATAGCCCTCCTAGTGTTAGTGAAGTGATATATCATAGTTTTAATTTGCATTTCTGTGATAGCAAATGATGTTGTGCATCTTTTCCTATACTTACTGGCCATTTAAATATCTTTGGAGAAATGTCTATTCAAATCCTTATCCCATTTTTTAATTGGGTTGTTTATCTTGTTCAGTTGTATTTCAGGGCTCTGTTGTAAGATATGTGTATGTTTATAATCATTGTATCTTCTTGCTAGATTGGACTTTTTATCAATATATAATAGCCTTTTTTGCCTCTTGTTATCTTTTTTGCCTGAAACTCTATTTTGAATGACAGTGTAGACACTCCAGCCCTCTTTTGATTATTGTTTTCATGGAATATCTTTTTCCACACTTTCATTTCAACCTCTTTGTGTGTTTTTGCCTAAAATGGGTCTCTTACAGACAGCATATAGAATCATGCTTTTTCATCTTATCTGCCATTCTCTTCCTTTTAATAGGGGTATTATAAAGGAAGGATTTACTTCTCCCATTTAGCCATTTTTTTCCCATATATTGTATATATTTTTTGTTCCTCAAGTACTTCATTGCAGCCTTTTGTTTTGTTTTGTTTTTTGTTGCTTTTTGTAGTATACCATTTTGATTTCCTTCTTATTTCATTTTTTCTGTTTTTTTAAGTTATTTTTTTAGTGGCTACCTTTTTAATTATAGTTAATATCTTAACCTTAGACTAATAACCTAGTTTGACTAGTACTAATATAGTTTCAGTAGTATACAAGTTCTTTACTCCTATGTATCTCCTTGTATCTTTATACACTGTGTGCCCATTAACCTATCTTCTAAATGTTATTTTGCACATTTACCTGTTAAGTCATATTGGGGGAAAAAACAGTTACAAATTAAAAGTAAAACAATACAGGATATACTATTTACCCATGTAGTTAACCTTTGCCCGTGTTCTTTATTTATTATTTTGGCTTTGAGTTACTGTCTAGTGTCCTTTTATTTCAACCTAAAGGATTCCCTTTAGCGTTTATTGTAGGGCAGATCTTCTGGTAATGAATTCTTCCAGCTTTTGTTTATCTGTAAATGTATTAATTTCTCCTTCATTTTTTTAAATTCAATTTTATTGTGATATATTGAGATACATTCACAAACCATACAGTTATCCACAGAGTACAGTCAGTATTTCACAGTACCATTATATAGTTGTCCATTTCTCACCACAATCAATTTTTGAACATTTTCATTACCGCACAAAAAAAAGAATACAAATAAAAATTAAAACAAAAAAGAACACCCAAAACATCCCATACCCTCCACCTCTCCCAATTATTCATTTACATTTTTCCCTCATTTTTCTACTCATCTTTTCATACACTGGATACACTGGATAAAGGGAGTGCGAGCCACAAGGTTTTCACAATCACACGGTCACACAGTGTAAGCTGTATAGCTATACAATCATCTTCAAAAATCAAGGTTGAGGGATCAAAGATGGCAGATTAGGAGAGACAGAACAAAATTCTCCTCTGTGAAAACACTGGATAAAACACAGGAAGTGCTTCAGAATAGTGGTTCCCGGGTTCCACCAGTTGGGCAGGGACTTCTACATCCGTAGTGACTGTGCACATGGAGAAACTGAGAGAATGTTTTCGCAGGGGTGTTAGTGTAAGACTTGGAAGACCACTGGGGAGCTGGCATTGTTAACCGCAGTCCAGCACAGTGGGGAGTGCCTTCCATTCCCTGGGTACCCACCTCAGTATCTTGCATGGGTGATATCCCTTTGCCCACCCACAGCTAACAGCCCCCAAGCCAGGGATGGGCCACTGCAGCAGGCAGATGATCAATCATGGAAATGGGTAGTTCCCACACCATGTGCAGCCATCTTTGAAGCTGCCTGGGAGACACCCCTTCACAGCTCTGCGGCCGTGAGCTTCCTTAAGGAAATTCGGGATTCATCTGGCTTTTGACAGCACACACTTCTCCTCCGCGGAAGCCCATGACGTGATTGCCTAGAGGCAGGAGTGCGGCATGGAAGTGCAGGAGACCTACACTAATCCCAGGGACCTGTGGGCCCTCGACAGAGAGGGACTGTGGGGAATCTGAGCCAAAGTGTTTGATACGTGCTGCACCCCCAGGGTATTCCAGCTGCAGTCCCTAGAAAGGCTGGGAGTACTGGGTCTTAAAGCTGTCTTCCCTGCAATACTGAATGGGGCACGTCCCCCACCCACAGGGCTGGCAGCCCCCACTGCATCCTGGTTATTTGTGCACTGATTGGACCTACACATGGTTTCAACCCCCGCTTGGTGCATAGACAAGGCTGGGGAGCCCTGGCTTTCAGGGTAAGGGTTGGCTTCGGAGTGCCATCTGCTGGTAGGTCATGGAAAGTGCATTACACCAAGCGGTACTTCTGTCAAACTGTAGATAAGTGTTTAAATAAGTCTGTATATCCTAAAAGAACCCTGTCAAGATAAGCAAATGCCAAGAGGCCAATAATAGCATAAAATTATAAAGCATATGAAAAACCAGAAGATATGGATAAGCCAAACGCTAAAATTGAAAAACCAGAGGAGACACAGAACTTGGAGCAGTTAATCAAAGAAGTGATCACAAACACCAATATCATGGCTTAGGATATAAAGGACATCAAGACCCTAGAAAAGCATAAAGAAGAATTTGCAAGACTAAGTAAAAAAAATAGTGTATCTTATGCAAATAAACTTTTCATCAAATTAAAAAGATTCTTGAGTCACATAACAGCAGATTTGAAGAAATAGAGGAACAAATAAACAAACTCAAAGATACTGTGTTGGAAAGTGAAAGCACAAAAGAACGAATGGTGAAAAAAATCGAAAAATTTGAATTGGATCTCAGGGAATAATGTACAACGTGAAGCGCGCAAATACAAGAATCATTGGTGTTCCAGAAGGGCAAGAGAAGGGTAAAGGACAAGGAAGAATATTCAAAGACATTGTTGGGGAAAACCCCGCAACCCTTATAAACGACATAAATATGTAAAAGAAAGATGTGCAACGAACTCCAAATAGAATAAATCCAAATAAACCCACTCTTAGACATATTCTGATCAGATTCTCAAATGCTGAAGAGGAGAAAGTTCTGAAAGCAGCAAAGGAAAAGCAATTCACCACATACAGGGGAAACAACATAAGACTAAGTAGTGACTACTCAGTGCCCACCATGGAGGGGAGAGGGCAGTGATACGACATATTTAAAATTCTGAAGGAGAAAAATTGCCAACCAAGAATTCTTTGTCCAGCAAAGGTCTCCTTCAAATTTGAGGGAGAGATTAAAAATTTCACAGAGAAACAAATGCGGAGAGAATTTGCTAAAAAGACACCTGCCCTGCAAGAAATACGGAAGCGAGTCCTACCAGCTGAGAAAAAAAACAAAGGAGACAGAGGAGGCGGGGCAAGATGGCAGACTGGTGAGCTGTATGTTTTAGTTACTCCTCCAGGAAAGTAGGTAGAAAGCCAGGAACTGCGTGGACTGGACACCACAGAGCAATCTGTCTTTGGGCATACTTCATACAACACTCATGAAAATGTGGAACTGCTGAGATCAGCGAAATCTGTAAGTTTTTGCGGCCAGGGGACCCGCGCCCCTCCCTGCCAGGCTCAGTCCCGTGGGAGGAGGGGCTGTCAGCTCCGGGAAGGAAAAGGGAGAACTGCAGTGGCTGCTCTTATCGGAAACTCATTCTACTGATCCAGACTCCAACCATAGATAGACTGAGACCAGACACCAGAGAATCTGAGAGCAGCCAGCCCAGCAGAGAGGAGACAGGCATAGGAAAAAAAAAACAACACGAAAAACTCCAAAATAAAAGCAGAGGATTTTTGGAGTTCTGGTGAACACAGAAAGGGGAAGGGCAGAGCTCAGGCCCTAAGGCGCATATGCAAATCCCGAAGAAAAGCCGATCTCTCTGCCCTGTGGACCTTTCCCTAATGGCCCTGGTTGCTTTGTCTCTTAGCATTTCAATAACCCATTAGATCTCTGAGGAGGGCCCTTTTTTTTTTTTTTTTTTTTTTAATCCTTTTTTCATTTTCTAAAACAATTACTCTAAGAAGCCCAATACAGAAAGCTTCAAAGACTTTCAATTTGGGCACGTCAAGTCAAGAGCAGAACTAAGAGAGCTCTGAGACAAACGGCAATAATTCAGTGGCTGAGAAAATTCACTAAACACCACAACTTCCGCTCACAGCCACCATCCTGGTGGACAGGAAACACTCCTGCCCATTGCCAACCCCATAGCCCAGAGCTGCCCCAGACAACCCAGTGTGACGGAAGTGCTTCAAATAACAGGCACACACCACAAAACTGGGCGTGGACATTAGCCTTCCCTGCAACCTCAGCTGATTCTCCCAGAGTTGGGAAGGTGGAGCAGTGTGAATTAACAAAGCCCCATTCAGCCATCATTTGAGCAGACTGGGAGCCTCCCTACACAGCCCAGCAGCCCAGAACTGCCCTGGGGGGACGGCACTCACCTGTGACATAGCACAGTCATCCCTCAACAGAGGACCCGGGGTGCACAGCCTGGAAGAGGGGCCCACTTGCAAGTCTCAGGAGCCATACGCCAATACCAAGGACTTGTGGGTCAGTGGCAGAGACAAACTGTGGCAGGACTGAACTGAAGGATTAGACTATTGCACCAGCTTTAAAACTCTAGGATCACCAGGGAGATTTGATTGTTAGGGCCACCCCCCCTCCCCGACTGCCCAGAAACACGCCCCACATACAGGGCAGGCAACACCAACTACACACGCAAGCTTGGTACACCAATTGGGCCCCACAAGACTCACTGCCCCACTCACCAAAAAGGCTAAGCAGGGGAGAACTGGCTTGTGGAGAACAGGTGGCTTGTGGACGCCACCCGCTGGTTAGTTAGAGAAAGTGTACTCCACGAAGCTGTAGATCTGATAAATTAGAGATAAGGACTTCAATAGGTCTACAAACCCTAAAAGAACCCTATCAAGTTCAGCAAATGCCACGAGGCCAAAAACAACAGAAAATTATAAAGCATATGAAAAAACCAGACGATATGGATAACCCAAGCCCAAGCACCCAAATCAAAAGACCAGAAGAGACACAGCACCTAGAGCAGCTACTCAAAGAACTAAAGATGAACAATGAGACCATAGTACGGGATATAAAGGAAATCAAGAAGACTCTAGAAGAGCATAAAGAAGACATTGCAAGACTAAATAAAAAAATGGATGATCTTATGGAAATTAAAGAAACTGTTGACCAAATTAAAAAGATTCTGGACACTCATAGTACAAGACTAGAGGAAGTTCAACAATGAATCAGTGACCTGGAAGATGACAGAATGGAAAATGAAAGCATAAAAGAAAGAATGGGGAAAAAAATTGAAAAAATCGAAATGGACCTCAGGGATATGATAGATAATATGAAACGTCCAAATATAAGACTCATTGGTGTCCCAGAAGGGGAAGAAAAGGGTAAAGGTCTAGGAAGAGTATTCAAAGAAATTGTTGGGGAAAACTTCCCAAATCTTCTAAACAACATAAATACCCAAATCATAAATGCTCAGCGAACCCCAAATAGAATAAATCCAAATAAACCCACTCCGAGACATATACTGATCACACTGTCAAACACAGAAGAGAAGGAGCAAGTTCTGAAAGCAGCAAGAGAAAAGCAATTCACCACATACAAAGGAAACAGCATAAGACTAAGTAGTGACTACTCAGCAGCCACCGTGGAGGCGAGAAGGCAGTGGCACGATATATTTAAAATTCTGAGTGAGAAAAATTTCCAGCCAAGAATACTTTATCCAGCAAAGCTCTCCTTCAAATTTGAGGGAGAGCTTAAATTTTTCACAGACAAACAAATGCTGAGAGAATTTGCTAACAAGAGACCTGCTCTACTGGAGATACTAAAGGGAGCCCTACAGACAGAGAAACAAAGACAGGACAGAGAGACTTGGAGAAAGGTTCAGTACTAAAGAGGTTCGGCATGGGTACAATAAAGGATATTAATAGAGAGAGGGGAAAAATATGGCAAACATAAACCAAAGGATAAGATGGCCGATTCAAGAAATGCCTTCACGGTTATAACGTTGAATGTAAATGGATTAAACTCCCCAATTAAAAGATATAGATTCGCAGAATGGATCAAAAAAAATGAACCATCAATATGTTGCATACAAGAGACTCATCTTAGACGCAGGGACACAAAGAAACTGAAAGTGAAAGGATGGAAAAAAATATTTCATGCAAGCTACAGCCAAAAGAAAGCAGGTGTAGCAATATTAATCTCAGATAAAATAGACTTCAAATGCAGGGATGTTTTGAGAGACAAAGAAGGCCACTACGTACTAATAAAAGGGGCAATTCAGCAAGAAGAAATAACAATCGTAAATGTCTATGCACCCAATCAAGGTGCCACAAAATACATGAGAGAAACACTGGCAAAACTAAAGGAAGCAATTGATGTTTCCACAATAATTGTGGGAGACTTCAACACATCACTCTCTCCTATAGATAGATCAACCAGACAGAAGACCAATAAGGAAATTGAAAACCTAAACAATCTGATAAATGAATTAGATTTAACAGACATATACAGAACATTACATCCCAAATCACCAGGATACACATACTTTTCTAGTGCTCACGGAACTTTCTCCAGAATAGATCATATGCTGGGACATAAAACAAGCCTCAATAAATTTAAAAAGATTGAAATTATTCAAAGCACATTCTCTGACCACAATGGAATACAATTAGAAGTCAATAACCATCAGAGACTTAGAAAATTCACAAATACCTGGAGGTTAAACAACACACTCCTAAACAATCAGTGGGTTAAAGAAGAAATAGCAAGAGAAATTGCTAAATATATAGAGACGAATGACAATGAGAACACAACATACCAAAACCTATGGGATGCAGCAAAAGCAGTGCTAAGGGGGAAATTTATAGCACTAAACGCATATATTAAAAAGGAAGAAAGAGCCAAAATCAAAGAACTAATGGATCAACTGAAGAAGCTAGAAATTGAATAGCAAACCAATCCTAAACCAAGTAGAAGAAAAGAAATAACAAGGATTAAAGCAGAAATAAATGACATAGAGAACAAAAAAACAATAGAGAGGATAAATATCACCAAAAGTTGGTTCTTTGAGAAGATCAACAAGATTGACAAGCCCTTAGCTAGACTGACAAAATCAAAAAGAGAGAAGACCCATATAAACAAAATAATGAATGAAAAAGGTGACATAACTGCAGATCCTCAAGAAATTAAAAAAATTATAAGAGGATATTATGAACAACTGTATGGCAACAAACTGGACAATGTAGAAGAAATGGACAATTTCCTGGAAACACATGAACAACCTAGACTGACCAGAGAGGAAATAGAAGACCTCAACCAACCCATCACAAGCAAAGAGATCCAATCAGTCATCAAAAATCTTCCCACAAATAAATGCCCAGGGCCAGATGGCTTCACAGGGGAAATCTACCAAACTTTCCAGAAAGAACTGACACCAATCTTACTCAAACTCTTTCAAAACATTGAAGAAAAGGGAACACTACCTAACTAATTTTATGAAGCTAACATCAATCTAATACCCAAACCAGGCAAAGATGCTACAAAAAAGGAAAACTACCGGCCAATCTCCCTAATGAATATAGATGCAAAAATCCTCAACAAAATACTTGCAAATCGAATCCAAAGACACATTAAAAATATCATACACCATGAGCAAGTGGGGTTCACTCCAGGCATGCAAGGATGGTTCAACATAAGAAAAACAATCAATGTATTACAACACATTAAAAACTCAAAAGGGAAAAATCAATTGATCATCTCAATAGATGCTGAAAAAGCATTTGACAAAATCCAACATCCCTTTTTGATAAAAACACTTCAAAAGGTAGGAATTGAAGGAAACTTCCTCAACATGATAAAGAGCATATATGAAAAACCCACAGCCAGCATAGTACTCTATGGTGAGAGACTGAAAGCCTTCCCTCTAAGATCAGGAACAAGACAAGGATGCCCGCTGTCACCACTGTTATTCAACATTGTTTTGGAAGTGCTAGCCAGGGCAATCCGGCAAGACAAAGAAATAAAAGGCATCCAAATTGGAAAAGAAGAAGTAAAACTGTCATTGTTTGCAGACGATATGATCTTATATCTAGAAAACCCTGAGAAATCGACGATACAGCTACTAGAGCTAATAAACAAATTTAGCAAAGTAACGGGATACAAGATTAATGCACATAAGTCAGTAATGTTTCTATATGCTAGAAATGAACAAACTGAAGAGACACTCAAGAAAAAGATACCATTTTCAATAGCAACTAAAAAAATCAAGTACCTAGGAATAAACTTAACCAAAGATGTAAAAGACCTATACAAAGAAAACTACATAACTCTACTAAAAGAAATAGAAGGGGACCTTAAAAGATGGAAAAATATTCCATGTTCATGGATAGGAAGGCTAAATGTCATTAAGATGTCAATTCTACCCAAACTCATCTACAGATTCAATGCAATCCCAATCAAAATTCCAACAACCTACTTTGCAGACTTGGAAAAGCTATTTATCAAATTTATTTGGAAAGGGAAGATGCCTCGAATTGCTAAAGACACTCTAAAAAAAAAAAACAAAGTGGGAAGACTTACACTCCCTGACTTTGAAGCATATTATAAAGCCACAGTTGCCAAAACAGCATGGTACTGGCACAAAGATAGACATATAGATCAATGGAATCGAATTGAGAATTCAGAGATAGACCCTCAGATCTATGGCCGACTGATCTTTGATAAGGCCCCCAAAGTCACTGAACTGAGTCATAATGGTCTTTTCAACAAATGGGGCTGGGAGAGTTGGATATCCATATCCAAAAGAATGAAAGAGGACCCCTACCTCACCCCCTACACAAAAATTAACTCAAAATGGACCAAAGATCTCAATATAAAAGAAAGTACCATAAAACTCCTAGAAGATAATGTAGGAAAACATCTTCAAGACCTTGTATTAGGCGGCCACTTCCTAGACTTTACACCCAAAGCACAAGCAACAAAAGAGAAAATAGATAAATGGGAACTCCTCAAGCTTAGAAGTTTCTGCACCTCAAAGGAATTTCTCAAAAAGGTAAAGAGGCAGCCAACTCAATGGGAAAACATTTTTGGAAACCATGTATCTGACAAAAGACTGATATCTTGCATATACAAAGAAATCCTACAACTCAATGACAATAGTACAGACAGCCCAATTATAAAATGGGCAAAAGATATGAAAAGACAGTTCTCTGAAGAGGAAATACAAATGGCCAAGAAACACATGAAAAAATGTTCAGCTTCACTAGCTATTAGAGAGATGCAAATTAAAACCACAATGAGATACCATCTAACACCGGTTAGAATGGCTGCCATTAAACAAACAGGAAACTACAAATGCTGTAGGGGATGTGGAGAAATTGGAACTCTTATTCATTGTTGGTGGGACTGTATAATGGTTCAGCCACTCCGGAAGTCAGTCTGGCAGTTCCTTAGAAAACTAGATATAGAGCTACCATTCGATCCAGCGATTGCACTTCTCGGTATATACCCGGAAGATCGGAAAGCAGTGACACGAACAGATATCTGCACTCCAGTGTTCATAGTAGCATTATTTACAATTGCCAAGAGATGGAAACAACCCAAATGTCCTTCAACAGATGAGTGGATAAATAAAATGTGGTATATACACACGATGGAATACTACACGGCAGTAAGAAGGAACGATCTCGTGAAACATATGACAACATGGATGAACCTTGAAGACATAATGCTGAGCGAAATAAGCCAGGCACAAAAAGCGAAATATTATATGCTACCACTAATGTGAACTTTCAAAAATGTAAAACAAATGGTTTATAATGTAGAATGTAGGGGAACTAGCAGTAGAGAGCAATTAAGGAAGGGGGAACAATATTCCAAGAAGAACAGATAAGCTATTTAACGTTCTGGGGATGCCCAGAAATGACTATGATCTGTTAATTTCTGATGGATATAGTAGGAACAAGTTCACAGAAAGGTTGCTATATTATGTAACTTTCTTGGGGTAAAGTAGGAAAATGGTGGAAGTTAAGCAGTTATCTTAGGTTAGTCGTCTTTTTCTTACTCCCTTGTTATGGTCTCTTTGAAATGTTCTATTATTGTATGTTTGTTTTCTTTTTAACTTTTTTTTTTTTCATACAGTTGATTTAAAAAAGAAGGGAAAGTTAAAAAAAAAAAAAAAAAGAAAGAAAGAAAAACAAGGAAAAAAAAATGATGTAGTGCCCCCTTGAGGAGCCTGTGGAGAATGCAGGGGTATTCGCCTACCCCACCTCCATGGTTGCTAACATGACCACAGACATAGGGGACTGGTGGTTTGATGGGTTGAGCCCTCTACCATAAGTTTTACCCTTGGGAAGACGGTTGCTGCAAAGGAGAGGCTTGGCCTCCCTAGATTTGTGCCTAAGAGTCTCCTCCTGAATGCCTCTTTGTTGCTCAGATGTGGCCCTCTCTCTCTGGCTAAGCCAACTTGAAAGGTGAAATCACTGCCCTCCCGCCTACGTGGGATCAGACACCCAGGGCAGTGAATCTCCCTGGCAACGTGGAATATGACTCCCGGGGAGGAATGTAGACCCGGCATCGTGGGACGGAGAACATCTTCTTGACCAAAAGGGGGATGTGAAAGGAAATGAAATAAGCTTCAGTGGCAGAGAGATTCCAAAACGAGCCGAGAGGGCACTCTGGTGGGCACTCTTACGCACACTTTAGACAGCCCTTTTTAGGTTCTAAAGAATTGGGGTAGCTCGTGGTGGATACCTGAAACTATCAAACTACAACCCAGAACCCATGAATCTCGAAGACAGTTGTATAAAAATGTAGCTAATGAGGGGTGTCAATGGGATTGGGAAAGCCATAAGGACCACACTCCACTTTGTCTAGTTTATGGATGGATGAGTAGAAAAATAGGGGAAGGAAACAAACAGACAAAGGTACCCAGTGTTCTTTTTTACTTTAATTGCTCTTTTTCACTCTAATTATTATTCTTGTTATTTTTGTGTGTGTGCTAATGAAGGTGTCAGGGATTGATTTAGGTGATGAATGTACAACTATGTAATGGTACTGTAAACAATCGAAAGTACGATTTGTTTTGTATGACTGCGTGGTGTGTGAATATATCTCAATAAAATGATGATTTAAAAAAAAGGAGAGAGAGGTCTGCAAAAGGGCACAGAACTGAAGAATTTTAGTAAGGATATGTTAAAGGAAATGAAGAGAGAGAGGGAAAAAATACATCTGACAAATAAAAACCAAAGGATATGATGGCTGATTGCTGATTGAAGAACTGCCTTCACAGTAATAATATTGAATATGAATGGATTAAACTCCCCGATTAAAAGATATAGATTGACAGAATGGATTAAAAAATATGACCCATCAATATGTTGCTTACAAGAGACTCATCTTAGACCCAGAGACACGAAGAAATTGAAAATGAAAGGATGGAAAAAAAATATTCTATGCAAGCTACAACCAAAATAGCAGAAGTAGCAATATTAATCTCAGATATAATAGACTTTAAATTCAAGGATGTAATAAGCAGCAAAGAAGAACACTATATTCTAATAAACAGGACAATTCACCAAGAAGAAATAACAATCATAAATGTCTATGCACTCAATTAGGATGCCTCAAAGTACATGAGACAAACATTAGTAAAACTGAAGGAAGCGATAGATGTTTCCACAATAAAGGGGGAGACTTCAATACATCACTGTCTCCTCTAGATAGATCAGCCAGACAGAGGACCAATAAGGAAATTGAAAACCTAAACAATGTGATAAATGAATTTGACTTAACAGACATATATAGAGCATGACATCGCAAGTCACCAAGATACACATTCTTCTCCAGTGCTCATGGAACTTTCTCCAGGATAGATCATATGCTGGGGCATAAAACAGGCCTCAATAAATTTAAACAGATTGAAACTATTCAAACCACATTCTGTGACCAGAGTGGAATAAAACTAGAAGTCAATAACCATCAAAGATCTAGAACATTCACAAATATCTGGAGGTTAAGCAACACACTTCTAAACAATCAGTGGGTTAAAGAAGAAATTGCAAGAGAAATTGCTAAATATCTAGAGTTGAATGAAAATGACACCACAATATATCAAAACTTACAGAATGCAGCAAAGGTGGTATGGAGTGGGAAATTTATAGCTCTAAATGCATATGTTAAAAACGGAGAAAGAGCTAAAATCAAAGAACTGATGGAACAACTGAAAAAGCAAGAAAATGAACAGCAAACTAATCCTAAACCGAGTAGAAAAAAAGAAATAACAAGGATTAAAGTAGAAATAAATGACATAGAGAACAAAAAAGAAAACAATAGGGAGAATAAATGAAACCAAAAGTTGGTTCTATTGGAAGATCAACAAGGATCAACAAGCCCTTAGCTAGGCTTGGGAAAGCAAAACAAGAGAAGACCAAAGTAAAGAAAATAATGAACGAGAGAGGACATTACTGCAGATCCAGAAGAAATTGAAGAAACCATAAGAGGATACTATGAACAACTGTATGCCAGCAAATTAGATAATTTAGAGGAAATGGACAATTTCAGCCAACCAATCACAAGCAAAGAGATCCAATCAGTCATCAAAAAGCTTCCCACAAATAAAAGCCTAGGGCCAGATGGCTTCACAGGGGAATTTACCAAACTTTCCAAAAACAACTGACACCAGTCTTTTTTAAACTCTTTCAAAAACTGAAGAAAATGGAACACTATCTAACTCATTTTATGAAGCTAACATCTCTCTAATACCAAAACCAGGTAAAGATGCTACAAGAAAGGAAAACTACAGGCCTGTCTTCCTCATGAATATAGATGCAAAATACTTGCAAATTGAATACTTCAACAAAATACTTGCAAATTGAATCCAAAGACACATTAAAGAAAGTCACACACCATGACCAAATGGGGCTCATTCCAGGCATGCAAGGATGGGTCAACCTCAGAAGATCAATCAACCTAATACAAAACATTAATGAATCAAAAGGGAAAAATGAAATGATCATCTCAATAGATGCTGAAAAGGCATTCACAAAAATCCAACATTCTTTTTTGATAAAAAATACTTGAAAAAGTAGGAATTGAAGGAAATTTCCTCAGTATGATAAAGGGTATATGTGAAAACCCCAAAGCCAGCATGGTACTCAATGATGAGAGACTGAAAGCCTTCCCTCTAAGATCAGGAATGAGATGAGGATGTCTGCTGTTACCACTGTTATTCAGCATTGTGCTAGAAATGCTACCCAGAGCAGTCCAGCAAAACAAAGAAATAAAAGGCATCCACGTTGGAAAGGAAGAAATAAAACTGTCATTTGCATGTGATATGATCTTACATTTCTAAAACCCTGAGAAATTGATGACACAGCTTCTTGAGCTAATAAACAAATTTAGCAAAGTAGCAACATACAAGATTAATACACATAATTCAGTAATGTTCCTATACACTAGAAATGACCTAACGGAAGAGATACTCCAGAAAATGATTCCATTTGCAATAGCAAACAAAAAAATCAAGTACCTATGAATAAGCATAATCAAGGATGTAAAAGACCTGTACATAGAAAATTACATAATAAAAGAAATAGAAATGGACCTAAAAAGATGGAAAAATAATCTGTGTTCATGGATAGGAAGGTTAAATGTTGTCAAAATGTCAGTTCTACCCAAACTCATCTACATGTTTAATGCAATTCCAATCAAAATTCCAACAGCCTACTTTGCAGACTTGGAAAAGCTAGTTATTAAATTTATTTGGAAGGAAAAGATGCCTTGAATTGCTAAAAACATTATAAAAATGAAAAACAAAGTGGGAGGACTTACACTTCCTGACTTTGAAGCTTACTTTCAAGCCACAGTTCTTACAACAGCATGGTTTTGGCACAAAGATAGGCATATTGATCAATGGAATCAAATTGAGAATTTGGAAATAGACTTCTAGATCTACGGTAGACTGATGTTTGATAAGGTCCCCAAACCCAGTGAATTGGGACATAGAAGTCTCTTCAACAAATGGGGTTTGGAGAACTGGATATCCATATCCGAAAGAATGAAAGAGGAACCCTGCCTCACACCCTACACAAAAATTAACTCAAAGTGATTCAAAGACCTCAATATAAGAGACAGTACCATAAAACTGCTAGAAGATAATGTAGGGAAACATCTTCAAGACCTAGTATTAGGAGGTTGTTTCTTAGACCTTACACCAAAAGCATGAGCAGTGAAAGGAAAAATAAATAAAAGGGAACTCCTCAAACTTAAAAGCTTCTGTACCTCAAAGGAATTTGTCAAAAAGGTGAGGAGGCAGCCAACTCAATGGGAAAAAACTATTTGGATAACAAAAGACTGTTATCTTGTTATGATCCTCCACCTCAATGACAGTAGTACAAACAATCCAGTTATAAAGTGGGCAAAAGATATGAAAAAACATTTCTCTGAGGTGGAAATGCAAATGGCTAAAAAACAAATGAAAAAATGTTTATCTTCACTAGCTATTTGGAAAATGCAAATTAAGACTACAATGAGGTATCATCTCACACCAATTAGAATGGTTGCCATTAAACAAACAGGAAACTACAAGTGCTGGAGAGGATGTGGAGAAATTGGAACTGTTATTCATTCCTGGTGGGACTGTATAATGGTACAGCCACTCTGGAGGAGAGTTTGGCAGTTTCCCAGAAAACTAGATATTGAGTTACCCTTCAATCCAGCAATTTCACTTCTTGGTGTATACCCAGAAGATCTGAAAGCAGTGACACGGTATTTGCACACTGATGTTCGTAACAGCATTATTCACAATTGCCAATAGTTGGAAACAATCCAGATGTCCTTCAGCACATGAGTAGTTGAAGAAAATGTGGCATATACACACAATGGAATACTGGGTGGCAATAAGAAGGAATGAGTTCGTGAAACATGACAACAAGGATGAACCTTAAAGACATAATATATCTGAGTGAAATAAGCCAAACACAAAAAGAGAGAGATTGTAAGTTACCACTATTGTGAACTCTGTGAAAAAAGTAAAATAAATGTTTTATATTGTAGAATGTAGCGGACCCTGAGATAGACAGCAACTAGTGAAGGGGGAACGATAATCTAAGAATAATAGATAAGCTGTTGAGGGTAATCTTCATGTTATGGGAATACTCAGGAAGGATTATTGTTTGTAAATTTTCTTAGGGTATGGTAGGGACATGTTGGAAGCAATGCAGTTATTTTAGGTTATTTGTTTTTCTTATTCCTTTGTTTTGTTTTTTAAAAAAAATTTAATGTTTTGATAAATAACATAAAAAAAAAAATCAAGGCTACTTGGTTGCCATTCAACAGTTTCAGGTATATCCTTCCAGCTATTCCAATACACTAAAAAGTCAAAAGGGATATCTATATATAGATATATATAAGAATACATATAAGAATACATAAGAATAACTTCCAGAATGACTCTATTTGAAGTCTCTCAGCCACTGAAACTTTATTTCTTTCGTTTCTCTTACCCTTTTTGGTTCAAGAAGGCTTTCTCCATTCATGATGCCAAGGCCAAGCTCATCCCTGTGAATCACGTCCCACATTGCCAGTTGGATTTACGCCCCTGGGAGTCATGTCCCAGGTAGGGTGGAGGGCCTACCTGGGTTTACCTGCAGAGTTGGTTTAGAGAGGCCACATCTGAACAACAAAAGAGTTCTCTGAGGGGTGACTCTTAGGCACAGTTTTCAGTAGGCTTAGCCTCTCGTTTGCAGTAACAAGCTTCATAAGGGCAAGCCCCAAGATCTAAGGCTCAGTCTTTCAAATTGGTAGTCCCCAATGCTTGTTAGAATATCAGTAATTCCCCAGGTGGGGAAGTTTACTAGTTCCACATTTTCCCCCAGTCCCTCATTTTCCCCCAGTCCCTCAAGGAGGTTTTCTAATGTTTTTTTATTCTTTGCCCAAATTATTCTGGGATGTATTGGGGCTTTACACTAATGTATACAAACCAGCCAAATTTCTCTCCCTATTCAAAGTTCCATATAATTATGGTATTTGAATAAACTGACCATATTAGTTAAATTACATAGTGTGCTACAAAAAAAATATAGATTTTGCACCTAATAAACATCTCTCTTGTCTTACACAGAAGTTGAAGTTTTAAAACACTGTCAGTGTTGTCCTTTACCCTTTAGACTGATTTACTGTAGTCCTAACCAAGTCCATTTCGCTCGTATATCTAATTGAAATCTGATTTCTTTTTCCGACTCATTAACATTTGCTGTATGGAGTAATGCTGGCATTCATAGCTGCTGGACTCTGGCTCTAAGTCTCAGGTAATACTCAGATGCCCAAATTTCCAAGGACTGACCAGGTTATAGGCAAAGAGCTCAGCATCTCAGAATTTAGAAATAGCCATTACAATCAGGAATAGATGTAACTGCTGTAAGAGCTTACAGTCTAGGAACCTCTATCATAAGCCTTTCCCTGATAACCTCTACTCTCAGATGCAGTTCTCAGTTTGCAAATCATAGTTAGTCCATATTAGTGAAGCATTATAATGTTTTTCTTTTCATTTCTGGTTTATCTCACTCAACATACTCTCCTCAATGTCCATTCATCTATTTGCCTACCTCACAACTTCATTCCTTCTTTAAGTCGCTCCATATTCCATGGTATGTATATACCACAGTTTGCCATTCTGTTCATCAGTCGATGTACCCTTAAATACCTCCGTCCACTGTGGATTTTGAATACTGCCACTGTAAACCTGACTGTGCACATGTCCATTTGTTCTTTTTAGTTCTTCCAAGTATATACCTAGTAACAAGAATGAAGGACTATGTGGCAACCCCATACTAAGCTTCCACATGGGCTTGCACTATTCTACTCCCCCACCAATGGTGATTAGGTATATCCCTCTCCCCAAATTTTCTTCAGCACTTACATCGCTCTCTTTATTTTTTTGCTTTTTTTTGCTTTTTTTTTTTTTTTTAATTGTGATTGTTTACATACCATGCAATTATCCAAAGATCCAAAATGTACAATCATTTTCCCTCGGTACCATCACACAGCTGTGCATCCATCACCACAATTAATTGTTGAAAATTTTTGTTCAATTTTTAGAACATTTTCATTACTCCAGAAAAGAAATAAAGTCAAACAAGAAAAAAAAAAAAATGAAAAGGAAACTCAAATCCTCCCATATCCCTAACCACCCCCCCTCCATTGTTGACTCATAGTATTGGTATAGTACATTTGTTACTGTTTATGAAAGAATGTTGAAATACTGCTAACTGTAGTATATAGTTTGTAATTGGTATATATTTTTCCCTATATACCCCTTTATTATTAACTTCTCTAATATTTGTACAGTTAATCTCGGACATTGCCCACCACAAGGTTACTGTTTTATACATTCCCATCTTTTAACCTCCAACTTTCCTTCTGATGACATACATGACTCTGAGCTTCCCCTTTCCACCACATTCACACACCTTTCAGCACTGTTAGTTATTCTCACAACGTGCTACCATTGCCTCTGTTCATTTCCAAACGTTTAAGTTCATCCTAGTTGAACATTCTACTCATACTAAGCAACCTCTCCCCATTCTTTAGCCTCATTCTATATCTTGGTAATTTATATTTCATGTCTGTGAGTTTACATATTATAATTAGTTCTTATCATTGAGACCCTGCAACATTTGCCCTTATGTGTCCTTATGTGAAAGCCAAAAATGTTTGAGGCTTTCTCCACTGAGCCACCCAGGTTGAGAGAGAAAGGGACAGAAAGCCCCTACGTTCACCCATTGGCCAGATAGCACCCGATCCTTTGGATTTCCCATCCTGAGACACATACATCCCCTGACTCTCCAAGGTCAGTCGTTACCAAGAGCCTCTGTCTGCTTGTTGGGGGTTCGCAGTCTGTATTGAGTGGTCAACATTAAAACCCCAGTTGGAGCTGGGCTGAGGTATATTTGCTTGTTCAGAGAGTGCTGTTCTCTGTCACTGTGAGGCTTCCATGAGGGAGGGGCTCTCGGCTTGGGTCCGTAGTTTTTACTTTCTCAGGCATTCCTCCCAATTCTGGTTGGTGTATGATGAGTGGACAGTCCCGTTTCTCTCCCCGCAGTTATTCCAGGTTATTTACTCATTGTTTCTGTTGTTTATTAGTTGTTCCAGGGGGACTAACTAGCTTCCACTCCTCTCTATGCCGCCATCTTTGCTCCTTGTCTCTTTTCCTTTTCTTAATGGTATCTTTTGAGAAGCAAAAGTTCATAATTTTGGTGAAGTCCAGTTTGTCAAATGTTTTCTTTATTGGTCATGTGTTTGGTATCATATTTGGGTTTGTAACCCAGGGTCACAACAATAATCTCTTAGAGTTTCATGGTTTTAGCTCTTACATTTAGGTCACAATCCATTTTGACTTGATATTCAGATATAAAGGTCTCAGTTCATTTTTTTCAGATGGATACCCAGTAGTAGATGTGGAGTCAGAAGACTGGGTTCCATCCAAGTTCTTTCATTTACTAGCTTTGTGATCTTTGGTTACTTCTCCAAGCCTGTTTGCCCATCAAGAAAATGTGGTTAGTTAAATCTAATACAGCTACTAGAGCTAATTAACGAATTTAGCAAAGTAGTGGGATACAAGATTAACGCACATAAGTCAGTAATGTTTTCTATATGCTAGAAATGAACAAATTCGACACTCAAGAAAAAGATACCATTTTGAATAGCAACTAAAAAATTCAAGTACCTAGGAATAAACTTAACCAAAGTTGTAAAAGACCTGTACAAATAAAACTACATAACTCTACTAAAAAAAATAGGAGGGGACCTTAAAAGATGGAAAAATATTCCATGTTCATGGATAGGAAGGCTAAATGTCATTAAGATGTCAGTTCTACCCAAACACATCTACAGATTCAATGCAATCCCAATCAAAATTCCAACAACCTACTTTGCAGACTTGGAAAAGCTAGTAATCAAATTTATTTGGAAAGAGAAGATGCCTCGAATTGCTGAAGACACTCTAAAAAAGAAAAACAAAGTAGGAGGACTTGCACCCCCCAACTTTGAAGCTTATTATAAAGCCACAGTTGTCAAAACAGCATGGTGCTGGTACAAAGACAGACATATTGATCAATGGAATCGAATTGAGAATTCAGAGATAGACCCCCCAGATTTATGGCCGACTGATCTTTGATAAGACCCCCAAAGCCATTGAACTGGGACATAACAGTCTTTTCAACAAATGGGGCTGGGAGTGTTGGATATCCATATCCAAAAGAATGAAAGAGGACCCGTACCTTACACCCTACACAAAAATTAACTCAAAGTGGATCAAAGATCTCAATATAAAAGACAGTACCATAAAACTCCTAGAAGATAATGTAGGAAAACATCTTCAAGACCTTGTATTAGGCAGCCACTTCCTAGACTTTACACCCAAAGCACAAGCAACAAAAGAATAAATAGATAAATGGGAACTCCTCAAGCTTCGAAGTTTCTTACCTCAAAGGAATTTGTCAAAAAGGTGAAGAGGCAGCCAACTCAATGGGAAAAAATTTTTGGAAACCATGTATCTGACAAAAGACTGATATCTTGCATATATAAAGAAATCCCACAATTCAATGATGATAGTACAGACAGCCCAATTATAAAATGGGCAAAAGATATGAAAAGACAGTTCTCTGAAGAGGAAATACAAATGGCCAAGAAACACATGAAAAAATATTCAGCTTCACTAGCTATTAGAGAGATGCAAATTAAAACCACAATGAGATACCATCTCACACCAATTAGAATGGCTGCCATTAAACAAACAGGAAACTAAAATGCTGGAGAGGATGGGACTGTATAATGGTTCAGCCACTCTGGAAGTCAGTCTGGCAGTTCCTTAGAAAATTAGATATAGAGTTACCCTTCAATCCAGCGATTGCACGTCTCGGTATATACCCGGAAGATCTGAAAGCAGTGACACGACCATATATCTGCACGCCAATGTTCATAGCAGCATTATTCATAATTGCCAAGAGATGGAAACAAGCCAAATGTCCTTCAACAGATAAGTGGATAAATACAATGTGGTATATACACACGATGGAATACTACGCGGCTTTAAGAAGGAATGAGTTCGTGAAGCATGTGACAACATGGATGCACCTTGAAGACATAATGCTGAGCGAAATAAGCCAGGCACAAGAAGAGAAATATTATATGCTGCCACTAATGTGAACATTGAAAAATGTAAAACAAATGGTTTATAATGTAGAATGTAGGGGAACTAGTGTTAGAAAGCAATTAAGGAAGGGGGAATGATAACCCAATAAGAACAGATAAGGTATCAAGGGTAAATTTAATGTTCTGGGAATGCCCAGGAATGACTATGGTCTGTTGATTTCTGATGGGTATGGTAAGAACAAGTTCACAGAGATGTTGCTATATTAGGTTATTTTCTTGGGCTAGAGTAGGAACATATTGGAAGTAAAGTAGTTATCTTAGGTTGTTGTCTTTTTCTTACTTCCTTGTTATGGTTTGTTTGAAATGTTTTTTTATTGTATTTTTTTATTTTTTTATTTTTTTTTATATAGTTGATTTAAAAAAGTTAATTAAAAAAAAATGAAAAAAATATGCAGAGCCCTCTTTAGGAGCTGGTGGAGAATGCAGGGATATTGGGCTTCCCCACCTCTGTGGTCGCTGATGTGCTCACAGACATAGGGGACTGGTAGTTTGATGGGTTGAGCCCTCTATCACAGGACCTGCTTGCCCTTGGGAAGACTGTTGCTGCAAAGGAGAGGCTAGGCCTCCCTGTAATTGTGCCCAAGAGCCTCCTCCCAAGCGCCTCTTTGTTGCTCAGATGTGGCCCTCTCTCTCTAGCTAAGCCAACTTGGCAGGTGAAATCACTGCCCTCCCCCCTACATGGGACGAGACGCCCATGGGAGTGAATCTCCCTGGCAGTGTGGAATATGACTCCCAGGGAGGAATCTAGATCTGGCATCGTGGAATGGAGAACACCTTCTTGACCAAAAGGGGGGGATGTGAAAAAAAATGAAATAAGCTACAGTGGCATAGAGATTCCAAAAGGAGCTGAGAGGTCATTAGGGTGGGCACTCTTACGCACAATATAGACAACCCTTTTTACGTTCTAGTGAATTGGAGTAGCTAGCAGTAAATACCTGAAACTATCATACTACAACCCAGAACCCATGAATCTTGAAGAGGATTTTATAAAAATGTAGCTTATGAGGAGTGACAGTGTGATTGAGAAAGTCATACGGACCACACTCCCCTTTGTCTAGTTTATGGATGGTTGAATAGAAAAAGGGGAAGGAAAACAAACAAACAAAAGGCACTCAGTGTTCTTTTTTTACTTTAATTGCTCTTTTTCACTTTAATTTTTATGCTTGTTATTTTGTGTGTGTGGTAGGTAATGAGGATGTCAGGGATTGATTTTGGTGATGAATGCACAACAATGTAATGGTACTTTGAACAATTGAATGTACGCTTAGTTTTGTATGACTGCATGGTATGTAAATATATCTCAATAAAATGAACTTAAAAAAAAATCTAATAGGGCTATTGTGAGAATGAAATGAATGGATACGTGAAGCCACTTAAGCATAGAGCCTGGCACCTAGTAAACCTAAGCTAAAAAAATGTGATTAGAATTTGAGAAACACTCCAAGGTACCCAGTTTCTCTGTTTTTTTTCTGTTCTTTTTTTCTTGATAGAAAAAATGTTTTAAGTTTTTGGTTTTCAAAATATAATCATTGTAACATTTAATCCTCTGCAGTTACCACTTAATCTTAAAGCCTACCAGCTTTGTGCTCTAGGGAACAGATTATATTACAGGGAGTCCTGACTTCTTTGCATTTGTTTGATAACGTTTGATTTTTTTTTTTTTTTACACCAGCTATTTTTTATTCCAGCAATTCTGCATATATTCTGTATGATAACATGAACTTAGCCTCACGTTATTTCCCAGTAAATGGTGACTTTGGTACCGTGTAATTCCTGGACTTGGGTTCATTATATTAGATGTATTAGTCAGGTTTGGCAAAAATCCTGACATTTGAAAATAAACTCTGTTAGAGAGATTTTGTTAATTCACTCAACAATTATACTGAGAGTCTATTCTATTGCCAGTGTTCTTGGTCCTGGGTACACAGATAAAGAAACAAACATCTCTTTCTCCAAGGAATTTAAATTCTAGTGGAGGCCAAATGACAATTTTTTTGTTTTGTTTAGTTTTTTTCAGTGCAGTTTTTAATGTGAACTTTAACATATGCATAACAGTGCTACCTTTCAAGGTATGATTTAACAAGTAGTTGTAGCACAAATTTCAAAGGATGTCACAGTTCCACAACTTCAGCTATTTCTGTTATTGTAAAATATAAGATACATACAGAAAGGTGTTAACTTTTGATGTGCAGCTCAGCAAGCAGTTACATAGGTAACTTCAAAAATTGTTTTGGGTTACAGTTCCACAGATTCAGTTCTTTCCTTATTACGCAATATAGGTTATATACAAAAAGTTGAAGACTTTCAAACTGCTATTTAACAACTAGCTATAGAGCAAATTTCAAAGGATGGTATAGCATTCCTCCCAGTTCAGGTTGGTATATGATGAGTGGACAGTCATGTTTTCCCCCCCGCAGTTATTCCAGATTCTTTTAGTTGTTCCTGGTTGTTTATTAGTTGTTCCAGGGGGCACACATAGCTTCCTTTCCTCTCTGTGTCCCCATCTTCTTCCGTGTCCTCTCAAGAATATTTTTAATTTGATCAGCAGTATCTTTTAATCCCATAAGATCTGCTGTTGTTATATTTACACGTGCAAATTCTTCTTTATGCTCTTCTAGGGTCTTCTTTATGTCCTTTATATCCTGAGCCATGACACTGGTGTTTGTGTGTACTTCTTTGATTAATTGCTCCAAGTTCTGTGTTTTCTCTGGCTTCTTTTTTTAATTAAATTCAATTTTATTGAGATACATTCACGTACCATACAGTCATCTATGGTGCACAATCAACTGTCCACAGCACCACCACACAGCTGTGCCTTCATCACCCCAGTGCACCTTTGACCCTGTGCTGGTTTGAATGTATTATGTCCCCCAAAACATCATTTTCTTTGATGTAATCTTTTGTGGGCAGATGTATCATTGTTGATTAGATTGTAATTCTTTGAGTGTTTCCATGGAGATGTGACCCACCCAATTGTGGGTGATGACTCTAATTCGATAATTTCCATGGAGGTGTTGCCCCACCCTTTCAGCGTGGGTCTGAATTAAATTACTGGAGCACTAAATAAACTCAGACAGAAGGAGCAAGCTTGCTACAGCCATGAAGGACACTTTGAAGAACTCGCAGAAGCTGAGAAAGTAGCTGCAAATGAGAGACGGTTTGAAGATGGCCGTTGAGAGCAAACTTTTGCTCTGGAGAAGCTGAGAGAGGACAAATACCCCAAGAGCAACTAAGAGTGACATTTTTGAGGAACTGCAGCTTAGAGAGGAACATCCTGGGAGAAAGCCATTTTGAACCCAGAACTTTGGAACAGACACTGGCCACATGCCTTCCCAGGTAACAGGTTTTCTGGACACCATTGCCCATCCTCCACTGAAGGTACACGATTGTTGATGTGTTACCTTGGACATTTTATGGTCTTAAGACTGCAACTGTGTAACCAAATAAACCCCCTTTTATAAAAGCCAATCCATTTCTGGTGTTTTGCATTCTGGCAGCATTAGCAAACTAGAACAGACCCCTTTCCCTATGCCAGAAAGAATCAGAACAGGAATAAGAAATAAAAGTAAAAGAGAACACCCAAATCATCTCCCCCATCCCACCCCATTTCCATTTGATCTCTGTCCCCATTCCTCCAGTCATCCATCCATACACCAGACAAAGTGAGTGCAATCCACAAGGTTTCCACAATCACACTGCCACCCCCTGCAAGCTACACTGCTATACAGTCATCCCCAAGAGTCTGGCTTTTTAATTTGGATGTTTGGGTTATCTGTATCTTCTGGATTCTTCATATGCTTTATAATTTTATGTTGTTTTTGGCCTCTTGGCATTTGTGTATCTTGATGGGGTTCTTTTAGGATATGCTGGATTATTTAAACTTCTATGTATAATTTGGCAGTGCTACAGCTTGGTGGAGTGCACTTTCCCTGACCTACCAGTAGATGGCACTCTTGAACCACCTCTTCTCCTCAAACTAGTTGTCCACCAACTTCATCTGTGCACTGAGAGAGGGTCCAAACCATGTGGAGTCCAATCAATGCACCTATTTTTCAGCCCTTTGGTTGGGGTCGTACCCTGCAGTTTCGTAGCAAGTCTCCTCCAGGACAGTGGTCCTGGCCATTCCGGGGCTGCCGGTGGAGTACTCTGGGGCTTCAGAGCTATGCGTCTCACCTTCCAACTCAGATGCCCCGCAATCCCTGTCTGCCATGTATCCACAAGGCTCTGGGATTGAGGGAGGGCTCCTGGCACTTCTGGGCAGTGCCCTTTCCTCTAGGCTGTGCACACTGCTGGCTTGTGTGGAAGAAGAGCGGATGCTATCACAAACCTGCTAAATCCCAAATTTCCTCAAGGAAACTCTTGGCCACAGGGCAGTAAAGGAATATCTCCCCAGCTAACTGCCAGAATGGCTGATGGGTCGTGGAAAGCTGTTCCCTTCCGTGCTTGTCTGTCTGTTTCAACCACCAGTCCCTGGCATGGTGTCTCTTGGCTGTGGGTCTGCGAAGGGTTATCAGTCAATCCAAGTGCTGTGGAGATTAACCCCTTTAGTTAAACTACGGTTAATTTTTCCCATCTTAGAGTTTGTACACAGATTTTATAGCATTTTTCACCCAGCTTTTTGCCTCGTTATTTCCTATTCAGACCTGGGTTTCAGCTTAAATGTTTCTCTGGTATAGGTTCCCTGTTCTCCAAGTTCTCTTCATATACTGTCTCATAGTAGCACTGTATTAGTTTTCTAGGGCTGCCAGAAGAAAGTACCAGAAACTTGTGTGGCTTAAAACAATGAAATTTATTCTTTCACAGTTCTAAAGGCTAGAAGCCCAAAATCAGGGTGTTACCATGGTCGTGCTCTGTCTGTTGGCTCCTTCCTTGCTTCTTCCTAGCTTCTAATAGTTCCTGGCTATCCTTGGTGTTCCTTGCCGTATTGCAACATAACTCCATTCTCTCCTGCCCTCTTTGCATGGCCATCTTTCCTCTGTGTCTGTGTCTGTTCTCCTTTGCTTATAAGGGTACCAGTCATATTGGATTAGGGCCTATCCCAATTCAGTATGATTATATCTGTAGGGACCTTACTTCCAAATAAGGTCACATTCACAGATATCAAGGGTTAGGACTCAGCATATGTTTTGGAGAGATACAGTTTCAACCCGTAACAAGTGCTTTTGTTAATCGTATTTATTATAGGCTATAAACATATTTATTATAGGTTAAATTTATGTGATTAGTCATTTATCCACCACCCCCTCTAGAAATTAAAGTTCATGAGACCAAGGACCATGATTGTATTACTTATCACTATATCTGAAGTGCCTGTAACAATTCTCAAAACATTTTGAGGCCTTCAGAAAATATTTGTTGAATGAATGAATGTGTAAATGAAGGGGTGGATTGTGTGATAAAGCCATGAAGGAAACTGAGGGAATTGGTAGAGGCAGTAGAATGTGTCATCATAGAAGCCAAGGGAGAGTTTTAAATGCAGCAAATATGCCAAATGTAGCAGAGAGGAATAGTAAGATCAGGACTGAAAATTATCTTTGGAACGCATCATAGCATAGTAGTTAAGAAGAGCCAGACAGACCTGGTTATGCCTCATCTTGACTGTAAGCCGTTTTTCATCTCCAAAAAGAGAATAGTAATTCCTCTTGGCGATTATGAGGCCTAAATGAGATAATACATGTAAAACATTTAGCATAAAAGTTTGCACATATTAAGACCTCATTAAGTATTAGGTATTTTAATTACATGGAGCTTACTATTGCCGAATGACTATAGGAAGTCATTACTAGTAGTCCTTATTTAAACAAATACAGTTTAGTTGATTTTATATTGCCTTGCTATATAGTATTCAAATTGTGTCTATTCCTTACCCACCCCTTATGTGAGACATGGTATCTACATATAGAATGATTTCTTCCAAAGTGGTTCTGTATCTCACAGGTCAGAGTACTGTATTAAAAACAGCATGTTAATTTTTGTTGTATGACCCATTGTTTGTTTCTTGAATGTGGGATTAGTATGGGAGGTGGAAAACAAGTTTGAGTAATACCTGCTCAAAAGTTCCTATTTGTATTGCATAGGTGTTTAGTGGCATATTGCCAAATATACATAAGAGGCATTCATATATCACTATAAATTTTTATTTATTCTGGAAACTTACATACATTTTCAACATATAAGATTATCATACTTTGTGTTGACGTAATATATATCCTACTAATGTAATGGATAATTATTTAATACATTTTTTATTGTGAACTTTAACATATATACAGAACAGTGATAACTTTCAAAGAACAATTTAACAAGTAGTTAGAGAACAAATTTCAAAGAATGTTATGAGTTACAGTTATTGGTAATTTTTTAAAGTCTGTTCACAGCTGTAATGAGTTGGACTATATTGTTGATTGTTTCAGTGGTTTGAAAACATAAATCCCAATATTGTATTTGTGATGAATGTTGAATTTGCCTCTTTGAGCAAGGAGATTCTGACAGTCTTAGATCTGTTTCTCCTTAGGACTGAAATTAAAAGTTAATATATTGTAATAGAAGCCAGTATAGATTATGTAACAACATGACATTCTTGCCCCCTGGATGAGGAATCTAGATTATATAGCTGTCTTTGCAAAAGCAGAAAGAATATCATTCATAAAGAACATTGCAGTGAAATTTCAAAAACAACATTCTAGCTTTTCCAGCAGCTTACATTCAACAGATAGAAAACAATCTTTGTTGTGAAGGGTCTTCAGAATTTGGATTTATATTTACTCGAAATACTTTAAATTTAGTATGTGAACTTTGCCAGTCAAGATTTTGCAGTCTCACTGCCTAAATGGATTCACAAAGCATGCCCTTAGGCATATGTTCTTTTTCTTCTTTGGTTAGATTAGGGAAATGTAAATATTTCTCTTACATTGATTTTTAGTGGGATGATTCATGTTATAAAATTAATTCTTCAGTTTATTGATGTTCTGCTATTTATGAAATAATCTGTATCATTTGACTTCAGTTTTTCCCATTTTTAAAATGAAGAACACCATTCTCTCTCAAACCCATCACTGGAATATATAAAAGTGAATAAGTGCAGGTAAAAAATGCTTTAAACTTTTTGGAAGAAATGCAGAAATTGTACTTTGCATTTAAATATATAAAGATTTCCTTCTGGAATTGTTTGATTACTGAAAACAAAAATTTTAGGACAGTTTTAAAATGTGTGTACTTGTAAGTAGGGATGTAAAAGCAGTTTTTATGTAAAATTGTAAAATGTTTGATTTTATTCCAGAAAAGATCTGTTTTAACCAGTATTCAACAAGATGTATGGTAGATAGTTCAGTTCACCTCTCTGATGTCCAAGATTAGGAAACAAGAAAGGGAAAAGAAAAAAAAAGTAAAAAAGAGACTAATTAATAAGAAAACGCTAATAAGAAATAACCCACATATGGCATGGGATTAATTCAACAAATATTTATATTCCAGGTACTGTTCTAGCTGCTGGGATATAACAGTAAACTAAACTGAGAAAAATCTGTTCCTGGTGGAATTTATATTGCATTGGAAAGATACAGGTAGTAGATAAATATGTATCAGGTGGTGAGAAGAGCAATTGAGAAAAATAAAACAATAGAATGTGAGAATAGCGAGATGGGTGTTTTTTCCATTTTATATAAGGTTCCTCTTCCATAAGGTCACATTTAGGCTAAAACATGAAGGAAGTAGAAACATTGTTCTTGTCAGGCATAATAGTAAATGCATAGGCCCTAGCACAGGAGTATTTTTGTTGTGTTTCAGAAACACAAGGGAGACCTGTGTCCCCCTTCCCCTCTTTCTTCGAACTGAGTCGAAAGACTGGTAGGAGATAAGAGAATTCAAGGGTTGGTTGCAGGGCAGATTATGTAGGACCCTGTTGGCCATTCTTCTAAGTGAGATAGTTAGCCATTGAAAGGGTTTTGAGCCAAGAAATGACATGATCTGACTCTTGCTTTAAGAAGATCACCCTGCTGCTGAGTTTGGAAGACTATAAGAGATAGAACAGCTGAAACAAGGAACCAGGTTAGGAGGCTGTTGGAATAATCCAGGTCAGATATTATGGTCCCTTGGATTAGAGTGGTAATCCATAGTGAGAAATGGTTAGCTTTTGCATATATTTTGAAGGTAAAGTTGATAGACTTTGCTGACAAATGGATATGTGAGATAAGAGAGAAAGAAAAGAGTCAAAGATGGATTTGAAATGTTTGCCTTAAAAACTGGAATGCTAGAGTTGCCATTCATTCAGATGAGGAAGCCTGTGAGAAGAACAGATTTGAGGGTGAGTGGGTGGAGAGGGATGTCAATTGATTTAGACATGTTAATATTGAATACCTATTTATTAGATATCCAATCAATGTGTCAAGTAGGCATTTAGATATGAACCGAAAGTTCCAGGAAGAAGTCTCAGTTGGAGATAGATAATTGGGAATCATCAGTGTTGGTGGCATTTAAAGCCAAAACACTGCTTCTTATCATTTAGGAGGTGAATGGAGATGGAAAAGGGAAGAGGTTCAAGTGCCCTGAGGCAATCCAGCATCAGGGAAAAAAGAAAGAAACAGAAAAGGAGACTAAGGATGAGTAGACACTAATGGTAAAGAATCAAGAAGAGGCTTGGAAGTCAAGTGAAGAAAGGGAGGGGTTATTTAGCTGTGTCAAATTCTGTTTGAAGATCAAGTAAGCTAAGAGGACTGAGAATTGATTCTTGTACTTACCAATATGGAGATCATTGGTGATTTTGACCAGTGATTAGTGTGTTCAAGAGAAAAAAGGAAAAGGAAGAGAGGATTTGGAAAAAGGGAGTATAAACAAGTCTTTCAGAGAGTTTTGTTGTAGAGGGGAACAGAAAAATAGGAAGCTGGTGGAAGATGTGGGGTCACCAGGGGTTTCCTTAGATGAGAGATAGTGTAGCATGATTTCATGCTGTTAGGCATTATCTAAAGGAAAGGTGGTAAGTGGATGATGTGGGGAGAAAGGGGATAGTTGCCATAGCAGTGTTCTTGAGAAGTCAGGGGTGGTAGGATTTATCCCTCAAGTAAAGGGGGGATTGGCCATGTTAATGAGTAGAGACACTTTCTATGTTAAGATAGGACGGAAGGCAGAATCTTTAGGAACAGATGCAATTATATGGGTAGTAACATGGTGGGAGCTTGTGGAAGTTTCTTCTAATTGTATGGTATGAAACATTTGTCTAGAAGAGTCGTAGAGTGGAGGGGAATATACAGCAGCACTAAGGGTCCATTTGAGGTTGGTGGTCAAGAATATAAAGAGACCAGTGATAGTATAGTTGTTTCTCTTAGACTGACCTTGATGGTACAGGGATGGAGGGTTTGTAAGATATGATTTTGAAGCATTTTATGGTGAAATTAAGAAAAATCATATGTAGATTTCTTGTAACACAAGATAAAATAGAAAAGGAGGAACATTTTCTATAAGACAAACTTTGTGTTAGAAGCTATTGGGACCTTGAAATTTATTCATTCAGCTATGTATTGGGTACTTAAATATGTGTTATTCTCCATTCTGGGTACTAGGGATACATTGGTAGACAAGCTGGAAGAGGTCTCTACCCTCATGAAGCTTGTGTTTTAATTATAGTCTGGGGATGTAGCCAATAAATGTGGAGCAAGGGAAAAAAAGTTTATTGCCCAAAGTGTGATTCCATATGGATAATAGATATTTAGGGAAGAATATATATATATAAGAATATAGGGCCACAATCCGTTATATAAAACCTTTGGTTCCTGAAGTATTTTTGTTTATTTGTTTTGCTTTTAGATAGGTAACATACAGATTGGGTGAACTCCCCACTGTGGTGCTTGGAGTAGCATTCATTATTTCTGCACTGAAATGTATGAAAATTCTCAGAAATTATGATAATTAAGACTAAAATGGCTTCAGGTCAGGTTTTTCCACTAGTGCCTTATGAGATAACTTTTGGTTTTCAGAGTTGTTTGGACTTTTGGATGGTGAAACCATAATGGAAATGTAGGACTTTGTACTGTTAAAGGGAGAAAGCGCATGGCACAGAAGAGGAAATGAACATATTTGTTGGAATCAGGTCAGTGAAGAAAACGGAATTGACTAAAATAAAGGATGTGCATTGAGAAATAAGGATAAACAAGTTTGAATAGTAGAATAATGGGAATATTAGGGTCCAATTATGAAATAAAAATAAAACCAGGTAATGAAATGCCTTGAATGGCATTGTGTATTGTTAAGATGTGAATTGGTGGACAGCAAGAAGCATGGTCAAAATGAAATGTTTGGAAGATTACTCTTTCAGCTGTTTGTGTGGTGGAACAGAGTAGTTAACAAACTAAGGAGTTTACTCAATTTGCAAGGATTTCTTGATGCTAATAATAAATGATAAATTATTGGTATTTATTATTGATACCTATTCATTGTACTAGACATTTTACTTACACTCCTTGTAGGGGATGTTAGAACAATTATATCACAGTCTTTGTCTTTGACAATCTAATAATTTTATTGGAAAGAAGTCTTAAGGCATATAGTTTAAGCTATAAAATATTCTACTTTGAAAATGGAACTTACATAGGTATGAGATGTTCTTGTTTTCCAGGTACTGAGTACCATATATGCTTAAAGTAAAGAATAGTGTATCAGTCCTCAAAAATAGTGAATTGTTTTATTTTTGTTTTATATTCACTAGTCAGTGTTTTGATTAGTTGGTCATTTGGTTTCCTGAGGATCTTTATGAGAAAGGAAGTGCCCTGTGTAGATTATTTCAGATTCTCAAGTTAGATGTACCACCTATTCTAAAATAATAAATTGGCATACTGATTTAAAAACATTTTGTGGACTTGGGAAATTGAAGCATACCAGCTGTCTATTTGACATTAGGAAAACTTGTAAAAATAAATTCATGGTTTTCAAAGTTTTTGTAAAATTGTAAATAATCATTTGTATAATTATTTGTTTAATGTTTGTCTTTCTCACTAGACTGTAAGCTTCATAACTTTAGGAACTGGGTTGGCTTTGTTCAGTATTGTATTTCCAGTGAGCAGAAGGGCTGGCATGTGATAATGGCACATGATAATGGATGGCTTAGAGATATTTTTTTTAACATTTTTTATTGTGAAACATAACACATATGCAGAAAAGTGATAAATTCCAAGCTACAGTTTAACAAGTAAAGTTATGGAGGAAATTTCAAAATATGGTATGGGTTACAGTTCCACAATTTCAGGTGTTTCCTTGTAGCTGTTGCAATGCATTAGAGACTAAAAAGAAATGTCTATATAATGATTCATAGGCAAGTGTTAAATCCTGTCTTCTCTTATAACTCCTCCCTCTTATTTGATCATTCTCTCAAACTTCAGGGATATTTGGGCAATGACCATTCTAACTTCTTTGTGTTGATAAGGGGTGTCAACATTAATGGGAGAGGGGGATGTAGCTGGTTGATGTTCTTGGAGAGACTGGTACCTCTGGGTTTCCGGGCTTATCTGGCATAGGAACAATCTGGAGGTTTTAAGTTTCTGAAAAATAAACTTAGTGAATAAAACTTTTATGGAGTCTCAGTTAGAGCCCTGGATATTCTTTAGGGTTTTCAGGAATACTGATAATTGGGACTTGGCATACCATGACAATTTGCATTATCTAGCTGAAGCTTGCATAAGCGTAATCTCCAGAATAGCATCTCGACGCTATTTGGAATCTCTTGGCCACTGAAACCATATTTTGATGCATTTCTTTCCCCGCTTTTGGTCAAGAAAGCATTGTCATTCCCACAATGCCAGGGCTAGGCTCCTTCCTGGGAGTCATATCCCACATTGCCTGGGAGACTTAAACACTCCCTGGAAGTCGTGTCCCACATAGAGGGGGAGGGTAAAGAGTTTATTTGCAGAGTTGAGCTTAGAGAGAGGCCACATCAAGCAACGAAAGAATTTTTCAGGGGGTGACTCTAAGGCATAATTATAGGTAAGCTTATCTTCCCCTTGCAGAAATAAGTTTCATAAGAGCAGGTCTCAAGATTGAAGGCTTGGCTTATTAAAGTGGGAGTCCGTAATGCTTGAGAGAGTATCAGGTATTTCTCAGGTGGGGAAGTATAATACTTCCATGTTTTTTCTCCAGTCCCTCAAGGAACTTTACAAATACTCTTGTATTATCTGCTCAACATATTCTGGTATGTATCGGCTTATTACATTAAGCTATACAGAATTACAAGATCTTATTTCGTATTCTAGACTTCATGTTTTAGGTTGTTTAAATCAATTGGTCAGTTAGGTTAAATTAGATTGTGTGCTATAGCAAATATAAATTTTGTACAAAATAAACATCTATTCCTCTGGTCTCACACAGGAGGTGAAAATTTAAAATACAGACATTCTCATTCTTTACCCTGTATTCTGATTTACCTTAGTTCCAACCTGCTCAGCTTCATTCATTTCTCTAATTGAAGTCCGACCTCTTTTTCAGCTTCTTTGAGAGATGCTGTATGGAGTAATGCTGACCTTCAGAGCTGCAGAACTCTGAGTCTTAGGTGTCACAGGTACCTAAAGTTCCAGGGAAATACCAGGTTATACACATAGAGCACAGCATCTCAGAATTTAGAAATAACATTTAAAACTCAGGAATAAATGTGAGTGCTGTAAGAGCTTACAGTCTAGGCCCTAATTTTCTTAGAAATATTTTCTCATTGAGACCATAGAATATTTTTCCTTCTGTTACTGGCTTATTTTGCTCAACATAATCTCATGGTTCATTCACCTCGTTACATTCCTCTCTACTTCATTTCTTTCTGTAGCTGCATAATATTCTGTCGTATATATACTCGACAGTTCTCCCTTCTGCTCCTCAGTCGATGTACCCTTCAACCACATCCATCCATTGGCTATTGTAAATAACGCTACCATAAACATCAGTGTGCAAGTGTTTTTTCGAGTCCCTGCTTTCACTTCTTCTGAGTTCATTCCTAGTAATGGGATTACCTGATCATATGCAACCCTATAGTCAGTCTCCTGTGTGTCTGCTACAGTACCTTCCAGAGGTGCTGCACTATTCTGCTACCCTACCAGCATTGAATAGGTATACCTCTTTCCACATTTTCTCTAGCACTTGAATCTGTTTATTTGGAGTCTGCAGATTTTGTTGAGATAGATTCACGTAACATATATTCTATCCAAAATAAACAGTGTCTCACAGTATCCTCATTTAGTTGTACAGTCATCATCACTCTCAATTATAGACAATTTTCTTTGCTCCAAAGATAAAAATAACAGATAGATACAGCCACACCAAAGAGAAAACCCCAAATACCCTATAACCCTTATACACCACCCCCCAATTATTTATCCCCAGTATTGGTGTAGTACTCGTGAGGTATTCCTGTTAAATATAGTCCAGAGCATGCACTGTATACCACTCCATTACTAACTCTTTGTACAAGTGTCATACCTTCGAAGTAGTTCATGCAAGAGCTCACTTATATTTGTAGTGCTAACTGATGAGGTACATGACTTTAAACAACCCCACTCAATCACGTTCACCTTCAATATGGCACTATTACTTATAATCCCACCAATGAACTACCATCTCCTGTATCCATTTCCATTCATTTAAGCTCAACCTTGTTAGCATATTAAGTAATCACTCTCCCTTCTCTAGCTTCTATCTCTAGGTCCCCTATATTCTACACTTTAAGATAAGTTTACATATTTTAGGGAGTTCTTATTAGTGAAATCATACATTATATATCCTTTTGTGTCTGGCTTATTGCACTCAGCCTTATGTCCTCAAGGTTCATCCGTATTTATCACATGCTTCAGGACTTCATTCCTTCTTACTGCTGCATAATATTCCATTCTGTGTATATACCACATTATCTTTATCCACTCATCTGTTGATGGACACTTGGAATGTTTCCATCTTTTGGCAATTGTGAATAATGCTGCTATGAACATTGGTATGCAAATGTCTGTTTGTGTCACTGCTTTCAGATCTTTTGGGTATATACTGAGTGGTGGAATTGCCGGGTTATAGGGCAACTCAATATTGAGGAACCATTAAACTATCTTCCACAGCAGCTGAACCATTATACATTCCCACCAGCAGTGGATAAATGTTCCAGTTTCTCCACATCCTCTCCAAAATTTGTAATTTCCTCTTTGTTTAATAAAACAAAGCTGTTCTTATAGGTGTAAGATGATATCTCATTGTGATTTTGATTCGCATTTCCCTGATAGCTAAGGAAGATCAGCATTTTTTTCATGTGCTTTTTAGCCATTGTATTTCCTCTTCGGAGAAATGTTTATTCATATCCTTTGCCCATTTTATAATTGGGTTATTTGTTCCTTTGTTGCTGAGTTATAGGATTTCTTTTATATAAACTGAATATCAAACCCTTACCAGATACGTGTTTTCCAAATATTTTTCCCATTGAGTTGGCTGCCTCTTCACCTTTGTGACAAAGTCCTTTGAGGCACAGAAGCTTTTGATTTTGAGGAGTTTCTATTTATCTGTTTTTTTTTCTTTTGTTGTTTATGCTTTGGGTATAAAGGCTAAGAAGTGACCTCCTATACTAGATCTTGAAAATGTTTCCCTGTATTTTCTTCTAGGAGTTTTATGGTACTGGCTCTTTTTTTTTTTTTTTTTTTTTAATTTTGAAATAATTTCAAACATATAGGACAGTTGCAAATACAATACAAACCCTATACAGAGAACTCCAACACCCCCCACCCCCAGATATCCGCATCTACCAATTTTACATTTTGCTACCTTTGCAGCACCTTTCTTTCTTCCTTCCTTCCTTCCTCTCTCCCTCCCCCCTCTCTTTCTTTCAACTATGTCGTTATCTTTCTATCAATTATCTGTCTACTCTTTTATCATCATCTGAACATTTGAGAGCAGATTGCATATATAACACTCCTTGAACTCATAACGCTTCCATGTACATTTCTTATGAACAAGGGTATTCACTTATGTCATTAACTTAACTGCAGTTAATTCAAGAAAATTAATATGGATATAAAGCTTAAATTTTATGTTTCAATTTTTCCTTATGCCCCCTTTGAGCTTTTCTCCTCCATTCTTAGATCCACTCCAGTATCATATATTGCATTGATTGTCAATAACTCTTAATTAACCCTTTTTTTAAATTAACTGTATCAAAAAACAATTAAAAAAAGATACACAATAAAAAAAATTTCAAACAAACTGTAACAAGGGAGTAAGAAAAAGGCAACTGAACTAAAATAACTACTTTATTTCCAACATGTTCCTGCTCTACCCCAAGAAAATAACCTCATGTAGCAACATTTCTTTGAACTTGTTCCTACCATACCCATCAGAAATTCACAAACCATAGTCATTCCTGGGCATTCCCAGAACGTTAAATTTACCCACGATAGCTTATCTATTCTTAATGGGTTATAGTTCCCCCTTCATTACTTGCTCTCTATCATTAGTTCCCCTACATTATACATTATAAACCATTTATTTTAGGAATGTGTTGTTTAACCTCCAGGTGTTTGTGAATTTTCTAAGTCTCTGATGGTTATTGACTTCTAATTGTATTACATTGTGGTCAGAGAATGTGCTTTGAATAATTTCAATTTTTTTAAATTTGTTGAGGCTTGTTCTGTGTCCTGGCATATCGTCTATTCTAGAGAACGTTCCGTGATCACTAGAGAAGAAGGTGTATCCTGGTGATTTGGGATGTGATGTTCTATATATGTCTGTTAAATCGAATTCATTTATCAGATTGTTTAGGTTTTCAATTTCCTTATTGGTCTTGTCTGGTTGATCTGTCTATAGGAGAGAGTGATGTGTTGAAGTCTCCCACAATTATTGTGGAAATATCCATTGCATTCTTCAGTTTTGCCAGTGCTTGTCTCATGTATTTTGTGGCTCCATGATTGGGTGCATAAACATTTATGATTGTTATTTCTTCTTGTTGAATTGCCCTTGTTATTAGTATGTAGTGGCCTTCTTTGTCTCTCATAACAACCTTGCATTTAAAGTCTGTTTTGTCTGAGATTAGTATTGCTCCTCCTGTTTTCTTTTGGCTGTAGCTTGCATGAAATATTTTTTCCATCCTTTCACTTTCAGTTTCTTTGTGTCCCTGTGTCTAAGATGAGTCTCTTGTATGCAACATATTGATGGTTCATATTTTTTTTTATCCATTCTGCCAATCTATATCTTTTAATTAGGGAGTTTAATCCATTTACATTGAACGTTATTGCTGTGAAGGCATTTCTGGAATCAGCCATCCTATCCTTTGATTTATGTTTGTGAGATGTAGTTCTCCCCACTCTCTCTTAATGTCCTTTATTGAACCATATTGAATCTCTTTAGTACTGAACCTTTCTCCTTAACTTTCCTTTCTTTGTTTGTCTGTAGGGTTCCCTTTAGTATCTGAAGTAGAGCAGGAGTTGTATTAGCAAAATCTCTCAGCATTTGTTTGTCTGTGAAAAATTTAAGCTCTCCCTCAAATTTGAAGGAGTGCTTTGCTGGACAAAGTATTGTTGGTTGGAAATTTTTCTCTCTCAGAATTTTAAATATGCCATGCCACTGCCTTCTCGCCTCCATGGTGGCCACTGAGTAGTCACTACTTAGTCTTATGTTGTTTTCTTTGTATATGGTGAATTTCTTTTCTCTTGCTGCTTTCAGAACTTGCTCTTTCTCTTCAGTATTTGACAGTCTGATCAGAATGTGGTCTTGGAGTGGGTTTAATTGGATTTATTCTATTTGCAGTTCGCTGGGCATTTATGCTTTGTGTATTTATATTGTGTAGAAGGTTTGGGAAGTTTTCCCCAACGATTTCTTTGAATACTCTTTTTAGACCTTTACTCTTCTCTTCCCCTTCTGGGACACTAATGATTCTTGTATTTGGATGTTTTATTTTATCTATCAAATCCCTGAGGTCCATTTCGATTTTTTTTTTTCCCCCATTCTTTCTTTTGTTCTTTCATTTTCCATTCTGTGGTCCTCGAGGTTGCTGATTCCTTGTTCAGCTTCCTCTAGTCTTGTACTATAGGTATCCAGAATCTTTCTAATTTGGTCAACAGTTTCTTTTATTTCCCTAAGATTATCTGTTTTTATTTACTCTTGCAATTTCTTCTTTATGCTCTTCTAGGGTCTTCTTCTTGTCCTTTATATCCTCTGCCATGCTCTTCTTCATGTCCTTTATATCCTGTGCCATGCTCTCATTGTTTATTTTTAGTTCTTTGATTAATTGCTCCAAGTACTTTGTCTCCTATGATCTTTTGATATGGGTGTTTGGGTTTGGTTTCTCCATATCATCTGGTTTTTTCATATGCTTTAAAATTTTCTGTTATTTTTGGCCTCTTGGCATTTGCGTTACTTGATAGGGTTCTTTTAGGATATGTAGGATTATTCAAAGACGAGAATCTCTAATTTGTCAGCTCTACAGCTTGGTGGCGTACACTTTCTCTAACCACCAGATGGCGTCTGTGAGTCACCTATTCTCTTCAAGTCAGTTCTCCCCAGCTTTGTCTTTGTGGTGTGTGGGGGTCTGATTCTTATGGGGTCAAATTGGTGCACCAAGTTTGGGTGTGTTGTTGGTGCTGTCTGCCCTGAATGTGGGGCTTGTGTCTGAGTGGATAGGGAGGGAGGGCAGCTTTAATAATCAGACCTCCCAGGTGTTTCTGGAAATTTATGGCTGTTGCAAGAGTCTAAACCTTCATTTGTCTCACCACAGATCGTCTCTGCTGCTGACCCACAAGTCCTTGGTATTGGCATATGGTCCCTGGGATTTCCGAGTGGGTCCCTCTTCTAAGCTGTGCCCTTCCAGGGCCTCTGCTTAGAGAAGGTTGTGCTATGTCACAAGTGCGCACCGTCCCTCAAGGGAAGTTCTGGGCCGCTGGGGCTTGTAGGTGCGTTCCCAGTCTACTGTCAGGATGGCTGAATGGGGCATGCCAATTTCCCCCTTCTCTCACAGCTCCGCCTTCCCAGCTCCGGGACAATTAGCTGTGGGTGCACAAAAGGCTTTTGTCTACGCCCGACACTGGCGTGTGCGCGTCGCTGGAAACACCCCCCCATCACACTGGGTTTCTTGGTGCGGCTCTGGGCTGTGGCCCCGGCATTGGGCAGGAGCATTCCCAGCCCACCGGGAAGATGGCTGCAAGGGCCATGGTTTTTTCCCCTTTTGGCTAACCTCTGCCTTCCCTGCTCCGAGATAATTACCAGTGGGTGCACGAAAGGCTATCTTCCACGCCAGATATTGAGGCGTTCACACAGCCTGTTCCTTCCGTGCTTCACTGTGTGGTTCTCGCTGCCGTATCTGCAGCCGCTTTTGGGTTTTTTTTTAAAAAAAGAACTAGTCCGCCTCCAAATGCCAGCCCTCGGTTTCCCCACACCGCAGCGTGGCTGCCGGATATTCAGCGGCTTACTCGTTTCAGAACGCAGACTCCCAGTTTCACCAAGTGCATGGTCTCTGTGGATTTAGCAGACCTTGTCCAGCTGGTGCATCACTTGAACTGGTGTTCTGGGTCACTTTCTGGCTTTTATCTAATATTTTTCTTGGAGATGTTTTTTTGCCCTGTCTCTCCTAGCTGCCATCTTAGGTTCTCCCTGTCGGTACTGGCTCTTGTGTTGAGACCTTTGATCCACTTTGAGTTACTGTTTGAATAAGGTGTGAGATAGGGGGTACTGTTTCATTCTTTTGCATAAGGATATCCGGTTCTCCCAGCCCATTTGTTGAAGAGACTATTCTGACCCAGTTAAGTAGATTTGTGGACCTAGTCAAAAACCAATTGACCAGAGATCTGGAGGTCTATTTCCGAACTCTCAATTCGATTCCATTTATCAGTATGTCTGTCTTTGTGCGAATACCATGCTGGTTTTTTTTAAATGCAATTTTTTCTTAATGAAATTTTATTGAGATATATTCACACACCATATAATCCATCCATGGTATACAATCAATGGCATTTACAGAATTCTACACAGATTTAAAAAACAAAAATGTCACTCCCCACTTCCAGCACTCAATCTCACAAGCAAACAAAAATCCATGAAGCCTTAAAATGAAATCTTCTTGCCATAGAAAATAATGAAGTAAGCAGAAATTTTATTTTCAAACTCTTCAGAGATTATTACAAACACAAAGTATCCTTTTAAAAGGTGTCCCAAATGAAACTGAAGGCACATCATCAAAATAAAACACTGTGACATTAAGAATTCTTTGAGGCTATAATATTTTCACATTACTTTGTTTTTAACCATTTGAATGTAGATTACAGTTTAAACATTTATTAAAGATATGAAATAACGTAGTATTTGTTAAAGCACAATCATAAAATAGATGAACTTAAGACAAAGATCAAATCTGCTTCATACACAGGATGGGGCAACCTCATACATAATACAACATTAATCTTTCCCAAAAAAGTTTGCTAGAAACATCTCCCATGTTTAGTGTTTAAAAATAAAATGGTCTTCTCGTTTAGAAAAGTCAAGATATCATTTGATTAGTTAAAACCTATTCTTCCCCTCAATCTTATAGTTGCCTATCTTCATGTAGAAACTAAATTTATGAGATAAGAACAAATTTTGTTACAGTATAAAAATCTTAGGAACAACAAATTACAAATATTCAATTTTTAAAAACAAAAATGTTTTCCTTCCTAAAGTGTAAACATCCAGTAAATAAAACACACCGGATTTTCCAGGTACAGAAACAATGGTAATTCACTTATGAAAGAGATGTATTTTGGTATATTTGGTAGTAGGATTTGTGTTTAAGTATAAAGCACTTCACCAAAAGAACCAAATATTATTATTTGAAAGATCCATTCTTTCACCCAGTTTCCTTATTTGAGTAGAAACACATCAATTTCTGTAGAATTTTGGCTATAGGACCAGGCCACGGGAAAGGTCTGAAATATCTAAAAGTTGTTTGGCTAGAGAAAAGTTTTCTTGAAACATGAAGACAGTCGTCCATCACTTTGTACTTGAAGGCATTCCTCAATGAACTTCTTCCCAATCTTCAGAGTAAAGCACAGGATCTGGGCTCCCGGAAGGGGTTGCTCCTGGCCGGCACCCCAACCAGCAGGCCATACTTGCAGGCATTCTGCACGCAGCACTGTTGAAGCTCTGCAGCCACCTGAGAGACTTTGATCCTCTCCACGCCGGCCTCCAGCTTGAGCTTCTACACTCAGCGCTGCAGAGCATTCACACTGGCCCTGGAAGACATGGCGGCGGCAGCGGTGCTGGGCTCCTTAAATGCAATTTTATTGAGATATATTCCCATACCAGATAATCGCCAAAGTGCATAATCAGTGGTTCATGGTATCATCATATAGTTGTCAGTTCATCACCACGATCAATTTTGAGCATTTTCATTACTTGAAAAAAATAAAAATAAGAATAAAAATAAAAAAGAACACCCAAAACATCCCATACTCCAATCCCCCCAATTATTTATTTATTTTTTGTCTTTATTTTGTTACTCGTCTTTCCATACACTTTACAAAGGGAGTGTCAGTCACAGGGTTTTCACAATTACACAGTCACACAGTAAAAGCTATATAGTTATACAATCATCTTCAAGAAACAAGGCGACTGGATTACCATTTACTTATTTTTTAAGGCACTTTTTTGTGCACTTTAACATTTATGTATAACACTGATAACTTTCAAAGTATGATCCAATGTGTAGTTAGAGAGAAAATTTCAAAGAATGCTATGGGTTACAGTTACACAATTTCAGTTATTTCCGTTATTGTAAAATATAACATACAGAAAGGTGTTAACTTTTGATGTACAGCTTAACAAGCAGTTATATAGGTAATTTCAAAAAGTATTATGGGTTACAGCTCCACAGTTTCAGTTCTTTCCATATTGTGAAATATAGGATACATACAGAAATGTGCTAACTTTCAAAGCACAATTCAACAAATAGCTTTAGAACAAATTTCAAAGAATATTATAGGTTACAGTTCCATAATTTCAGTTATTTCCTTCTAGTTCTTCTAATAACCTAGCATCTAAAATATGTGCATATAAAGTTTCAGTATTCATAATACTTTGTTAAATCCTATCTTATCTGTTCCTACCACTTTCTTTCATTTGGTCACTTTCTTGATCTTTGTGGATGTCCAGACAGTGACCATCCTAACTTGTTCATATTGAAAGGAGCTATCAACACTATGGGGAAGGCAGCTGCATCCAACTGTTGCTCTTAAAGAGGCTGTTGCCTCTGGGTTTTAGGACTTGTCTGGTGTAGGAACACTCTGGTGGATTTAAGTTTCTGAGTTAAAACTTAGTGAGTGCGTCTTTTATAGAATCTCAGATACGGACCTAAGTATTTCAGAACTACTGTTGATAAGGGCAAGACATACTGTGGCCATTTGTGATACCTTGCTGGAGCTTGCATAAGAGAAACCTCCAGGATTGCTTCTTGACTCTATTTGAAATCTCTTAGCCACTGTAGCCTTATTCTGGTACTTTTCTTTTCCCCCCTTTTAGTCAAGTAGGCATTTTTAGTCCCTCACTGCCAGAGCCAGACTCATTCCCAGGAGTTGTGTCCCACATCACCAAGGGAGTTTCATTCTCCTGGAAGTCAGGTTCCCTGTGTAGGGGGAGGTTAATGAATTTATTTGCCAAGTTGGGCTTAGAGAGAGGCCACATCTGAGTAACAAAAGAGGTTCTCTGGAGGTGCCTCTTAGGCATAATTATAGGAAGACTTAGCCTCCTATTTACAGCCCTAAGTTTCACGAGAGCAAGCCTCAAGTCGCAGGCCTAATTTATTGAGTAGTGGGCTCCTAATTTCACATAACATATATTCTATACCAAGATAATCAGTTTCTCACATTATCTTCACTTAGTTGTGCAGTCATCATCACTCTCAATTTTAAAATTATCATAACATAAAACATCATATAGCTCTTATCAGCTGCTAGTTATTCATCCCTAGTGTTAGTGTAGTGCTGGTAAAATATTCTTATTAAATATAGTCTATAATATGTAATGGGTAGTTTTACCATATACCACTCTGTTGTTAACTCTTTCTATCAGTGTCATACCTTATAAGTATATCATGCTAACACTTATTTATGATTTTAATGCTACTCTTTGGGTTGCAAGCCTTTAAACAACCGCTTTTTAACGTGTTTACCTTCAGTGTGGCACTGATACTTATAATCCCATTAACAAACCATAATCACACCTGTTCATTTACATAGCATTAAATTCATCCTCTTTATCATGTCTGTACATATTAGATTATCATTCCCCCTTCACTAGCTTCTGTCTATCTCTAGGTCCCCATATTCTGTATCATAAGACACTTATTTTACATTGTTCATGGAGTTCACATTAGTGCTAACATACAGAATCTCTCCTTTTGTGTCTGGTTTATTTCACTCAGCATTGTATCTTCAAGGTTCATCCATGTTGTCATGTGTTACAAGAGCTCATTCCTTCTTTCTGCTGCATAGTATTCCATCATATGTATATACAACATTTTTTTTTATCTGCTCATCTGTTGAAGGACATTTAGATTGTTTCCATCTCTTGACAATTGTGAATAATGCCTCTGTGAATATTGGTGTGCAAATGTCTGTTTGACTGTTTTCAGATCTTCTGTATACATACCAAGAAGTGAAATTGCCGGATCATAGGGTAACTCTTCCACAGCAGCTATACTAGCAATGAATAAGAGTTCTAATTTCTCCACATCCTCTCCAGCATTTCCTGTTTGCTTAATGGCTGCCATTCTTATTGGTGTAAGATGATATCTCATTGTGGTCTTGATTTGCATTTCCCTAACAGCTAGTGAATATGAACATTTTTTCATGTGCTTTTTAACCATTTGTATTTTCTCTGCAGAGAAATGCCTTTTCATATCATTTTCCCATTTTATAATTGGGCTATTTGTACCATTGTCGTTGAGTTGTAGGATTTCTTTATATATGCAGGGTAAGAGTCTCTTATCAGATGCATGGTTTCCACATATTTTTTCCCATTGCCTTTTCATCATTTTGACAAATTCCTTTGAAGTACAGAAGCTTTTGATTTTGAGGGGTTCCCTTTTATCTGTTTTTTCTTTTGTTGCCTGTGCTTTGGGTGTAAAGTCTAAGAAGCTAACTCCTAATGTTAGGTCTTTAAGAAGCTAGGTCTTGAAGATGGTGCTTTTGGGTCACCTGTTCCCCTAAAGCCTCCTTTTCTCTGACTGCTGCTGTGCGCTGGACTGGGTTCAACCCAGGTGGAAATACAATTAGTGCAGCAGTCCTCTGTGCACTCTGGAGACTGCCAGCCCTGGGGTTAGGGGATGGGGTCTTGCATTTCGGCAGAGAATCCACTTAGGGGCACAGTGGAGCTGCTGATTCCCAGGTCCCAGAATGGATCAATTTCGGGCTATGGAGGCTGCAAGTTTCATGTTCCCCAGCCCTCAGCCAGTTCAGAGGTGCACTTTTAGTTGGCCCACAAAGTCCCTGCATGCTGTGTGTCTTTGGGCATCTGGGGTGGGGGTGTGGCTCCTGGTGCTTCTGTGTGACACCCTACCTTTCCCTGCCTCTCTGCCCATGCAGGCCGTGAGCATGCAGGCTTCTGTGGAGTAAGGATACAGGCCGCAGAACTTAAAATGTCTCTCTTGCCTGCTAACTGTCAGATCGGCTCTGCTCAGTGTCTTTTCTCCACCAGAAGGAAGCTCCCCCCCGCCACCCGTATTCCCCAAACCAGGTGCTCCCCGTGGCCTGCCTCAGGGTTGGAGGGTAGACCCTGTGCACCACAGCAAGTTCTTTGTGAGTGGCTGTTCTGATTTGCTAATGCTGCCAGAATGCAACATGCCAGAAATGGATTGGCTTTTATAAAGGGGGTTCATTTGGTTATACAGTTACAGTCTTAAGGCCATAAAGTATCCAAAGTTAGGCATCAACAGTCAAGTACCTTCACTGGAGGATGGCCAATGGTGTCTGGAAAACCTCTGTTAGCTGGGAAGGCACGTGGCTGTCGTCTGCTCCGAAGTTCTCATTTCAAAATGGCTTCCTCCAAAATGTCAGTGTCAGCTTACAATGGCCGTCTTCAAAATGTGTCTCTCAGCTGCAGCCAGCACTTCCTGTCTGAGCTCTTATACAGTGCTCTGGTAAACTTATCAAGTCCCACACTTGAAAGGGGGTGAGCATGCCTCCATGGAAATTATCTAATCAGAGTTATCACCTACAGTTGGGTGGGTCTCCATGGAAACAGTCTAATCCAACGTTTCCAACCTGATCAATACTAATACATCTGCCCCCACGAGATTGCATCAAAGAACATGGCTTTTTCTGGGGGACATAATATAGCCTAACTGACACAGTGGCTAAAATAAGTCTGTTGGTTCTTGAATTCCCATATGGGAACTTCTGACTGCAGGGCTGAGAGACAACTTCTCAGCTGGTTGTGGTGATAGGAATATGGGAGTGTTCGGCTCCTCCCTCACCCTTTCTGGGCTGCCAGCCCCAGAGGTGGTCGTGATTAAATGAATTCACCCTGTCCATTCAGTCATAGTTTTTCTGCTTTTTCATCAAGGGCTTCCCTATATAACGTAGAAATCCTGTCTGGCCACTCATACCCTGGAACCACTGCCTGGGTCGTTTTCTGCCTTTTCTCTAGTTACTCCATGATGGAGAAGGTAGCTCTGCCTCTCCTAGTCTACCATCTTTCCAGAAGCCCTCAGACATGTTTTTGAATCAGTGAATGAATGAAAATTTAGAGTTGAATTGTACCCTAGGCACAGAAATAATTCCAGGCAAACCTAAGAAGTCTTTGCAACCTCTTACCATTCTTATAAAAGTTTGGAGCTCTGAAACCAGCCTAAAACTTGATTCTTTAATTTCATTGAAACTGATTTTATTCAACTAAAATGAAGGAAATATATATCCTTTGAAATTGAGGAGTGTTAAAATACATGAAGTTATTTGCTTGACCATCATTTGTAGAGGCTTCTTGGTTGAGTTTTACAGAGATTTTTAAACTTTGATTTGTACCATACCAGTATAGCCTGTAAGTGATATCTGTACAGTGATATCCTTATTCTGAAAATTTAAATGTATTTATAATTTAAATCCATTTTGAACTATGTTTTGATTCATTTTGTTTTAACTGTTTTAACTGATCTTTGGGTTGTACTTGTTCTCCTCCCCTATCCCCATTACTCATGTTAATCAATAATTGCTTCTATTCTGATAAATTTTTGTTATCATCTGTCCTACAGAGAAAGAGATGCTGGTTGCACATTTTGGAGATCCCTGTTTTTTATGGAACACAGTTCTGTAAAATTTTCCTAAGATTCCTTGGCAATAATATACACTTGTGATGGACCCTAGAAATATTGCTATGTTAGGATTGGGTTCTGATTCCGAAGGATTTTCAAGAAAGAGTCCCTCTGTCATCAGCACTGGCACACTGGTCAGCAAGAGAGAAGTAGAGGTAGAGAACAACACAAAGGAAGAAGAGGACCTTCGCAAGTGGAATCGTGAAAGAAATAATGAAGCAGGGAAAGATGATGGTTTGACCGATGCACAGCAACAGTTTTCAGTGAAAGAAACAAACTTTACAGAGGGAAATTTAAAATTGAAAATTGGCCTTCAGGCTAAGAGAACTAAAAAACCTCCGAAGAACCTGGAGAACTATGTATGTCGACCTGCCATAAAAACAACTATTAAGCACGCAAGGAAAGCACTTAAAAGTGGGAAGATGACAGATGAAAAGAATGAACACTGTCCTTCAAAACGGGTAAGTAGAATTCTGTACAATATGAGGTCATCAACAGTACCTAGATTTCTTTAATTGTTATGTAACCTACATATATGCCAGGAAGTTTAGGTTTAATCTTTCTGTGGTATTCTCAGATAGTCTGTTTTGTGACGCTAAAATATGATGTTGTGAGATATGTCAAAGATGTGAGTTATTGTGTAACCATGTATACAATTGTAAAATTACGGCAAATATTTTAAACGGGTATGTTCAAATTGCTGCTCCTAATGTGACACAGTGGAAAGAAATTGGATTTGTAGTTAGAAGTCTAGATTTGAATCTTGCCTTCCAATTTACTAACAGTGTGACTGTGGACAAATTAACAGAGAAGAAACTGAGGCTCAAAGATTTTAAATAGTTTGACTACCACCTACCTTCCTTGTAAGGGTCAACTTTATTAATATATGTTGAAAGGTTTTGTTAAATGAATTGTTCTATGCAAGGATTAATTATTATTGTTCTTTCTCATGAGGTAAGTTGATATATTAAAAATGTTCCCTTCCTGCTAGCTGTCCTATAATGACTTAACTTTCTTTATCCTGTCCAGTAAAGATATTAAGTTCGGTTTAGATCATGTGTTGACCGAAGTTTTAGTCATTGTATACAATATCTAAATACAGACTGTCAGCACCATGTGGACCCATACGCAGATTTAAATAGTATACATACCTAAATAAAACATCAGATTCAGGCAGAAAGAGTGAGCTTAACATTTTGACTGAAATGTTGGAATATTCCTGACTTTGAAATGACTTGATTTCTAATGTTAATTCTTTAACAAAAAATTTGTGTGATTTCTGCATGTTACCAGAAATTGTAATGATGCAGGCTGTTTGTTTTTCTCCAAATTGCTATGGCATCCAGCAATTTTTAATTGTTGCTATTTGCATAGGATCATAGAAATATAAGGTAGCTCCAGATGTTTTGTTGATGAAATTTCCTGAGAATGTGTTAGTAGATTATAAGTCAGGAAAAAATAGGTTTTGCATCAGTTCTTGAAAAAATTAAGTGGGTGGATCTTAGGTGAGCCTTATTTTTCTCATCTCTGAAATGAAGATGTTATCTGTTCCACCTGATCTCAAGAATTTTTATGAGATTGATTGGGAAATATTTTTATCTCAACCTTTTTACTTCAACCGTTATTAACCTTGCACAGATAATGTGTAAAGGGCTCCAGGATAATTGCTTTAGTAATCTCTCTATAGTGTTTTTCAATTATTGCTTAAAATAGGGTTTTATATGCAAATATTTCACCTACTGGTGCTTATTCTCAATAAGTAGTTTATATCCCATATATCTTCTTTGTAGTAGAATGCAACCTGTGGTTTCTGAGGAAAGGTACCTATATCCTTACAGAACAGCTAGTGGATGGGTGGATGTTTATTTTTCTAACAGTTACCTTAGCATAGGATGTTCAATATACTAATATCCTCTAAATTAGTTCTTTAAAAATAATGGAAAGAGCATGCACTATACAGTCAGTATAAAATTCAATCCTGGCTTAATAACTGCATAGTCAAGTTATTTTATCTTGCTGGCGTTGATTTTCTCATTTTAAAGCAGGGCTATTAATGGCTATCTTAAATCGTTTCTTTGAGAATTAGGTTTATATACAGTATCTGGCACATTATAGGTTCTTTATTTAAAAAGTTGTGGTAACATGTATAACATAACATTGTCCATTTTAACCATTTTTAAGTATATAGATCAGTGGCATTAATTACTTTTACAATGTTATGTTACTGTCACCACCCTTCTATTACCAAAACTTTTTCATCATCCAAAATAGGAACTTTTTACCCTGTAAGTAGTAATTCTTCATATCACCCCACCCCACTTCCCCAAGCCCCTGTTAACCTCTAATCTACTTTCTATCTCTGTGAATTTGCATATTCTAGATATTTCATTTAAGTAGAATCAGTTCTGCTTTTAAAAAGTAGAGTATAAACAGTAAGTATACCTAAGTTAAAGGATATTTAGTACAGCTGCCGGAAGACAGTAGAGAAATATTGGAATAAAAGAATAGGAAAACAGAAAGATAGAAGGCGGTGCAAGAAGCAAGAGCAAAGATTGATAATAATGTGTCACCAGCTACCTCAAACAATTAGGTGTTCCTGTCCTTGATTGATGGTGGTAAAGTATGTATGCTAACATCCTACTTAATGTATTTCCTATATGGTCACTTAGTAAATTGAAAGATTTCATATTTTTCCAAAAGCATGTAATGGATCTAGAAAGGTAGATCACACTGAAAAATGTCACCCATTATGTTATAACTCTATAATGAAGATATATGCATGTATGTGTTTTTTGTTTTTGCTTTTTAAACATAGAGAAAACTGAATTCTTTGGCTCACTTGTTTCACTCTACTGCATCCCTAAAGGAATTCCCTTTGGA